>NC_140582.1:735153343-735890843 GCF_964204655.1 Triturus cristatus | reverse complement strand
TCAGAACCTGCAAGGAAATCAAAAGGCCACTCTATTTAAAAAACTACCCTTTAAGAGTATGCCAACAAATGTCATTGCAATACAGAATGTAGCGGTCCCAACAAGCATAAGTTCAACTCAGCTAACCATGGTATCTGGGGATCCAGCATTGCCAGCAGTCGAGGAAACCCATGGACTGGTGAATGGACTTGTGAATGCCAGGCCTCTGCCTATGTCAACACCTCATATCCCCAAATAAGTAATGGACACTATATCACAGGGGCAGGAGAGTCAGCTAAAAGAAGTGGCTGGGACTAAGGCTCTGGGTCAAATATCCTCCCTTGTTGCTAGTGAAGGAAATCAGGATCCATAATCTGGGCCCTTAAATATGTTATAAGAAACAATAGTAGCTGAGATATGAGGCTTAAAGATACAGCAGGCATTAGATACTGAAATGGTGCAGCAAATAGTATTTGACTGCCTTTGATAATGCTGATGTAAAAGTTTTTTATGATTTATCAATGGTCCTGGCACGGCATCAAAAGGCCTTTCAAGGGCTGATTCATGAATTTAGACTTCTTGGATAGAAGGCTTCCGTGGTTCAATCTTCTAAGTTAAATGTTCTTTGGAAAGGTCATTTTTTTTAATTATGTCAGTGGAAGAAGTGAATGCCTTCTTAAAATCAAAGTTTAAAGGTATATGGAAGTGAATCAATGACGGATATGGCTAATAGGTACTGGGGGAAGTTATGAACCAGTGGGCACCAGGTGCTCTTCCATGGCACGTCTTGCTGCAGGGCATGAGCGAGGTGGGAAGGTGGGTGGGTCCCCTGTCTCATGGGAAGGGGGTGAGGATGAGTAGGGGTCATGGGGTTGGTGTGCAGGGAAAAGGATTGGGAGAAGAACAGAGTATTTCACCTTTAGTTAGAAAAACCCAAAATAAAGGAGCGGAATATGAGAACAATAGAGAAAAGGTTGGTGTGAGAGCTATTTAGTTTTATACAGTTGATGGTCCAGAATATTAGGATAATTACTTGTAATGCAAATGGATTGCTGAATAATTGGAAAGTAGAACCTCTGTTGAATTGGTTGTCGCCCTTCTCCCCTGAGATAACATTCATGCAGGATACCCATTTTAAGACCAACACTCCAAAATTGTCTTACCCAAAAACTACACACAAGCTTACTTTGCTTTGACAAGCACGCTGTTCATTGGGTCGCAATAGTATTGTCAAATACGGGGCATTGGAAGTTGAGCAAGTCACCCAGGATTGACAAGGTGGATGGATCTGAGTCAAGGTCACAGATGTTGTCCTTGGCTTGTTGAACTGCTGTGGATCTGTTTTTGATGACACGGAGGCATTGCAACAAATTTATGATTTATTGGTGCTATCTGAAGAATCCTTAGTCATAGGAGGTGACTTTAATTATATTCAAGATACCACATTGGCTACATCGAATAATTCTAAGAAACTTTTAAAACCCAAAATGATAAAACTGATAAATATTATGAAACAAGCCATGGCCTTAATTGTTCCATCGTGGTCTGACTACCCAGGTTTCACTCAATTAACCTGCTACTCCTCGAGGTTTAAGATCGCCTCACACCTAGACTTCTTCCTGGTTGATAAGTGGTTGAAAAAGGGGGGTCTGAGACAATAATCAATTCTTTCTCTTATCATTCCAGAGGCTCACTGGGAGACAAAATAAGTGTTAATGGCAGTTTGATAAAGCCTTACTGGAGGACTTAGTATGGAGCACAGAAACATAGTTGTTTATATTCAATTCCTTTAAAATTAATGTGAACTCAGACCCAATATTTTCAGTCTTGGAAGCTTTTAAAGGTGCATTCGGGGGGCCAGTTTATCTCCTATAAGGCAAGAATAACTAAACAGGAGATACAAATAGTAGAGTCCTTGCAGTCAGTCATAGAAACGATTAGTCCTGAGCTAAACTGAGGGTGGACAGGTTCTCAAACACCTATGAAACATCCGGAATTTGCTAGGGCCAAGGAGCAATTAAAAAACTTTTTCGTATTGCAAGATGTCGCAGGGAATAAGGCCTATAAAGAAAAGCTTTATGAAGAAAGCCAAAATATAAGTAGATATTTGGCTTGGACCACTAACGTCCAAAATAGTAAGCAAACAATTAAAGAGGTGAGAGAACCAAATACAGCAACTATAGAGGGCAATAAGGAGAAGATTATTAAGGCATTCTTCAATTATTTTAAAAGTATCTATGAGAAAGTGAACAGTATTGATCCACAACTGCTGGTGCAGTATTGTGGGGCCTTCCAGCATTACTAATGATCACAGTAATTCACATATTAAACAAATTGAGCTTTTCGCAAAGGCATCAGTAAGTAAAGTGATGGTGTCTCCACAGAGGTTTACAAGACCTTTCAAGCTGACCTCCTTCAGTTTTTAACAAAGCTTTTCAATCAGAATAAGGGAGGGTTTCCTCTATCTTAAAACTTTGAAGAATCATCAGTAGTAAGCTTTTTAAAGAAAAATAAGGACCCAAGAGATCCAAATGCATGTTGCCCTATTAGTCTATTAAACACAGATTATAAGTTATACATGAAAATTTGAGCATCTAGAATGGTTCTGTGCAGTCAACAGGTGGTCCATATGGTTCAAACTGGGTTTTCTACCACCGAGAATAATGGCTGCCAACAAATATTTTTTAATACAAGCCATTGATTACCTGTCAGTCAACAAGGACAAAGCCGCTATACTTACGTTAGACGCTGAAAAAGCCTTTGATCTTGTTGACTGGCAGACTTTTTTTTTTATTTAGAAAATATTTGTGTTTCCCCCTCCATTTATTGAAATGTTGAGGGAGCTCTACAATGTATCAGAGGCCAAAATTAAAAAAAATATAGAAGAAGTAAGAGTGGTACAGATCAAGCGGGGCACTAGACAGGGTTGGCCGCTGTCCCTTCTCTTGTTTTGTCTGTTTATTGACCCTCTTGCAGTTAAAATTCTCATGAATCCCAGGGTTTTCTCCCCTGTAGGTGGGATGGCCAAGATAAAACTATTTGTGGATTATATCATTTTATATTTGAAAGCAGAACACTTAAATATGCAGAATACATTGGATGAAATACAGGCTTTTACATGGATACAAGGATACAGAGTAAACCAAGGCAAGACAGAAATACTGATATTTAATTCAACCATATCACAGCTTCCACTTTCTGTGAAATCCATAACATCTTGACCTATTAGATATCTTGGAACATTTGTTACAAACAAGTATGGTCAATAATTTCTGCTTAATTATGGGAATACTCTCAAACAAGTGAAAAATGTATTAGATTGATTGACCCTTCTCCCTCTGTCATTAGGAGGACGGGTATCATTGATTAAAATGTCTATTTACACTTATTTTTTATTATTGTTTCTCAATCTGTCTCTTCAAATACCTTATACATATTTTAAGGAGCTGGATGGGATTATTCTAAACTTCATTCCAATGACTTCCTTTTGGAAGCTGTTGCTACGTACTGTGCTTACACATTGATGGATTAACTTGATTATCGTCCAGCTTCCCTTGCACAAACCACACACTTTTTGTGTGTTCCAACATCTGGGCTCGTTGAGCCTTTGCATGATGTATTGACTTACCATTTTCTTTTTTTCCCCTTCATTTTGGTTTTTTTATGGGTTTTTTCAAACTTTCACTCCTCTTTATTTGGATTTCCAATACATGCACTTGGTTCCGCTCTGTCGAACTTGAACTCTGCATTCCTTTTTGTATCACTATTTGTTTGTGGTCCGTTCAAGGGGGGGTGTAGTGAAGGCAGCGATTTAGATACATACATTGCTATGTTAGCATAAGCGCGTTAGATGTTAGAAAAGCCATCTTGCCACTTTTGCTGCTTTTGCACACAACACTGCAGAGACATGTTATTATTTGAAAACTGCTTGCTTGCCTTTTCTTCACATGAGAACTGTCTGTTGTTCACATCCCTAGACATGCACTGCGACCTTGGTCTGAACATTGTGTGTAAAACACTCTGAGCCGCCAGACAATGTATGTTTTTGAGTTCAGGTTGATCGGCCCACTCTCTAGCCATAATACGCACACAGCTGCAAATACCTGGGTGTCGAGAGCCTTTAATATTACTGTTTGCATGCGTTAGAAACACATTCTGGAGAAGAACATTTCCAGGCGCAGAGCAAAGCTGATCCTGTGATGTGATTCACCTAAGCTGATCTTTACGGTATGGGGTTCCCCATTCAAGCCTAGAGACCTTCTATTAGTATAATAATAATAGCCTACTAGCGAAGGGAAGGTGGCTGTATTCCACTGTCATTTGTAATATGATTTCTCCCTTCATTTTCTATGGTATTATAACAATGTTGATGGTTTTAATTATAATCATTTGTCTGCTTATGTTAGCCAAAGTATTGCATCTTAGGACACGTAGTTTATCAAATAAACCTTTTAAACTTTACTGTGTCTCTGATTACTCTTGTTGTGGACTGATATGAGAATAATAGCGAACAGGTATTTCTGATTCCCACCATTCCTGAGAGTACTCTAAGTCGCTTGTTCTGGGTTGTCTATACATTGGGACCTCCGAGAGAATACGGATAACGAATGGGACACTGATGCTGGTCGGATAGGGGTTCTGGGTACTGAGGTGAGTTTTTGGTCACCACAATTCACTGAGGTCCTGGTTTCCTGCGCATAGTTCTGTGCATGAGCAGAATCCCTGCAACAACACCAGAACAAAAAAAATCCAATGTAGGAAACCGGAGATTTGAATTTTGAAATATTTAGCACTATATACCACATAGAAAACTATAGCACCTAGTGGGCCATCTGGTCGTGCTAGACCAAGACAAGGTCAGAGTTTCAGGTCCACCACAATGGACCCCTGTGCTGCTACCCCTTGCGGCAGGCCTTGGTCAAAGTTTCTACCTTATGACTTGGAAACGTTTCTGTAATATTTCTCCATCGAAGCTCTGCACCAGTCCAGATTTAGTGAGGATTCGCTGGTTTGCCTTGCAATGAGTTCCCTGGCAATCTTATGGAAGTCAGATATCTGGAGTTTTGCAGCAGGACAAAGCAGAGAACCTGGCTGCGCGCGGTTAAAGGTAAAAGACAAACAATTGATGGACGGAATGCAGAACAAATCAAAAAATGTACCCCCAGTCAAGAGATCTGGGTTAAATCCATCATTCTTTTGCTCACCATGCCACCCCAGTGAATGTTTTGATTTGCTCTGCATTCCGTCCATCAATTGTCTGTATTTTGCTTTCTTGCCCTAAGTGCGCCAGGTATGCCCAGATGTGAGTCCTGGGCTCACTGTGCCACTGGAATCAAGCTATCCTTGCTGAAGGGGGGTGAAACCCTGAAACCGGTCCTAGGATGCTTGTTTCTGGTCTAGGGAGAACCTGGATTGGTAGTTTGGGCTGGACTGTTCCCATGAGGCACAAGGTCAAGACTGATTTGCATATGGCCAGGTCTAAACTGGGATGGCATGGTGAGCAAAATAATGATGGATTTAACCCAGATCTCTTGACTGGAGCTTTTCAGTGGGAAAAACGTGGAGGGCAGGCCGTCTCGCGATTGAGGATTGCCGGCTTGGCTGGCCAGGTTGAGTTGGTCAATTTATGGAGCATATTGATACTATTCTCCTAAGTCCTTGAATGATATTTTTTCTGTAAAGCTTAGCGTTATTTATGAAAAAATAGCTGACTGCCATGTTAACCTATGTGGCTGTGCATCTATAATGGGGAAAATGAACTGGGAAATTTCTCCAACACCAGAGATTATAAAACATATTTTATAAGGACCCAGACCATATCTACAGGACCCCACCCCTGGAACACCTAGGGGAGACGTTAGGGGTTCTGAATAACTAAACATATTGTAGATCCTCACTCCACAATGCTTCGAGCACAAACACCGATTGTGGGAAGCACTTTACTACAATGAGGCAAGTCTAATGTGCAATTTCACTATCCCCAGGGAATATACAACCTATTTTATAAGGGTCATCCTTATAAATACCTGACCACCCCACCCCTGAGCCATGTAGGGGAGACCCTGGGGGTACCTAATTTGCAAAATATTGTAGTTTATAAACGTTCTAAATGCACTAAACACCACAGTCGAGTTTGGGCACAGTTTACATGTTCAATGCACTCCTGCAGCAAAGGGCTCCTTTTAAACTGACCTCAGGCTTAAGCAGTGCACACATGCAAGTGCAAAAAGGGCTGCTGGCCTCTAAACTGTCATGCCCTATTATATACGAGGAACTTCAAGGTAGTTTTAATCCCCCCTGCCCTAGTATGTACTAGGGCCTCACAGGGGAGGTCATGCCAATCACAGGATTACCCTAACCCATGGTGTACCGTAGTGTATGTAGGTGTCTTTATTGTATAAGTGTGTTTTCAGCATAGCACTGGCCCTGAGCATGGTTATGCAGAGCCCAGGGACAATCAAAGTCAGTTTCCACCACTACCAGCCAGCTGAAAAATCGGGGGCCCAGTGCACAGGATGACTTTATATTATATTGTGTCTCGTTCTTTTATCTTTTCATATTTTTGAAAGCACTGAGAGGCTCTCTGGTACAGAAATACAAAACATTAATCAGAATTCTATCAATTACTAACCATCTTTCAATGACTAATTCAGAAATGATCGTCACACTGTCTTTTGCTGAAGTATTTTGAAGCATACATCAGCTGTGATCTGTGCTCTTAGTGTTTTGATATGAAACTGCTAATGAGGTCATACTGGGAAATAATGCTGAGGCATTACTTGAGATAAATACACACAATTAAGTAGGACATTTTACCATGTACTATAAAAGATTTTTTCATATGAAAAAATGGTATTATCATTCAAATAGGGATACAAATAGAAGGTATTATTTAAATACATTAACTCCTAGTTATGACTTAAATAAAGTTCTTACTCCGAAAGTACAATGTATAGTTTGGTTGTTCTTACAACTCACATCTAAATCTGAAGCCCATCAAGCAATGGGATTAGAAAAGAATCTGCTTCTAGGTTTAATTTGGGATCTAAAAGAAAATTGAAGATTTCATTGTTGTGAATTCCACTTTGCTATATTCTTGCAAGGAGTATAAATTGATCAGTCACCTAGTCTTTTCAACATCACCATATTCATGGTAAGGGCCAGATGGCTTTGTGTGCTAATAAGAAATCGTAAATTGCAACAAATACTGATTTGCAAGTTCTTTTTTGGAATGTACTGCAGTTGCATACTGACTTCTAGAGAATGCATTGATATTTTGCAAACCAACCTATGTATTAATACTGAATTGTAGTTGGTCGCAGTTCAACCTACCTCATTTATATGCATGAAGTAGGTTCCAAATTGCGACCCACGGCGATTGTCTAGAGACACAGGCATGGTGGTCTGCTGAGGACAGCACACCACCATGAAGCCCATTTTTCATAAAAGGAAAATTAGATGGGTTTTAAAATAATAAATAGGACAACTGCCTGCTCTGAAATATATTTGTCCACATTCAAAAAGAGGAAGGAGTCCCTTGGGGGCCGCTTCCCATTTGTGAATGGTTACCAACTCCTTTGACTTGGTGGTAAAATAATAATGTTAAGGATTTTGGTTGTAAAACATTAATGCATAAATTAAGAAATTTGTCTTTGTGAGGGACTCCCTTCACACACCCCTTCCAAATACCAATTCGGTAACATGTTATTGAATCACAATTTAGGTTTTGTAGATTTAAAAATGCAATTTTCCAGTCTCAAAGGCTTGCATTTGACCTTTGCAACTGCAAAATTCGTTTGCACATGTGGCCCATGGTGTCATGAGCGGCCCACAAATAAAAAAAAAAGAAAACACAGTAAATTTCTTTATTTGTTTTCCTACACACATTTTACATTTGCTTGCGCTGCTTGTTTTAAGAATCTTAAATTATTAATTACAAGCACTCCACAATTTAGCAAAGAGGTAGTGTGCATTTTCTGTGATCACAATAACAATGGGGCATATCAGCAACAACCGGCAATAATTATCGCTAAGCGCACTTAGCGCTAGGATAATTATCACCGGCTAGCGTGGATTTTTATCGCAGAGATAGCGTGCTATTAGCAACGCTTATCTCTAAAGCGATAAAAATCCTAGCACTAACTGCCAAACGTGTGATTATCGCTGGAAACCCAGCGATAATCACACGAAGTTTGGCGATAGCTTGCTGATAGGGCCTCACATACTTAGCCATGATATCCACCTTCCATAGGATATCATGGCTAAGTCAGTTTCAAAGCAGGCGTAACGAAAGTTGCGATAACAGAGATTTTCGCTACTTTTCCTGTCGCTATGCTGCTTTGCGTGATGCTTGATAATGGGAGAAATGTCGCTTAGCGACATTTCTCCCGCTATCCTGGGGAGGAGCGCCCACTTTGCATCTCATTAGAGATGCAAAGATGGGCGTTAAGGGAAATGGAGATAAGGCAAGGTTTCTCGCGATAGAGTGACCTTGTAGATAAGGCGATTAAATTATCGCTGCTTTCCGTCCGAAAACGGACGCAAAAGCGGCAATAATATTTTAACGCCTGCTTGTTGATATGCCCCAATGTTTGTAAGGAACTGTTCATTTTGTAAGCCATAGATGTCACCATTTACATGGCTCCCTAACACTGAGACATAGCTTGCGGAAACACTGGTGAAGAGACGTCATAATGGCAACTGTAAAAGAGAGCGTATTTGAGTGTTTTGCCTGTGGTGTGATCACATGTTGAATAGACATTGACTTGAAGTTCAACAACTGAGCAGCATTAACTACACACATATGGCCTAGACCAAGAACAAGCTGAATTGAGACATCCGAGGAATGTTTGAAGAACAGACAGAGGCAAGACTAAGGTTTCAGATCAAATACCCTGTGTTGAAAATCAATTCCCATAAAGCTGTGGTCTAATTGTCAGTGTTCATTCCTCTAGTTATCACCCTGAATTGAACAATGGACTTGTAGTTCCATTCCAAAAGGTGTGCCATTCGGCATAAAGTGTAGTTCCTTCACATAATAAGAAACATGATCTAAATAGAGATGTGTTAAGTTGCAAAGTATTTTTCTGTATCCTTCATGAAAGCCTATGGAAAACATTGCCATTGTTTATTCTTTGGCACATTATTCACATAAATTTATGCTGCATGTATCCTATTTTAACACAATATTATCACTACAAACATAAGGAGCTAAATGCTCTAAGGTATGTTTGCGAACCGCGATTTGTAAATTGCACACTGAACATTTTTTAAATTGCCCTTCAAAATTGATTAACCTGATGTACTAATCAGCGGAATCGCAAATTGTATTTTCAAAGAATTGCAAAAGTTCGTTTCAAATTAATTTTAATGAGGCAGTACACATTTTATTTCCCCCACTATATGAATGACTACAGATGCAGCAACTAACCCTTAAAGAGATAGGTGCTTCTTTAAAATAAATTCACATGTGTGTCCTCCCTATATGAATGACCGCAGGTGCAGCACTTGACTCTTAGCAGCAAAGGTCCATCTTTTAAAAAATAGTTCACTTTCTGGGGCACATTCACTTGCGCAATGGACCACTGTTTGCTGCTTCTGAGGATCCCTGAAACAACTGCCTCAGACAGAGCATGTTCATGTGATAAACTTCCACTGTGCAAATCAGCTACCACCCGAACTCAGGGTTCTGTAAACGATAAGGGTTTGCAACTAGAAATGCAGTATCAAACTATTTATTCATCCCATTGCTACCAGTTCTCACCCTCCTATTTGTGATTCGGAAAGTGTCTCAAATCTCTTTTTGCCACTTGGGATATATTTTGTGGCTTTCAAAAAAGGGGAGGGAGATGCAAACCTTTTGAAAATCTCTTCCAAAGCTCCTTCTGCAGTGAAGCTGAAAACTCAGAGATGAGCTAAGGTTACCTCACCGATTCTTAATGCAACACTAGCTGCAAGCCGACCTATACTTGACAGCTGCCACACTATTCCCAATAATCAGGTCGACAACTGGATCTTGGGAGCACTCGATTCCATTGCACCTGTGGTGGAAAAATGGGTTTGTACAACCTAATCTATGGCTGATTGGGTCAATGAGGAGACGGCCACACTCAAAAAAGCTGTTAGAGCTGTGAGCATGTATGACATAGGTCTTTCGACCAGACCAGCAAGTAGGCAAATCATTCTGCCCTAAATATCTAGCACGGTCGCATCAGGCAGGTGTGGAGTGAATGCGAAGCAAATAAAATTCAAGATGACATAAAATTCCTCCAGAGAGATCTTCTCTATTGTTAAAGCATTAACATTGCTGGATCGAGTATCTGCAGTAACGTCATCATCTAGGGAGAGCTGCAACATACTGACAGACTTTTCCTCAAACATTATTCCTGCTTCCCAGAGGCTACTACAAATGTTCACTACTGTGACACTTGGTTTGAGCTTTCTGATGAATGTAACCGCCTGCTGCAGTTCAAACCTATTGATGAAGCTGAGCTGAAGGGCTGCATATCTATCAAGTTAAGTTCTCCTTTTGACCCTGCCCCTTCTAGTACCTGGAGCAGGGTACAAAGGAACTTCATCCTGTATTCAAGGAATTGCTTAACAGTTCCTTCGAGGCAGCCCAGGTACCTCTTAACTAGGCCTGGGCGGTAAATTCCGTTCCGCTCGCGAAATTTGCGGAATTTGGGTAATTTCGCGTTCCGCGGAGAACGCGAAATTGCCCAAAATTCTGCGTTCCGCGACTTCGCGAAATTTTTGCTTGTTTGTGTTCTCAAAATGCGTGTTCGCGAAATATTTCTCCCCAAGCACGCAAACAGCAATTGTGAACAGGAAAAAAGCATCGCGAACAAGCAAGTCAGCGTGTTCACGGAATTTCTGCGTGTTCGCGGAGATTTTTTGCCGTTTCGCGGAGATTTGCGTAACGCGATTACGCAAATTCCGCCCACCCCTACTCTTAACTGGAAACATGCCTCTGTTGTTCCACTGTTAAAAAAGCCCTCTCTTGATTCTGCTAAGCCAGAGAATGATAGGCACATCTCCCTTCTTTTTATCTGAATTAGCTGAAAAACACATCAACCAGCAATTGTCAGGTTTCATTGAGGAGAGGGATATTCTACATAGTACACAATCTGGTTTCGGCCCCTTGTTACAGAACCGAGTCAGACCTTTTGTTAGCCTCGGGGTCCATGCGCCAGGCAAGGGACAATGGGGACACTGCAGCTTTACTGCTACTGGACCTAAGTGCAGCTTTTGAAACTGTGTCCAAGTTATGCTGTAGGCCTGGAAAACCGCACATGCCAGGTCCTCCAGAAGCCTTTTCTGTTCCAAGGTGGTTCCTTTGCCTTAAGGAGTTCCACAGGGCTCCTCGCTGAGCCCTATCCTTTTTAATTTCCACATCCACCCCCTGTCAGACAGCATATTGAGACATGGCTTTGAAATAATATCCTACGCTGACGACACTCTCTTGATTATCACCTTGTCCCATAGCTCAGCCACTGCTGCCGTGGCTTTGAGGTCCTGTTTGTCTGAGGTGTCCCACTGGCTGGAACTTAACTGCCTGAAGTTAAATGCAGGTAAGACGGAGGTCCTGATCCTTGGCAAGCAGCCCTCAATATGGTCCACAGCCTGGTGGCCAGAATCCCTGGATCCCTTTCCTCAGCCTAACCCCATGGTTAAAATCTTAGGTGTTTGTTTCGATGATAAACTCACTTTTGAGATTCAAATCACAGCCTTTGCAGGTAAGTGTTTTGGCATTATTAGATCTCTCAAATGTGTTATCCATCTCCTGCCATTCTCAGTCCAGAAAACTGTGATCCAGGCCTTAGTTGTCTCTCGGGTGGACTTTTGTAACATCTTATACCTGGCAGCCTCTGAGCCTAGGATCAAGAGACTCGAGCGAGTACAGAATTTGGCGGCTCTTCTGATGCTTAAACTCCACAAGGGTGCATCTATGACTAGTGGACTTCAGAAACTGCACTGGCTCCCGGTGGTAAATTGTCTTTCTTTTAAAGCCCTATGCTACTGTTATAGTATCCATAGGAACATGAGCGGACATATCTACACTCTCTTCTCACTCCAAACTCTCCTAGAAGGTCCTTAGGGTCCTCAGGGGCACTACCTTTGCAAGTGCACAGAATCAAGAAAACTCTTTTTGCTTTATTGCTTCTAAACACTAGAATTCCCTTCCGCTGTGGCTGAGACAATCCCCGTCAGAGCCTCAGCTTTGCAAAAACCTTAAGACTTGACTATTTTAGGCCCCCCTCTCCTGTTTGTTTCTTCAACTTGTTCCGACTGCTCAGCGCTTGGACACTCCTCACAGGTGTAGCTATGCTCAATATAAAGTGTGTATTATTATTATTATTAAACCTCATATTTTTGCAATTTGTAGGTGAGAGAATGTGGATTATTAGTTGAAGTGGATGTTAGTCCTCTTCTTTAAGTAATAATGGCACTATTCCTGATTAGTTCCAGTTAGGTTTCAATAAAGAAAACCTGAAACCTTGGTAGTGGTAGCACTGAGCAAAGCAGGCTTAACTTCGGAGAAATTAGTAAATTCTTCATTAGGATAAAAACAGTAGAAAGTCTAAAACACAAAACAATAAAAGTCCAACTCCAGTTTATATCAATAGAGTAAAATTTGATGTGCAAACAAACACCAAAATGCCAAAAATCAGCTGTAGCACGCCACAGAGTTTTCAAAGTTTTAGATGTTATTAGCACCAAAAAGCGCAAAGTGCTAACTGCAGGTATCTGGTAGAATAAACTGGGTCTTAGTCAAAAGTTAAGCCCATCCCTGTTGCAGGACGGGACGCATAGAGGGACCCGGTTCAGTCCAGTGGAAAGTTTTACATTGTGACTGAGAAACTTTTTGGGAAGTTGAAGATCCTCAGTATGGCAATGCAGCAAGTTGTGGCTGCGTTGATTTTCATGAAGCCTGATACCATCAAACAAAGTCCTAGTGAAGCCATTATAGTATGTATAGAAAGCTTTGAGTAAGAGAAATCGAATATTGCACCAAGGAAAGGTTCCTCATCAGCTGGATACTTTCAGCATATTTTTCTGGAGATGATTTCGACCTTTCGACCTTTTTGGAACTCAAACGAGTTTCAGCAGGACAGAGCAGCAAGGTGAATCCGACTGGCAATGTGAGGCTGGTAGCTGTGGCTCAGAAATGGTAAGGTGGCAGCCTCTGGTTGTTTTGGCAAAAATCCTTGAAAAAGTTTTTATGTCCCAACATTCAGGGTTAGGCAAGAGAAGTACACTCTTACACTTCTCCACAGGCCACAGGACAGATGGGACCACCACTTGGTGGTTAGGACTCACTCCAGGAAAAGCCATCGCAGTGTCCCTGGCAATTCCAATTGGAGCTGCGCAGCTGGGCTCTTCAGGAAAGTAGGCTTCCTGCAGTTTTGTGCCCCTGTAGCTTAACAGGAAGCCAGGTAACTAGCCCTTGGAGACCAGTCTTAAGTCCTCCGTAAAGTGCTACCACTACTGCCAGCCCAGGCAAGAATCACAGGAGCATTATTTTGAGTCGCCTGGATTACTGCAATGCCCTGCTCCTGGAGTCTCCTGGATACCTGATTGCAAGGCTCCAGAGTATCCAGGCGGCAGCAGCGAAGCTTGCACTGACAAGGGCACGTCGTACATCCACAACCCAGGCGTTGGCGGAGCTGCACTGGCTCCCAGTGACTCAAAGGATTTTTTTCAAATCCCTTTGTATAGTGTTCAAGGCACTTCATGGACGGGGGCCTAAACTGCTTCAGGGCAGGTTTAAATGGTATGAACCTGCACGTAACCTCCGCTCTTCGACTGCAAATCTTGTCAGGATTCCTAGGACAAAGAGAGTAACTCTGGGGGGAAGAGCGTTTGGCGTGGCAGCTGCCCGCCTTTGGAATCGTCTTCCTTTGGAAATAAGGAGAATACAGGACCTGATGATGTTCCGTAGGCAAGTTAAGACGTGGCTCTTCCCTAAAGTATGATCTTCTGGCTCAGCTCTGTAGCTTCACCCGCCAGCTTTTTTTCCGGTGTCTTAGCGCCAGGATACCTGCGGGGTTACAGTGCGCTCTATAAATGTTATAAATGAATAAATAAATACATAAATTGGGTGCAGGTCAAGCCTTGAGGGTCACTCTCCACAGATTAAAGTATGAGTAGTTCTCTTTCTGAAGTCCACGGTTCAGCAGGTGCCATAATTCTTCTGTCTTCCACAGGTCTAGCTATGTTCTGAAGAAGGTATCAAGGTGTTCCAATTTCCTGGCAGGCACAAGATAGGTAGGATGGTGTGGCTCCCTAACAAATAGAGGAAAGATTTCCAGGAGCAACTGTACCCACTTTGACTTCATTTCCTAGTGTGGTGACCCCAAACAATCTCACAGTGCCTTATTCTTTCAAAATCCAACATGGCAGAATTTTTCTGCCATGTTGGAGTTGTCTGCTCTGAGGTCCCCGTCCTGAGATGTGTCTAGGGAAATGAGGCACTCCCCCTGCAAAACCAGTTCTGGCACATGTTTGTTCCCCCCCTGGAATTGGTTTCATTGTGCCAACTTGGACAGTGTCAGGTATGATTGTAGGTGTCAGTTACATCTGCCTGTGACACAGGCTGCCCCTTTGAGGTTTGTAATGTCAGTGAACGCCTCCTCCAGGCCCTCCTTTCAGGAGAGGTCACACCAAGGTTTTTATGTTCCCTTTGCTGAGAGCAATTCACACCTCCCAGCAGGCTGTCAGATGAGAGTTGAGAATTGTCTCTGAAAGGGCTACTAGGAGCTTTGAGGTAGAAAAATGCCAACTTTCTAAATGTTACCTTTACAAAGACGTTATTTGAAATCGACTTTAACATCAGATTGGATTTTAAACTCCTATTAATATGAGTCCTTGAATCATGGTTCTAGCTATTCCCAAACTGAAGTTATACATTATAAGGTGTTTTAATACAATCCAGTAGTTTTCTATGGGAGACTCAGCCTTGCCAGAGTTAAAGTGACTTTGAAGATTTTTCACTGCCAAGACATGTAAAACTCAAGGACACGTCATACTTTTTAAACACAATCCTCCCGGCCAATGGGCATTATGGCCTACCTTAGGGGTAACATATCAGTATTAAAAATAAAAGTTTAGTTCTGGGAAAAGGTTGATTTTGCCAGGTCAAACTTACAGTTTTAAAACTGCACACTCGGACTGCAGGGGCAGGGCTAAAGACATGCTTAGCTTGTTCATTTTAGTTGTGGCACAATTGGTGCTGCTGTCCACTTGCGATATTTAACTTACAGGCCCTGGATACACAGAGTACTAGGGACATATAGGTATATTAAATATGTCAATCAGGGATTCACAAATGCTAAATGTTTTTGAAAATCAGAGCACATGCACTGGCGATGAACGGCATGGCCCCAGTGTTCAGAGTCCATACGCCATCAAAAGATAGTTAGCAAAAAGAGAGGGGGTGACCACGCACAGGGCATTTTATAACAGTTGGCCTTGCAACCTCAAAAAGGTTCACAGAGGCTTATGCTTCTGTAGAATTTATCATTTGAAAGAAACGGCAGAATTATAAGTGGGTGGAAATTGTCCCATTACTCCCATCTCCCTGGTCTTAAGAATAGTGAGGGCATCAAAAACTCCAGATGGCCAGTAATACTCCAGATTATGGAAAGCTGGGGAATAACATGTAGAAATCATTGATTTGGCAGTGATTCAGCTTATTGTTGCCAGGCGGTACCAGGGATTTCTGTGTTATCATAAACCAAAATCTCAGATTAAAACAGTAGTTTGCAATCTTATTGGGCCAATATTTCCAGTCACTAAATGGAATACCAGGGGCACTAAGAATGATGGGGTATATTAACAACGGCCAGCGATAATTATCGCTGGCCGTGCTTAGCGATAATTATATTATCACAGGCTATCTCTGGTATTTATCACCCTGGTAGCGCATTATTAACAACACGTTACTCCAGGGCGATACAAATTCCAGAGATAGCGAGGGTATCGCCCTTTTGCAGGGAACATCACTGGTTTGCCAGCGATGTTCCCTGCAAAAGGGCGATAACCTGGCTGATACGACCCACAGGGTCGTATCAGCATAATCCACCCCCTATGTTAGGGATGGCTAAATCAGGATTTTAGCAGACGTTAGGTTTTGGCGAAAACTGGCGTTTTCGCCAAAATCCAATGTGTGCTAAAATCATGTGGGCTGCCTTGTAAATATTGCGATGTGAACATCAGCGATATTTACAAGGTTGTCCATCTGGGGTATGCCCAGTGACGCCCACTTTGCATCTCATTGGAGATGCAAAGTGAGGCGTTGGGAAAAAGGGTGCTAACATGCGATTATGCATGTTAGCACCCTCTTGTAAATAGGGCGCTGATTTTAGCTCTGCTTTTTTGGCTTTGTAAGCCAAAAAAGCAGAGATAAACCCCTTGTAAATATTCCCTGATGTTTGTAAGCCATCATACTAGCAGCCTATTGAGCAGTTCTCCAGGGAGATATCAGTGGCCTCCGAACCCGAAATTGCACATGCTGCAGGCAAAGTCTCCAGTTGGATGACCGGAGAAAAGCAAGCTCTTTCAGACCCATTTCTGCATTCTGTTCCCACACCGTGTAATCCCTGTTATTCCCCCTTTGCGAAATTGCTCGGACCCCAGTAATGACAATCTTAGGGGACAGAAATAACTGGGATTTCTCTTTGCCTTTTGTTACAAGGGTCTTAGGGGCATATCAACAAGGGCTTTATCTCTCCTTTTTTGGCTTTAAAAGCCAAAAAAGGAGAGATAAAACTAGCGCCCTATCAACAACAGGGTGCTAACATGCAAATTTGCATGTTAGCACCGTTTTACTCTACGCTTCCCCTTGCATCTCTAATGAGATGCAAAGGGGGCGTTCCAGAGGAAAATAATAGGAGAAATGTCGCTAAGCGACATTTCTCCTATTATCAAGAATGTCGCTAGCCCTGTTAGAGACAAAAAAAGCAGCGCTAACCGCGGTTAACGCTGCTTTTTTACGTCTGGTATTTTTCTGATTCAGCCATGATATCCTATGGAAGGAGGATATCATGGCTAAGTTTGCCTGTCCCTATCAACAAGCTAACGTGAGATTATCGCTGGGTTTCCAGCGATAATCTCACGTTAGCCTGTTAGCGTGAGAATTTTTATCGCTATTGAGATAAGCGTTGCTAATAGCACGCTATCTCAGCGATAAAAATTCACGCTAGCCGGCGATAATTATCCTAGCGCTAAGTGTGCTTAGAGATAATTATCGCCGGTTGTTGTTGATATGCCCCTGTGTTCGTTCTTGTCTTCTGTAATACCCCTGTGCATAGAACAGCTCAGCAAACCTGCATAGAAATATTTTGCATACAGTTTCTTGCATGGAATTATAAAGCAAATATACAAGTAGCTTGAATCATATTCCACAAGTCTATACTGGTAAGGTAGGTTACTAACTGTTTATGCCTACAAATTGGACAAAGAGGATGAAATAACAAAAATCTGTATAAACTTTGCAAAGGATAAAAATGAGGAACTTCATGAACCTTGCAGGAACAATGAGAAGAGTAATACCCGTCTACCTTTCATTAGTTTGTGTGCAAGTTTTGCTGAGTCTGAGGTATAAAGAAAATAAGAATGAATGCATATAATATGCCTTCCGTTGTGGTTTTGTATTTAATTTTTAATGTACATGTAGGCTAAATCAGTTATCTTCCCGTACAGTAGTAAATAGCTTTAAACAGCAAAAAATGAAAAAGTGCTCCGCCCGTCCTTATCTGAAGTTGTATTTGTTGTCACCGGAAGCACGCTGAACGAGAGGCTTTTGTCAATATATTTTCCTAATGGCGTCAAGTTTCATGTTTACTTAAAACACGTATTTTAATTGTGATCACAGGCAAATACATTGAGAGATTTTTAACATCTGTCTGGTTTTCCTGGGATGCATTGCAAATCATTTTTAATAGAATGGCTGAAGGGGTTTGCAAATGGCCGCCATAGCATTAACTAAAGGCCGGGACATGTGATGCACAGACTATGACCTAAATCCGTAAGTGCCAAGGACAATGACCAAGCATGGCACGAAAACTTAAAGCGGCAAACATGAGAATGATGATGAGGGCATAATGCTGATGACCTGTAATTTATAGAACAATTTATGGAGACATTATCGTTAGTAGGAAATGTTACGTGAAAATGACTTTAAATCGGAAGAATGGAGAACGTTTAATTGCCATGGCAGAAATATGAATTAAACATAGAAAAAGGGACACAGGAGGTGTTAATTGAATGCACCCAGCCTGTTCTATGAAGCGAAATAAAGTTTTTGCTTTGAATGCTCAATGTTGCCTCATTAAATTGTAGGTCTCCCTGGGACAGACAATGCCAACTCTTGCGACAACGAGATTAGCAAATAACTTTCCGCAAGTTTATTTTGGGAGATGCGAAACTAAAACTGTTCACTCAGTCAGACCTGTGAAAGGTGTTAATTTGTACTAAACTGTGGATACAAGAAGCTGAAAGAACACTGCTGTGATTTGTCTGGCCTTAATTATGACCTACATTTCCAAGGAACCTGTTAGGTCTCATGACTGAGAATGTGTGAAACATCCTTTATTGCTAGCAAACGATTGCAAAATAGCATGCTTTTACTGGGAAACCAGGCTAGAGTAATTTAACTATGCCATAAAGAAATGATGTCATTTGGTAGTGATTAATGACAAACTTTTTCGAAATTGGGGTAAGGAGAATTGCTAACATTCAGTTAAGCCATATCACAGGAGTTTAACGGTCCAAGCTGGCAAAAAGGAGACCCCAAATACTAAGGTAATAGCCCAGACTTCCCTGCTCTGATGATGACTCGGGGAGAGGAGTTGGCCAAACGGCTAGGGCGGTCGACCTCAAATCTGGGGAACTGTGTTCGAGTCTCAGCAATGACACTGAACATCCTATGATTCTGGGCAAATCACTAACAAAAAAAATGAATGTGTCTTCATGTACTGCAACTCGTGCTATGTAAAGCGCTCTGATACCCGATTCGGATCAAGTTCCCGCTATATAAAACTCTGTAAAATAAAAATAAAATAACACAATGCATGGAAATTGCTTTGCAGATTACTCAGACAGGAAGTACCTTGGACTGAAAATGCAGTTTAGGGTGAATTTTAAATGCTTATGGAACCTATACCTCAATGTATGGTGTAAGATGGGTGATACAAGTGCCCAATTCACAACATGCCTAATAGCAGTTTGGGAATTGATGGGCAAAAGATAGGTGAAACTGAACTCAAGTAAAACAGATGTACTTCTAATTGAATCCTCAATTACTATGTGCCTGTTTAAATACGGTGTGATGCAATGAGCACTTGCCCGGTGCCTATAGATTGTTTGTAATTATAGGTGTCCCTTGCTCTCTATGAGCCAGATGTAGTATTATACGATTTGCAGGAACCAATTCCAATTTGCACACTACATCTTTGCAAGCATTAGTTTATTTTGCTGACGGTTCTATGTGTAATAGGACACTTCACAAAATCAAAAATCAGAGGGGTCCATCAACGAGATGGCTTAATAATATTCATTACACTGGTTGCAAATTGTGACTCTCTTCAACTGCCTACCAACAATCCACCATCTCTGTGAAAGAATTGTACATTTTTTTAATTAGCCTGAGTTTGTTAAGGGGAATGGGGCTGAGTAGAGAAAAAAAGTTTCAGCATTTTGAAAAACTGTAATGTGAACACAGTGTAATCCTCTGGACCCCTGCCTACTCCCACTGAAGCTGCCAACATTATTCTCAGAGGGGACTGGCTCCTTCACATTTTGGAAGGGACATTCCAAACACTTCCCACTCCAAAATGGCGAATCAGTTATCATTTCTAAACCCATTTAGTAATTCAGAAAAACAATTTCACTCAATGCATTTAGAACATAATTTGTTTTTTTTACCAGCCACAAATCATCTGATTTATCTAATAGGAGGGCTTCCGGCCAAACAAATGATTAAAAGAACAAAGGAGAAAAGGTCATTTTGGTGTACAGTTCCTGATGACTGGAATGCTGAGGGGTCAGATTGGAGAGTAAAGGGAGAAGGATGTGACATCATGGCCAGATCTGCCGACTTTTGGAACTGGGAAACCAGGTTCAAGTATCGGTGTCGGCTCAACATCTTGTGATTTTGTGCACATCACTTAGGGCGTGATTTAGATCTTGCCGCATGGGTTACTTGATCACAACGGTGATTGATATCCTGTCCTCTGAAATTTGAATCTGATAGGATATAATGGGATTTATATTTAGGCGGAGGAGATATCTGTCTCCGTTGTGATGAAGTAACTCATCCACCAAGATCTAAATCAGGTCTTTGATCTCCCTGTGCCTTAAAATTAATGTTACCGTATATGTAATGTAACTGGTGTGCAAGTAACCGCTCCAGTACCTATGGGTCGAGTCCCTACTATATAAAGCTGCAAAAGGGTCAAATAGATAATCAATTAATATATCATAGCTATGAGTCAAGAGCTGATAACATTGGGTTTGCAATCGGTTTGGGGTTGGAGGGAAGTAATTAGTTATTGGACAAAAGAATGTTTAACAGTGTTTGGGGGTTAGGAATGGAATTAAGGGTATCTGAAAGGAAACGCTAATATTTAGTTGAGACACAATATAGAATATTCCCCCAGTATATGGTTTCTTGGCATTAAGAAATATTACAAAACAACAAACAATTTGAGGAGCCCAACTGACAAAAAAGAGTTCCCACTTATTGAGGTAATAGCAAAGAGCTACCTGCTCGGATGATCACACAGTGAGTGGATATTTACTTGCAGATAGTTCACAAGATAGGCATTCTGAACTGAGAATGCCGCCCAGAGTGCTTTTTATGTGTATGTATGTATAACCTACACCTCAGACTCTGATACGGGGTGGGTGGCACCGCATTCCAGTTCACTGTTTGTTCACTAGCAGTATGGGAACTGATTGGGAAATAGTATCAACAGTAACAAATTGACTCATAGAGCACTGTCTCGGTGTGCAGTCTCTGAGGAGTGTAACTTCGGGGTGTCATAATGGAGGGAGTTACATAATGAATATGTACATATTAGCTATGCTGATTGAACTCCAGTCATTCAATATCTTGGAAATGAGAAAAACCATTGGAAGGCAAGGCTGGCGTTAGGTCAATATGGTTATTATTTTGGTTCAGCTATAGGCTAGTTGAGAGGGTCTCACAACCACTGGTAGTATGTGTTGTGTGGAGGACCATAGACAAGAGAGTAGTGAGGAAGGATAGTGTTGTGGGTGGGACTTGAGTGCGAGACCCTTGCACGTTTCAGTGCAGAAAGATTTAGATTGAGGGTAGGGTACATAAGTTGGCTTGAGTTCGGGCTGCTCTCTGCTAAGGAAATGGGGGTAACAGCATGGGCTAGGTAGCATATTTAGGAAGATAGAGAGGTGTGTAAGAATGGGGACAAAAGTATCTGCACTGATTCGACACAGGTTTGGTATATACCACATACCATCACCAAAAGTTAACAGTAGGTCTTGAAGGGAAGATACTAAAGGCTATGGAGCATAGGTAGATGGAAAGTTACCAAGTTTCACCAGATAAAGACTCGTGACTTCCACAGTGGATTACACCCATCCTATTCAGAGAGCGATCTTCTGGAGTAATCTCTGAAGCCATAGAGTGACCAACCGTCTGTAAATTTCACAGACCGTCTGTTATTTTAGTATAATGTCAGCAAGGCTTCCGTAAATTGGGGTCCCCAAATTACGGACGCCTTACAGACATCATACTAAAATCAAATTGGGAAATTTCAGGAAGGTATGCTGTTTCCCTGCAAGAGGCCCCATAGTTTAAAAGTTTTCACTCTGGCCCTCTCGCACGTATCTTTTAAACTGAAGAGGCTGCCTGTAGCGGTCCCTCCTGGACCTCCCACAGACTGTGGACTGGCCCATTGTCTTTCTGAGACTGCAGCTGATTAGCACTTAGAGAATGACAATGGTCCCCATTGTAGTGAAAGCATGCGGTGTGCCTTCTCCTACATCAGAATAGGGCAAGACATTCTGCTTTTGTCTTGGCGCCATGCAGGAGAAAATAAAAATAAAATAACTAACAGCGTTTGCACTGTACATTTAAAAGTAAGATTTCAACATTCAAATAAAGAAATACTATTCAATGTTTATTGTTACATTCGCACAAATCGTGATTGCAGAAAGGGCCTGATGTCGATTTTGCCAAGCTGTGCGCATACTGAAAAACTGTGAAGTGCACGATTGTCTCAACCTTATATAAACTCATTTTGACTTGTACTTATTTTGGTTGTCTATTTACTTACTTATATATTATTGTGCGACATCCTCTGATATGTCTGTAAAACACATGTTTTGTCCCAAATTTATGTCCTGAATTTTGACCTTCTGTCCTGAATTTGTGCCCTGAATTCTGACCCTTAGTTCTGAATTTTTACACTGACCATCCTGAATTTGCATCCATGCCAGTTGGTCACCCTAGGCAGCCACCATATATGACATGAGTTTACCATGCTTTCTTTATATAGCAAGGCTTTAAGTAGTGGAATGGGTGTTTCACTGATTCCACAGTTTGCACTTGGTCTTCGTCCCTTTATACTTTGTCCCGTTTTCAGTTTCTACATTCCCTTACCTGCCATTTCTTTAACCCTACTCTGTGTTCCCCTGTTGCTGTTTGGAGCATCTGCCTCCTATTTGCCTGGTAACCTCTATTATATTGCTGCTGATCTCCCCTGTCTCATGGGTGCTGGAAAGTCTCCTGTTATTTTCTGCCTTCATCAACTGCATTTTACCTTTGGCGACCGGTAAGCCACATTTCAATTGTGGGATATATTGTTGCACTAATAGTCAACCCCATCTAGTACCCTTTTCCATTTACAATAATGAGAAGACTGGCATACCATTCTACTGCAATTCTGTCGGATGTAAGAGAGAGACATTATCACTTGACCATAATTAGAGAATAGTGTGTTTCTCTCTCGCTCTTCTCCCTGCAGTTTCTTTTGCCTATAGGATGATCCATCTTCTATCAGGTCAGGGACTCATAGTATTTTAGTTGGTATGTCAACTATCTTATATTAAAATTGTTGTAAGGACTCTGAAAGCATACTTGCAGCCGTTGAGATGCTCTACTGTCTATTATTTCCTTTATTTGCATAGATAGCTTCACCTTTTGTGAGAAATTGGGTTATTGGTTGAAGGGGGTGAATTCTTTTTCAAGCAACAACCACAATCCTCATCAGGATGAGTTACAAAATGTCACTAGATTAACCTGGTCTTAACCCTCTGGTAGCTTGGCATAAAAGCAGTCAGGCTTAAGTTAGGAACAGTGTGTAAATTATTCATGCAGTACTCAAACAGAAATAAAGTGATACACGGCATCTGTCTATCTAGAAAAAAGAGTAATCTATCATAAATAAATTGATACCAGAACAACAACAATTCAATAAGTAGAACTGGGGTTATATAATTTAAAAGTCTGAGGTAAAAAAGGCGCCAGAAAGCACAAAGTGCCAACTGTGGTTATCTGCTTGTGCAGGACCCAGACAAAGTTACAAGTTGAGAGCCAAGTACACTAAAGAGGGTAATGTGCCTGGTTGTAATTTGACTGAGATGTGAGGTCCTGCGTTGCACTGTTTTGCTTTGCGTTGGTTCCATTAGGGCTGCTGATTAGAAGCTGCAAAGTGTTGTGTTAGGATGTGACACACTGCATTGGTTCTCATGAGACCACGGATTAAGAGCTGTGAGGTACTGTGATGCATGCGTGAAAATGTGTTGCATTGTGTCGGTGTGAGAAATTGGGTTGCTTTGTGACTGGGGTGTGAGCCTTGGGTAAGCAACAACCACAAACCCTAGTAGGAAAAAGCCACAAACCCTTGCAGGGTGATTCACAAAAAGTCACTAAATTAACCTGTGTTTAGCCCTAGGTAGCATGGCTCAAATAACAGCCTCAAGTTAGAAGCAATGTGTAAAGTATTTATGCAGCACACAAACAGTAATATGTAAAAACACCTGGACAATCCCAAACCAATTAAAAAAATTAATTGATTATATTTTCATAAATAGACACCAAACCAACACAAATCCAATCAGTTATTAAATTTCAAGGAATAAGCTGTAAAATAGCGTTGAAAAGAAAAAAGCGCCAACTGTGGATATCTGGTCGAGCTAGACCAGGGCAAAGTCAAAAGTTAAGGATGACTGCCATGTAGCGCAGGCTGGATACAAGAAGTGGATTGGGCCAGTTCAGCGTTTACCATTCGGAATTGGAATTTTTTTAAAGACAAAGTGTATGAAAAGGTGAAGTTCAACTTTGCATGGCTGGAGAAGTGTCCGAGGAGGGAAATTCATCATCAGACAGCCATGGAGCAAAGCTGCGGTGAAGATTTTTACCTTCGGACTTGCCCATTGAGATTGACGTTGAAAATCTCTAGCGGGATCAAGCAGGATGCTGTAGCCGAAGACAGTTCCACAAGGTCGGATACCCCTTTGGCAAAGGACTGCTGAAATGGATTTGCTGCTACAACCAAGGACGTAGCGAGATGAGCTGCGAAGTAAATCTGACTGGCTATGCACCTCTGGTGTATAGGCAAGCAGGTTGATCCCTGTCTCCTCCTGGTTCTCAGAGTACTTATTGGTCAAATGTTGTCTAACTCCTCAATTTTGGAAGATAGCCATCTGGGGAATTTTAGCACCACAACCAAGGGTTCAGCAGTTGATTGAGACCTCATGGGGTTTGGAACTCACTCAGGCTGGGTCCAAATGTGGGTTCAAGTTGGTAGGAGCCTGTTATAGCTCTGTGGCTCTAAATCGGAGGGTGGAAAACAAGCCCTTGGAGTCACCTCAGGTCATCCTGGTTTCAGGTGTAGATGCAGGGCTGGCCTCTGAGGGTTCAAAAAAGGCTCAAGCCAGCAAAGCCATCATACCAGGCACAGCAGCAGTCTGGCAGAGTGCACAGCAGGTCACAGCAGCATGCAGTCCTCTAAGAGTCCTTATGCAGGTCCAGTAGTGAACTGAAGAGTGGGTCTGAAAGATCTATTTTCATATCATAGTGCCCTGCTTCTAGATGGTGGGAGAAGGTTCTGGAAAGGTTAAGTGCATAGGTCTGCGTACCTCCCCTGCCATGACTCCAAGCTGGCTGCATTGACAAGAGTGTCATAAGGCCTACTGTGAGGAGACAGGACAGAGCCTGTTCAGGTACAAGTGGAGCTGTGCTCAACCCTATCCTGCCAATTGATGGCCCATTGAGGCTCAACTAACCCCACTATTGCATGATTTTCTGGAGGGAATTCTCTTGAGAACTAAGGCAGGCTGCAGGCACAAAGAGCTGATGGCAGGAAAATGCTACCTTTCTAACCAAATCTGTGACTGGGAGTTTCAGCACTCCGTCATTCATCTCTTTTTGTTTGACTCATCTCTTTGTGTTAACTTTCTAAACGTGGCATTTTCAAAATTGTAATGATAAATTCAACTTTATCATCAAAGAGGGATTGTAATTGCAAGTTCATAGATACCAGATATGACATATCTATCTCATCTCATTTAGGAAATACAGCTTATTAATTGTAATAAGGAATCTCCAAATTGATCTTATTGGAGGAGTAGGCCTCAAAATAGTGAAAAACAAATTTGAGAGTTTTTCACTACCAGGACATGTAAAATGTAAAATTACATGTCCTACATTTTAATTACATAGCATCCTGCCCTATGGACTAAATAGGGCCTACCTTAGGGGTGCCTTGTGTGTATTAAAATGTGAGTTTAAGGCTTTTACAAGTGGTTTTAAATGCCATGTTGACATGGCTGCATGACACTGCTTTCAGACTTCAATGGCAGACCTGCGGCAAGTTTTAAGGCGCTACTTCAATGGGTGGCAGAATAAATGCTGTAGGCTCAGGTGTATCATTTAATTTATAGGCCCTGGGTATATGGTGTACCACCTTACAAGAGACTTACAAGTACAATAAATATGCCAATTAGGTATGTTCCTATCAAATTATGTGTAGGGGAGTGAGCACAAGCACCTTCGCACTGGTTAGCAGTGGGAAAGTGCACATAGTCCTAAGGCTAACAGTAGCAGAGCTCCAGCAAAATTGGGGTCAAGCAAGGCTGATGGGTCTAACAGTTAACTCTCATGAAATCCACCCTTTTGGACCAGGAAACTTTGATGCCAGCCAAGGGTCCAGGACCTGGCAGCACTTCTAGGGGATAAGGACTCACTCCAGCAGACACCATCAGCAGGGCACAGGCAGGTCCAGTTGGGTCTGGTGAATTGGGCTGGGTCAGGGCAGGTCTTTGGAACTTGTTATGTGCCTGTAGCTCAGAACTGAAGGCAAACAAGATAGCTTTTGGAGTCACTTTGGTGGTTCTGGGTTCAAGGAGCAGGTCCAGTCTTTCTTCTTCAGGCAGCAGTGGTATCCTCCATGCATCAGGGCAGCCCTTCCAGCAGCACGTAGCAGAGTATTCCTTCTTCTGAGTCTTCCACAGGTTAAGACGTGATCTGATGAGTGGTTCCCTCCAACATCTGGTTCTGAAAAAACTTCCTTTCTTTCCTTGCCCAGGCTCTGAGTGGTGCAGAGACATAATAGACTTGTGTCAAGTCCCTTTGTGTGTCTGCTGGGGCAGCCATATGAAGTGTAATAGAATCAGGATACAGCTCCACCTGCAATGATTTTGTGAGGTTGGCCCATTCTTCCAACACGTAATTCCCATTTGTCTCATTGTCTGGGAGGAATACACAAAGGACAAGTACCAACTACACATAGTCATGTGATCCAGGACACAGACAGCAGGCACCAAATGGTTAGGACAAGAAAATGCCAACTTTCTAACAGTTCAGTTTTCAGAATTATGACTTAAAATCTGCCTTTACCATTACAGAAGGTTTTTAATTACAAGTCATTTGAAAGTAAACATAATTTTCATATTTGCACCCAAACTTAATGTATCCTTTATCGTTTTGCACATGCATGTTAGCACTGGTAAGTAGTGGCTAAGTGCATGGAGAGATAATGCCAACAAAAACAAATTTAGAAATATAGGAGGGTTGAAGACAAAAGGTTTGGGGAACTACCACCGAGTGTTAGGTCTAAGACCTTTATATTTAAATGAGCAAATAGTTAGAGTGACTCAAAATGGGATAAAAAGGAGCGCTTGTTTGCTTTTAAATTAAAAAAGGAAAATGGGATGCCTTTAACCCCTTGCTCGCTTCGGACGTACCCCGGCCGTCCGACGTCACGGTGGGCATGTGGGAGGACGGCCAGGGACCGTCCGAACCCCGCCCACTCATCAATTCACCCGCACTGCGGGGGGATTTTCGCAACACGCAAGGGGTTAAAAAAAGGAAAAGTTTCACAAGCATGTTTTAGGGGTAAGAAGTGTTTACCACAAAAATGTGTTTTTCAACATTCAGAAAAGGAGACCAGGGCTCTCTCAATGGAAGTCCCGGGCCCCCTTTACATTTTTATAGTGGTTCACACATTTTGACTAAACAACCTGACTGGAAATTAATCAGCCATCAATGGATTACGTCCCTTTCTCCCCTTAAAGGTGTTCTTGATGGGTGCAGTGTCACAGAGTTCACTTGTAGTTCTCATCCCTGCTCCCAGTTTAGAGCAGCTGCTGATGTGGAGTGTCACTGATATGGGTCTACCAGTGCTGTAGGTCTCTGTGCATCAAGGCACACCCATTGAATCAGCAGCATGAAAAGCATCTATTTGCAGCCAGGAGCAGAACTTTCTAACGTAAATTCTCTAGATTTCAAAGATGGTGATCTTTCTCGTTTCTTCAGGACATGAATAAGTCTTTATTTCAAGGTCACCAGCTTTGGTTAATAGGGCCCAAAATATATGCCTTCTTTGTTCATCCCTGACAGTCATTCTCAGTTATCGCTCGACTCTCATTAGGGTGCTTCTTTGATTGCTGTCACTTCTTACAGAAAGCAGCCTGGCTAAAGGAAGAGTTTTTGGCATTACTGCTTCATTTGAGAGATATGTAGTCTAAATCTGAACTGTTGTTTGTGCCCTAAGAGAGAGGTATATCAGAGTTTTCAACGCTCTGAGAAGGCAGGAGCTCTGAAATTCAACCTCAGCTTCAAAAGGAAAGCTTATCAACTTTGAGACTAAAAGAAAACATTCAAATCTTTGAGATTGGAGTCAGGTGGGTGATCAGATCCATCTTCAAAACTATATGACTTCAACACTTTATGGGTGATTCCTAGAATGATAGGCCTTTACAATGAGGATGTGAGGAGCTGTTACTTACTCTTGTAGTTCTCCTGGCTTACTCCTGAATTCCAGAAAAAAAGCCAGGTGTATACCTGACTTACTCCTTTCTTATCTTACTGTTAGAATTTAGTAGTAAGGCAAGGATACTACAAGTGGAAGTCACGCCTACTCAGAGCATTCCTCTTTGATGTTTTGGAAACCTTTGAAAATTGTTTTCTGAAAAAAACGCACCACATTTAGTGAGCTGATTTGAAGATATCAGTAGCTAATACTGGACCCAAAATTATTTGGTAAGCGGATGTGTTCTTCTGCTGTCCAGATAATACTTCCTCTCTCTAGATCCTGTTTTGAGAGTCAGAGAGTAATTCAATAATCTCTTCCTCTTTCAAATGGTTAGGAGCGGCGACGTTCCACAAACAGCAAGGCTTGGAGGCAGGCGTCAAGGCAGACTTTGCAAAGGGTCAGAAAGGCACAAGGCTTGGAGGCAGGCGTCAAGGCAGACTTTGCAAAGGGTCAGAAAGGCACAAGGCTTGGAGGCAGGCGTCAAGGCAGACTTTGCAAAGGGTCAGAAAGGCACAAGGCTTGGGGGCAGGCGTCAAGGCAGACTTTGCAAATGGTCAGAATGGTACAAGGCTTGGAGGCAGACGTCAAGGTAGACTTTGCAAAGGGTCAGAATGGCACAAGGCTTGGAGGCAGGCGTCAAGGCAGACTTTGCAAATGGTCAGAATGGTACAAGGCTTGGAGGCAGGCGTCAAGGCAGACTTTGCAAATGGTCAGAATGGTACAAGGCTTGGAGGCAGACGTCAAGGCAGACTTTGCAAAGGGTCAGAATGGCACAAGGCTTGGAGGCAGGCGTCAAGGCAGACTTTGCAAAGGGTCAGAATGGCACAAGGCTTGGAGGCAGGCGTCAAGGCAGACTTTGCAAATGGTCAGAATGGTACAAGGCTTGGAGGCAGACGTCAAGGCAGACTTTGCAAAGGGTCAGAATGGCACAAGGCTTGGAGGCAGACGTCAAGGCAGACTTTGCAAAGGGTCAGAATGGCACAAGGCTTGGAGGCAGGCGTCAAGGCAGACTTTGCAAAGGGTCAGAAGAATGTTTCAACTCTTGGAGGCAGACGTCCAGGCAGACTTTGCAAATGGTCAGAATGGTACAAGGCTTGAAGGCAGACGTCAAGGCAGACTTTGCAAATGGTCAGAATGGTACAAGGCTTGGAGGCAGACGTCAAGGTAGACTTTGCAAAGGGTCAGAATGGCACAAGGCTTGGGGGCAGACGTCAAGGCAGACTTTGCAAATGGTCAGAATGGCACAAGGCTTGGGGGCAGACGTCAAGGCAGACTTTGAAAATGGTCAGAATGGCACAAGGCTTGGGGGCAGACGTCAAGGCAGACTTTGCAAAGGGTCAGAATGGCACAAGGCTTGGGGGCAGACGTCAAGGCAGACTTTGAAAATGGTCAGAATGGCACAAGGCTTGGGGGCAGACGTCAAGGCAGACTTTGCAAATGGTCAGAATGGCACAAGGCTTGGAGGCAGACATCAAGGCAGACTTTGCAAAGGGTCAGAATGGTCTCGGAAACCCCTTTTGCGCCGAACGTGCAGAGTAGCTGTTTCTTAAGTGATCAAATATAATTGCTGTAATTTCAGTTCGTGTGCATGCACTTCTTGTGCTAGTGCTTAAATTCAGTAAACAGACTACGTGGGCGCTATACAAAAATTATGTTATATGTTCCGTGCCCTTATAGCATATTTTTAACATTTGAATTGTCCTGTAGTGCGTTATGTGGTTTGCTGCAGTACATTGCTTCCGGAGAGCAGGTTTTCGGAATCAGAGGCCACATTCAGTGACAGTGATTTTATTTACCGTACATCACTTCGATGTCTCTTTTTGATTAGCACCACGCTTTAAAAATAATTTTCATCCATCCACTTACTTTATTCACTTATGTCCCGGTAATGGTATTTATCAATCTATGGCCGCATTTATAATCAGCACAATTAGGATTAGCCATACACTAAAACATTTCGTTTGCCCTGGAAACATATTTACTCTGAATTGCTGTTATAATAATATTGCCTGTTTTAATTTATTGTCTTAATTGTTTTCAGCTCAGTAGCTGTAGTGCCATCCAATAAACAGGTAGCAAGAAGTCATTAAATGTTGCTCAGCTTCTGTGCCAAGATCCCATCCCCTATTGGTAATACTCGTTTGTCAAAATGATATGAACAGCCCTAAGCCAGGAGGCTGTGTAGGGTAAATATCAGAGTTGGCACGTGCTCGCATTGAAAGGATTGCGGAGATCCGGTGGGTCAGGCTCGCTTATTATGCTCTGCAGACACACAATTCCCAGTCTATTGGATTTCTGTGTTCCCTTCCTCTGTTGTATTTCCGTCTTCACTAACAATGACACCAGCTGCATTTTAAGAGTGAAGATTATGGTGGGCTATTCTTGGCCTGTTCTCCATCTGAAGAGAACAAGGCGTCGCTATTAAGAAACGCAGCCGATTAAAATATCCCCTCAGCCCGCGAGCTCAGCAATAAGCTCTTGTTTTTGCGCGTGCACCTTCTGCCACCGTAAGCCCTCCTGTTTGATTCCACCAATTACATTTAGCTACATACTGTTAGTAATTTATCCTCTAATTCTTTACAAAACAGTCTTCCTTTCTCGGGTTTCATGCATTATTCTGCTCTCATGTGTTTATCTGCTAATTAAAAATGAAAATTCCATTAATTTTATGAGATGCATAATTTAGTGCTGTTTAACAGTGGAGGCGATTGCTTTCCGAAACTTTAAATTAAAATTTCTCTGCTGCGATTATTTTGAACAGATTATTGCATTAACGTTTATGACAGTTAAACAGATTTCAATTTAATTAGGTCTCAAGGAGCTCTGACATTAGCGCAGGATCTTTTTAAAAATATCAACGAAAAAATATGATGCATCAACAAGAGATATTTCAGCAGAGACTCTGCAGTCACTTTATCTAAACAAAGGCTACACCAAGTACCATGCTACATAACAGCTGGACTCTGCTTACCTTATAGTAAAGTGGCATCTGTACTGACCATATTATTTGTTATTTTCCTACAAATCAAAGATTGTGTCAATATTTTAAAAAACTGGGGGCAGATTTATGACGACTGGCGCATCCCTGCATATCAGCAGGGATGCGCCAGTTATGATGCGGCACTGCTGCGCCACCATGGATGCGCCGCATTTATAATGCGGCGCACCATGGGGCAAAAACGGCACAGATGCGTGACGCATCTGTGCCGAAAAGTGGCGCATTGCTGGAGTTGCGTCGCAAGCGCGACGCAGCTCCAGCAATGATCTGGGGGCCCCTATCTGTACAATGCTGCGTCAAGCCTTACGCCTGCTTCAAGCAGGCGCAGGGTTTTGACGCAGCATGGGCCTAAAAGTGACTGAGTGAAATCTTGTAGATTTCACTCAGCCACTTTTAGGAGGCGTTCCTGCGCCAGAACGCCCCCACCTGCCCTGGAACGCCTACATGTGGCGCAGGGCTTTACAACGTGACGCATCTGGGAGATGCGTCACGTTTGTAAATGCCCCGCACCATGGCGCAGGATTTGCGCCGCTGCTGCATCACAAAAGTGACGCAACGGCGGCGCGAAAGTGCCGCAAGTGCAACATAAATCTGCCCCCGTATGTTTTATTCTAGTGGCGCAATTGTTTCCATCCACACGTCAAATGGTGGTCAACCTGTGAATCCTTCATTGTTTTGGTGTTGCATGATTCAGGGAGATGCATTTTTGCAAGGTAGCGGGTGCTGTTTCGGGAGACAGATGTTGAAGACAGAGATGAGGATAGAGAGGTAAGCAATGATATTTTTATCATACCCAAAGGGGCGACAAATGAGTTAGGATGTGTCCTGTGTGGGGGGAATAATGGAAGGTATTCTGAGAAATATGTGAATGAGGATGGGGAATGAGAAGGCTTGGCAGTAGCTCGAAGGAGGATTGAAGTTTGGTGGCAAAGCCACAGTCCACAGCAAAGCTTCAGACATTTTGTGTAGCCCTCAGTCCAGATGTACATTTTTTTCGCAGTGGGTTTGCAGTACTCTCTTAACACAGACGCAAAATCCCGTTTTGGTATTCACAACGGATATGGCTTTTACACTTTGTAAAAAAAAAAAAAAATTTAAGTAAAGATGCTCATGGCACTGCCATGCATTACTTTACATCAGGGACGTGTACTATGGGTAGTGCATGGGCGTTCCTGTACATCCACCTATGGATTTTGATGCAAACAAATATAGATTTGTACAAATGAATTTGTGGCAAAATGGCGCACCGGCTTGAGGAGGGCGTAATACAGATAAATATCTATTTTTCTCCTCCTTATTTCCGTGTGCATGTGTGCTACATTCTCCCCAGCGGTAATGATTGTATTTGTATGTTTGAAATGTGTTTCTGACAGTAATTGTTTTGCTGCAGTATGTGTGCGTTTTGTCAAATTACAGTGCATACGATGAAGCAAGGATAACGACACGTGTTTTTATTCTGATTAACAAGTCCAACTGAATACAGCATAAGCGAAATGCGAACAGATTGTCAGGTTAAGAAATATGTTTTAAAAAAAAGCGGCGTTCGCATTTGAAGGAGATGCTGCTGTTTCAAAATAAAGCCTTCAATTGCCCTTGACATACTTTGTGAATTAATTTCTTGCTACAAGAAAGTAACAGGAACATGGCAACTTTTAACTTTGTTCACCCCTAATTAGGCAGCCACGCTTACAATTATGTGTCTGATTCCGCCTGCCTCATTAAATGCAATATGTAGAATTAAAACGTAATAACTTCAAAGAGCAAGTTTTAGCTAACTATGCCAATGGTGACAGTTTATCTATGCATTTGAGTTAACACTTCTGATACACGATTTCAATAGATATATGGGAAACGTGGTAACAAAATTAAAGTTTTGCAAAAAGTCAAGAAATTTTACATCACCTCCTCACCAGATTTTCTCCTAGTCCTTACTAATTGAATTCTAACTTCAGCAGAATTTTCATACGTAATTATCTACTGGCGGTCGCCAGTAGATAGTTATAGTTAGGACCTATTTTCCATAGGAAATCCGCAACATTCTATTGGGAATATCTTTGGCGCCGAATGACGAATCTTCGCTCCGCTCCTACCCTGAAAGTTTTGCGGTGATCCGTGAAGCGGGGGCTGAGAAAAAAGGGGGGTCCCAAAGCGCGTTTTCCCCATGCAATTTCCCATAGGATCTGTTGTCGCAGCTACAGCCCGAACCGCTGAACGGAATGACACCAAATTTGGCAAAGAGGTAGTCCTCAGTTCGGACTTGTGCCTTTTGCATATTTGGTGTGAATCTGTTCAGTAGTTCCTGAGAAAATTAGGGTAAAAAAGTTAGTGATATCTATGGCCGCGGAGGATCCGCGGACCGTACCCGGACCGTACGCGCACCCTCCCCGCACAGAGAGCGCACCCTCCCGATCGCGTGCTGAATGCTAATTGGCTGTCGAGTGTCTCTACATTCGAAACCAGGAACTGTTGGCGGCCATTTTCTGCCTCGGTAGAAGAGAGGCTGAAGATGGAAGGGGAATAAGTGTGTAAAAGATATAAAGGGGGCAGAGTGGAAATACTCTGACCCTCTAGATCTGCTTAGGGGGTCCCAGAAGGACCCACTGTGGCCCCCCTTTTAAAAAAAAAAAACGGCGAAATGCGCGCATGGTGTGCGCATTCTATCGCGTTGGATGCACGGATTATCTCGCGGTGGGTTCGCAGATCCAAGGAAAAAAAAAATGAAATTGTTGGGAGATAAAGATTAAGCTTAAGTGTTTTGTTCTTGAGTGGCTCTAAAAAGAGCCGTTGTGTTCATTCAGAGTTTTTGGTACTTATAAGTAAGTACCTATACAGAGTCTAAAGTTGTTGAGGAAGACTCTGTTTCCTTCATCAGTAAAGTGTACTCCATCTCTCCTATACATCTCTTGCATATGAAAGCGGAGATTGTTATTGTAAATGGACCCCATTCTGTAGTCTCGGAGAAAAGCAGAAACAGATTTATTCACATGTTTCCTAGCTTTCTCAATCTGTGGACAAAAATTATCGGACCAGTTCCATTTCTGCCTTTGGCATATGTTAGAATACACAAAGGCAGTGTTAGGGAAAAGTGAAATCAGTTGTGCAAAGGTGTCCTTCATAAGCATTTCCAGACCTACCCCAGTCAAAGTGCCAAGGTCATTGCCACCACAGTGCACTATTATGAGGTCAGGGTGTTGGATTTGCATGAAGGATTTCACCAATGGCATCAATTGGTGCCACTGTAACCCTCTCTGTCCAATCCATTTAATGTCTACATTTGGCAAACCTAGGTCTTTGTGAATGCCTTTGTTTTCTGCATACCTTTGGCTCCAGAAAATGTAGCTGTGTCCCACAATCCACACTGTAAGCATCTTGTAAGGAGGTCTGGATGCACTCAGATGGTCTCTGTAAATGAAATGGCAGTTTGGAAAGTAAGATGTTTCTAAAATGGTGGCTAAGATGCAATTTTGAAAAAAGACAAGAAATCATTGGTTGTTTAACAACCTTCTAAACTGAAAGGTAGGGTGCATGTTTCTGTTTTTTAAACGCATGATTCTTATTGGTTAACAAAAAGTGCGTGAAAGGAACATTATATATGATAAGCTGATATGTTGAGAAGTCAAGCACACTTGCTGTTTTGATTAGCAACATTGTATGTGCTGAACTTGTGACCTATGTGCTCAGTACAGTGTTCCATGACCTGTTTCTATGGTAACGGGCAGAAGGCCGATTGGGGGAAGGGTTGAAGATTATGTCATTTGGAAAGGGTTGAAATGCTTAACCAATAGAAATGTGAGTTTGCTTTTGAATTTATGTGGGAAGGAATGTGATTTGATGTTTACATGTATATGTGTGGAAAATGAGAGGGAAACTTTGCCATTCTTTGGTTCTGCTGACAGGTGCAGAGTGCAGAGATTCTGTATAAGAAAATCTGGTGTGTGACTGATATCTGGTGTGTGACTGATATACTTCTTAATCTACAAAACATCTTGAAAGGTGAGTTATTTAATTGTGAGGGGATGTATGTAGACTATTTTTATTTTAATCAGACTAATGTATTTTTTCTGCTAAAGTGTAGGGAGTATTTTTTTCTCTCTACAATCTTGTGTGTGCATGTGAAAACCATTTTGTGATAAGGATTTGTGTTTTTTCATGTGTTTGTACACAGATAACTATGCAGTTCTTATATTTTGGTAGATTTAGAAACCACTTATTGTTTATGAATTTGTGAAATGAGTTATGTTTCTGCAGTAAAATGTAGTACTCCTTGTAGATGAGGAAATGTGTTTTGGTATAGTGCAAGGGATAGTGTTGTTTGTCTAGAATCACACAGAGAGCCTGTGTGCATTTGGCAACCACTGTGGAGAAGCGTTTGGTAACATCGTGCATTTGCTGACAGATAACTGTTTTGAAACCTGTCATGTTGTCAAGATTTAGTAGCATTAGAAGCCAGTCTTTGCTTATGTGTTGATTAAATGAGTCATGCCTTTGCGGGGCGTGGCTTGGATGCCGCGCAAGATGGCCGGCTAGGTACGGAGCTCCGCCGCATCGATCACCTCACGGCGTATTTTTCCCGATGTAAACGGGACCGCTATTGAGCACCGTCGCCGGATTTGGCTGGCGGAACATTAACGGAATCAGCGGAGCAGCTTTTCACCGCTTGTGGAGCCGTTTTCGCCCCTCTCCGCGATGAATTCCCTGCCCCTCACGGAGCCGCCATTTTGAAGCTCTTCCGAACATCGGAGCCTCTGCTGACAGGAGCTGTCACTACACGACGTGCCACTGGACACCAACGAACTTTCAGACACCGACTTCACTTCAGGGGTGAGATTTATATATATTGTGCAAGACGCCTTTACTGCATTTTTTCTCTCCTCCTCCACATTAGAGGAAACGTCCAAATACGCAGTTTTACGGCGCTTCACCCCTGACAACTGGATGTTTCCCGCCCTAACATGCTCACTGCTCTGAAATACTTTTTATCCTAAATTTCTTCCTCATGGCGCTATGACAACAACGTTCTCTGAGACTTTCTGCCCGTTTCTCCTGCGCCTCAGCTACTTCAGGATGCTCCTTCCTGTGCTTCCATTTTAGTCATCCTCCCCTTTTTGTACTCGTTATTTAGCACACTCTAATTCCCTGTCGCCTTTTCCACTGAGTTACGTCTGGGTGCTTCACCCTCTCTTTGGAGATATTTCTGGAACATTTCACATGCACCTTTAGTCGTCTCACAGGGAATTGAGACTATATTGTCGCACGTTCATTTCTTTCTATGGTCAACTTACGCAAACCTAAATTTGTCTTCACACCATCGGGGAGTACTTCAGGAGCATCTTCATCTGGTACAAATAGAGCCACTGCATCTGCGAAAATGACGACTCCAAAATCATCATTGGCTCATACTAACACCAGTAAGTCTTCCCCACCCGCTCCGGCGGGCAAGCGCCTCAAGCAAAATTCTCCTACGCCAGAAGAAAATCCTTCACATTCTTCTACTGACCAAATTCTAGAGGAATTGCGTGCGCTGCGCCCATTTATTGAAAAAACGAGTACAGATATGCAGCTTTTAAAGGATAAATGGGAAAATATGGATGCCCGTCTTTCTACTGTTGAACAGCACCTTCCTGAAGTTCAGTCCAACACACAACGTATAGACTCTTTAGAAAAAACGGTCCTCTCACTCCAAAAGCATACAGAGGATTTGGAAAATCGAAATAGGAGGAATAACCTCCGTATTTACAATCTGCCGGAAAATCTTGAGGGGGATAATCCAGTAACTTTCTTCACCACTTTCTTGTCGAAACTTCTGGACCTACCACCTTCCACCTCCATTAGTATACAAAGAGCCCATAGACTAGGTGCCAGACCGGGCTCCTCCTCAAAACCTCGTGGAGTCATCATTTTATTTCTGAAATACACAGATCTTTTATTGATTCTCTCAGCTGCGAGGAGTAAAAAACAAGTGTCTTGGCAAGGTCAACGAGTATATCTATCTCAGGATGTCTCTAACGTCACTGCCTCCAGACGTAAAGAATTTCTGGCTATGCGTCCCTCTCTGCGCGCCTTGGGAGCAAGATATGGCTTGTTTCATCCTTGTACTCTCAGAGTCACCTATCGAGAAAAGACTTGGTCATTTCAGGAACCTGGAGAATTAAGGAACTTTCTTCTTCTACACAGTGAAGAAGGGATGGACGCCTCCTCTTCTGCTTCGACCAGTGGCTGAAATTGGATTTTTATTGTTTAACTTGTTTGTCTTCCTAATGGTTTGTCTTTGACTTCATGTATTCTCCTTACTTCTCATCTCAGTTCTTACACTCTCTTTTCGTATCTCTTCTCTCCTTTATCTGTTTCTGGCATCTCCTATATATCCCTCTATTTTCTTTTTCTACTTTCTGGACTTTTGTTTTTACGTCTACATGTTATGTATGTTAACATTTTTTCCCTTTTTTCCTCCCCAGACGGATATGTATCGGTTACTCCTCTCAACACCTTGTCCCATTCCATGTTCCTTTTGTGCGGTCTCGATGTGGTTCTCCTCCTGATCCTGGTCCGTACGTCTTGTAAAGCATCACCACCTCCCCACCTTCCCTATGTGTATTTTTTCTCTTTCAGGTATGTTTAATACAGTCATCCTTCTGGATTTGTACTGTCTTCTATGTATTCTCTCTTTTCTTCCTTCTTCCTTCCCCACTGATCTCCCTTCCCTTTTCCCATCCCTCTCCTCCTCCTCCTCCCTTTTCCTTTTTCTTCTTCCTTTTCTACCTGTTCTTCCTTCTTCCTTTTTGAAGAGTTTTATGGTTAATACTTCTATACAGTTTGAATTATTATTACATGTACAGTATGCTTTTGCAATTCTTGATTTAGATCAGTTTAGTAAGCTTTCACCTTCAAAGTTGTTTCATGGAATGTGAAAGGATTTAATCACCCTATCAAAAGGCAAAGAGTACTCTCCCACCTTTCCTCTTACAATCCAGATATCGTCCTTATCCAAGAAACTCACCTATCTGACATCGAATCTTTAAAGCTAAAGCGACTATGGGTTGGAACTGTTTTATTTTCTCCTGCTTCTCAGAAAAAGAATGGAGTAGCCATTTTGATTCATAAGCGACTCCAGTGTAAAGTAGTTCTAGAAGAAAAGGATGACGAGGGACGCTGGGTCTTAGCTAAACTACTAATTAACAATATCCCACTTACGATATTCAATGTTTACGGTCCCACATGTTTTGACTCCTCTTTTTGGCCCTCCATTACAGCAAAATGTATTCAACATAAAGATGATGCTTTTCTATTGGGTGGAGATTGTAACCAGATCATTGACCCATTTTTAGACCGAAGATCCTCTGTTCGTTTCTCCCCTCATAAACCACATAAACAATTCCTTGACACTATTACCCAAACTCATCTTGTAGACTCATGGAGACTCACTCACCCAGACGTTATGGATTTCTCCTTCTTCTCTCCTCCTCATGCTTCCTTCTCCCGCTTAGACTATATCTTTCTCTCTTCATCTCTTTCTCAACACCTTATTTCTTCTTCTATTGAACCGATTGTTATCTCTGACCATGCTCCTATTATTACTGTTTTTGACCTTCTTCCTCCTACTCCTAAATCTTCTCGCTGGCGCTTCAACCCTTCTCTTCTTACTGATCCTCTTTTTTCCTCCTCTTTTCGTGCTTTTGCTTCTGAATTTTTTCATCTTAACTCTACGCCTGATACCCTACCTCATATTCTTTGGGATTCCTTCAAGGCCACAGCCCGAGGTTTTATTATTGATTTTGTCTCTAAAAGGAAGAAAAAATTCCTTCAAAAACGTAAAGTCACCCTTGCTCATATTAAATCTCTGGAACATCAATTCTATACTTCCTCTGATAAGATTATGTCTCCTGAATTGCTTAAGGCTAAGATTGCCTTTAACAAACTTACCACAGACTCTGCCTCCTCTTTTCTTCTCCGGAGCAGCGCGCGATTTTATGGAGGTCGAAATAAATCAGGTAAACTGTTAGCTAACTATTTAAAATCTCGTAAAGAACGTACTAATATTGATTCTATTTATTCCCCCTCTAATGTACTTCTTCATACCAATGCAGAAATTTTGGAACAATTCCACTCTTTTTATGAGACTTTATATACTCCGGAAAACCCTCCCACCCCAGAGCTTATTCAATCCTACTTTGACAACATACCTCAACCAGATACTTCCCACCTTAATATTTCGGCCGTTGATTCTGATCTTACGATTTCGGAACTGTCCTCTGCTCTATCCTCCCTCACTAAGGGGAAAACCCCAGGACCTGACGGCTTCCCAGTTGAATTTTACCTACATTTCTCAGACCTTCTTTTACCCCACCTTCTATCTCTATTTCAGTCTTTTTGTTCTACTGGATCAGCCCAAGGCTCTTTTCAGGACGCTACCATATGTCTTATCCCTAAAGATGGTAGAGACCCTAAGTTCTGTAAAAATTATCGACCTATATCTCTAGTTAATGTTGATTATAAAATTTTTGCGAAACTATTAGCTCTTCGCCTTGACCCGCTCCTACCACATCTTATAGGGAAAGAACAATGCGGCTTTGTTAAAGGCCGCTTGACCTCGGATAATTCTAGACTCTTCCTTAATGTTTTAAGTAAAGCCCCTTCACTATCGATTCCCCTTGCAGCCATTTCAGTAGATGCTGAGAAAGCCTTTGACCAGGTCGACTGGTCTTTTCTTCTGGCCTCCTTAAAATGGCACGGCTTTAACCCCAAATTCATATCTTATATTTCTTTGATATATTCTATGCCCAAAGCATCTGTTCTCGTTAATGGTCAACTCACTTCCCCATTCACACTCCAACGTGGTGTTCGTCAGGGCTGTCCCTTATCACCTCTTTTATTTATTTTAGCGCTTGAACCTTTCCTTACCTCCATACGCAATAATCCATCCATCTCTGGCTTCCCGTACGGTAAACGTCATCTTAAATTGTCTGCATATGCTGACGATATTCTTTTATTTATTTCTGACCCGCCTACCTCAGTCCCCGCATTACTAGACGAATTTCAGAAATTCTCCTTGGTCTCCGGTTACAAAATAAACTCGGACAAAACAGAGATTCTTCCTTTAACCAAACTTTGTCTCCCCCACTTTTTCACGGCTACTGGCTTTGCTTGGAATTCTACAAAAATTAAATATCTCGGTGTTCTTTTTTCTAGCTCTATATCCTCCTCCATTCAACTCAACATGAATGCAGTCATATCTAGGATAGACTCATTACTCACCTCTTGGAATCCACTATTTCTTTCCTGGTGGGGCCGTCTTGACTCCATCAGAATGATGATTGCCCCTATTTTGATTTACTTATTATCCATGCTCCCACTTCGTATTCCAAACTCCTATTTCCGTCGCATTGATTCTGCGTTGTCCAAATTTCTTTGGAAGCAGAAAAAAGCCCGCATATCGCTTTTCAACTTACGTAAATCTAAACTTAATGGTGGTACCAATTTTCCAGACTTTCGCCTCTATCATAAGTCCTTTTCCCTTCGACAGGCTTCCCGCTGGTTATCTCAGGAACCCTCCCCTTTTTCTCCCCTCTGGCTTTCTGTTGAACAGGAACTACTGCTTCCGTACTCTTTCCAAGAAGTAATTCGTTTTACCTCTAAAGCCCCATGCCTTAATCCCCTTTTATTCAAGCATACTTCTTCTCTTCTGCGCCCTTTAGTTTCACCTTCCTCAGTAACGCAGGAATCCTTCCTACTATTGCCTATATGGTACAATTCACTTCTATTAATTAACAACCGACCTATTGCATGGCCCTCATGGAGAGCGAAAGGTATCATTTGGATACGTCATCTTTTTGATGGGTCATCCACTTGCTCATTTCCTGCATTTCGGTCTCAATTCCACTGCCCTCCTTCTTTTGCAAAGAAATTCCCTATCCTTATGGAAACCATTCTAGATCGTTATTACTCTCTCTCCTCTGAAGATCTACCTACCTCATCTTCCTCTCTACTCACTGTCCTTTCTACAACTCCTAAAGCTTCCATCATTTACCGGTACTTTTCAGCCCCCAATCCAGATCGTCTCAAATCAAAATTAGAATTGTCCTGGGAGACAGACTTACATTCTTCATGGCCGACTTCTCTCTGGGACAAAATATGGGCTCGATCCTTGAAGATTTCCCGTACTGCCTCTCTCACTCAATCCCTATTTTTCTTTTACCACAGACTATACCTTTCTCCTCTTTCTATCTCTCGCTTTCAACCTGATGCTGTATCTAATTGTTGGACCTGTAATGCCCCTTCTGCGGATCTTTTCCACCTCTTCTTCTTCTGTCCTTCAACTCGTATTTTCTGGTCTCAGCTATTCTCTCGCCTTTCTCGCATTTTCAACCTCTCTATTCAATTTTCTCCTTCTTTAGTATTTCTTGGTAGCCTTTCAGAGGATTTAGACCTCCCCCCACATTCTCGCGGTCTTTTTGACCTTATGCTGGCTCTGGCATTACAGCATATTGTCTCTAATTGGAAATCTCTGAACAAATTGTCTCTCAATTGTTGGTGGAATCTTGTATGTCACTCACACAGACTTGATGTTGCCTTTGCTTCCTCCTGTAAACCCTCCCGAAATGTTGAATTTTACTGGCTACCTCTTACTCTATACCTTGATCAATCCACCAAAAAGAGTTACTCTCCACTATCTTCAGATAATTTCAAGCCCCCCTGAACACATGTACTCTTGCCTGCAGTTTTTCATGATATTTTTCAGTCTCAATATGGTAATTATTTAGCTTTATATTGACCTTCTTCATACTTCTTTTTCATTCATGCAATTACTCATATGATGGTTTTTTACTGTACTTTTTGATTGCCATTTACTGTATTTCCTATTATTGCTTACCCATCTTCTACGATAAATACCATGTTTTTGTTTTCTTCTCTCCTCCCTTTCCCCCCCTCCTTCCCTCCCCATAACTTAAAATGCTTTGTTTTTCATTGTGATATTGGCTGCTTCTATTTTCTTTGTCCCATCTTATACCTTTTTTCTCATATTTGCTGATGTCACCTTATTGTAATACTTATTTTTCTCTAATAAAGCTTTCAAACATAAAAAAAAGAAGCCAGTCTTTGCTTATGTGTTGATTAAAAGAGTGAGGCATTGACTCTAAAGAGCAGTCGTGAAATATGTAGATTGTGTGCAGTTCCCTTATCACTTCGAGTGTATTGAATGAGTTTTGGTAAACTCCTAGGAATACTGGTGCTTGTCTAGAATCACACTGTGAGTCTGTGTACATTTGGGAACCACTGTGAGAGAAGCGTTTGGTAACATTGTGCATTTGCTGGCAGATAACTGTTTTAAAACATGTCATGTTGTCAAGTTTTAGTAGCATTAGAAGCCAGTCTTTGCTTATGTGTTGATTAAATGAGTCAGGCATTGACACTAAAGTGCAGTCGTGAAATATGTAGATTGTGTGCAGTTCCCTTATCCCTTCCAGTGTAGTGAATGAGTTTTGGTAAATTCCTAGGAATATTGGCGCTTGTCTAGAATCACACTGTGAGTCTGTGTGCATTTGGGAACCACTGTGAGAGAAGCGTTTGGTAACATCGTGTATTTGCTGAGCGAAAACTGTTTTAAAGTCTGTCATGTTGTCAAGTTTTAGTAGCATTAGAAGCCAGTCTTTGCTTATGCGTTGATTAAATGAGTTAGGCTTTGACACAAAAGTGCAGTCCTGAAATATGTAGATTGTGTGCAGTTCCCTTACCACTTCCACAGTAGTGCATGAGTTTTGGTAAACTCCTAGGGATAGTGGTTGTTGTCTAGAATCACTCTGTGAGTCTGTGTGCATTTGGGAACCACTGTGACAGAAGCATTTGGTAACATCGTGTATTTGCTGAAAGATAACTGTTTTAAAACCTGTCATGTTGTCAAGTTTTAGTTGCATTAGAAGCCAGTCTTTGCTTATGCGTTGATTAAATGAGTCATGCTTTGACACTGATGTGGTGTACTTAAATATGTAGATTGTGTGCAGTACCATTAACTCTTCCAGAGTAGTGAATGAGTTTTGGTAAACTCCTAGGATAGTGTTGCCTGTCTAAAATCACACTGTGAGTCTGTGTGCATTTGGGTAAGGATTGTGAGAGAAGCATTTGGTAACATTGTTTATTTACTGACAGATAACTGTTTTAAAACCTGTCATGTTGTCAAGTTTTAGAAACATTAGAAGCCAGTCTTTGCTTTTGTGTTGATTAAATGAGTCAGGCATTGACACTAAAGTGTAGTCGTGAAATATGTAGATTGTGTGCAGTTCCCTTATCACTTCCAGTGTAGTGAATGGGTTTTGGTAAACTCCTAGGAATACTGGTGCTTGTCTAGAATCACACTGTGAGTCTGTGTGCATTTGGGAACCACTGTGAGAGAAGCGTTTGGTAACATCGTGTATTTGCTGAGAGAAAACTGTTTAAAGTCTGTCATGTTGTCAAGTTTTAGTACCATTAGAATCCAGTGTTTGCTTATGTGTTGATTAAATTAGTCAGGCGTTGACATTAAAGTGCAGTCGTGAAATATGTAGATTGTGTGCAGTTCTCTTACCTCTTCCACTGTAACGAATGAGTTTTGGTAAACTCCTAGGGATAGTGGTGCTTGTCTAGAATCACACTGTGAGTCTTTGCGCATTTGGGAACCACTGTGAAAGAAGCGTTTGGTAACATTGTGTATTTGCTGACAGAAAACTGTTTTAAAACTTGTCATTTTGTCAATTTTTAGTAGCATCAGAAGCCAGTCTTTGCTTATGCGTTGATTAAATGAGTTAGGCTTTGACACAAAAGTGCAGTCCTGAAATATGTAGATTGTGTTCAGTTCCCTTACCACTTCCACAGTAGTGAATGAGTTTTGGTAAACTCCTAGGGATAGTGGTTGTTGTCTAGAATCACTCTGTGAGTCTGTGTGCATTTGGGAACCACTGTGAGAGAAGCATTTGGTAACACCGTGTATTTGCTGACAGATAACTGTTTTAAAGCCTGTCATGTTGTCAAGTTTTAGTTGCATTAGAAGCCAGTCTTTGCTTATGCGTTGATTAAATGAGTCATGCTTTGACACTGATGTGGTGTACTTAAATATGTAGATTGTGTGCAGTACCATTAACTCTTCCAGAGTAGTGAATGAGTTTTGGTAAACTCCTAGGATAGTGTTGCCTGTCTAAAATCACACTGTGAGTCTATGTGCATTTGGGTAAGGATTGTGAGAGAAGCATTTGGTAACATTGTTTATTTACTGACAGATAACTGTTTTAAAACCTGTCATGTTGTCAAATTTAGTAGCATTAGAAGCCAGTCTGTGCTTATGTGTTGATTAAATGAGTCAGGCATTGACACTAAAGTGTAGTCGTGAAATATGTAGATTGTGTTTAGTTCCTTTACCAGTTCCAGTGTAGTGAATGAGTTTTGGTAAACTCCTAGGGATAGTGGTGCTTGTCTAGAATCACACTGTGAGTCTGTGTGCATTTGGGAACCACTTTCAGAGAAGCGTTTGGTAACATCGTGCTTTTGCTGACAGAAAACTTTTTTGAAATCTGTCATGTTGTGAAGTTTTAGTAGCAGTAGAAGCCAGTCTTTGCTTATATGTTGATTAAATGAGTCATGCCTTGACACTGATGTGCTGTACTTAAATATGTAGATTGTGTGCAGCCCCCTTACCCCTTCCACAGTAGTGAATGAGTTTTGGTATAGTCCTAGTATAGTGTTGATTGTCTAAAATCACACTGTGAGTCTGTTTGCATTTCGGTAAGGATTGTGAGAGAAGCATTTGGTAGCATCGTTCATTTACTGACAGATAACTGTTTTAAAACTTGTCATGTTGTCAAGTTTTAGTAGCAGTAGAAGCCAGTCTTTGCTTATATGTTGATTAAATGAGTCATGCCTTGACACTGATGTGCTGTACTTAAATTTGTAGATTGTGTGCAGTTCTCTTACCTCTTCCACTGTAGTGAATGAGTTTTGGTAAACTCCTAGGGATAGTGGTGCTTGTCTAGAATCACACTGTGAGTCTGTGTGCATTTGGGAACCACTGTCAGAGAAGCGTTTGGTAACATCGTGCATTTGCTGACAGAAAACTGTTTGGAAACCTGACATGTTGTCAAGTTTTAATAGCATTAGAAGTTAGTCTTTGCTTATGTGTTCATTAAATGAGTCAGGAATTGACACTAAAGGGTAGTCGTGAAATATGTAGATTTTGTGCAGTTCTCTTACCTCTTCCACTGTAGTGAATGAGTTTTGGTAAACTCCTAGGGATAGTGGTGCTTGTCTAGAATCACACTGTGAGTCTGTGTGCATTTGGGAACCACTGTCAGAGAAACGTTTGGTAACATTGTGCATTTGCTGACAGAAAACTGTTTTGAAACCTGTCATGTTGTCAAGTTTTAGTAGCATTAGAAGCCAGTCTTTGCTTATTTGTTGATTAAATGAGTCAGGCATTGACACTAAAGTGTAGTCGTGAAATATGTAGATTGTGTGTAGTTCCCTTATCACTTCCAGTGTAGTGAATGAGTTTTGGTAAACTCCTAGGGATAGTGATGCTTGTCTAGAATCACACTGTGAGTATGTGTGCATTTGGGAACCACTGTCATAGAAGCGTTTGGTAACATCGTGCTTTTGCTGACAGAAAACTGTTTTGAAATCTGTCATGTTGTGAAGTTTTAGTAGCATTAGAAGCCAGTCTTTGCTTATATGTTGAGTAAATGAGTCATGCCTTGACACTGATGTTCTGTACTTAAATATGTAGATTGTGTGCAGTCCCCTTACCCCTTCCACAGTAGTGAATACGTTTTGGTAAAGTCCTAGGATAGTGTTGATTGTCTAAAATCACACTGTGAGTCTGTTTGCATTTGGGTAAGGATTGTGAGAGAAGCATTTGTTGGGTAAGGATTGTGAGAGAAGCATTTGTTAACATCGTTTATTTACTGACAGATAACTGTTTTAAAACTTGTCATGTTGTCAAGTATAAGTAGCATTAGAAGCCAGTGATTGCTTATGTGTTGATTAAATGAGTCAGGCATTGACAATAAAGTGTAGTCGTTAAATATGTAGATTGTGTGCAGTTCTCTTACCTCTTCCACTGTAGTGAATGAGTTTTGGTAAACTCCTAGGTATAATGGTGCTTGTCTAGAATCACACTGTGAGTCTGTGTGCATTTGGGAACCACTGTCAGAGAAGCGTTTGGTAACATCGTGCATTTGCTGACAGAAAACTGTTTGGAAACCTGCCATGTTGTCAAGTTTTAGTAGCATTAGAAGTTAGTCTTTGCTTATGTGTTGATTAAATGAGTCAGGCATTGACACTAAAGGATAGTCGTGAAATATGTAGATTGTGTGCAGTTCCCTTACCTCTTCCACTGTAGTGAATGAGTTTTGGTGAACTCCTAGGGATAGCGGTGCTTGTCTAGAATGACACTGTGAGTCTGTGTGCATTTGGGAACCACTGTCAGAGAAGCGTTTGGTAACATCGTGTATTTGCTGATAGAAAACTGTTTTGAAACCTGTCATGTTGTCAAGTTTTAGTAGCATTAGAAGCCAGTCTTTGCTTATGTGTTGATTAAATGAGTCAGGCATTGACATTAAAGTGTAGTCGTGAAATATGTAGATTGTGTGCAGTTCCCTTATCACTTCCACTGTAGTGAATGAGTTTTGGTAAACTCCTAGGGATAGTGGTGCTTGTCTAGAATCACACTGTGAGGCTGTGTGCATTTGGGAACCACTGTCAGAGAAGCGTTTGGTAACATTGTGCATTTGCTGACCGAAAACTGTTTTGAAACCTGTCATGTTGTCAAGTTTTAGTAGCATTAGAAGCCAGTCTTTGCTTATGCTTTGATAAAATGAGTCATGCTTTGACACTAAAGTACAGTACCATGTAGTATTGTCTTTACTGCCCCAGAACTAAACATTTAATATTTTTACCCAGGCACTGTCCTAGAAGTAGTCTGATGATTTAGTCAGTTTCTAAGTACTTATGTTGTGAACCATTCATTACCAAATAGACTGCTTCAAAAGTCCATGCAGTATGCATGTAGTTCTCTAACCACCTACACAGTTGTTTTTCACACCTTCAATTCTCTAGACAGTTTCCATACACTTCCAGGAAACACCCTATCACTCTCTTTGTAGTCTTCTAGTGACCCATTCAGCACCATGTAGTAATTCATTCACTGTGCCAAAACCCAAACATTTATAAATTCACCAAGACACTCTCTTTCCAGTACTCTAATGATTCAGTTACTGTCTAAGTATTCATGCACTGAGCCAGGACTTAGCACATGGACTGCTTCAAACCCCTATGCACTATGCATGCAGTCTTTTAACCACCTAGAGATTTGTCTTTTATACTTTCAATTCCCTAGTCAATAACCATATAATCCAGCAAACATCTTGTCACTCCCTTTGCAGTCTTTTAGTGACCTTTTTAGTTCCAAGTACTAATTCATTCCCTGTGCGAAAAGTCTACCAGTTATAAATTCATCCAGGCAGTCTCCTTGCTGTAGTCTAATCATTTAGTCAGTACCTAAGTACTCATGCAGTGAGCCGGGCCTTAGCACATGGACTGCTTTAAATGCCTATCCAGTATGCATTCAGTTCTCTAATGAGCTACACAGTTGTCTTTCGCAGCTTCAATTCCCCAGTTAGTATTCATACACTTCTAGCAAACACCCTGTTACTCTCCCAGTGTGTCTCTTTTTAGTACTGTAATCATTCAGTTAGTTAGCATGAAGTCTTTTAGTGAGGTAGGCTTTAGGGCATGAACTGCTTCAAAGTAGTATGCATTATGTATGTAGTGTTTTAATCATCGTCACACTTGTGGTTCAGGGCTATAGTTTTTTAATCTGTTTTTATATAAAATGTGTTTGTACAGTAATGGAATATTGTAAATTTGAAAGTTATTAATATACATTTATTTGTGACTCTTTTTTGCAGATACTGTTTTTCAACGTTAAAATCGAGAAAGTATGCCAGAAAAAAAAAAGAAAAAGAAAAGAACAGAGACAGGAGTATTGAATGAAAAAGATAATGTGGCTAAAAGGAAAAAATCTTCTGGTAAGATCACAAAGCAATTTATTAAAAATGTTTGTAGGAGCAAACAGAATGTAGAGAATGCTGCAACTTCAAATAATTTTTTAAGTTAGAAAAAAAATCAAAATAAGAGGAAAAGTAAAAAAGCAAATGTTCAGTCAAAGGAGATAAAATATGGTAAAAGAAGACAAAATCAGTATAAGGAATTACGCAAAAAAATATTTTACAAGAGAGTAGTTCATAATTTGCTGAAAGATGTAAAGAAATATAAAGAGAGAGCTTTATTTTATAAAAAGAAGAAGCATATTGAAAGCATTGTGGAAAAGGATTTTGAAGTAAAAAGGAAACTGTATATTATAGTGTTAAACAGAATTTGATCACTAGATAAATCAATATATGTAATGAAGGCCAAAAGTAGGAGGAAAAGTTATTAATAAAATTGTGATTTTTTTTGGGAGAATGGAAACACAGTTCTAGTTCAGATCCTTTTTTTAATGAAGAGAGTTATTCACTAAGTGAAAAATTATTGTATGCAGTTGACATCAGAGGTAGAGGTTATGAGGTTAGTGATGGTTGGCCAATGGAGAAAGAGAAAATGGTTGAAAGAAATGCAGAAGAAGTGATAGCTGATGAAGTTTTAGGGAGACGTGCTAAAAACCCTTTGTACACTTGGGATTGCAGTAGTGTTTTTAGTGTACGACAGGAATCTATTTAAAAATTATGTAGTTTTTTACGAGTCTATACTAAAAAAAGTGTAAAACAAAAGATTAAGCTGTTGCAAGGACTAGACCCTTGCAGAGTGAGAAAACATACTGGTTTGCAAGGTCATTCTCTGGCTTGTCTTTCTAGGAAAGTTTGTGAAAGTTAAAGTTAAGTGAGTTGAACAGTGCTCTTTTGTGTGGGTCAATTTCAGATGTGAAGTAGGTCTGTGAGGATATTGAGTTTTGTTACTTTGGGCCTCAGCAAGAGAGTGAAGAAACTGACACATTAGTAGAACAAAATGTTAATGACAATGTAGAACCTGTAATTACAGAAACATTTGAGGATGAAATGACAAAGTTTAAGGTAATTTCAGGTGAGAGACCAAATTTTTCTTGTATTTGTTGTTGGCAAAGTCACTATAAAAATCAGACTTGGGGTGTCAATCTGTATTTAAAAAGTGAAATAGAAGATAATGATAAGTGAATGGAATTTGCAACTTATTTGTTGGTATAGGATTGTTTTGATTTGGGATGTGAGCAGCGTATTTGCAAATATTGTTATAATAAATTAGATGAGAATAAAATGCCTGCTAGAGCTGTTCATAATAATCTAGAGTTGGTTGCTATTCCTCCAGAGCTGATAGATTTAAATACGTATGAGTCTATTCTGATACAATGTGTTCACCCATTTCAGGCTATTGTTCGTATGGAGCCCAAAACAAGTAAATTACCTCCATCAGAGTTGCAAAGAGGATTGAAAGGAAGAGTTGTGTATTTACCATTTGATTTAAGGAAAATTTTTGAAACTATTGGTGTAGATCATGCAGAAAATGAGCCACTAGTCATTCTAGTTAATGGTGTTCCTACTAAGAATAAGAAAATCTGGCAAGAGTTAGTGGATGTTAGAAAAGTGCAAAAGGCATCATTGTATCTGATAAAAAATAATGAGTACTATAGAAATGTGTTTGTTGGAGAAGAAGAAATAGATTTAGCAGAAGATAGTGAAACATTAAGTGGACAAATTGAAAAAGTGGACATGTCCAGATGTGAAGAGATCTATGAACATTACAGTGTACATCCACTTCATTCCAAAGAGGTGATGGGGAATACAATTGAGTTGTTTCAAATGAAAAAAGCAACAGGAGGTCCCATGAGTGTATGGGAAGAGAGTTTGGAAGCTCATTGTTTCCCGCAGTTATTTCCAACAGGAAAACGTGGACGATATGATGAACGCCCTGTGCAGATTCCTGCATCTGAATATCGGACAACAAGATTATATGCAGAAGATCCAAGATTTCGACAATGTATCCCTTATATGCTTCATCCTCTGTTTGAAAGTGACTTGTCTGGACTTTCATATGCAGTAAATCACATTTTAAAAACTGGAATGCATCTGCAAAATGTAACTGCAAAGGATTTTATGGATAAAGTGCATCAGAGAGATGATCATTTAGAATCTCAGTTGATTAATCTGATGGCATGTCAGCGTGGGACTAATGAATATTGGTACCGTCGACATGGAGAACTGAAATGCATGCTACGGAACTTGGGAACTCCTACATGGTTTGTTACACTAAGCTGTGCTGAGTATGCTTGGGATGATTTACTTGAATTTGAATACAGGACACCTGGAGAATTGTGCTCTTTGGATCCTGTCAATGTATGCAGATATTTCAATCATACATTTGAAGCTATGATGTCTTTCATCTGCAATAAAAAAGAATCCTCCTCTTGGAGAAGTTGTGGTTTTCTTTTGGAGAAAGGAGTATCAAGCAAGAGGTGCTCCTCACATACATATGTTGTTATGGGTCAAGGATGCCCCCAAATTTGGAACAGATTCAGATGAAAGTGTTTGGTCTTTCATTGAAGATTATTCTACATGTGCTGTACCAAATAGCAGAGAAGACAAAAACTTAAAAGAACAAGTCTTACGACTTCAAAGCCATAGGTGTGGAAAATACTGTCGACGAAAGTACAAGTCAAAGGATAAGTTCTATACCAAATGTCGTTTTGGATTTCCACGTCCTGTATTAACCAAAGGAAGAGTGAACAGTTTCATGTCAGCTGTACGACACACCATCACAAGAAAGTCTCTGAAAAACACCTACAACTTAAGAAGAAGCAAAGAATCAAAATACATAAATGACTACAACCCAGTTATTTTATCCATGTGGAACGCTAATATGGATATTCAGTATGTTGCGGACAATTCTATTGCTGTTGCTCGATATGTAACGTCTTACATTACTAAATCAGAAAAGACTGAATTGAAAGAAATGTGGGAAGAGATTTCTCACGAGAAGAGTCTAAGTAAGAAATTATACAGTTTCAGTTTGAAAATGTTATCGCATCGTGAAATTTGAGCATTTGAATGTTCAGATCGGTTATCATCTGCAAGTCTATATTCCAAAAGTAGAAGAATCATTTGGGTGAGTCTAGGTCTTGCAGGAATGCAAAATCGGGTAATGAAATCTGTTCAAGAAATTGAATATTTAGCAGAAAATGACCCTGAAAGTACAGATATTTTGAAAACCAATATGTTGGACACATACTATCCAAAGAGAAGTCATCATCTTGAGAACATTTGTCTCTATGAAGTGTTGCAAAACTACACTTTTAAACGGAATATTACAGAGAACATCAACGATGGAAAATATGGAGTGATTGGTTCTGAAGGATGTCTGGTAAAACAAAGGAAAGGAAATTTAATTAATCACAGAAAACTGAGTTGCGACACTGCTGACAAAAGGGAATTTTACTATTTAGCCCTTTTGCAAATGTTCAAACCATGGCGTTCTGAACTGGAATTACTTGGAGATTTTCCCAGCTATGAAGATTCATTTAATGCTTGTAAAGATAGCATACAATGCAGTGCTTTCTCAAGTTATGTGAAAATGTTGAATGATGAAATTGATCAAGAAGCTACAATTGCAGCTGAGATTGCTAGAGACAGTTCTCAAGACAGTCAAAGTTCTGCTGCACTGAGTAAAGATCCACTTGGACAACCAATTGTTGAAAATGAAGCAGCGATTGCCATGAATGAGGTGGAAACAGCAATGTATCTAGCACAAGAAGATGCAATACAGTTAGGAAGCTTGAAAGAACAAATAAATGTTGAACAGAAACAAATATATCAGCAAGTGAAAGAGCAGATTGACCATGGATTACTTCATGAAAAGAATGACTGCTCATGTACATCATTTCAACCTATCCGAATGTATGTGAGTGGTCAAGCTGGAACAGGAAAGAGTTTCTTAATTAAAGTAATTACAAGTTATCTGCAGACAACAACTGAGTCACATTTGTCTTGTGTTGTCACTGCTCCAACTGGGTTGGCAGCACATAACATTAAATGAATAACTTTACATCGTTTACTAATGCTGCCAGTAGAGCATGAGAACAAATTGGAATACCACAAGCTATCTGGAGAAGCTTGTTGTGAAGTTTCAAGAGTGCTGAAGAAAATGAAACTTCTCATTATTGATGAGGTGAGCATGGTTTCAAACTTGATGCTTGCCTTTGTGCATTTAAGAATGCAGCAAATTCTTAAAACAGAGTATGACGTGTTATTTGGAGGAAAACATGTCATAGATTTTGGAGATCTACTGCAACTGACACCGGTAAAAGGACAACCGGTATTTAAAACACTTGCCCATGAAGATACTAGAAAGTCTCTTGGCAGTGTTGGTAATGTGAACATTTGGAGTAATTTTGAATACAAAGAACTGACAACAAATATGCGACAGGCAAATTATGCTGAATATGGAAGTATTCTTCAAGATATAAGAATTGGAATTCTTTCAAAAAAAGGGAAAGAAGCTTTGGAGAGTCGATTACTTTGCAATGTCTTTCCAAGTGAAAATGCAGTTGCTGCAAAAGTGTACGTGGAAATTTCTAAAAATAAGTCAGTGATTTGCTTAATGCCAACACTACGTGAGTGTTCAATATTCAACGAAGAATTATTAAAATTGGAAAATGAAGAAATTGTCAAAATGGAAGCCATCGATAAAATACTACATGAAGGAATCACTATTATTTTAACGGGTACGTTGAGATCAAAACTAGATTGTTTAGAAAAACAAATATCTAAAACTGCTGGTTTGGAAAAGACACTGTATGTGTGTGTAAACTGTCGGGTAATTTTAAGGCGTAATTTAGATGTAGAGAAAGGTTTAGTTAATGGTGCAGTGGGCAAAGTGGTGGATTTTGTGAATTATCAGAAAAAAGAAGGAATTGAATTAAAAAAAAAAAAATTTGATCAGATTGATGAAGTTAAAGAAATTGGTCGTTGTTCAGTTCGTTTTTTGCTTGTTAAAGATTTATATGTCCGTAGGAAACAATTTCCATTTTCTCTGGCATATGCAGTGACTATTCATAAATCTCAAGGATTAAGTGCATTGGTGAACATTGGATCTACTGTATTTAAAAAGAGGGTATGGCATATGTTGCTTTGTCGCGAGTCAGAACATTATCTGGTTTGTTTTTGATTGATTTTGATGAGACAAAGGTTACTGCAGATGCAAACTGTGTAAAAGAGTATAATAGGTTTAGAAGGGTGTATGCTCCAAATTTAGGTCAATATCCTGTATTAGAAAAGCGTGTGGTTGGTCGAAAAAGAAGGTTAGAGAATATCTGTTCTGAAGGTATCAAGAAAAGAAAAGAACAAGATAATGTTGTGATTGCAGGTATAAAGAAATTGGCCATTGTTGAAGAGATTGTTGGTTATCAGTTTGAAAATAGTTCTGGTGTCAACTGCTATGCTAATGTAATGGTCAAAGTTGTATTTTATCTTGAAGATTTGCAGGAGCAAATTATGGAGAATCGGCAAAAAAGATTTTGTTCTCTGTTGCACTCTGTTTATGAAAAATTGACAACATATAGAAGTAAAATACAATCTGTTTCAGATGTTCGTAGTCTTTTGGATGTGTGTTCTGGTTCTACACAATTTACACAAAATATCCAACAAGATGCTCAGGAATTTTTAATGTATATGCTTACCATTTTTGAAAATGAAGGTGTTGAAATAGAAAATATTTTTGGCCGTTCTTACAAATGGGAACATCATTGTGAAAATTGCATGTATACATGTAGCACCAATGTAGACACTGAGAGATTTCTGCATTTAACATTACCAGACTGTAAATCAGTGGCTTTCAATAAATTAGTGAAAGGTGCAATTCAAAACATGGAGTGTAGTCAATGTAAATCAGAAATGTTATCCACATTATTGTTAACAAAATATGGAAAATACATAATTTTAATGATGCAACGTTGTACAGCTGATGGAAGAAAATTGGATACTTTAATAAAACAATTTGTAGCAGCACAAATATCAATATCAGGAAGGACTTTTGTAGCAATTGCAATCATTTTCCATGATGGTCCTTCCACCACATCTGGACATTACACTGCCTATCTAAAATGTGACAAAGGCTGGACACTTTGTAATGATGCCCAGTTGGTTTTCAAACAACGTTTGCCTAGGGAATTAAAAAATTCCTACCTAATATTTTTGAAGCCAAAGTTTTAGGAAGCTAATTCACTCTCTGAGGAATTTATTATTATAATTTAACAGAACTACCATTGGACAGTTTACATAAAGAAGAAGTGCAAAAATACCATTTGACCTCAAGGAAAGGTATATTTTTGAATTATGGACTTTTTGGTGGTCATTTATTCTGTGATTATTTTAATGTGGCAACATTTACAGTTTTTATAAGTTAAAGTTATAACATTTTGTAATCTGTAAGCATTGCATATATGTATGATTTGTATTTTCTGGTATTTTACTGAGACTAGTATGTTTTTTTTTTTTTAACAATCTTTCTGATTGTTTTTTTTTTGCCCGCTGTTAAGTGATGAGTACCATTGAAATCACTATTTCGAGTGAAATTCAATATATTCTGAGAACAGCAAAAAAGGCAAAAAAATTACTTTGGGGAAATTATGTTGTGTTGTAAAAAATGTATTATTATATGTTATAATTTTTCTTTTATTTTCTTTCACAGATCCAAATTTTAAAATGAGAAATTTTAAGAATTTATATTTTAATGAAAAATAGGCAAAAATGAATAACATTTTTTATTCCTATTACTGTGAAGGTAATTTTAACTAAGTCTCAATATGCAGAATGAAGAGGCCTGCAAGAATCTACAAAGTTGAAACACGTTTCTTAAAACACTTTGTTTATGTAGTTTTGAAATCTGACCATAATCAAATATCAAGTGACCTGCAAAAAAAGAGATTTGAGGGGTTCATAATATTTCATCTTTTAAGCTGTTGAAGGACCGCAATCATTTCAATCATTCTTCTTTGCAGTCAAAATTCTGTGCTTACCTTCTATCATTCGCAAGGAAATTTAAAAACGGAAATATGTCACTTTTTGTAACATAGTTATTGTGTAAGACACTCTTCCATATTTTCAAAGAGAGGAAAAGGCACTCTGTGCACTTTTTATACTCCATGAAAATATAACCTCATCATGCAGACCACTTTCGGTTGAAAGGGTGTTTTATAAGTGTTGTTGTGCATGATTGCACTTAATACTCATAGAACAAGACACATGTCTAGATTTATTAGAAAATGTAAATCTCGATATGTGTGTGAATGGTGCACCATTCTACAATTGGTGTAGGAAAGCACAACAAAGAGAGTTGTTTTAATTTCTCCACATTTTTATATCTTCAATGCATGCTGAAATGTTCAGCATACATTGAAGGAGAAAAATGCATTTTCTCATTGTTTTTGTATCAGGAAGTTGTCTCTTCCTGTAGAAAAAAACAGCACATGACACAGATATCCTTGCACTATTGTGCAAGGGTGCCTGTGTCACCACATGGCTGCAGTTTAAGCAGCCGTGCAGAGAGAAGCATAGATTTGCAACATATTTATGTACATATGTTGCATCCCTGTGCTTTGGAAGTACTACAGCACACTACAATTAAAGAGGTTACTGTGTGATGCTGCAGCACTTCCTTATAGTTCTGCACTTATACATTCACCACACGCTACTAATGCATTCATTCAGTCAATTACGTACTACACATACATTCATCTAAACTTTCACACACTAACAAAAAAATGTAGCTCTTTTTTTAAACCAGGAAAGTTAGTTCTTCCAAGAACTTTTTTTTTTCTTCTTTCTTCTTTTATGTTTTTTTGGGGGGTTTTCTGAACAATTTTGTGATTTTTTTGTTTTTTCTGAAAAAAAAACAAAAAAACAAAACAGGAGAAACCAAACAATGAACTTCAGGGAACAGTAAGAAACAAAAAAAAAAAACTAGCAAATATCACTTTCCTGCCGGCGGCAGATGAGGTCGATTGACTGCTCGCCATAGCACAGTCTTATTGCACTTAGTGCAGAGCACTTTTAAAAATTGAAATTGAGGACGGATGTCCAAGGTTTGGTCTGAGGGATGCACTCTTGACGTGCTCGGCTGCGATGAGGTGGATGGCGCAGGAGCAGGAGTGTCTCTCATCCGTCGACACTCTTCACATGCAAGATTATACTTGCCGTGCCACAAGAGTATTTCTTGGTAGGATCCCCTCTCGATAAGACTCTTTTGCAAATCTTACATGTGACCAAGGTGGCATTGGTCTTATTCTGTCCTTCGGGAAAAGTAAAAAATGTCCACACCACTGAAGCAAAACGTTTTTTCTGTGGTTCCTCTGGCAAAAATTCATCCTCAGAGGTTTGAGGTGATGCACCTCATTTGAGATGTCATCAGTGATGTCATGAGTGATGTCACTGACCATGTCATGAGTGATGTAATATGTGACGTCATCAGCAGTGCATTGCGGGAGCGCGAGTTATAGTTAGCTGAACTAACTATAACGGGAATTTCTAGGGTTTTGTATGAGGGAAATGTCCAGCTAACTGTAACGCCCCTGAAACCTATGGTTTTTTCAGTGAATCAAATAGAAATGTAACTGTGAACACCTCTGCTCATTCACAGGGCATAATGTTGCAAAACACGGCACTGACGGTTGCTTTGCCCATTCCTGTTTTCAGGAAAGCTCCACAATTTGCTTGAAAACTTATATCCACCCTGTGGGCCATATGTATGATGAAGTGGGCAGCCACGATTAGCCTCCTGACCTTAACGACACGCTCCACCACTTCGGAAAAGCAAGACTGCACCATATTTGCAAGGATGTGGTGCAGACTTGCATTTCCCCCTGCGATGGCGGTAAGTTTCCCAACTTAGAGCCAACGCAGGCACCCTTGCACCAGAGTTCAAGGGTGTCTGTGTGCAGGGGAGGATTGGTTATGTGTAGGAAGGTGCCCTTCCTGCACATAACCAATCATAAAATGCCATTTTGTAAATTTTATGTGTGCTGCTTCATGCATCACACATGAAAGTTACAAAATGGCATTTTTAAAAACGTTTGTTTATGTACAGGAAGGTGTAAACAAACCATGGCATTTTGCTTTTTCCATGTGTGCTGCACAAGGCAGCACACATGGAAGCAGCAATAACGAGGCAAAATAATGTATTTCTCCTCATTTCGCCACCTTAAGATCAGGGTTTTCCTGGTCTTAAGTTTGGTGCTGCCTCCTATGTACTCCACCCTTGTACATAGGGGACAGCGTCAAATACAATGGGTGTTGCGGTGAAACGCCCACCACAACACCCACTGCACGCCCCTTCCACCCTAAACATAGCGTGAAAGAGTGCCTTATGTACAAGGCAGCGTTAAGCCACATTAAGTGGCTTAACGCTGCCTTGTACATTAGGCAAGGCCTCTACCGCCATGGGAACATGACAAAAAGTGACGTTCCCCTGGCGATAGGGGATTGTACATATGCCCCTGTGTTTTTAAGTTACATGAGCATGCTGACCATGTAGGTCTGCACCAGTCAGCACAGGTAGGCATTGCCTGCTTGTTTTCAGCCTATATTGCCAGAGGTCATAAAGGAACTCACTGCTCTGCCTGGCACTATCTTCTTTTTCACTTCCCATTCTAGCTCACCAGAGGAACGCTTCATGCGTAATGATGTTATCTGATAATGTGATGCTTGCCATAGGTTGCAACAGTGGCTTTGCAATCTAGATGAGCACAAGTTCTACATGACTGCTAGTGCACCAGGTTCAATGTTCACATTCTCTGCACTCTCTGCAGGTAACCTGACTTCATTATGATGGGTGTCCCAGAAATAGCAATATGGTTGCAGATCACTGCTTATCTTCATTATTGTGAAGGTCTCCAGTGATTATTTCAAATACATTTTTTATAGTGGCATAGTAAATGGGGAAGCAGGAATGACGTATGGGCTAAATTTTATGATGAGAATCATCCCAGTCAAGAATGTAAGGGACAGCAACAGAATAAAGTCTTCAGAAACCAGAAAGCCCACAGAGACATTCAACATCACTTGAGAAGCAGATGCAAGATCCCCGAGGCCTCTTGTACAGTACCCTCTGGAGAGACTGTTGTTCAGGACTGAGATACTTGAGAAAGTTGGTCCACATCTGATTCTCTAAAAGCCAATTAATCAAGCTATATCTGCTGCTCTAGCAGCCTCAACTCACCAATTAACACGTTTTGTGGAAATCCATTTATGGGGTCCGAAGTTACAGGCAAATTAAACAGTGTCTTTTCAATGGAAAGTGTGTCTCAAACATGGCTGCATGGATGCTGGCTATGTCCACTGTACAAAAAGATATAAATGAGTGAGTCCTGGACCATAAGTGCTGTCCCTGAGGTCCTGGGATCCTTAGAAGTGACCAAGAGATGCTGCTCCTGAAAGTCTGAAAAGTTGGGACTTGAAAAATGATCAGATCTCCAAGACCACCGGAGCTTCAGTGGGACTTTTAGCAGTGGTGTCTAATTTCAAAAGTACTTTGTCGGCTACAGTTTCTTGCTTGTCCCACCAGAGCATTTGCACTCCAAAAAAGAGACTAAGGTCCTAATTTAGATTTAAGCATATGGTTTATTATGTCAAAAACACATCCTGTGACGCTTAAAATAAGGCTCTGGGATATACGCCGCATTGAGGTACAGTAACATTTTGTCACATTCTAAATAAGGTCCTCATTCAGAAGGCAGTAATCTTTAACAGGCAAAGATGTGAGCATGAAGATTCGTAGGCTGTGGAAATTGAATTTTCATGCTCCTATAAAACCAATGGCTCCAGCGGGACCTCCTCCAATGACTTTCTGACTTCAAGAGAAATCTGTCATATACAGTCTTCAGTTGTGGCCAGCTGAAAAATGTTGTCTTCCATTTCAGAGACAAAGGCAGAAAGAAAAATCTTTGACAGGGATGACACCCTTTGAGTATCCAACTTCTCCTCCAACATGAGCAACGTGAAACGATGCCTAGGTTCTGGCCAACTGAACACAGTGACCTCTTATTGGCACTTTAATTTTTCTTGTCACTTTCTGCCCTAAAAATGTATATCTCTTATTCCTTTTAAAGGATTTAAATCATGTTTGCGTCATTTTTTAATTAAAATGTTCTCAGATTTTAGAAGTTGGTTGCAGGAGTTATTTGTGTTGTTTTAAACTATTTATTACTTTTCTTTCAGTTAAGCCTGTCTGCAGTGTGCCAAAGCTACCAGGGGTTAAAACCAGGCTTGTTTATTATACTTGTGTGCTAGACCTGAGAAGCATTGGACTTGTTACTTAGAAAAGACTTGCATGCATGTGTGTGAGTCAGTGTTTATGTGTGTGTGTGTGTAGTCCTGATTTATGGGTTCCTAATATAATTACAATGATGTAAGAACTCCTGATGTAATGGTATATGAGGTAACAGCTACCGCTCACTGTGTGTTCTCTGGCTTTGTGGGCATTCCACAGCAGGTAAGTGCAGAGTGAAAACAGTTTACATGGTTTCTAATTTCCATTTTGCATTGATTTTTATGTGGCACTAAAATGTATGTTTTGCACTTAATAAAGCATTTTATGCCCTTCAGTACTTTGCTATGAGTGGGCTGCATTTCTTAGAAAGCATGCAATTCAGTGGCTTAGTTCCTCCATGGTGAAGAGTGTGTGTGTGAGCATCTTGTATTTTTTATACTCTCACTCACTGTGGCATATTGATGGAGACATCATTTATTCGAAATTGCATTGAGATGGTGATTTGTCCATGTGTTTATATATGCGTGTTATAGTTTGTGGCTGTAATTTGTTTAATGCCTGGTAAATCATTGTTTGCGTGCTACTATTCAAGTATTGGAGAATGGTGTATTGCAGTTTTTCCTCAGAAATGTGTTGTACTTTTGTGATCATCGCTTGTTCCATCCACGGACTTTATCTGTCAAGTGTTTGCTCTGTCGATGCCAGTATGTTTTGATATTTAGGCAAATAAATTGTTTGTAGCTGTTAACAGGTTATGTTGTAGTGAAGAGCATAATGAAAATGAAGCACAATTATTTCCACTTTATTTATAATTTATAATGTTTTAGCAGGTGAATAGATAATCAAGTTAAATAGATCAGAATAGAAGAGTTGACTGGGGAGCTGTGTTATTATCTTACCAGTGAGAGAGCACCATCATTAAAATGGGATTTGACCATGATTATGCCCAACATAGTACCTGACATTTATGCCTCCATGTTGGATATTTCATGACAGGTTAAATTCCACCATGTTCATATCTTTCTTGGAAATTGTGTGTCTCGTTTAAATATATAATTTATCTCCAAACTGATAATGGAAATGCCTTTTTTCCACCCTCTGATCGGATTCAGAGGCACCTGCTACACCTTATTTCACTTCTCAATTGTTCACAAATGAATCTTGGAAATTAGAAGTTTGCAAGCCCATCTGAATATGGTTATACCATATTTGGCCATACAGACATTATATCCTTATCTCCTATCGAGCAAACCTATGTTCTGGGTTAAGGTAGTTAGTTGATCCACCCACAAGGGAATCAGGATGACTTAGGTATTTAATCAATTTATTATCTTAGATTGGGTGCTCTCTACATCTTTATACCTCCTCCAATGGAGTATTTCAGATGGGTTGTGGAGAAATATGAAATGTACATTCATGAATATTGGCTGTCATGGTTTTGAAAACTGTACAAATCATCCATGTTGACATGCAAGGTAGGAGCTAGAAGGTTTTTACGTTTTAAAGGTCTTATGTAGTTGAATCCGATGACAGTTCTGTCCTCAATTGGGGCTATTTAGTCCAGAATGCCCCAATTAGAGACCGTATGAATCAGACTGGCCCTGAGGGATGTTACCCAAGTGCTAGACAAGTTAAACACTTCTCAGATTGAGGGCCAGCTTTGGGACACCAAAACCGCTGAGATTACTGAGATTTTGTTTTGAACCCTGGGAAAATGTTTCAAGCGCTATTGTAAGGCTACTAGGGGTCCTCCTAAAGATGAATGAACCTGGTACAATAGTGCCTATAATGACAAACAAGATTTGTTAGCCCCTAACACTTGAAATACTTTAGTGGTATGAACTAAAAGAATCAAATACAAATTGATCCAAGCCATAGCATGTTAGGATTGGGAGTCTGATTTTTGGGATTTACCAAGCAGCGATACTCAATGACACTAGGAAATTCTGGAAGCTGCTGGCCAGAGGGGACAGCGACCCCCGAGGCCTTTGGCTGACTCCATCACATCTGAGGTGTGGCACTCTCACTTGTTAGACCTTTATTAGCTATCACATGGGTCTGTTATTGATTGTGCTGCACAACTGAATAAGCCTTGCACGATAGAGGGAATCAGTTATTGCGATAAAAGTCATTGCATCAGCGCCGGGAGACCCTGTAGGGTAGCTGTGTGCTTTAGAAATCTATAAATAAAATAAATAAATATAAAATTGCAGCAAGAAATGCTGCCGGGCCTGATGGCATTCCTGTTGATCTTTTTCTAGCTAACATTGAGGGCTGGGCTCACTACATTAATAAATTATCAAACTATATTTTGGCGGGGGCAAGTATCCTTCTTGTTTGAAGGCTGCTGAAACTGTGTTCATTTTTAAAAAGGGCAGACAGGATTCGTCCATAAATTACAGGCCAGTTAGCCTTATAGATGTAGCCCAAAAGATCTTTGTGATTCAAATTCCTGGAAAGCTTGAATCCTGTTTTGATGATCACCTGCCCCTCTCCCCTTTGCAAGCAGAGTTCAGATGAGGGACCAGCATAATTGATCAGGCCTTTAGGTTTTTACTAATCTATTGGAAAACAGTGGTTTTTCAGAAGGCACTTTTATATCTGGTCTTTGTAGACCTAAAGTCTGCTTTCAACCTTGTGCCTCAAGATAAACTGTGGGAGGTCCTTAAAGAGTCATGGGGTCCCAACCCGATCTTCTGGATGTGCTTGTTCGTCTCCACCGGGGCATGTAAGCCCAAGTGAGATGGGTCCAGGGTGGGGATCTGACCGATCGGATAGAAATCCAGGAAGGGGTTTGACAAGGGTGTGTCCTTGCTTCCACCCTATTCTCCATATATCTAAATGGTGTGGCATCTTTTGTGGAGGATGATCTAAATGATACCCCTCAACTGGGCGGCAACAAAATTCCCCATTTGTCATTTGCTGACAATACTCTCTTGATCTCAAAGACCCCCAAAGGCCTCCAATGCTTGGTGTACAAGTTTGAAGCATTCTGGGTCAAACTGGGCCGCGTGATACATCATCCTAAAACAATGTTTATAGAAATTAGCCTTCATAAATCTTCCCAGGGCTCAATGATGCTGGGGGATAGCCTGCTGGATAGGGTCTGTGAGTTTGACTATTTAGGACCTCGTAAATCTATGTCATGGTTCCCTCAAGTTAAGAAGAGCAGCCTGAACTGAACTAATCACTCCTCTGCTACACTAAGATGCTATAAATCTTCCCACAATAAACGCATTTCACTTGCGCTTAATGTTTATAGGGCCACGGCTGAGGGCAGTGCTCTGTACGGGGCTGAACTATGGGGCCACTTAAACCTGGCCATGCTTGAGGTGACTGAGAATACATTCTAGAGATCTCTAACTCCGCTCCAAAAAAATACTCTGTTAATACCTTTGAGATGGGATATGGGTGCTCATTAATATATAATGCCCAACTCAGACCGTAGGAGGACTATCTTTGAGCCCTTGAGGACTTGGTTTCCTTGCATAGCTCTGGTAAAATCAAGTCCTCTCCTGCGTCTATGATTTACTAATCTACCACCACTCTTAAGAATGCATTCTGGACGTACACTTGTGTCAATAAAATGAGCAATGTGTCCCTTGCTTCCTTTTTTTAGACTTTAAACCTGACCCTGTATTTAAGCCCTTTCTGGATCATATTACTGCACCAGCTGCAAAGCAACTATACCTGAAATGTCATCAGAGCACAATACCTCTTTTGACCTCATTAGGAAATTGGAACCCCCAATCTTTAACAAGCTCAACATGTCTGGCTGGTCAGCAGGCAGAGGTAACACCGGCTCCTTTTGCTTTCTTTTGCCCTGCATATGCTCGCCCTTAGATAGTCAGGATAATACAACTGTTCAAATAATTTGGCTGTAGCCAACTTCAGGTTGTCACATTACTCCTTTCACAGAGTCCCTGCAGATGGTTGTTTGTGCAGTGTTCAAATTTCTTCATTGGAGTTGTGCCATCAGAAGCAAGGCAATTGAATGAGCCCTTGGAGGCTCCCCTAATGTTTTTACTTTGGTAATTCTCTTGCAGGTTTTGTTTTTATGGCCATATTCTGGTCCATGCCCACACTGTATATACCTTTTACATATGAAGTATATATTTTGTTTAACCATTCTGTGCTTTATTTGGTCTATTGTATGCCATTATTGCTCTTTTATATTTTTTAACCAAAATATATATATATATGGACAAGGTTTTGGTGGATCCATTGCAGCAATTAGAGCTCAATTTGCACAAGGTATACTTCATATTTTAACTGTATGACTTATAGTTTTTTGGGCACTGGGATTTTTGTTTAGCTTCTTCATGTGATATATGTGTATTGTATCTGTTTTTGTACTTTTATGTTTAGAAACTCCGATTAAAGTTTTGGATAATGATATTCTAAGGTGGGATTCAAAAACTTTCTAGTAAGACATTTGAAAACAGGAGGGCCCATCCTGATTCAAGTAGCTTTACCAGCAAGCGTTCAAAGAAATCCAAACCTTGGTTCGGTGGCTCAGAAACAACTTTGTAGAAAATTGGAGAGGTGCTGGAGAAGGAACTGCACAGAAGGCGAAAAATCCTTATATGCACAATCATTCATTGTCTATAAAACATGATCATGAATAAGAAAAGTAGCCATTTCTCAGAGAGAATTCAGCAGGCAGGGAACTCTAGTAAAATGCTTTTTACAACCCTGAAGGAGGCTAGTTAAAATACCTGAACCACAAAAAGTAGATAGCAGTGTGGAATTCTGTAACCAACTGGCAGGGATCTTTAAGGACAAAGTGCAAACCATTTTTGAATCTCTCTCAGACCAAGGCACGGTATAAAGATAGAATATCGATGGGAAAATATCGACTAGCATTAATATCGTGGTAAGAATATCGACTGTGAAAAATATCGTAATAGAAAATATCTTTGTAAAAAATATCGTTTCTTGAGAATGACAAAAATATCGTCAAGAAAAAATATCGATGAACAGAATATCGTTGATCAAAATGTCGTTTCATATAATATCGACAGAAAAATATAAGTTGTTATAAAATTTATAAAAAAATATGTATTATGTTTTTAAAAAACTTACAAAACTCCTACTAGTAATAATATGTGTTAAAAAATATTTTCTACAAAAGAATTGTTAAAATTTTAGTAGCGGGTTATTGGTATTATAGGGGATAAGGGTGGGTAGTAATTTAAAATTTGGTTTTTACAAAATTTCTAAAATATAAAAATATTAGAAAATAATTAAGAAATCGAAATTTTAATTAGAAATTTCGATTTGTTCCCGAAATTAAATTTGTAATTAAATTTTAAAATTCCCCCAAAAATGTTTAGGAGCGGGTTATTGGTATTATAGGGGATAAGGGTGGGTAGTAATTTAAAATTTGGTTTTTACAAAATTTCTAAAATATAAAAATATTAGAAAATAATTAAGAAATCGAAATTTTAATTAGAAATTTCGAATTGTTTACCAAATTAAATTTGTAATTAAATTTTAAACTTCCCCAAAAATTTTTTAGGAGCGGGTTTTTGGTATTATAGGGGATTAGGGTGGGTAGTAATTTAAAAATGTCGTGTTTTAAAAGTGTAGAAAATATTAATAAATTAGAAATTTATCATGAAATCCAAATTTAACTTCGAAATTTTAAATTTTACATGAAATTTATTTTTTAATATTAATAAAAATTATTAAATTAATATTGAAGAAGCGTTATTTTGGTATTATAGGGTAATAGGGTATAAAAAATAATTTAGATAGAAAAATTTATATTGTTTACTAACCTGCACATTTCCTGACTTATGTTGGATTGGAGTTAGAATAGTAATTTGTTATGGTTTACTATCCAGCACTTTCCCTGACTTATGTTGGATTGGAATTAGAATAGTAATTTATTATGGTTTACTATCCAGCACTCTCCCTGACTTATGTTATGTTTGGAGTTAGAATAGTAATTTTTTATGGTTTACTATCCAGCACTTTCCCTGACTTATGTTGGATTGGAGTTAGAATAGTAATTTATTATGGTTTACTATCCAGCACTCTCCCTGACTTATGTTATGATTGGAGTTAGAATAGTAATTTATTATGGTTTACTATCCAGCACTTTCTCTGACTTATGTTGGATTGGAGTTTGAATAGTAATTTATTATGGTTTACTATCCAGCACTCTCTCTGACTTATGTTATGTTTGGAGTTAGAATAGTAATTTATTATGGTTTACTATCCAGCACTTTCCCTGACTTATGTTGGATTGGAGTTTGAATAGTAATTTATTATGGTTTACTATACAGCACTCTCTCTGACTTATGTTGGATTGGAGTTTGAATAGTAATTTATTATGGTTTACTATCCAGCACTTTCCCTGAGTTATGTTATGTTTGGAGTTAGAATAGTAATTTATTATGGTTTCTATCCAGCACTTTCCCTGACTTATGTTATGTTTGGAGTTAGAATAGTAATTTATTATGGTTTACTATCCAGCACTTTCCCTGACTTATGTTGGATTGGACTTTGAATAGTAAATTATTATGGTTTACAATCCAGCACTTTCCCTGATTTATGTTGGATTGGAGTTAGAATAGTAAATTATTATGGTTTACAATCCAGCACTTTCCCTGACTTATGTTGGATTGGAGTTAGAATAGTAATTTATTATGGTTTACTATCCAGCACTCTCCCTGACTTATGTTATGTTTGGAGTTAGAATAGTAATTTATTATGGTTTACTATCCAGCACTTTCCCTGACTTATGTTGGATTGAAGTTAGAATAGTAATTTATTATGGTTTACTATCCAGCACTTTCCCTGAGTTATGTTATGTTTGGAGTTAGAATAGTAATTTATTATGGTTTACTATCCAGCATTTTCCCTGACTTATGTTGGATTGGAGTTAGAATAGTAAATTATTATGGTTTACAATCCAGCACTTTCCCTGACTTATGTTGGATTGGAGTTAGATTAGTAAATTGTTATGGTTTACAATCCAGCACTTTCCTTGACTTATGTTTTGTTTGGAGTTAGAATAGTTAATTATAATGGTTTACTATCCACCATTTACCCTGACTTACGTAGGATTGGAGTTAGAATAGTTAATTATTATGGTTTATTATCCAGCATTATCTATTTACTATTTTTAATAAGAATAATATATGTCATGTTGTAATATTCATTTCAACAATATAAATTAAAAACATTTTTATAACATTTTTAAATACATATGACAAGTTTCTAAATTAAGAAATAACAATTTTTAGATCTTTTTTTTATTCATAGTTTAATTTGTTACTGCAAAGATTTTGAACATTTTATAAAACATTTAACATAATTTTTGTTAACAAATTATATTGCAGTTTTGTACATAAATACAGTTTCAATTATGCATACATTAGTATATTAAATTTTTATATTTTTTATAAAAATTTAATATATTACATATTTTTTATGACATTGATTTTATCACGATATGTACATAACATAAATTTACATTTTTTAACATCTGAGAAAAATATTTAACAATGAAAAACATTTTTTAATATACAATAAACAATTAATATATAATTCTATTGAACATATTAATGTATATTTTACAATATTCATTTGTTTTTTAAGAATAAAAAGTAAATTATTACTAAACATGGTAAATTTATATTTAAAGGATGGATTTAGCTATTAGGTCTAAGTATGCTAGACCTTCTATACTTGGGTACAGTCTAGTTTTTTGCTGGAGATATTCGTACATATTTAATGTTTGTTTACTTAGTTTAGGGCCAATTTTAGAAAGGGATTGCTCTATTCTGAGTTCTTGGTAGCTTTGTTCTTTTTTAATGCTTTGGATTAGTTTGTGAAGTGTTGGTTGACTTCTTCCTAAAGTGGCTTGGAAGGCATTATGCCATCCTTCAACTGCGTTGTTAGTTTTAGCTTTCTGTGCTATTGTACTAGCATACACATTCCACCATGGAATTTGAAATTTAGGTTGTCTACGGTGGCCTGAACGATGTAATCTTCCAACCCAGGTATCTTCAAAATAGTCCAAGAAGGGAATTAGTATTTTCTCATTGGTGCGGTAGAAAGGGCTGTCAATTAATAAATTGTAGTAGTTAGCTACTTCTGTTGTTGGTACATATGCCAATGCAATCAACTTTTTTATTTGATAAGCAAAGTTACTGTTTGTACAATATTCAATGCTTAAGGTAGATTTTTGTAAGTGCCTCCATATACTTTGGTTGTAGTGATAATAACAACCTTGTATTGAGGTATGGGGATATATCTTAAGGATAGCTTGAATCATGGCTATTTCAAAGTCAATTATAATTCTTTGAGGATAGTAATTATCTGTTAATTCTTTGATCTTTGTTAAAAGTTCAACGTAGGTAGTATTTGTTTTGTTTGGCAGCAGAGTATAAATTAGAGGGATATTTGTATCTTGGTATTCCCCATGGATGGTGTAAAGTTGATAGAAAGGTTTGGGACAAACTTTAAAAGTCCCGTCCATCATCCATGTTTCACATGATTTAAGTTTTTGCAAATTACTATTAGTAGCAAAAAGTAAAACTCGTTTGTCATGACTCTGGTTGTCATACATTAGGAATTTATCCTCATTATGTGTAATGGTATATTCAGGATATATTTTTATATCCTTAAAACTTTCTGGCGTTGGTGGAGTTGGATCTGAAGCACGTTTAGTTTTTGAAATTAATCTTTTTAAGTTGGGAATAGAAGGTAGCTGTCCTGTCACATGTTCTGGCACTTTGCTTAAAACATTTTTCAAAATACTAGTGCTTGTTTCTTGTGATCCTTTACTAGCATCTTTCAATGTTTCCAGTGCTTCTCTAACTTCTACTTCTGTTACATTTGGTGGGTGGTTATGCTCACGTACATTTACCACATTGTTATCAACAGTTGTTGCTCTACCATAGCATGCACTTGAGTAATATTTGCTACATTTCCAATGGGTCTTATTCGCTTTTACTCTTTCTTGGGTGTAGGTGTAACCCATGTAGTTCAGCATTAGTTTCCCTTTTTGCGAAGTAATGAAAGTAGCTCCAGTTGCCATGTCTAAGGTAGATCTGTGGAAAATATATATATGTATTTTTAAGAACATTGAAGACGATTTACTGAGATGTGTATAAGAGCAGGAAAAAGCGTGAACATATACTTACTATGTGGCTTCACTGGTAATTCTTTTATTCTTATTTCTCTTTCTGAATTTTCTTATTTTTAAGTTCTGTAGTAGTGTTAAAGAATAATTGAAAGACATGATTTAGTGTTATAGGTGTTTGATTTTACTTTCAGAATTGTTATACATACAGTGACTATACTTACTTGATGTAGTAGAAGATGTTGGTAGTGTAGTTGTAGATAGGTAAATAATTTTGTAGAGTCTGTGGAAAAAATAATCATTGTGTTACTTATAGTATTTGGATGATAGTAGTTGTTAACATATGAAGTAAATAGTACATTTACTTAGCAAGTTTAAATAATTTTTATCAGCTATCTAAGTAGACATGAATAAGGTAGTTTATAAATGTTTTTACATCTAATTTTTTGGTCGTTGTTGATAAGTTCAACATGTTTTGTTTTCACTCTAAAGAAGAACAGTTTTTAAATTAGGGAGTTTATCTACTTTTTGCTAAGTTCGAATGAAAAAAGCAATGGGATTTTACTTACTTGAAGTGTAGTATGACGTTTTGTAGTTGTAGTCGTAGGTTTGTATTCTCTTCTCTCAGCAAGGTAACCGTTTTTCTCCAAGTTTGTGCCAAAAATGGTAAATTACGTTAAGTGTATAATTGTTTTTATATTAGTGAGTTAATTAATGGTAGCTTTTGATTGGTTCAATTAGTGAAATTTCAAAATCATTGGTCGAGAACGTAATTTCGAATTAGAAAACCGTTATTTTCGTAAGAGTTTGTTGCATCACTATTTGTTTGTTAAAGTACATTGTAAAAAGTTTTATATGTCCTTTTTTGTTTTATATGTAAATAGTTTATATGTAGAAAATAATGAAATGTGTTTCACATTTAGGCCATCGGAGTGTATGATAGTATCAGTAAATGTAATTTTTTTTAACATATATTATATATTTTTATATCAATAAGTATTAGGAAAACTAAATAATTATATGTGTGAATAGTTTTGTAAAGTAAAATAGTAAAAACAAGTGAGTAAAATAAAAGAATCGTGCATATCGAGTTGGTAATAAAAAGCCGATATTTTTTGTATATTTCTATAAGCAGATAGGTCGTCGATGTTAGTGTAGTCGATATAAATGTCTAAGGTAATGATATTTAAAATAAAGTCGATAATGTAGTAGTCGATATTTATGTTGTAGATATTAGTGTGAACGATATTAGGGTTGTCGATAAAAAAAAATCGATATTTGTGTGAATTCTTGTTTAAGTATAGGATGACGATATAAATGTAAGCGATATTTTAGTGACGATATTTATTTCTGACGATATTTATGTTAACGATATTTCATCATGGAACCCCAAGGTACATGCTGCACAGGAGACACCCCTACCATAACATTCCCAAGTTCTGACAATGTTCTGGACTCCTTTGTTCCACCAAGCATAGAACAGATCTCTCAGTTAGTAAGCTCTAGAAAATCTGGGGCTCCCACAGACCCTTGCCCACCAAAAATATTTCAAATGGTACCTGACTATATCAGCAAGCAACTTATTTTACTTTTTAACGAAATTATTATCTCAGGTGTCTTCCCTGACGCATGGAAAATGGTTTCAATTTTTCCTTTACTAGAAAAACCTAATCTAGATCCCAGTGACACCAGTACCTATAGATCTATTGCTAGCATTCATTTGCTAGTCAAGGTACTGGAAAAAATCCTTAATTCCCAACTCTCTGCATTTGTCTCCTCGGCAGACCTCTGGACTCCTCACAATATGGTTTCCGACAGGGACAAAGTACTGAGACTGCCTTTCGAAGGGCAACATAAGAGCTTCGGGCAATACTGGACACTGGTGCCAAGGCTGCCTTGATCCTTTTGGATCTATCGGCGGCTTTTGACACCGTGAAACATGACATCCTAACCAGAAGGCTCCGAGAGGCAGGAGTCAAGAATACTGCTCTTAACTTGATCAAATCCTATCTGAACAATAGGTTTCATTATGTTCAGATCGGCGACTCGTTTAGAGCGGTTTACGCTTCCATGAGAGGATGCCGCAAGGTTCTTCATTGAGCCCTACATTGTTTAATCTATATGTGGCCCCCCTAGCGGACATCATCAGGCAGTTTGGCTTTTTATTGGTTTCCTACGTGGACGATTCTCAAATAGTAGTATCTATTTCAAACAGTTCTAAGGAAACCGCTGAACGCTTTGGCCAATGTATGTCCCACGTACACCAATGGATGTCTGCAAACTGCCTAAAGCTTAATGTAAGCAATACTGAAGTTCTCCAGTTAGGATCTGATACCTCTTTTTGGGCACAGAACTGGTGGCCTTTTGGTATGGGAAGTCTTCCGGCCCAGTTGGTAAGGTGAGGAACCTGGGCTTCATTTTTTATGACAGACTGACCTTTCAAAATCAGATTAACAAGGCTTTCTCTATGGTCTTTTTAACATTAAGGTCAATCAGGAAAGTGCGCTCCTTCATTCCCCGTGAAACTGTAAAAACACTAGTTACGGTTCTAGCTATGGCTAGACTTAACTATGGAAACGCCTTATATGTTGGCCTCCAAAAACAGCATATGCTCAAACTCCAGCTGGAACAGAACGCAGCCACCAGACTGCTGCTGGATATTCCTAAAATCAAGTCCATTTCCCAAGGCCTAAAAAAACTTCACTGGCACCCTATACAAAAGAGGACCGAATTTAAATCTCTTTGTCTATCTTACACAGTTTTGCTTAGAACCGGACCTGCGTTCCTGAAACACCATTTCACCTGGTATTGTCCACCCAGAAACCTACGCTCATCTCAGTGCAAGCTCCTCCAGACACCCATATACAAGAAAGCTTGCTGGGGAGGAAGAAGCTTTGTTCTGGGCACAGTGAAACTTTGGAACGCGCTTCCGATAGAGATCAAAAATAGCCCAACGTTACTCTCTTTTAGAAAATCATTAAAAACCTGGATATCTTCAAATTAATTTCCATCTTCAATCTCAGATCCGGCAGACACTTCCGCACAGTGCCTAGCCATCTTAGGGCATTTGTGCACTATATAAATCTCACAATCAAATCAATCAAGTATCTCTCTTTGGTCCACAGCATTGGCTACAATTTTAGCCACGTCCTATTTAATTAGAAGATGTTTTTCCCCAAAAAGTGACAAAGTGCCTATTTGAAGTGGTTTTTTTTAATGGAGTTTTTATACAGCATGAACTTGAGCCAGTATCAGAGCGCCTTACATAGCACCAGTTGTGTTACAGGAGGACACATTCATTTTTGTTAGGCACGGGGAAATAGAGTGATTTGCCCAGAATCACAGGATGTTCAGCGTCATTGCGAGACTTGAACCCGGTTCTCCAGATTCGATTAGGCCAACTCCTCTCGTTGGAAACTTTTCAAACTTTTAACTTCCAGACTTTCAACAGGACCAATTCACTTGGTGTATACGACCTCCACCCCGTCGAGGTCAGGCTCAAATGGCACCTAAGTACCAGTATACCATCACCATAGGCTATCATTTATCGATTGCGCTTTTTGAAGCAATTTTCACAAAATACATTTGGGAAACTTATATCTTCAGTTCCTCTTCTTAGAATGTTGACATTTTTGTGTCATTTTGTTTTTTTTAAGTTCCTCTATCTTTCTCATTTGGTTTGTGGTTCTTTATTGCTTAGTGTTTTGACACTATTATTATTTTGGTACTACATAAATATTTTGCCTGTCTGCTCCAACCCATGGAGTTGAACTCAGGGTTATTTAGTGATTTTGAGAGTTCACCCTGACAAGAAGTGTAATTATTCCTTGAGATAAGGAGTCACCTACCCCAAATAATTTTTTCAAAAACTTCTTTATTAAAGCTTCAGAGCAATCCGTTATTACAGATAATAGGCAAAACCACTTTAGACAAGTGCAAGAGTGGTATATTTTTGTTGTCAACACATTATTTCTCATCATGGGTACAGTACTTAAATCCTTCCGGCGTCCCACCACCCCAGTCACATTCTCCGGCCCGCCCTCCTACACCTTAGGTCCGATAAGCCTCCCATGAGCTCCAGATTTTTCCCATTTCTTGGGGAAACCCCTGCTTTCATATATTGTTTTCCCAGCATGACAGCACCAATCCAGGTCCTGTTCCCAGTCTGTCAACCTTGGTGCGTTTGTTGCCCCCATAATCTTGCTATATTTCTTTTGGCAATCACAGCTGCCAGTAAGAGCCAGATTTTAGTGTGTTTGGGCCATCTGTCCTGCCCCGAGACTCAGCTTAAGTGCCACCTTGGATCGAATTGTACCTGCCCACCAACTACCTCGGACATCACTCCAATTACATCAGTCCAATATTGTTGAAATGTCGGGCATGCCCAGATAATATGGAAAAACATACCTGTCTCCCCACGTCCCTAGACGCAAAGACCCTTCTGCCCAGGTTGTGTTGGAGCGTCCTAGGAGTGTAGGCCCTATGTAGCACTCTGATCTGGATAATTCTGGACCTCGTGCATATTGCCACCTCCCTGGGACATTGGATCGCCTCTTGCCAATCACTGTCCTCCAGTAATCCCACATCCGCCTACGATGCTTCTCTAAGTGGGCCCAGAGGATCAAGAAGGTTGTTCATTATTTTCCGATAATCAAGGGAGATAGCCTTATCTATCATAGGATCCAATAGCAAACGGTCTTCTAGTGAGGAATATTCAGGTAGAGTTTCTCCCTTTGGCACGTGACAGTGCACCGCATACCTCAGTTATAGATAATGGAATTGTTCCCCATCCGCCATGTGGTATTCAGTCTGTATTTCATTAAAGGTCAGCAAGGCCCCACTTCTCCATATGTCCCCGAGGTTATCTATGCCAAATAAACTCCAACTGCGAAAACCCCAAAGGCCTCCCACTTTGATCAGAGCATCACTGCGCCATAGAGGTGTTTGCTGGGTCAGTCACGCGTCCCATACCAGCACCTTTGTAATGACGTGCCACGCCCGTACCACAGTCTGCGTATATATAGGTAGAGGCTTCACTCAGTTTCTTTTATATAGAAGCGAGGCATTTTCTCCAGCCCCCAGTGAACACCGACCAGCCCGATAAGCGGGTTCAGAGCAGGTGCGTACCTCCCAGAAATTGATATTGATGATATTGATGATAGTAGTTTCTAATATCCGGGATGGCCAGGGTGCCCTCATATACCCCCCCACTGCAGCTTGCGCAGCGCTATACGCAGGGTACCGCCTTCCCATAGGAGGTTGCGCTGCTCCCCCTCAATAGTCTGGAAAAATGTCCCCGTTATACCCTAGGGGATATTTTGCAACACGTATAGCAGCCTAGGGAGGGCCATCATTTTGAGTAACACAGCCCTACCCATGAGGGAAATTGCAATTTACTCCAATGCGAGATGTCCTCTCGCAGCCTCGATAGCTGTGCCTGTATATTTAGATTCAAGAAGCCCATCTCTGGTTTGGTAATTCATATACCCAGGTATTTGAATTGGTCCCGGCATATTAGAGCCCTGCAATCCGAGGTGAGCTGAGGGACCCTGCTGGTCAAGCTAAAAAGAAGCGACTTATCCCAGTAGACCTGGTACCCTGTGAAGGTACCGAAAAGATGGAGTAGGTTAATAATTCTGTGGTCCATCTGCCTGAGCTTGCTCACGTACAGGAGTACATCATTGGCAGACAGGGAGATGCGCTCTTCCCATTCACCCCCCATATCAATACCCCTGATCAATGGGTCCCTCCGGACCCACGCAGCAAGTGGTTCCAGCATTATTGCAAAAATCATGTGGGATAGGGGACATCCCTGGCATGTACCCATGTGCAGTGGAATGGGCCTCGAAACCACTGCATTCACCCAAACCCAACCAGTGGGTCATGATACAGCAGGCGGACCCAGGCTCGAAACCTGGGGCCAAAACCCAGTCGGGTCAGAACCTTCATTAAGTATGGCCATTCAATACTATTGAACGCCTTACAGGCGTCTAATGACAGCACCGCAGTGGGCTCTGCCCCAATTGCCGCTGCCTCTACCATAACGCCGTGGAGGCGTCAGAAGTTTAGTCTGGTGCTTCTGTGGGGCATAAAGCCTGTCTGGTCCGGGTGAATTATTGAGGAGATGATGGGGTTGAGATGATTAGAAAGCACCTTTGCGAGGACCTGGGTCTCGAAATTAAGTAGGGATTAGGAAATTGGCCGATACGACCCACATTGTTCCGTAGGGTTGTCTTTCTTTGGGATAGCAACTATTGTGGCCATTCTAAGGTCTTCAGATAGGCTTCCATTTTTCAGCGCAGCGTTAAACATATCCAGCATTGGCTGCGCCACCACTGAGACAACACGTTTGAACAATTCCGCTGGCAGTGCGTTTGGACCTGCCGCTTTCCCTGAATGTAAATCTCACATAGCACCTTCTATCTCTTCTTTCATCAATTCTTGTTCAATAGATTCCCTGTCATCTTGTGGGAGAGTTAGTAAAGAGAGGTCTCTAAGCAATTCTGCGCAGTCCTCCTCGGTCCTAGTCATTGCTGATCGATATAAAACCTCATAGTATGCAGCAAAGGTGTCCGCTATTTCTGTGCATGATTTTTTCGCCCTACCTTCTCCGTCCCGAATATCTGCCACCCAGTTTTGTTCCCGATATCTCCTTTCCAGCCATGCTGTGAGTTTGTTTGCCTTATCACCCAGGTCGTATATGCGCCTCTGGGTGGCCACAACGTATTTACAAGCCCTTTATTCCTCCATGTCCCTCAGCTCCTTTTGTTTGAGGCGTATCTTATACTTCACTCCGGGGTCTAATTTTCGATTGCAAAGGGGTGCTCTCTCTAAGGCCTCGATATCTCTCTCTAATTTCTCACCCACAGCTCTCTTCTCCTTCCTCTGACCACCCATCTCTGCTTGTACATAATCTCTGTCCACTACTTTATACACCTCCCAGAGAATACTGTCCAAGGTCACCGACCCTGAATTTTTGCTAAAATACAACTGTTTTTGTTTGCTAAACATTTCCTGAGCGTCTTTAGCTTTAAAACACCAGGAGGGCAGGCGTGGCGTCATGGAGCAATCCCTAGTGGGGCCCTGGAGGCACACCTTTACTGCCGAATGATTGGATATCCCCCTTGCTCTAAGCTGTGCTCCGCAGAAATGTCCCACATGCATGGATTGTGTGAAAACATAATCTAACCTCGCCCCACTCCCATGTGCTGATGAAACATATGCACTTTCTACTCGTTGGATTATGAAGTCACCAGAGATCCGAGAGGCCCAACGCCCCTGAAAATGTCCTTAGAGGGGACGGTTTCCCATCGCGCACTGTCCCAGTGGTTCTGTCAACGTCAGAGGACATCACTGTATTCATATCGCCACCCAGGGTAAATAACTTCCCCATATAATTATCCACTTCTGTAAACTAAATATCGTACAATCCTTCTCTAAGAGAATCCTGGGGCTTCTGCCAAGATCTCATGGGTAGGCACAGGATTTCTCACAGAAGCTAGCATTTACATTTTGTGCACTAGAGTGTTTGACTTTCTAGGAGTTTCCCTAGTTAATAGCAAGCCATCATGTGTCATTTCCATTATGTATGGGAAACACTTATTGTACACTGTTAGAAATTGGGGTCTCTAGTTGGCAGAGGTAGGTACCTTTGCCCAAGTAGGGACCCTTCTTCCTAGTCAGGGTAAGGGGGATACACTTCAAACATAACCCCTGCTCACCCCCTTGATAGCTTGGCACAAGCAGACAGGCTTATCTCAGAGGCAGTGCTGTGAAGTATTTGTGAACACATACAGTAATACATTGAAAACACTATAAGTGGACACCATACCAGTCTAGAAAAATAAGCAATCTTTATCTAAACCAAACAAGACCCAAAACGACAGGAATCCACAATACTGTAATACAAATATGACTTTCAAATGGTAGAAATTGTTCAGTTCCAAGAAAATTGCAGATGAGACAGTTTTCACACAAAGTACCTTGGATGTGTCGGTCACACAAATAAAAAGGACAGCAGGGAATGGGATGCGTCATCTCCTTGCTCTGGGGGAGGTGATGCGTCAGCTCCTTACTGCTGCGCAGGGGAGGTGAGGCGTCGGTTTCTTACTGCGTGGGGAGGTGATGAGTCCCTCAATGATGTAACAGACTTGGCACCTCTATGCAATGCGGCTATCGGGGATGATGTGTGGGCTCTTGCAGCTGCACAGCAGGGCTTGCATCGGAATTGGTGTGGTGATCTTGGACTTCAGTGATCGGTGCACTCGATGCCGCATGCGTTGATTTCTTGTGCCGCGGGCAGGCACTGCAACGATTTCTTCCACGATACACCGAAAACAGCTGCCGATGTGTCACGCTTCTTAAACTTGCATTACTTTTCCAGCTCCCAACGGCAAACAGCCTCCAGAAGTCCAAAACAACAGCAGGCCCCTCTTAGAAGGTCAGACGCCCAACAAGGAAGTTCTGGGGAGCTGGTGGTAAAGCCTTTGGGCCCGATTCACAGAACTAACTTAAGACAAAATCCTAAACTTACTACCATTTTCGTATTCACAGAAGGCACTAACTCATTTTGGTATTCACAGAAGACACTTACTCACTTCGGTATTCACAGAAGTTAGGAGTCCTAACTTTAGGAATCCTAAATGCCTTCTGTGAATACCGAAAGTCTTAAAATTATGATTTTAAAATTAGGACTCCTAACTTTACTACTACTAAACTGAGAAAAATCCTAATTTTAAGGCTCTCGGTATTCACAGAAGGCATTTAGGAGTCCTAAAGTTAGGAGTCCTAACTTTACTACTACTAAATTGAGAAAAATCCAAATTTTAAGACTTTCGGTATTCACAGAAGGCATTTAGGAGTCCTAAAGTTAGCAGTGCTAACTATACCACTACTAAACTGAGAAAAATCCTAATTTTAAGACTTTCGGTATTCACAGAAGGCATTTAGGAGTCCTAAAGTTAGGACTCCTAACTTCTGTGAATACCGAAATGAGTAAGTGCCTTCTGTGAATACCAAAATGAGTAAGTGCCTTCTGTGAATACCAAAATGGTAGTAAGTTTAGGATTTTGTCTTAAGTTAGTTCTGTGAATCGGGCCCTGCGTATCCGTAAGACTTCAAAACAGGAGGCAAGCTCAGTTTCAAGCCCTTGGAGATCTTCCTCAAGCAGGGGACACAGTAAACAGCAAATTCCTTTTCCCTTTTCTTGGGAGAAAGTAGCCACGGCAGGCCAAACCCAGACAGCAAACAACATAGGGGTAGTGTTCCTCCTCAGTTTTTCTAGCTCTTCTCCATGGCAAAGGTTCCTCTTGATTTCCCAGAAGTGATCTTTGAAATCTTTTCTATCCCTTAGACTTCCAACAGGAGGCAAGCTCTACTTCAAGCCCTTGGAGAAAACTATAGCAGCAGGGTGATGAAAACTCAGTCCAGTTCTTCCCATGCCCAAGTTCGAAGTAACCACTGCAGGCCAACCTCAACAACACACAGCACAGGGGCAGTACTCCTTCTTCAGCTTTTAAGGTTCTTCCTTTTGGCAGGTTCCTTATTTCAGCAGTAATCTCAAGTTCTGTCCTCTCTGGTGCAGCTGCCTGGCAAGGGTTGGAGACAGCATTGTCCAAGGCAGACAGAGCCTATTCAGGTACAAGGGAAATCTCTGCCCACCACTCTAAATGCAGACCAGGTCTATTAAAGTGCAAGTGCAAACTTCTCCCACTACTCTGAATGCAGCCCTGGTCTATTCAACCCTACCCTGACTCATCCAGACTCTCTGGAGCCACTGTGCATCCCCAGTCCCTGTCACTCCAAAGCCAGACAGTCAATACACATCTAGCAGAGGCACGCAGGATGGCTAAGCATGAAAATAGCTACTTACTAAAAGTGGTATTTCCAAACATAGAATGTGAAAATCACCATTAGTAAAAGATGTATCTTTAAATTTTGAGTTCAGGCATGCTAAACTTTATTTTCCTATCTGGTCTCAATGGGAAGTTATGTTATAAATTAAACCCCATGCTTTCCTATGGGCCAGATAGCCTTTCAATAGTGAAAAACTAAATTGTCAGTATTTCACTGTCAGGACCTTCCACACACATAAGGACATGTCCTACCTTTCACATACACTGCACCCTGCCCACTGGGGTACCCTAGGCCTCCCTTAGGGGTGACTAACATGAAAGAAAAGGGAAGGGTAGGGCCTGGCAAGTGGGTGCACTTGCCAAGTCGACATGGCAGTACTAGACTGTGCACAGACAATGCAGTGGCAGGTCTGAGTTACCTTTGAAAGGCTGCTTATGTGGGTGGTACAATCAGCACTGCAAGCCCACTAGCAGCATTTGATTTACAGGCCCTGGACACACACAGTGCACTGCACTCGGAACTGGCTAGTAAATCGAGTTACCAATTATGGAAACACCAATCCATGACAACAATCTACAGGGAGAGCATATGCACTTTAGCACTGATCAGCATTGGTAAAGTGCCCAGAGTCATAAAACCAAAAAAAACAGGTCAGAAAGAGAAGGCCAAAAAGCAAAAGGTCAGGGGATAAACCCGCTGGACAAGCCAGGTCTAACATACACAAAAGTAATCAGCAAGTGATTTGAAGACACCACTGTCACTGTGTAACAAGTTCATAGTGAAACTAAGTCTAATCTTCACTCTAAACCTATCATTTACTGCAATTGACTTTGTATCTCCCTCAGCCAATAGCATTGGCATGAACCTATTTCAGTTTCTGAACCTGAACCTAACTTTATCTGATTCCCACCTTAATGTGTCCCTGCTCCTGAATTTGACTCAAACCTTTATCTAAAACCTAGTCCTCAAATTAATCCACCTTCTTTGTTCTTGACCCTCATCTTGACGTATCCCCAATATAGCCATGTTCATTACCTTGGATTTTCAAGTACGTTTATTTCTAACACCGTATTTCTCTTTCTAAAGGGTCATGAAATTCCTGATTCAAACAGAAATGGAGGTATAGAATTATAGAAGATACAGGAATTCAATATTCCTCATTCTCTCTCAGAAAACAAAACTGGTGGAATATTAAGGTGGGAAAATAACCGAACATGTGAAATTACTATTACAATTGGTGTGGTAAAAATAATTATCACAGCAATTCCTATTTTTTAAAACACCCACAAGGGCAGCTCAAAATGCCTAAGTAGCATTTCTACTCCCAAAATTACCAATACCCACTCATCAGTAATTTCAGGAGTGGAACTACTTAATTATGATCAGTATTCCCATTCAACATAGAATGTGAGCCAATTTGTTTTGAACTGTTATTTTATGGGAGTATTAATGTGTTTTATCTTAAACCAATGCTACTTAATTTAAACCTTTTTCTCTCCTTTCTCCTTCTGTTAGAATTAGCTTTCAAATATGTGTTTAGTCTAGTGTCCTACTGCTATAGAAAAAGCAGGACCCACAATGCAGGACTCTCCATTGTTCCTGTCCTTGAACCTAATCTGGTGCAAATTATCCAGCCATCATTTCCTGAGAGGCAAGTTCCACAAGCTGATATTTTTTTATTTTAAGGTGCATTCAAACTTTTTCCAGTACTCTTTCATTCCCTTAAGGTAGCTGGACGCTAGTGTATTTTTTAGATAATTTATAGTGCTTAATATACAGACATTACATACATGGATGTAACTGGTCCAAAGCCACTGTCTTCTCAGACTATATTACTTTAGTTCATAAAAGACTGATGGGCATATTTACAAGCCTCTATCATCACCACAATGTCACTTTTCACTACATTGTGGTGGCGATAGGGGCTTCATCTTATTTACAAGGCAGAGTTATGCCATTTAATCTGGATTTACGCTGTCTTGTAAATAAGGCACCCTTTCACGCTAAACTTAGCTTAAAAGGGGAGGGCAATGGGGGTTGCTGTGGGCGTTGCTTGCAACACTTACTGATTTTGACACTGCACCATGTTTACAAGGATGGTGTCCCTTGCTGCACATTAACACTCTTTAAAAATGAAATGACGTTTTGCAACTTCTAGCTGTGACACCTTTCTGCACATAAACAATCTTCCCCTGCAACGCAGACACCCTTGCACTATGGTGCAAGGGTGCCTGCGTTGGCGCTAGGCAACTAAATTTAATGCCAGCACAGGGGGAAATGCAGGGCTGCATCATATTGTTGTAAATATGGTGATGCCCTGTGTTTCACAAGTGGCAGAGCATGGGGTTTAGCCCAGGAGGCTCACGCTGCACTCCGTCCCTTCCATTGTAAATATGTCCCTCAGATCTCTATTACTACATGCCTTTCAGTTCCAATGTGACTGGATCCATCAGAATGACAAGTTCCAATGTTACTTATTGGAGTCAACAAGTTTTGCCTTTGATCTAAGAAATAGCCAGAGGAATCAGATACCCAATTATCAACACCTCCAGAGAGATACATGAAGAGTGACCTCTGCTCCAAGCTGCTTAAATTTATCTAGCAGATTGTGCATTCTCCTTAAGTTTTCTATTGTAGATTTTGAAAAGACAGACTTTAAGAAAAAGGAATGTAAGGAATAGATTACAGAATTATTTGAACCAGACTTTCTATAAATATGAACTCGATCCATAAAGTCCAGTAAACTGATAATAATTTGCCTGGATTTAGAAGGGTGTGGTGAGTCTGCAAGGTGATTTAATGGGCTGTCTGAATCTCCTCACTGAAACCTGAGTATTTACTGTGGGAAATTGCTTTGTAGCAAGTTTGTCATGAACCAGTTAAGGTAACCTTTCTCACAAGAAAGGAGGAGATGTGGACTAACGGCCAGAACTGCCACCTTTGAAGCTGTGGAACTAGGGCCAGGTTTGAATCAAGGTGTCATCTCAGCATCCTGTGATTGTGGGCAAATCACTTAATATCCTAGGGGCATATCAACAAGGCGGCGATAATTTTTTATCGCCGCTTTAGTGTCAAGAAAGCGGCGATATTTCTATCGCCTTATAAACAAGGCGACGCTAACCCCTGTTAGCGTGAGTTTTCCGGCGATAGCTACCGGATTTTTATCGCCTTCCAAACCAGCGATAAAAATCGCTAATGACATGCAAGCTAGGTGTTCCTGACTGAAATTTCACGAAAAAAGTCGCTAACACAGCTGCTCCATATTAACAAGGTTATCTCCAAAATGCTTAGCTACAAAAAAACTCCCGCTAACTCCCGCTAACTCCAGTTTCTAACACCTGATAAAAACCTGACTTAAACAGGAGATAAGTGGGTGTATATAAGGGAGAGTTGGCTCGAGCCTCTCAGAACAGCCACAGAAGCCATGGAGATAGTCATCCTGCAGCTCGGACTCCCACCAATGCTGCAGCAGCAACTACAACAACCACCGCCAATGCCACCACCACCGGGACCACCACCACCCATGCAGTGGCGAAGAAGACAACGCTCACTGCGCAGACGTGTCTACCTCACAGACTTAATGCCAGAGGAAGTCATAGCCCACTACAGGCTCAAAAGGACATCCATCCAGCACATCCTGACCCTCATTGCCCACAGGCTGACACCACCAACAGAGCAGAAAACCAATATCCCTCCACAGACAAAACTGCTCGCTGTGCTGCACTTCTTGGCCTCTGGGACATTCCAACCAACAACAGCCAGAGTCGGTGGAGTATCACAGGCATCCTTCTCAACCTTCCTCCCCACTGTCTTGGATGCCATACACAGCCTGATTCCGCAGAACCTATACTTCCCCAACACTGTGCAGGAGCAGATTGCCATCAAGCAAGGATTACATGCCATTGCTGGCATACCACAGGCGATCAGTGCAATTTACTGCACACCTGTACCATTTGTGCACCCTGCGGACAGCGAACACATCTACCGCAACAGGAAGCACACCCATCCAATGAATGTGCAGGCAATAGTGGACCACCGCGGACTGTTCACAATTGTCGTTGCCAAATTTCCAGGGAGTGTGCATGATGCATTCATCTTCAGACAATGCATCATAAACCAGCGCTTCCAGGATGGCACATATGGAAGTGCATTGCTTGTGGGTAAGTACCAACTGAACACACCACATGCACAAAAAACACTATCATGTTGACCCATCTAGAGGGAGGATGTAAATACATTGCCTAGATACTGAAGGGGAGAGTGCACAAAATGCATGAGGACATGTTGATGTATTGTGTATGAGGATGCGGTATACAGGCTCCAATGTGTAGAGCACGGCTACTCACAGTATGACACACGTGCTGCCAGCGGCCTGGCAAGACTTTCTTGTTGGGCTGTGGACCTTGCCGACATTGTACCTGTGTGCCATGTCTGCAGATTTCAGAAGAGTGCCACCAAACACTGCCGCAATAGCGCAGACTCTGAGAGACTCCGCACCATCGGGGCTGTGCGAGTCCAGCGATAGATGGAGATGCATGTGCACCAAGAGGTGAAACACAACAAAAAATAGGTAACAAGTAAATGCACCATGAAAGACCTGTGATGTACTGGGGTGTGGCTGTGTGTGTGCCCAGGAAGCTGTCCCAGCCCAGTCTGCCAGGGGGGGAGGTGACAGAAGGTGACAGAGGGAGAGAGAGGCAAAGAGACACAGGGAGGGAGACAGAGGGATGAGGGCGACAGGGGGAGGGAGACCTAGGGCGACTGAGGGAGGTAGACTGAGGGCGGGAGAGACAGAGCAATGGAGGGAGAGACAGAGTGGGGAAGGAAGACAAAGAGAGGGAGGCAGAGAGAGAGAGAGAGAGAGAGAGAGAGAGAGAGAGATGTGTGTATGCCAGTTCTGGTGGCTCAGTGACCGAGGGTGTGCGCACCAGGGGCCTGTGTCCAACCACATGGTCAGTTCCCTTACTCACCAGCCCTGCCCCCTTCTCCAATGACCCCACACCCACCTGTGTGCCGCAGGGACACAAACCACACAGCAAATTTGGGACCAGAGAGAATGTATGTGACTACCCATGGTGTAGAGTAATCCCCAGTAACTGGCTATCCATTTACCTTATAAAAGTCATCCGGACTGGTATACCAGTCCGGTGTGTGGTCGCATGGTTGATGAAGATGATCATGTTGCAGTACTTTTTCCCGGTGACCTATAAGGGTGAGCCAACGTTTCACAAGTACTCACACATGTACAATCAGTGTGTCAAGTCTCCGGTCTGTCGTGACCAAGGTTGTAATAAAGCACTTTGATTGTAGGAATTTCAGAGTGGGGCAAATGTGCATGCATAGGCCAGAAATTGTGTCATTAAACCAGCATACTTCGCCATTGGTGTTCACTGCAGTGTTGTTGGATGCTGCTGTTGATGGTGTTTAGTAGCATCTCCTCTCTCACTCTGCCACAAATATTTCTCTGCCTCAACCCTGTCATATGGTGTGTCATGTGGTTGCCCGATGAGTAAGTGGATGTGTATTGGGTCACTACTTGTGTGTAGTAATTGACCTTTCAAATGCTAATCCATTACAAATGCTAAGAAATGTGCAAAGGTGAGCCATGCCATGTGTATGTGTGGGGAAGTGTGTGGACAGTCTGATCTTGTCAAAGAAACCACATAGTGAAAATGATTGTGAGAAGTTGTGTCATGTGAGTCTAATGCTTTGCTAGTGACAGATGATGCAGGCCAGTAAGTTCACGTGGTGTCACAAGTCAGTGTTGATGGTGTGTGCCAACCTTCACTGTCCCCATTGGGCCCTGCAGGTGAGGTGGCTGTGGTCTGTTCCTCCGTATTACCTCAGGACATACAATTGCGTGGCTTGTGTGGTGTCACAGGTCTACCATCAGCATGAGATGCATGTCTGAATGTCAGCTGTGCCATGTGTTGCCGAAGTCATTTGAACATTCACATGGCGGTGACTGCAACAAGTGTAGATCAGTGCTATGGCTAGATGTTAGGAGAGCCAGACTGCCTGTTGGTGTCTGTGGCTATTGTGCAGGCATCATTCCCATTTTGGACAATTGTACTGACACTTATGCAACCGTGCAGCAAACACCAGCAAAAAGGATGGTTTGAGAATCAACACTGAGACAATGTACTCAGCATTGATGCCGCTAAATAGCCAGAAGCAACACATGTCTAACCTAAGTCAAAAAATAGCAAAACAAACAATCGCAAAATATGTCAAAACTGCCAACATAGTATGCCTAATGAATCATGTACACATCTCCCTATTACATCTCATAGGTGATCAAGGATATGCTCTCTGCCCGTGGATGATGACACCAATTAGAAACCCCACCACCCAGGCACAGAGGTAGTACAAAGCTGCACATCGACGCACGTGGGATCGTGGAGTGTACATTTGGCGTGCTCAAGTCACGTTTCCGGTGCCTGGACATTACAGGTGGCAAACTGCTATACAGCCCAGAAATGGTCAACAAATTAATAATAGCATGTTGTGTATTGCACAACATTTGTGTCCGCACAAATGCTCCCTGGGTCGAAGTGCCGGCAGCACCGGCCGATGACCAAGATGATGAAAAAGATCAACAAGGTGGCCCACACACCACTGCCAATGCTGCTGGAATTGCCCGAAGGGACAGGATAATAAACAATTATTTCACTTGAGCACATCACATTGTGACTGACAAAAACCAATACATGTATATGGAAATTTGCCTCAAGAAGTGTTTGTGACAATAAACAAACTCAACACACATACCCTGTCTGCAAGTCACTTTCCTGCATCAGTATATCACAATCAAATGTTACCATTGTACAATAATTGCAAGTAAGAGTCCAAAATGACAATCCTGTGGTGTATGTTTCTGCATCACAGAGAGTTAACAGGGTGTCAATCGTGCACAACTTTACTTTACAAGGAAAAAAATCTGGCACAAAATTCCTCAATGCTTGTGTCAAATCGCATGCAAACCATGATTCACAGGGTGTTCTTATCATTACAAATGGAAACTTCATGTGTTTGTAAGTGCCAAATAATGAATTTCATGGGTAATTTGGTGTTAAAGTTTCAGGACAAATCTGAAAATTGTGCATGGAATATTGATCAAATCTGAGAAGTGGATGCTGTTGAATGGGGATCAATTTGGAAGAATGGGTCCTAAAATGGGTGCAAATTTTAAAATTGGGTGTTAAATGGTGCCAAGCATTAAAATATATCTCTGCATGCATCCAAGACATTGAATGAGCCACCAGCAGAGATCACATGCACACCATCTCTGGACACCTTCAGGAAGACTGTCAAGACCGGTCTCTACTTTGAACAAATCAGCACATTGGCAGTATGACCCAACAGACAAGATGAACTATCTGACCATCTCCCTGCACCCCGTGGTGGACAAAGTCACTGAGAGACACATAAACACACAGATGACTGGCTACATTGAAGAGAACTCCATCATGGACCACTCCCAGTCTTCTTTGGGTATCAAGCACAGCACAAAGAACTTACACCATGCTGACAATGCTTAAATATGCATGCCACTTGACCCGTGTCACATTGTGGACAACATATCCTACTACATCTCTATGCAGCCACAAACACCCTCTCACACAACACACATCACATGCCAGACATCACCACAAGGGGATACAAGGAAAAGCCCTCTCCTGGAGTACAACATGGAGCATCACTAACACACATGTTTTGCTATATGCACATGTTCCCACTCACTGCCATTGCTAAACAGCACTGGTAAGCATATCATCCCACACAGACAACACACAGCACATTCTCCCCCTCAAGAACAACGCAGAAGACACAAAAGCCAGCTCCCAGGAATGAATGTCGGAACTAGCAGATTGGATAAAGATCAACTGGGAGCAGACTGACCTCCTCATCTCCGCTCCATCCACATCCGCATGGAACAACCTCTGGTGGTTGACAGCCCGTGTGAGCCCGCCCTCACTGACAGACCATGCACGCAGGTTTGCCATCATCCCAAGTACAACATCATCCTGCCCAGCAAGATCTACTCCATTGCATGCTCCAGCTGCCTACAGACCGAACCTAATCCATCACAACGTATAACCCCAGGAAGTATAACAATTGGCCAAAACGCACTCATCCACAACAGTCTGGACTACTGCAACAAAATCTACGCAGGGAGAACAAAACACCACTACACAAGTTATAACACAGCATGAAAGCGGCAGACACACCTGTCTTCAGAAACACACATCCCAAACACAAGAGGCAACACACACAGAACATCCAATGTAGCAACAAGAAGGAGAAAGTAAGCCGCTAACTACTCACACACACATTCAATTCACTACACATCATCAGCCACAAAGACATCCATGACAGAGTCAACCTAAACATCCCCCAGAGGAACAGCTGCTCTGACAACCTTGACCTTGCAGACTCGACCGGGAACGGCAAATCACAAGGCAGAGGGAGAGCTGCCCCTTACGCCGCAAGCAAAGCCATGGATGATATGAAAGTCAAATTCACACAATCTCACACCCAGCATGCTAATATGCGGAACAACAAGACATGTCTATTTGGATGAGTTGGAGCTGCACTCCTACTCCCCCACAGTTCTTTTGGAGCTGCACGTGTGAGTAGGGCACATCATGCCCACCCTTATTGTCGGGTCAATATGCACAAATACTCATCACCTACAGACCAACCCAGGGGAGTACTACCCTTACAATTCACATCCCTTTTTGTAATGAATGTCTGTGAAATCACACAAAGATGTGGGGATGAGTAATGTCACAAGCCATTTTTGGTGTTGACTGTCTTGGAACATAAAAGGTAGTCTGTGTATACCCCTGAGGAAGAGTTGGCTATGGAACAACAATTCCCATTCTGTTGTGTGCAGTGGGATACACAGTACCTGGGCCTACAACTTGCTCCGACTCTTGCCTGTACAGCGATGCTCAAATATCCAACACTATTGGATGAGACGGATAAGGCGCTGGACTCCTGCTCAAAACTGAGCCTCACATGTTTTTGATGCCTAGCGGGAGGGTAAATGTTGAGTCTTCCAAGCATTTCCAAAGTATGTCAATTTGGACACATGGTGTCCCACCACTGTGCACTCACACAATTGCAAGCCATCATAACTAAGTCTGTCAGGGAGGGCAAGTGGACTTGCCTCCCACATGTGCAGTTTACATGGCCAAAATGCAAAGGCTGCCTGGGATTTCAACTCATTGGTGGCTACTAACAAGCCACATGCCTCTGATACATAGTTGAATGGAATCGGCTGCAATGGGAGAAGCAACGGAACTTCATGGACCAGTCTGTGGCGGGAAAAAACTTCTGGATCTAACTGTGGCTAACCCAAAAGCACTGGCCCTGTGGCTTGGACTCTTTGCCTGTTAGGGCGCCCACCCACAAGGTCTTGGACAGGGTGGCAGTATGGAAGGGGTGGGCCTCGTTCCCCTCACCAACGAACTACAGCGTGGATAAACTTGACTTGCCCCCGGGTCAGGAATCAGCGATATTCCATTGCTGGCAAAAACAGGGCTGCAAGAGCATAGGGTCTATCTTTGATCTAGAAGGGCTTGTGCCATGTCTGTGGCCCATACAGGATTATGATTTTCCCGCTGCTTTTGTGTATTCATAATGCCAAATAACACACTGGGTCACGGGACTTGACGTTGGTTACGTCACATGCAAAGTGGTCAGTGCGACAAACATTCCCCATATCGGAGCTGTACAAAATGCTCATCACCACTCTGAGTGGTCAGTGCACAAAAGTGCATGTTTTGATGGAAATGTAGCTGCGGAGGCCAACATAAGCCAAGGAATAGGAACGTATCCTGTATTGCGCACACCACACTGTGCACAGTGTAGCTGGGGCTGGAACCCCCTACAAGGTTTGCTCTCATTGTTGTCACACACCTGTGCAACTACATGTCTGGTATAACAGCCAGCCAGATTGCTGCTGTCAGGGCTGCAGGATGACTGGTACACTTGTGCACTTACTCTGGCATTGTCAAAAATTGTAGATATATTGTGGTGAGTCCTTAGATAACATAGATACAGCGTGCAACATAGCAATGCCCGGCGCAACGGAGTACACTCTCCTTGGCCTCTCACAGCCAAAGGCCTTCTCAATAACATCCCTCAGGGCTAGGCAAATAGTCACAGCTTTGCTGGTGGACAGGCCGGATATCTTTTCACAGTGGGGGGAAATGGCATTTCCAGGGCTCATGTTCTGGTTACAATGTCTAAGGAACGTATTAGCCCTTGAGTGCCTGTCTTGGGCTGCAGAGGGAAGGCTGAGAGAGTTTGTCCACTCCGTGTTTCCCCTTTGTGACTTCATTGTCAAGAGATATGAGGGATGTCACATGCCCAAAGTACTTGCAGGTCTGACGCATATCAACGATGGGGCAATCATCCTCTGCCGGTCACACAGTGGAGTGACGAGGGGGCCCCCTTACACACATATTGTGTATGCTTACTCTCATCTAGGTAGGCTGAAACTATTGCGGAAGGTGGGGTTGTGGGAGGCTTATTGGGGGAGGGGTGTCTTTTGGCACTTTGTCATGATTGGTCCACTTCTCCATCCTACATGGTTATTCATTTGAAAATGGAAGACACTCCTAGTGGCTTTTTGGCTCTTCCGGTATGCGTCTGGCCTCCGGGTGGCGGCTTAAAAACTGTGTAAATGCACACAATGCATGCACGTCTGACATCCGGATGTAGCCAGTAAGCTGGGTTGCCAACATTAGCCTGCCTTACTATAAAAATAGGTAACACTCAAATGGAGTTGGCTTATTGGGGGAGGGGTGTCTTTTGGCACTTTGTCATGGTTGGTCCACTTCTCCGTCCTACATGGTTATTCATTTGAAAATGGAAGACGCTCCTAGTGGCTTTTTGGCTCTTCCGGTATGCGTCTGGCCTCCGGGTGGCGGCTTAAAAACTGTGTAAATGTACACAAGGCGTGCACGTCTGACATCCGGATGTAGCCAGTAAGCTGGGTTGCCAACATTAGCCTGCCTTACTATAAAAATAGGTAAAACACTCAAATGGCCGTCATTGTGCAAACCTATCTTCCCATTGTATTATTGTGCAGTGACCGCAGTATTGGCATGAATGTGCATCATTGGCATATGACTTCCAGGATGTGAGATCCACATCGCAAACACAATAATATATCCCACGCGCATTTTAAGGTACATGGCTGGACACACTACCCAATACGGTATCAGTATCAGGCCAGTATCAGCCTCTTAGCGTGAAGAAAACCATTGAAAGCTATGAAAGATGCCGCATACACACTACAGTAAGCATATTGACATTAGCGGGTCCTTAGCGTGCACATTATGGTCGCATGGATGCTACATGATTCCATTAGCTGCCCCTTAGCATGCAGATTGTGATAGATTTTCATTACACTGTATGCATACACACTACAGTAAGCATGTTGACATAGCGGGTCCTTAGCGTGCAGATTCTGGTCGCATGGATGCTGCCTGATTCCATTAGCTGCCCCTTAGCGTGCAGATTTTGATCGCTTTTCATTACACTGTATGCATACACACTACAGTAAGCATATTGACATTAGCGGGTCCTTAGCGTGCAGATTCTGGTCGCATGGATGCTGCATGATTCCGTTAGCTGCCCCTTAGCGTGCAGATTTTGATCGCTTTTCATGAAAACGGGCCGCATACCCATTACAGTATCAGCCAGAGTACAGTAGCGGCCCCTTAGCGTGCATTTTCTTCTTGCTATGTGAAAAAAATGGTCTCTGACACACAGGAAGTGATCTATGCCTGCTTCCTGTCTCCATGTGTGTGGCATTCACTTTCACTTTCTCTTTTGAGCACATTGTGTTGGATTTGGCTGAGTGAGGAGGTGTTGTTGGGATTGTGCTGGTGGAGAGTTTGGCTTGGAGTGTTGCTGTGTTGCTGCATCTTGTCTAACGTGCTTTTTTAATTGTTTTACATTTAATTTACTTTCTACTGTCTAGTGTCCTCAGTCTTGTTGTGTTTTGTGTGGTTTTTTTAAACTATTTTCCTCCTTGGGTTTTCTGTTTTGTATTCTGGGGTTGAGAACTGGGGTGTGTGGAGATGCCGGGGGTGGGCAAGTCAGGGCGGATGTCTGAGGAGGCATTGAGGGGCTTCCTGTGGCTGGTGCGGTGCTACCTGCCTCTAATGCTGGAGAGGGGAGGGCGCATCCTCCAGGGGTATGGTGTTGCTGTGCGCAAGTTGCGGTGGGAGCGCGTGCGGGCGCAGATGCTCCGCTGCTTGAAGGTGACCTGGACTGTGCGGCAGTGGAAGCACCGCTGGCAGGATATGCTGGCGCGGGAGGCGGACCTGCTGGATTACACCGGTGTCCTGCCTGGCATCCAGGGTGGTAAGTATCAATTCCCTTGTTGTCCACAACTAATGTTACGTACATATATGAGTGACGTGTGTGAGAAGAAGATAAGGGGGCATATGTGTCAAAAACCGTATTTGCGAATCTCAATTCGCGATTTGTTGAGAATCGCAATTTGAGAATTGCAAAATGGGAGGTATGGAAAAATTCACACATATGTACCAAATTCTGATTATTCCTTAATTACGAATCTCAAATTGCGAATTTGCAATTAAGGAATACCTTCACATTCATTACTAAGGGCCAGGAGGCCCATAGGAATGAATGGAAAGTCAGTCTCAAATTGCGATTCCAAAATTGCTAATCGCTAAATCTGAATTATTTCTAAGGTGCAAGGGTGTCATGATTACACCCTGATGCACCCCTGAAATGAGTATGTGTGCGCATATGGCGCACATACATGCCATAAGGGCATGAATGTGCACCACATGGCACATAGAAAAATGCAAAAAAGTGCTTTTCAATAAGAATTCGCAACATACCACCAACTTGAAGGTGCTGGTAATTTGCAATTTCTTAAGGATAAGTTGCACAACTTGGGTGCTTGTTACATAGCATTTAAGGAATCGCAATTTGCAATTCCTTAAATGCTTACGCAAAATTAATGAAACCCAAACATAGCAAGTCATCATTATTGCGATGCAAAAAAGGCTCATACATCCAGTTTTGAGATTTTGTCTTCGTAAAAGCAGTTTTCTTGCAAATGTCAGCGTTTGCGAATGACAGATCACTTGATACATATGCCCCAAGATGTTTTAATGCTGTCCCGAGACCGTGATACTGTAACAACGTGGTTAATGCAATGTGAATTGCCATAAATACTTGCGCATGATGTCCTTGACCTTGGATTTGCATTACACACTCTTCCCACTACAGTGTGTGCAACAGTACGGAAGGTGTTGGGATAGTCTAGAAATATACACATTAATGATGTGCGCCATGCAGTGTGCAAGGTGGAGTGACGATTGGCGTTGCAATGACTGCGTAGAGTAACTGTGCTACTGGAAATACCACATTGGAATGGACATCCTCGGTGTCAAACATCCCAAAACACACATGCCTAATGTGAGTTAATACTCTGCAGGAAAGGTTGCAGGGGCATGGCGGTGTTTGCATGTTGAAGTATATCAAGGGGTGTGTCTGTTGAAGAGCAATGTTCAGAGTTAGTGCTTGGAGATGGGGAGCAACGTTGCCTGTCAGAGGTGTAGTGTAAGTGTGCCACAGGCCATATCTGCAAGTTAGGAAAAGGAGCAGATTCACAATCAGGTCCCTCTGGGGCGGGGAACATGGCATGGGCCAGCTGGTTGGATCGTCGGGTCCTTTGATGTGCCATGGAAATAGAGTTGGATGTTAAGGTATGTTTGCTCAGTGTTGTGGATGGCTGTGTGACCCTGGGTGCACATTTTGAAAGTGACTCTAGCTTTGATGTGGAGACAGTGGAGTGTGCGCAGGTGGTGGGAGGTGCGACAGGGTCCTGGCAGTGTGATGATCAGTCCTGTGGTTGCATTTGAGATGTCCTGCAGCTTGCGGTTGTGGTTCATGTTAAATATGTCATGGACTGTGTTGCCACAGTAGGGTGAGCTATTGCACAGGGCATGAGTGAGTGTCTATGTGTGCCTGAGTCGGAGTAATTTGAGTGTCTGACATAGGAGGCAGACTGTGTGGAAGCACGATGATGAGACCGGATATATCTTGCAATTATCTTGGCCATCGGAGTCCATGATGGATTACATGTCGCGTGCTTGGCCCGTGTTGGGGTGTGGGTCCACCATGTCGTGTGAGGAGCCTGTGTAATTACATGCGTGGATGTTTTTGCGCATGATGGGTACTTCTATTTTGTTGTTGCTTACTTTTATGCAGCTCTTTGACATTCATCTAGCAAGCTCTGTCATTGATTCGCAATACTTTTGTTTGCTGTAGTTGTGTTGGCTGGATGTGTCGAGGAGGGGTTGCCAGTCGTATGCCTATGATACAATGTTGAGTCCATAGCTAATCACGATTGTGGCGTGCGGAGACATGTAGATTAGTGGATCCCATGCAGGAAATGTCCCTTGCCAGATCCCCCCCCATGGGTAGTGTTCAAGTTCACCCCAGTGGGGGTGATACCAGTCATGGTTATTTGGTGGGGGAGAGACCCCGTGACAATAATAGCATGGTAACTGAATTTACATTGGTAATGAATAAGCCAGGTGACCCCAAGGACCTCGCGCCAACCACTCGCATGGATCCTTCAGATCTGGAAGGTAAAGGGGGTATAGAAATGATCTCCTGGAATATTGCGGTGCTGGCTTCTAAATTCCATAACCCAGAGTGGAGACAGTACGTGGGCAAATTTTGTGTAATTTGCCTACAAGAAACCTGGGTAGTGGACCATAACCCTTTTCATCTTGAAGGGTTTAAGTGTTTTTCGGTGCCTGCAAGGAAATCGGCACCGGGAAGACCAATGGGAGGGTTAATTACATATGTGGATCTACAGCTTGAAGGTGCCTGGGTCGACTTGCAATGGAATTCTGTTAATATACAAGCTATTGGATTCGAATCTAGGAAGATGAATATTGTCTTGATTAACTTATATAATGCTGTCTCAGGTAATGGGAATAGTTCAATAATTTATAATTTGGACATTTTATTAAGTAATGAGCTAGCATCAAGAAAGAGAGCAGTAGCCCCATATGTGATCATAGCGGGGGATCTAAATTGCCACCTCTGTCCTAACCTAAGATGGACAGATGGGGCCTGGACTGGTTGTACACTGGAAAAAGGCCCACATCTCGAACATACCCCTGAGGGATTGGAGCTAGAAAGGGTTCTGAAAAACCATGCACTCAGGCACACAATTGATTTGATGGGGCCTAAAGTCGGCCATAAAATTACACCAACATTTAAGGGAAGAGGGTTTAGCTCCATTATAGATTATATAGCAGTCTCTATCCCCTTTGTGAATTGGCTAAATAAGGCTAGTATAGAATGGAGTATATTTAGCGACCATAACCCTTTAGTCCTGGGGATTAAGAATTGGGCCCCCTGCAAAAATAAAGAAGTCACTAATGCCAACAGCACATCGAGGGCCATGGATCAGGGGAGAAGGCTCAGATGGGCTAGGGTGGACGGGGACGCCTTCTATAGATCCTTAATGGAGGATGGCAAAGAATTGATTGGGGTTTGTTTAGACACATCTCTTGAGGGACCTATGGTGGTTAAAGCGTTCGAGGCAATGGCACGCCTCATTGATGGATTATTAAAATCACCCGTGCCTGGGCCGATGAAATGCTCCCCCAGATGGTTTAATAGAGATTGCTCTAGGGCCCACAATGAACTAAAAGTAAGTTTAAAAAAGGTCCCTAGAGACAAGGAGCGCATTGCGCAATGTCGGATAGCTTATAAAAAGGCTATCAAGTTAAGGAAGCTGGCCCTTCAATCACAGACATGGGGAAACTTACGGGAGGCTGCTGATAGAAAAGATCCTAGGGCATTTTGGGAAATAATTAATAAACCCTGTTTCCAGGATGCGTCTGCCCCGGTAATTGGCACTACTATTCTTCCCGAACAATGGTTTGACCATTTCAAAGTCTTATATAATCGTGCTGATGAGCAGCCGGGGGGGGGGGTGAGGAAATTTGCCCATGGGTGACAAATGTAGTATTCTCGGTAGATGAACTGGTAGTGGGGATCAAAGGGCTAACACAGAATAAGGCCCCTGGGCCGGACGGTATTCCCCCGGATCTCTACCTAAGTAAGGTTGACTTATGGGCACCCATCCTCACTAGAGTAATAAACACGGCTGTCTCTACAGGCATGCCAAGATCATGGGCCGCAGCTACGATAGTACCAATCTTTAAAAAAGGGAAAAAGGATGACCCCCGGTGTTATCGCCCGATCTCCCTGATTGATGTAACGGCTAAAGTATTGGGGAGAGTTGTCCTGAATCGACTCTTGGACTGGGCAGAGGAACACCATATAATAACCGATTTGCAATATGGTTTCAGATCAGGAAAGTCAACTACAGATCAGTGTCTGAACCTTTATCTTTTAACGGCCAAGTATACCATCGCAAGCAATCAGTCGATTTATATGGGGTTTATGGACCTCACATCGGCTTTTGACCACGTCAACAGAGAAAAGCTCTGGAACCTGATGACCAAACTAGGTGTAGAAGAATGCCTGGTGGTTATTTTAAGAGCACTCCACTGGAACACCTCTGCTAGAGTGCGTTACAATCTAGAGGGTGATACCACAGCTCCCTTTCCTTGCACTAGCGGGGTGCGCCAGGGTTGTATTCTGGCTCCGTTTCTGTTCTCTCTATACATAAATGGGCTAGAACAGGCACTATGTAATTTAAATGCAGATACCCCTAGAGTAGGTGCACGAGCAGTACCGGTGTTGTTATATGCGGACGACGCGGTACTTTTAGCCCGAACACCGAGAGGTTTGCAGATCTTGCTGGACGGGTTTGTTAGCTTTATGAACAGTTTAGATCTTTCAGCTAATTTAGCCAAGTCATATGTACTGTTGGCAGGGTCTAAACCATGTAAAAAATGTTGCTTTAAAATTGGCACACATACAATGGAACAGGTTAAATCCTTTTCCTAGCTGGGTGTTTTATTCGATGGGCTTTTAAATTTTAAGTTTTTAACTGAAGGTAGAAGTGCAAAAGTAGTGGCCTCTTCAGGGGCCATAATGAGTTATGGACATAGGCTGGGTAGGTGGTCACCTGAACAGGTCATGCACCTGTATGGCTCAGTTTGTTGCCCCAAAATAATTTATGGGGCAGAAGTTTGGGGCTTTGCAAACCCCGCAGTAATTCAAACTGAGGAAAACAAATTCTTTAGGAAAATTTTACAAATCCCACAAAGTACGTCAGCCTATATTACACACGCTGAACTGGGAAGGGTGTATATAGAGGACCTGATTAAAGTCAGACCACTTATGGCCTGGCTTAGAATATGGACCAATAGTGAGGCGGGTCTAAGTAGGCAGATAATCAGTGATTGTATGGGTAGAGATAAGGGGATGGATATCCCATGGCTGAGTTATGTAAAGGGCGTTCTGATTAGATTAGACTGTAAGAACCTTTTTATTGATCCCACAACAATCACTACCGAGGACAAAACCATTATTAAAAGATCTTTTTTGGCAAAGGAGTCTGCTCGTAGAGCCGCCTCAGAAGAAAGCAAGTCTACGGTCCGCACTTTTAATTTAGTTAAGTCTGTAGAAGGCATGGAACCTTATCTTGCCTTGCTATACAATGCACAAGATAGATTTTTAATTACCCGTTTTAGGCTCAACCTTTTACATCACCTTTTGGCTGACCCGTTTGGCTTTACGACCACGGTTGAGCAGAAGGGTACCTGCGGCTGCGACAATAGGTCTCCGCAGGATACCCTTCATTTTGTACTTCTCTGCCCATTTTATTCAGTTCCCAGACGTCGTTTTTTAGTAAGGTTTTTAAAACAAATGAAATTCAGACACGCAAATGTTGCTCTGCTATATTTACAAAAGGTTGGGAACCCATTGACGCTAGCTTGTATTACGAATTTTATTAGAGTTGCATTAAGTCTGAGACACACTAGAGGTTATTTTGAATGATCTGATGCAAATGGTCCTTTTCTTTATGTTAATATAAAATGGATTGTATTGAAATGTTTTTAAGTGTTTTACTGTACTTTTATGATATTTTCTAAATATCGAATAAAGGATTTTGATGATGATGACATGCAGATGTGAAAGATTGTAGGGCTGAATGAGGATCTCTGGGGACTCCAGGGCTGGTCTGACCCACACGTATGTACATTGAGGACGGAGCAGATCCAGTTGAGGGCCTTGTCTTGGATCCCTTTCTTGTGGAGTCTGCATATTGGTGGCCGTAGTGAGACAGTGCTGAAAGCCACTGCAATTGGTCAAGGATGATGATTAAATACTATTTTTGGCGCTCCATGTTGATGAGGTGCCTTGATATTGGGTGAAACAACTCAGTAGTGCATCTCGGCCAGCAGTGATGTTTTGGCAGTGCAGCATCTGCTTCAACATGTTTGTGTGTGGATGCCATTCAAAGCAGGCCCAGTCATGTTGCCAACATGAAGTCAACACCACAGGGATGTTGCATTGTTTGTCCCTGTAACAATACACATTGTGAATATGCCACCTGCTGGGGTTTCCTAACAACACCTATTTGCGTTTGTCCTCTCACAGATGGCCGCCAACCGATCACCCAGGGGGACATTGACCGTTTCCGGGACCCACATGCCACTGGTGAGTAGTGACAAGAAACATTGGTACGTTGCGTGGTCATGAGTGTCTGTGCCTAATGCAGCACGTTGTTGTTGATTATCAGTATGGGTGTGTATCGCATGTCAATTGCCTATGATGTGCTGAGGTATTCAGCCTTTCAGTACTGTGTCTAATTAAAGGAGTACAATGCATCTCATTCAGACTAGTGAGTTTGTACATCAACAGTCATTGATACACGTGTCAATGTATGTGCCTATTTGTGAGCTCATAATGCTGCCAACTAGGCATTTAAACTGCAGTTGTGATGGCAATAGGCCACTAGCATTTACTCCCATGTTCATTTGCGCAGCCTAAGCAAGCTGGCACACTTACATGCGGTTGACATCGTCCAAGGGGCGTGCAGTGGGTGTAGCATTGTGCACAATGAGGCAGTGCTATTATGTCCGTACAAGGTCATACATCTTGGTACAGTGATGCCTAAGGTATGCTGCACAGCACAGAAGCAGAAGTGGCAGGGTGTAGCTCAGATCCAATATTGTCAATGGTGTGTTACACAAACACATTCCATAGATGTGTACGGCAATTGAGAATTTATATTTGTGCACTGCAATGGTGTTGACAGGCTATGTCCGTGTGGACATACCAGGCTGGAATCAGGCTCATGTGTACCAACTCATCTGATACAATTGGTGACATCACTTAACACACATTTCATTGCAATGCATTAGCTATGCATCATTTCATGTCACATAGATGAGATAATCAGGACTGCCGCAACAAGATCTGTGTGTACACATTAGCCATAACAATTACACAATACTCATGACCCCAGGGTGCCATTACAATGTGTAATCCATTGTAACAGTTTGTGTAGTTGAAGCATGCATGCTCATCTCTACTATGGATTATGATTGGGGGTTACAACACATGCATGACTGGCAGTTGTGGGTCAATGATGTATCCCCCTCGCAGTGGATGACTATCACCAATTGCATAGCAATGGTGGAGTGAGTAAGTGCCTAAGTCCGCATTCATACCCTAAACATGTTTCCATGTGTGCGGCATGATACAGCATGATTACAAGTGTGAGTAGGGCAGTCCCAGGCCTGTTATTGTGCATGTAGTGTGAGACTCCAATAGGTAGGTATTCACACCTGCACACATACCCCCTTGCCTGTCTTGCCACTGACTTCATGTACTGCACATATTTCCTGGGGGACACACATGTCTGCACATGTGCATTGTAATTCTGATGCAGCTGTCTGTCACAGGGTGGGAGAGGTTTGAGCTGTGCACGTAGGGGTTATGCCTCCCGAATGAAGTTAATTGTACAGGTCACACACAGCCCGGTTGTCCAAAGGTGCCATGTTTGTAGTGTATCCTTAGCTTTCAGTTGTGTCAGTACATGTCCCATGCCATGCACTGTCATGTCAGTCTCAATAGCATGTCATTATTTAATCATGCGTAGACATTGTGTTTAACAGGTCAGTCCTTGACTTAACATGTTGTTTTCCACTTGTGATACAGATCTCATGTTGTACGGTTACATAGTGTTAGGGAAAGAAAACTGACATAGATTTTTATTCTCTCTCAGACAACATGACACCTGAGGAACAGCACCGGTTCCAGGTCACCAAGGACCGGTACCTCCATTTGCGTAAGGTTCACAAGGGCTACCGCTTGATGGCACGGAGGTACCGGGCAGAGAGGAGGGCAGGGACCTGGCCGTCGCTGCCAGAATGTGTCACCACTGGCAGTGGCTCGACACCGTCCACCTCAGGTGTCTTCGTGGGATCCCGGGATGTTGGTCCCCCTGCTGCCACACCCGCACCAGTGCCAGGCCAGCATGCACCGCCGCCTGCACCAGCCCCGGCACCAGCACCAGCCCCCGCACCAGCACCAGCACCAGCACCGGCACCGGCACCAGCACCCACACCAGCACCTGCACCGGCACCAGTCCCCGCACCTGCACCAGCACCGACACCAGTACCAGCACCAGCCCCGGCCCCCATGGACCCTGGAGTGGCACTGATAATGCGGACTCTCAATCGCCACACTACCCTCCTCGAGTACTTATACCTGAACCGGCAGATCCATGAGATCGGGGCCCACCTTGGACTGCCCTGAACACTGCCCCAGTTCTCACCTCCCCCCTCTTCTCCCTTCCCACACTGTCCCCCTGTTATTATTATGTTGTGTTATGTCCTAGTTGTATGTGTTGTTTAGCATAGGTTTAGTGTAGGCTTAGTTAGGGTTAGTTTTAGACTGTTTTTACTATTTGTATTTTATAGGATTTGGGGATAGGTTTAATTTATCTTTGGGTGGGGGGTTGATGTATTTATTATTGTTCTGTATTTGTAAATAGTTATTTAAGATAGTTTTAGGTAGCATTAATATTTGTACTTAGGTTAGGGCTAGAGTTAGGGACATAGATTAGTGTAGGTTATCATTTTATATATATATATGTCTTTGTTAAATAAATCTGGTTAACCATAGATTTCTGCTAGCACCTATATCATGGCTGATGTGGGGGAGTGGGTCTTGCACCATTGTGTGCAAATCATACCATCATTGTAGAAATCAGTGTATGTGTAACTATGGTCGTGACCTGTCAGTCAGCAGGATGGATAGAGCCCAGATACCTTAGATGTGAGCACAATGACCTTGCATGTCTGATAGATTAGCAATTATGGTTTACGGCCTACTCTGGTGACAGTTCATAGTGACCTCAAACATCTCACATGTTCCTGGCCATGGCCAATCGATCTCCATTCCATGCATGCTGTTTGAAATTTGTGGGTCCATTGTTAATGTCACATGGCACAACAGTGTCAGTGAGTCACATGAGTGATATGAGTCTGAGTAATGACTTTGGAATAGAGGTCACTCACAGGTGTCTTGGAGTATTAGCACTGTCCGGAATACAGACTTAACTTTGAGTTTCTTGCTTTTGTGACACACTTACTCATTACAGTAATGGCTTGGGACATGATGATGTTGGTTTGCAGATACACAGTTGTGCTGCACACAAGTGGTGACATGCTGCATTGCTCCCTGTACCAACAGTGCCATAGCCACTCATCCCAGCTGTTACTATCGCATTGTCTCATAGTGATGACACCCTTGTAATCTTGCCACTGATCCAGATTATATGCAGAGTGCATTTCACATGACATCCGTGGGCACATTGGCCAATATGTGTGCACTTCATGGCAGTGCTCAGAAGTAGCTATTGCATAGGTTTTGCACAGGTAGGAGCTAGCTGACGCAATGCACTTTGGAATCAGTACGTATTGTGGACTCAACTTCAGTGTGGCTTAGTTTGTATTTCCATATATGTATGTTAGACCTGTGCCCTCGGGTCTCCTCTGCAATGTGAATCTGTTGTGAACACCTAGAGATGTGACATGCAATGTGCTACATCACAACAATCTTTAGCAAACACGTCCGTGCTTGGCTATATGCCAGGAGAGTATGCTTTGCTATCATTCTTTGTGACACTACTTCTGTCCTGCAACAGACTTGTACATGTTGTCACAGATGCATATTGTTAGTAAGTGGCTAGGTATATGCTGTTTCCAAATAGGTACGGTGTGCACAGAGTCCACAGTCACCAGAGTCTGTGCAGAGGTTAAAGTTAGATATGACCTTACTCTAGGAAGTGTTACCTTGGTCAAGCAGTAAGGCAATATCAGAGGACAGTACAAATCCTTTGTTGTACACACTCAGTCAGCAGGTGGTCTCACACACTCAATATCTGAACTCAAGGCCACTGTTTTTGATAGGAAAATATATGTTTGTTTTATTTTGTAACCAACAATAGGTATCAACAGATACTTACTCAGATTGTGAGGCTTTAGTTACATACTTTGGCAATGTGCCATTGACTTTGGTAGGTAATAGTTACAAGTTGTTGCAATAGGCAACAAAATTTCAAACACAATAATACATTGAGCTCATTGTGAGTTTGAAGTGATTTGTTGATGATTACTTCCAGGATAACTTTTGAAAGTCATGGATCCTATATTCAGTCCTGTGCAAGGTCTTGGAAACATGTGAGTATATCCATTGTAGTTTCTGTTGTGATTTTCCGGAAATAATTTGCAAGTACTAAACTTGACCCTAAGAAGAAATTTGACAGAGTCACTGCAAATGATTTCCTATGGAAGTAAATAGTGTGATTGGTAAGTACGGTTGTGAGTGGTTTTCAGAGTCAGTGCTGGGCAACAAGATCCAGCATTGGGATCTCTCCTAATAGCAGTTGAGTTTTTCCATTTCTGTTAGTTGGTTGTTTTCAAGCAAAACTTGTAACTTTTAGGATCTCAACACTTACAAGGAATTTCTTATGAAACCAATCAATGTTACCCTATGGAATAAATTTGGGTTATCGGCTTTTTGGTAAGTACTCGACTGGCAGAGTTAAGGTTCGGTGCACAGACTCAAGGTTCCCCCAGGCTCAGGTTTGTACAGTTGGTACACCCTCTGTGGGACTGTGTCGGACGGGGGCAGAGTGAGTGTTGCACGATGTTATCCCATGGGAGGCAGGGGGTCCTTGGTTGCTGGCTGCTGACTAGCAGGCCACACGGCTGTGGGAGCTGGGGTCCTGGTCACTTGCTCAGGGCAAATATGGGAAGTAGGTAGGAGTAGAAGTTACACTGCCAGGGCCACTCGGGCAGGTGGGTAGAGGGTGCCTTTGACCCTTTGTGCGCTCAATGGATTGCAATGGGAAAGCTTCTGGGCAAACCAAGGCTGCAAGCTTGGGTTTGCAGTTTGTTCATGTGCCCCCACCACTTTGTGAGTTAAATTGGTTATTTTGAGGATGGGTATGTCCCCCGGAGTCGGGCATAGGGGGCCGCAGTGCGCCGGGTACTGGGGTGACTTTTGGTCTGGATAAATCTTACCCTCTGTTGATTGTGGCCGGGGGGGTCCCTGGTTCGGAGGCTTCAGGCGTCACAATGAGCGTCGCGGTGAGACCTTGGTGGCCAGATTTGGGGTCACAGTTGCCGGGGGGGACGTCATCGGGGTCTTTGTCCACTCCAAAACAGGCTAGGCTTGACCAGTGCAAGGTGTGCAGGCTTTGCGGTTCCGTGATGATGCCAGGGGTTTGAAACTTGCTTTGGGCAGAGCTACTGCTCATGGGCCTCCCATATGATTAGAGTCACAAGGTAGCCAGGTCCTCAGGGGTTTGTGATGTTGCTGGCCACAAGTGGGTCTGGGCTATGGCAGGAACAGTTTCAAGGGCCGACCGGCCGGTAGGACTGGGGCCAAAGCAGTTGGTGTCTTCGTCTTCTTAGCAGCTGCACAGTAGTATCTTTCTTCTTGCTCTTCCTTTCTAAATCAGGCAAAGGGAGCTTCAGGGTGCCTCTAAATACTATGTTTATTTGTGTTACAGGTAGGTACAGGGCAGGGACCAATGTATCCCTGCCCTGGGGTGGATGCACACACTATCCTTCCACTCACCTGTGGGAGTGGGCCAGTAGCCTAGTGCTGATTGTGCGGGGCTTCACATCTTCAAGATGGAGAGCGCACGGAGATGGGCTTCACCTCGCCTGCCCCAGCTGAGGGTTGGTGTGGGCAGGCTGGAACATACCCTGTACTTATTTTGTGTTTCCGGACAGTTTTCCCGCAAGAGTCGGTGTCAGAACGGGGTGTTGGGGACAGTTTTCTGGGTACAGCCCGTGGCCTGTAGAAGCTCACTGAGTCTGCATGCCTTTGAAGGTTCCCCCTGGCCATCCTGGGGGAGGAGACCTAGCACCCCGCCCAGCATGTGCATTATTGCAGGCCCAGGGGAGCGGGGGCTGTGCACCCTGGGGTCCAGCAACATGTCTGATGTGTGGCAGCCTAGGCAGCCTCCCAACCAGACGTGGATTGTAGGTTAGTTGTCCATGGTTAGACAATTGTGAATGTTAGTGGTTAGGGAAGGAACATAGGCCCTGGGCACCGGATTGGTAGGAGTCCAGGGCACACTCACTCAAAGTCCGTTCAGCAGTTCCTAAACAAGTGGGTGAATCCCATGCATGAAAGATACTAATTTCTCACACACATGTCATACATGTAGTGTGACCAGATTTTGGATATTGCTAGTTGTGCCATCAGTTCAATGTTGTCAGTGCAATTTTGGCCTTGTAATCTTGTTGGGCACCCTGTGGGCCTTCTTCACTCTCTGACTCCGGTTGTCTCATCTTTGCCGTCATTGCAAGTGTTATTTATTTTGAAACACTGTGCCCCCTTCTGATGGGTTTAGTTGTATTGCTCATTTACATTTCTTACCCTGTATTTGGACACGTGTTTTTCAACCCGCCTCCGCTCTCCCTTCCCGCCACAGTTTGGGCTGGACATTAATTTATTACTCACACCATTTGCATTTTGAGTTATGAGTCATGTTCAGGCACTTGTTTCTTTGTTCCCCAATGGAGCCTTGACTGCTTGACCATAGCTACCACTGAGAGTCTAGTGCAGAAGAGGTACATGGCCCAGTTGAACGAGAGCCATAGTAGGTCAGGCCCTGGGACATCAAGAGTAAAAGGCCTCTACCACCACTGTTGGACCCAGTAGTCCCTGTGTGGAATGTAGCCCTCTGAAAGGGGTTTTGTCATAATTTAGCATTGACATCTGAGATCAAATATTTTGTGCTGTAGCACCTGTTTGCCACTTCTTTTTGGGGTATTAACATGCAAATAAATATTAATGCAAAATTTCAGCACCTAACCATGTCAGCTTACCTCAACAAAAGTGCTGGACTTCATCTGAGTAAATGTTAGAGACTACGATGAAAGGATGTGCTGATTATTTTAACATGTGACCTGGTACTTCAAGAATAGTGAAGGAATCATTAGTAACCATGATGGTTATTCAGCATTGCTTATTAATGTTAGACTGCTGCAATGGAATATGGGTGGTTCTGAATTCTGAAATCAAATATTGATGTCACTGTAAGAAAATATAAATTAGTGACCTTAATAATTTTAGATGTTGGGGTGTATTGAGTAACAAGAGAAGGAATTTCACTTGAAGTGTCCTTTGAGATTCTTTAACAAAGTCATGAAAATACCTACTGGCCAAATGATCCAAAACAGCACCTAACGTGGTGCTGGCCACCCATATGTGCTTGGTACAACCAGTATTTATTGCTATGTCATGAGTTTCATTGTCATTTTAACAGATGATTGGGAAAATGATTTTGTTTATTCTTTTAGCAACACATACTGCTTATATTATACTCAGCAAATGTTATAAAATATTTATCAATGTCCATGGTGAAATCTTAATCCAAACATGATATTGTAGTAGTCTAGATACAGTTGGCACCACGTCACATTAAATTCCTTCAAAAGATGCTTAATATAAAACTATGACATATCCAAGTACAAACCATTCACAATCAGCAAGGGACAAATATTATGGGAGCTATTCATTCTGTAGTACGTTTAGTAGTACTACAATAGTTCTACCAACATACCATAAAATGCTATACACAAACCTTCCTTTGAAGGTTCCAACTCTGACTCTCCTATATTGTTATCTGCAAAGATCTCCTACGTTGTCTCTGCACACATAATTATTTGTTTTAGTAATAAATATGGGAGGGACAAGAATAAGTAGCTAGAAAATTGGGCATCGTGTTACTAAAGGAGAGAGGCTAAGAAGGTGGAGTTAACAGAGCATAAAGGAAATAAGGGAAATGTTTATGGAGGGGTTTGCACAAACCCACAAAAGAGTAAGCCATTTAGTGTTCACAAAGTGTCATTCAAGTTACAACAGCCAAAAAGGACCCAAAACTGTTATAAATGTTCTCACACTCAGAACTTAATTATGTCCAGCACCACATATGGCTAGCCACTGATGTTGCAACATCCTCCTATAGCAAAAAAGTCTAGAGGCAGGGACTTAAAGTCGTAATAGTCAATGGGCCCGATTCACAGAACTAACTTAGGACAAAATCCTAAACTTACTACCATTTTCGTATTCACAGAAGGTACTTACTCATTTTGGTATTCACAGAAGACACTTACTCACTTCGGTATTCACAGAAGTTAGGAGTCCTAACTTTAGGACTCCTAAATGCCTTCTGTGAATACTGAAAGTCTTAAAATTAGGATTTTTCTCAGTTTAGGAGTCCTAAAGTTAGGACTCCTAACTTTACTACTACTAAAGTGAGAAAAATCCTAAATTTACTTTGGGTAAATGTATTGAAGCCGTGGGATCTGAGCTATATTATCTAAAAGCAAACAATCCTGAAGAATGAGCCTGGCTTAAATGTAATTCCTCCTTATATCATACAGAGCACCACAACATAAGCGGATACAAATAAAATCAGTGATAAAAGACATGCTCAGTCCTTTGTAGATAATCTCGGCAGGGATTCCCTGCCCCTCTGCAAATAGGTTTCTCAAAAACGTATTTTCAATCACCTGGACATGATCAGTATTTGTGCCTACAATTCACAATTTCACAGCCAAAAGTGGCCATCAGGGTACATTTGGCTTTATATATATATCTAATAAAAGTCTAATGTGTGTGACAAAGTCATGTAGCCTAGATATTGCCTAGATATTGCCCTTTATAAAATGCCCCCATTTTTCATTAAAACCTGATCCCATGCTGAGAAACTGCAGGGTTTTGTGTTCTTTGGACCTACCACCATAAAGTGTGATTTCTTAAAATTGGTAGATAAATCTAAACTATGTATCAAAAAGTCGTTGGAGGCTCCTAGCTGTACGGGCCACTACAACCGCATCATCAACATATAGGAGTACTTGTATCACTCTTCCACCAACTCTGGGAACATCTGGGCCGGTCTGAAAGCACCTCCTCCAGTCAATTTATATAGATAATAAATAAAAAATGGGAAAGAATGCAGTCCTGAAAGATGCCTTTTTGAATTTCAAAGGACTGAGTGCATTCACCATTTTGTCCAAATCTGACTACCCCTGACAGGCCAATGTGTAGGTCCCTCGTGAAGGAAACAAGTGCATGATCCACCACCATGGACCCCAGCTCAGCCCAGAGCGTATCTCTGTTGACACAGTCAAAGGCTAAACTGAGGTTTATAAAGGTCAGATGTACAGAACCCCCTCTAGCAATGACCCAATTGATGCAGCAGCCATTTCTTCATGCCTCACTCAGGGAATACACTCAACAGGAATAGACAATGGACCTTGCTCCCCATAATGCTCTCCTCTTCCTCACATGGTACACTAGTCTTGGCAAGCAGGCAGGCACTGTTGCTGCAGGTTCCAGAGCAGTTAATCTTGGATTACCTGGGTGGTGTCCCCTTAGGCAGCAGGGGGAGTAACAGACCTTGGCCCCCAGTCATAGTCACAGGGAGAAGTCTTGCAGAGCTTCTCCTCTTTTCACAGCTAGATTGGCTACTTGACAGGTGACACCTTTTGGTGTTTCAAACTCCTCTTCTTATAGTCCATTTCCAGACACCAAATGTGCTTTAGGGTCTGCGTGTTTGAAGTTTATGCTGGGGGTCTGCTTCCTTTTAAGGTGCCCACTCTTCTGCCCTCTCTTCTTTTTGAAAGCAGTCTGTCACAACAGAAATGACTTCAAAGCCCCCCAACACAAGCCATGGGAGTGACTAGAGTTCACACCTTGAAGCCTGCCACATTGAATTGTGTATCAAAATGTTAGCCCAAGCCCCCTGAGCCACTATTTCTGACTCTGTGATCAGCCCAATCTCCTTCCTGAGATGAGAACAGGCCCCTTACATGAGAACTCTCTCTGAATCAAAGCTCCCTTTAAAAAAGAAAGTGGTGACGGTGTTAAGTGTGAAAATTAGAGTGAAGGGGGGCATGGAGCACCCCTCCCAGGGCCTCATCGAGGCCCGAGGGACCCCATCCCCAGTGGCCAGAATTTATAAATAAGGTAGGGAGTACATGGCCCATCCCCCTAGGCCAATCACGACTCCAGGTTTCCCATGCTCTGGAGCCAGGTTCCACATCCCCTTTATTAGTGTAAAAGGTCCCAGGGGGTGGGGTCCCTGGGGAGCACAGTGGCTAGGTGAGTGGGGCCAATGCCCCCTCCCCTTCAAATATATGTTTTTGCCCGGGTAAGGCTAGGGTCCTAAGGGCCACTATTGCCTCAAGGAGGGGACCCCTTGCTTCCTCTCTTTCATAAATATAAAAGGCCCTGGGGGATGGGGTCACCAGGGCCCATTGTGGCTTGGTGAGTGGGCTGTGCACCCACTCTCCTTAAAGGTCCTCAAGCCCCTAGTGGCTCGGGGAGGGGACATTGTAGCCCCTCCCCTTAATCTAAAATATGCCCTGATGATGGAGTCCCTGGGGCCCTTAGAGGCAAAGGTAGGGGGAAGCAATCCCCCTTCATTTAATAAAAAAAAGGCCCCGGGGATTGAGTCCCTGGGAGTCCCTGAGAACCAAAGTGGCTCGAGGTACCACATACCATACCTTAATAAAAATAAATACAGTCCATGGGAATGGGGTTGAGAAATCGCCCCAAGGATAGGGTCAGCCAAACCCTGTGGTCACCCTCTGGCTGTGTGCAGCAGGGGGCGGACTGCAGGCAGGGGGTTGGGCACAAGGCCTGGCCGGAGACCACATCCTGTGGCCAAACCCATGACATGCATTGACTGGTCAAAGGCCAAATGCCATGTGCGGGAGAGGAATGTCTTAAGGTATTTTAATAAAGTATTACTTTACATTTAAAAAACGTAAGAATTAATGTAAAAATTTTTAAATGAAAGTGACATTATAATGATTTGAACATTTTTGTGACAACTGGGTAAATATAAATCACACCCTAGCTATTGCACTGTTAATTATCTCCAATATTACATCACTCATGACATGTTCAATGAAATCATAGATAATATCATTGCAACAACTGAAATGACATCATTAATGACAACATTGTACATTGTAGAGGTGTGAGATATAGTTCCCTTAGGGCATGAGTTATAGTTATTAGAGATAACTACAACTTTCAGTGTTTCTTTGGTGAAAATAACACCTATATCACTGATATTTTCACCTAACTATAACATCACTTTAGCCTTTACCATGCACCACCTGTTGTCAGGATGCAAGTCAGCAAAATTGCAACGTGTTTGGCTGTGTGAATAACATATCTGACTAGCCCCTGCACTAGGAAGAGTTATTGTAAGGAAACAGTAGTTGAGGAGTGAATTGTCCAAAGCCGGTGAAATCCCAATGAAAACAATTATTGACACAGCAAGGTAAAAATCTAGTGTTGTCCTCGAACTGTGATTAAAATCAGTAGCTGGATTTTCCTTGAAGTGAACACTGAAATATTAATTTTGAGTGCTGAATGATAAAAGGATTAAGCTAAGATGGAGGATGAATAATTTAATGAATGTTAAAGATATTTTAAAGCACTCATGAACTATTGACGTTTTTATCAAAACAGGGACAATTCCATGGTATGTTTTCCTTGTTCAGCAATCTAATTGTAAATTAAGAACATATGAGTCAGAGTTTTAAGAATAGCGATTTGCATTAAGAAAGGCTTTTTGTTAGCTAAAATGCATCTTCATGAAATGCCTGGAATACAATTTCTGCTGGTCCCGAGAAATATCGGTGATTGGAATTTCATTTTCCCCGGTGCAATTAAGGCCCTCATTACCATGTCTGTCAGAATGACTATCCAACTGACTCTTCCTCGGAAACATTCCAACTGACTCAAGTGCGACATCACTTTCCACCGTATTATGATGCTTGGCAGGTAAAACTCCAACTGCGTCGGATGGAAATCATTCTGACTCAACCATGTCAGTGGGAAACAAGTCTGAACAGACCGAAAGGCGGTCCCTAGGCATTTCAGTTGCGATCAAGCATCAGTTGTCCTGCGGAGCGGATGAGGATGGATCGGTTGCGGTTGAGGAACCTTGTCTGTTTGTGTGTCACATGGCAAGTGTAAAATAGAAAAATCTGTCACAACAACAAGCAAAGGCAGGGCCACAAAAAATAAAAATAGAAGTCACACCCACCAATCCACCTATATAAAGACTAAAAAAATTACCATGATCCTTTGCTCACACAATACTGTTGCAAGCCCAAGAGAGAGGTTTTTGGCCAGTCACTGATGTCGGCCTTGCACACACTCAAGCACTGCATTCACGCCACTACTAGTACATGTCACTTTTGTTTAGATTCCTTTTCTTAAACACACCATCTTTTTGACATTCACACTCATTCCCACCCTCACATTCACCCTCACCATGCCCAAGAAGAAGCACCCACATTTTAAAGATAAGGAGTTGATAGTGCTTGTAGATGACATCGTCACAGTAAAGCCACATTTATTAAGGACCCGAGTCCAATAGTCCCCCATCAGCCAGAATAAAAAGATGTGGGACAGGATAGTCAGCAAGGTCAATGCAAAAGTATCTGTCCTGCACTCACTGGATCATATCAAGAGAAGGTGGTGCAATGTGAGAAGGAGGGTCAAAAAAATGTGCCCCGAAGAACATGAGATAGCCCAACGGACTGGTGGTGGGACTCATTCACCACCTGTGCACTTATCTTCCTGGGAGGAGAAGGTGCATGCAATCCTTCCGCCTAGGAGCATGTATGAAATAACAGAAGGAATGGAGTCCGGTAAGTTGCTACTCCACATTCCACTCAATTTAGCAATTACACTTCTGCAGACATCCCTGTAATGGACCCAGTTAACTAAATGACCATTTTTAGATTCAAACAAACCAATAGTCAATGATCATGTAATGTGTATGTAATACAGACAAACCACATACCTGCAATGAAAATGAAAAGGCTTACAACTATTGCCATGTACACACTTCTTCCAAACTCACATCAAAGCTTTGTGCTCCAAACACTAGTTCCCAGTGTCAGCCATCTTGCCAATACGTTTCCACTCACTGTCAGGAAAGCAAAGACCCAGGTATGCTGGTTGGGATGGGTGGGAAGGTATGTAGTCAGTGCAAACACTCCTCCTCCCACTCAGCCCAACAAGCCCACCTGGAACTCTGCTTTCCTGATAGTGAGTGGAAATGTACAAACAAAATGGATGACACTGGGGACTGGTGTTTGGAGCACAAGGCCTGGATGGGAGATGTGGGCAAGTCAGACACCAGGCACCAGTGGCTGACATCTTGACTCTCACACATCCTCGAACGAGAAGGAGCAACCTGGCCCATCAGGTTTGGGTCGGCAGATAGCACCAGCAGTTCCATTAGGATCCAATGCGACAAATCCAGACACCCTGCTGACCCCTACGCTGACAGGCACGGCAGCACTGGTGTCATGGGTCTGGTCACTGCCCAGCTCTCCTTACAGTGATCCATGGCATGGGATGTTTATATCACGCTCAGGTTGTTTGCAATATGCCAAGTGGTCGTTCCTGAGTAATATTGTTATGTGCATGTGTTGTCCTTGAGCAATGTAATGGATACACATGATCATTCTGAACTGGTTAAAAAACTCTGAGCATGATCTGTGTATTGGAAAGAACAGCCTGCCAAAGTTTGAACACAAGATGCATACACACGTATGCTAATACTAGGGGCACCGGCAACTTCCTTCCACACACGCGCACGTGTAAACTGACAAAATGTGCTACGCTTGCAGAAGACTCGCTGCTTGCTCCCTCCTTTAAGACTCGCTTAGCCTCATTGATCCTCTCCACTTACCTGGCTCCAGATCCCTCGTCGGCGGTGTCTCTTCCCGTATTCATCTTCTGGGCTGCATCGTCTTTCGCTTGTCTGCGCTTCTGGCTGGTGTCCTCTCCGGCGCTCCCCTTCTTCCTACTTAATAGCTGGGAACATCGGAACCTGTAAGAGAAATAGAAAAAGAACCAAAAAATGGTGTGAAAAGATCGTGCATCCAAGTAAGGTAAAATAGACAGAATTTCTCACATCACATTCCGGTGAGTTTTAAGGATCTTCTGATCGCTCGCTCTTTTAGCAATTTTTGATTCAAGAAGCATTGCCACTTTTATTTGCTTGTGACAAAATTTCGACAAGAATTGCTCTGCAGTGAGACTATCTGCATAGCGCTGAACAGAGTGAGTTGTAAAGAGACATTGGTATTAAGACAAGCTTTAAAGAGACAATATATATATGCATTGTAGTATCCTGTTCATGTGAACGCCAGCCATTATCTCTCTCCCTGAATGTGCTATATAGAATGTTGGAGTGATGATGCATATTGGAATGTTGGGTGTCTGTGAGGTGAAGTGTGACAGTTGGAGAATGGCTGCTCCTGGTGGGGCTGCTACACTAGAACTCTTCTACTTGTAACTTACTTCAATAAATCTACTTAATCTACATCCTACCTGCGTGGACATCATTACTACATACATTTATGTGAAATTCAATGTATGGCTCTCATTTGATGTTTATTTGATAATATATGTTTCCTGGCGAATACAAGTGAAAGTCGACAAGCAGGTTATAAATAGTTAGTAGGATTGTCTGTAACCATACTCAAAGAGTCAATAGAAGCCAGAAATGTATGAAGAAATTAAAGACTTTAATTTTATTTACTAGGAAAAACATTCTCTCGTTTGGAAACATTCTTCATTGAGAAGGTTAACATTAAGTGTATAGTGAAATAGCTTTCAAAATCTGGACAACAAATTCATGCGTGCTTCTGTAAGGGTCCCTAATAGTACACCTCTTTTACCTCTCCAACTTGACCTGAACTTTAAGAGAACAGACCATCTAGCTATCTTAAGACCATTAATATTCTGGGTTAGGCTTTGGTCCACCCCGGAATTGATAGAATATAGAAATGGTCTACATGAACTGATGACCCTTGATTCCTTTAATTCCATCCAATGGCTAGTGCATATTAAAAAATGGTTTACACTCCTGGGCTTATATTTCATGTGGGAGGCTCCCGACAAACTGCCCACCTCTTCTAAACTAATAGTTAAGCGAGCTTTTTGGACCCACATGAACAGAAATTTAGTGGATGGAATTAGTGTAGGCTCCGCAGTCCAGTTCTTTTTGTCATTTAAGGATGAGTTTCGTTTTGAACCATTCCTGGACGAGATAGAGCCTCCTATTGCAAAAACCCTTTATTTAAAGTTCAGATATGGGATACTTATGCTTAATTACAACACCGAAAGATGGGCACAAAAAAGATTGGGAGAAGTGAATGTTAAAAAGGGGTGTTGCCCTATGTGTTCCAATGTCTGTTCTGAGAATGAGGCTCATATGTTTTTTGTTTGTAGCGCCTACATGAATGCTAGAAAGAAATGGCTAAAACCAATGTGTAACCTTTTGGGAACCAGGTCCTGCGTTATAGCCTTTAGGATCATGAAAAGTAACTCAACCCAGTACATTGTATTTAGCATAAGTAAATTTCTATACTCTGCCTACATAACTCGTAAGAAACAAGGACAGGTACTTTGAGTTGGAAATGTGTATATGTTTACAAATCTCTTACATTTTTAATATTTTTATATATTTTTAAAAATTTGAAATGAGATGAATTGTAAAAGGTATTCATTTTTTGTGCACTATTCTCTTAAATTGCTGCTATGTTTACAGTTTGATTTTTTTAATGTATGTATGTGACTTTTATGGCCAAAATGGCCGAAATAAAGTAATAATAATAATAATAATAATTAAGTGTATAGTGAAATTAAGAACAAATTAAGAACAAATACTCGAGAATTTGAAACACTTGCTCAAGGATGTCTTCTCTTTTGTTTATGTTAGTGACAATATGAAGAACAGTGTTGCTACACAAGAGTAATATATATATATATATCCAATCATTCCTGCTTTCCCAAGACTGAAAGAATCTCCAGGTATCCTGGAGAGAGGACCATTCAGGGCAGCCAGGCCTACTGGTATTGTCATTTTCTCTCTTTCTCATCCCAATCCCCTTTCCCCCTGGGGTCTCCTGGAATGGTGGTGTGTGTGTCTGGTTACTTCTTTTCCATTTGGTCCCAGAGGACTTGAGAACATATCGTCACCAAGGCAAACAATCTGGATTACAAGTGAGTGGCCAGTCTTAACAGAAGGCTAAGCCACATTTGTTCTCCTTGGCATCAATTTAATCATGGAATTCTCTCATTACATCACCCAATTGACAGATCTGATAGAAGATTAACATGTAGAAATGCAACATTTAAAACAGGAAAATCACACCCTTGGGAAGAACTCTCAAGAAGTAGATCTGAGTTCACTCAATGGAGAGACACAAAGACACCAGAATCTCGTCCCATCTTGGCCCCACCTAAATTTGGTGAACAGACTTTCTTCCCACAAACCTCAATCTCCCAACGCCCTGACCAAAACTTGAAAGTCACAGTGGTAACCCCAAACCCATTTCCTTTGGCCAATGCTGAGCATTTCACTGGGGATAGTTCTAGTTTTGCTTCATTTATGAGTCAATGTCAAATAAATTTTATTTGTAAACCCCAAATATTTACTACTGATTCTGCTAAGACCGCTTTTGTAATTTCTTATTTAGGCTGTATGGCCACTAACTGGCAAATACCTTTGATTGAAAATAATGACCCTCTGTTACATAATTTTACAGCTTTTAAAAATGCCATGACATGTCTTTTTGCACAATAGGTTTTCATACAATCCACTGATAACTAACTTCTTAACTTGCGCCAAGGATCCAAAGATCTCCTAACCTACATAACCACTTTTAATCGTTTGCTTTTTGAAACATATTGGCCCGAAGAAAAACACACATCATTATTCTATAGCGGGCTTAGAGATAAATTAAAAGATTAATTAGCCCATATTGTGGATGTACCTGAAGAATATACAGAATTTATAGATCTTGTTGTGAAATTGGATCAAAGGCTAGGAGAAAGGAAGAGTGAAAGACCGCAGGGAGAACCTAGGGTTCTTGTAATGAAAACAGAAAAGAGAGAGACAGAGGATAAGCAGAAATGTTTCAGAACCAATGCAAATTGGCGGCATAAATGGCCCATTAACCTTAGAAGAAAAAGAAAGACGTTGCAAGGGAAATCTCTGTTCGCACTGTAGCAAACCAGGGCATTTTGCTAGAAAGTATCCAATAAAACCTAAAAAGAAAAAGCTAGTCGCTAAGATTGATACAACCCAATTAGAGTCAGAAAACTAAGATTCTCGAAGGGTATTAAGATTGACCCTTGGAGAGTAGCTCAGTCACAGATCTCACAATATGTCACAAATGTTATCAATCATATTCCATGACACATATCTATTAGGATTACCTTCATTGTGTCAGCTCAACAATGAAACAGTTCTTTTAGATTCAGGGGCCACAGGTTATTTTTTTGACTTAAGCCTCACTACAAAATTAGGAATTCTACAACTAGCCAAAAAAACTCCTGAACCCATAAGGGCTGTTGATGGTTCAGCTCTGTCCTCAGGGCTCATTCGTTTCCATACTACACCTTTAACATTGGTATCTGTGAATGGCCATACTGAACAGATTACATTTGACCTTATTGATACCCCAACATTTGGAGTAATTCTTGGTGTGTCATGGGTGGAGTTACACTACCCCAAAATTGACTGTGTAAAATGGACGGTTACCTTAAATTCAGCATATTGTAAAACCCACTGTTATAAAGAAGCACAAGATCCTATCATTCCTTTGCACTGTGCAAGCACTCAATCACCTCCTCAGCCACTATTGCTCATAGAGTATCAGGACTTTGCTGATGTTTTTGATTCCATTCAAGCCACCCAGTTACCACCTCATAGGGTGTATGATCGAATAACTGATTTCATCCCAGGGGCTATCCTACCATGTAGTAGGATTGAAATGCTCATCGAACCTGACACGCAATATCCAAGGAAAAATCTAGACGAATTCCTAGAACTAGGTTTCATTAGACATTCAATGTCTCCTGTCTCCTCTCCTCTTTTTTTTGTGGCTAAGAAATTAGATGAACCCGCAATAAAACTACGATCAAGAATCGTTATTCCCTACCACTGATTCCTGTGCTATTAGACGAGGTGGAAGGTTTCACTATTTACACCAAACTAGATCTTCGTGGTGCTTACCATCATTTCTGTAAAAGAAGGGAATGAGTGGAAGACTGCCTATCGCACCAAATTCTGCTTTTTTGATTGTACTGTTATGCTGTTTGGTTTGTGCAATGCCCCGGCGGAGTTCCAGAATTTATAAACGAAGTACTACATGACTTCCTAGATTTCTGTGTGATTGTTTATATCGATGAAATTTATATTTTCTCTAAAACTGAACAGTAACACATTCATCATGTACGATCTATCTTGCAGAGATTCAGAGAACATTCCCTGTATGCAAAATTAGAGAAATGTGTTTTTCATGTGAGTCTGTAGAGTTTCTTGGCTATTTCCTGTCACTTGAATGCATCACAATGGACCCTAAAAAGGTGGAAGCAATCCTAAATTGGCCCTCACCTAGGTCGGTAAAAGAAATTTAACGAGTCCTGGGAATTCCCAATTTTTACAGACGGTTCATAGCAAACGTCTCTGAGATAGTGATACCTATTACTCAACTGTTAAAAAAGAGACAAGTATTTCATTGCACAGAAAAAGCCTTTCAAACCCTGAAAACTTCATTCACCACAGCACCAATTCTCTCACACCCTGATCCTGATCAACCATTTTTTGTTGTGGCAGATGCTTTACAAACAGCATTAGGAGGGGCCTTATTACAAAAGGATCCAAAAACAGGACACCTACATCCTTTAGCCTATTACTTGCGAAAACTGCTTCAAGCAGATCACAATTACACCATTGCAGAATGCGAACTCTTGGCTATTAAGGCTGTTTTTACAGAATGGAGACATCACCTGTTAGGAGCTAAACATGCTCTTACACGCCAGTTCGTTATTTCAGTTAAAGCTCTAACTCCCAGACAGATGAGATGGCTACACATTTTTTGTGAATTCGATTTCCTTATTAAATACTGTCCGGGACAGAAACAAATACTATTTGATACCTTGTCCAGACTAGAGGAAAAAGATAATAAGGATAATTGTTCTTTACCACAAAGTATAATACCTGCTAATAAAGTTGTAGCTATAACACAGACTGACACTTTCTTAGCAGAAGTTAAAAAGGAATCCCTAAGCATTAATAAGAAAACATGGTTACAGATGGCACAGATTTCGAACAGAGAAGGATATTTTTTCCATAATAACCAATTATTCATTCCTCAAGAAAAGATGAGGCAACAAACCCTGGCCTGGCATCATGATTCCAGCATTGCAGGACATACAGGCATGCACAACACACTGGATTTATGTTTAAGAAACTTCTAGTGGGATAATATCCAAAAGGATGTACAGAAATATGTTAAAGCTTGTCCTAAATGTGCTCGCAACAAATCACAACACATAGCTTCAGTGGTTTGTTACATTCTCTACGAGTGCCAGCTACACCTTGCCATAACATTAGTGTTGATTTTATTACCGACATGCCAAAATCACATGGTTTCAGTACTCACTACTATTCTCGTAGTAGTGGACATGCTTTCCAAAAAGAGCCATTTCATGCCATTGATGAAACTACCCACAGCCATAGAATTTAGTAATATCTCTTAATATCTCTCTTAACCAAATTGTCAACTTACATGGTCTCCCAAGTGAAATAATTTCTAGTAGGAGCCCCCAATTCACTTCACAATTTTTGAAAACCTTATGCACAACATTGGGAATTAAAGTAGCACTATCGTCTGCTTTCCATCCGCAAACAGATGGTCAGACCGAAAAAGTCAATCAATATCTTGAACAAACTTAACGGTGTTTAACAGCCACCTTTACTTCCCAATGGGATCAAGCCCTGCGTTTAGCTGAATTCTCATACCACAAAACAACTCATACAGCTCTGGGTTTTCTTCCTTTCTATTTCCTAACTCGCTTCCATTCACGCTTGATTCCAGTCCTACCCCCATGCTAATATCATGCCCTCAGTCTCTGAAAGGCTAAACTAGTTACATACTATACAAGACAAAGCACGAAAAAGCCTAGTGCAAAATAACATCAAAACTAAAATACAGGCTGATGAACACAGAACTACTGAACAGTATACAAAAGTGGTGATCTAGTTTGGTTATCCACTCATAACATCCACCTAGATGGACCTAAGAAGTTGCAGTCTTGATTTATGGGTCCTATTCCTATTAAGCAGATCCTGAACCAAGTCACCATACAACTACACTTACCGGAGGAATATTCAAAACATCCCATGTTCCATGTACCTCTCATTAAAGCTTACCACTCCATGACACATAAAGACAATCCCCCACCTCCAATCATAATAAATAATCATCCAGAGTATGAAGTACAACGCATTCTTGATTCTAAAAGAATACGAGGCAAATTATTTTACTTAGTAGATTGGAAGGGTTATGATGCCTGTGAACGCTCATTGGAACCTGTGTCCTATATTCGTGCCCCAGACTAGTCTGACATTTCCATGCTCTGCATCCAGATAAACCCCGTCCGGTAAATAGGCCTTGGAGGGGGGGGGTGGACTGTCATGGGTCTGGCCACTGCTCAGTTCTTGCAATGATTCATGGCGTGAGGTGCATATATCTTGCTCATGTTGTTCGTTATATGTCAAGTGGTCGTTCCTAATTAATATTGTTATGTGCAGGTGTTGTCCTTAATCAATGTAATGAATACACATGAGCATTCTGAACTGGTTAAAAGACTGAGCGCAATCCATGTATTGAATAGAACAGGCTGCCAAAGTTCGAACACCAGTTGCATACACGAGTATGCTAATACGAGAGGCACCGGCAGCTTCCTTCCACTCACGTGCACGTGTAAACAGACAAAAAAGGGCTACGCGTGCAGAAGCGCAACAGCGGATGGAGGCAAGGGTATTTAAACTGCTTCCTCTTTTGAGACTTGCTTAGCCTCGTTGATCAGCTCCACATACCGGGCTCCAGATCACTCGCTGGCGGTGTCTCTTCCCCGATTCATCTCCTGGGCTCCGTCGTCTTCCGCCTGGCTGCACTTCTGGCTGGTTTTTTCTCTGGCACTCCCATTCTTTCTGCTTCCCAGCTGGGAAGATCGGAACCTGTAAAAGAAACCCCAAAAGAACCAAAAAAGGATGTGAAAAGATCTTGCATCCAAGTAAGGTGAAAAAGAAGGAATTTCTAACATTGCTTTCCGGGGAATTTTAAAGATCTTCTGATCGCTCGATCTTTGAGCAATTTTTGATTCAAGGAGCATTAAGACTTTTATTTGCTCCTGGAAAATTCAGACAAGAATTGCTCTGCTGTGAGATTAACCGCATTGCGCTGAACAGAGTCACTTGTAAAAAGACATTGGTATTAAGGCAAGAGTTACAGAGAATATATATTTATATATATACATGTTGGAGGCCAGAGTCCTCGTCATGCACCACTGTCACAGATGCGCGACCCGGGACTCCTCGCTCAACGTTAGGCCAAGTAAGGACACCACTTGAGATAGCCCTGCTCACCTCCTTAGTAGCTTGGCACGAGCAGCCAGGCCTATCTCCAAGACACGAGTGTACAGTATGTGCAACCACGCCCACAGCAACCCACTGGTGACCCACAAATGGACTCCACACGAGTTTGATAAAAACAAGTATAAACTTTATATAAAAAGATATACGATCAGACCACACGATACAAAAGCCAACATACAATAAAAGATAATATTTGTTCTGGGTGGCTGATAGGTTCAAATCCCAACCACTGCTTTCAAAATGCTATGCTGATCGCAATGCTAAAATCACACACGCTGCAATGGACAAACAATGAAGATGCAATCCTGTGCTGGGCAAAGGAGAAATAATACAATACGTAATGATACACCCCGGTACCTGCAATGGGAGAAATAATGCCATGCGTACTGCCACAATCATGTATGTCGCAATGAAGGAATACTGCAATGCGTCACACCTCAATCACGTACTTTGCAAAGAAGAAATAATGCAACGTGCACCGCTACAATCATGTACTTTGCAATTAAGGAATAATGCAATGCGTAGCTACAATCATGAACTTTGCACTGAAGTAATAATGCAATGCAGGCCACTGCAATCCTGTACTTCACAAGGGAGAAATAATGCAATGTGTAGCGCTACAATCGTGTACTTCGTTATGCAGAAATAATGTCAGGTGTCCTAAGACAGTCCGGCAGTTCGTTAGCAGCAATATTGGCAATGTGCTATTACGACAGTCAGCCTTTTCGATAACTGTTGCGCCTCATATGTATCAACGATGACGTAAAGTACAAGTTCCCACTCAGGCCCCAATACTGCCACTTCTTTGGTCAGTACGGGCCCCAATCTGAGCCAAAGCAAAGGCTCACATCGCTAGAAGGACTGAGAGGCTGAGCGAGTGTCCCTCAAGCCCGCATCCCTGCCCAGGCAGTGATCCACATTACCTGGGGGCATGACCCCACTCTCCTCTCCTCCTTCAACAAACTGGGCCTTCTGTGTGGAACTTTCTCAATGGGCCTCAGCGGCTCGGCCTGGCAGCTCAGCTCCTCCGGGCTGCCGGTCCGGGCCGCGACTGTTAGGTTTCAGGCAGCCACAGGGCACACGTACCCCAAGCCTCTGAGATTACTTCACTCCGGGTGCAGACTGCGTCACTTGAAACTTCTCCGGAAACTTTTATGTTCCTGTGTTTCCAAACAGGGAGCCAGCTCACCTCAGGCTCTTGGGGTTACAAGACACAGCACAAAGAACATTCTTCTTCAAGCAGGGGGACCCAGCACACAAAGCACGGTCCCAATAGCGTCTTTCTTGGTTAAAACAGCAAATTGCAGACCAGCCCCAGATCACGGAGCAAAAATTGGTCCTTCCCAGCAGTCTCTTCAGTTGTTCCTTCCTTAGCAGAGGTTCCTCTTGACACAAAATGGGTCAAAGCCTTTTCAGTCTCAATGTATTTCTATTCCAACGTTCAGGTGTTCAGCTCTCATAGTTATAATAAAAGTCTTTGAAGTTCGTTTTGCTCAGGGGTCCCTGACCCGCGCCTAAATCAGTTCTGGGTGTCTCCCTCCCAGTGTCACCTTTCCCACTTTGATATTGGGGGTCTGGACCATTAATCACTCAGCAGGAGATGGGTCAATTGTTTTATAGCCTTGCAATTGTCAGGACAACATGCTAATTTAGCAAGCTGCACACAGGTCCTACACTGCAGGCCTGAGTTCCATTCTCCGTGCACCTTTCCATTACTCTCTTTCTTCAACAATACGGTACTTCAATGGGCGTACGTTCGCGCCAAGCGTGGCCAGACTGTACGTATCCAACTTTGAAGGACTACACATCCTGAACAACCAGTCTCCATTTCATCAAGATATACCATTCTATAAGAGATATATAGATGATGTTTTCCTCATTTGGACAAATACGGAAAACAGACTACAAGATTTTCTTACCTGGATCAACACCCTTGACCCCAACTTAAGATTCACGCATACAACAAGCAGAGAGAGCATCACCTTTTTAGGTATGGACATAGAGGCACGTAATGGTGGTCTCATAACCAAGACCCATTTCAAACCCACTGCAAAGAATTCCCTCTTGCGCTTTGAAAGATTTCACCCCAGACCATTGAGGGAAAATTTACCATTTGGCCAATATCTCAGATTAAGATGCAATTGCAGTGAAGTCAAAGACTTTAAATCTCAGGCAGATGTACTAACAACAAAACTGAAGAACAGAGGTTATCCTAACAAAATCATCAAAAAAGCACAAAAGAGAGCAAGAAATCAAAGTCGTGAAAGCCTCCTAGAAAACAAAGGGCACACTGACTCTACCATCTCTCTAACCTGTGTGCCTACATATAACTCAATCTCAAACAAAGTCACCAAAATGATCCAGAGTAATTGGAAAATTGTGACTTCAGGCAAACTACAATGGGAAGAACTACTATTCTCCTACAGAAGATCACAAAACTTATGAGACAGTCTGGTATCCACACGCCCCAAAAAATGACAACAACCAACAACACAGTGCTCAATGCATGGGGTTTACCAAATGTCACCGGCCACTATCCATGTGGCAATTGTAGTGTCTGTCATTTAACCAATTCTACAAAACCCTATATCTAGAACAATTCAAAATATGAAACATCCGGAGACACACCAACTGTAACTCTGTCAATGTGATCTACCTAATCACATGCCCATGCCAACTAAGATATGTGGGCATGACCAGCCTCAAAGTAAAGACTGGAATATGCGAACATCGGAGTAATATCCGTTGTAAACGTAATACCACAAAACTAATCGACCACTACCTAAGGCTGGACATACGACAAATGACATGACCTGGGTAGTCATTGAACAACTAGACGCACAGACCAGAAATATACAAGACCAGCTGCTGGAAAAGGAGCAACGCTGGGTGTATAGACTAGCTACTCACACAAAGGGGCTTAATGACAATGTGCCATGGAATAGCGCACAACAAAAATAATGACATTGCCACATCTGGTCGGCACTACTAAGATGAATGACACTAGACAAGAAACCCTCCCTAGAATATCAATCAGGGACAGATATTTACTGACCTCTGAATAGGGACCCTGAAATACACATCACGTCAGGGAACATCTAAGTAACAATCCTATTCTAGCAAATAGGTATCTAGTCTGTTTTCATAACATCGAATCAGACAGGCCACGCATACATTACTTCATGGAGGGTAGTATCAGTCATTTTTTTTAGATAGACGTAGGCACAGGCTCTCTAACACACATACGCTCTTAACCAGCGCACATTGTGTTTTTATAAAGATAAAATCAGCCAGCCCACGTGCACATCTCCTCACGGAGGGATGTGTATAATTTACTAGATAACTTGGGCGAAGGCGCTTTAGTACGCATGCGCTTCAGGCTAACGCTAGGTTAGAGCTCTAGCAGTAAGGACGGGAGAGTTAAACTGGCCACGTGACGGTGCGAGCACTTCCGTTCCCATCCTACTTGAAGCAGAAACACCCACTATACACCGCGAACGGCGGGATCCGACGAACAGCGTAGGTCATAATGATTCCTATACCCTGACAAAACGTGAGTACAAGCACCCGCTGGCACTTTTCAGGAGCCGCGAAGCTACTTAAATACTGTACCACAACTGATTTCTGGGCCCCTTTGTTCCCACAGGGTTATGTTATGTTATGTTAGTTGCATTTTAATGCGCACAGCTGCTCCAGCGAAGGAGCGTCCTGGCGCAGGGAAAGGTAAACACAACACAACACTAGGTCCGGTAACAAAAAGCAAACAATAAAAGCTAGAAACAATTAAAACAGGAAGGTTTTCAGGGCCCTGCGGAAAGACATTAGGTCATTCGAAAGGCGGATTTCCAAGGGGAGCGCATTCCAGAGGGTTGCGGCTTTCACGCGGAAGGAGCGACCCCCCATCCGACTAAGTCTGAAACGGGGGACGACCACCAAGGACTGTCCAAGGGATCGTAGTGAGCGGGTAGGGACATAGGGAGAGATCAGTGTATTGAGTATTCCGGGTGCCAACTCTCTCAGAATTTTAAAAACCAGGCAGAGAGCCTTGAATTGGATACGCTTGCATATCGGGAGCCAGTGCAAGGACCGCAGGGTGTTAGAGGTAGGGCAGGTTCGAGGCAGACCAACCACCGCCCTAGCCGCCGCATTCTGGACTCGTTGTAAGCGAAGAATCTCGGCTTGGTTCGCTCCTAGTAGGAGAGAACTGGCGTAATCCAACCGCGAGATGATCATTGCTTGAATGACCAGCTGTCTTGTAGGAGCATCGAAGAATCGCAGCAGGGGTCTTAGCCCGCGTAGTACTCCAAAACAGCAGGCCGCCACTCTCTTTGTATGAGTCACAAAGCTTAGTGTGTGGTCAAGCCATACTCCGAGATTCCTGAGTTCCAGGACAGGGGCCGGCACTGATCCCAGCTCTGGAGGCCACCATTCGTCCCCCCAGTGGTCCGCTTCCCTTCCAACGATCATCACCTCTGTTTTTGACGCGTTCAGCTGGAGACAGTTGTTATTCATCCAGCTGGCCACCTCTCTCAGTCCACTTCGGAACCTGAAGGCATCCTGCTTGGCATCCCCGCTGATCGTAACCGCCAACTGAGTGTCGTCAGCATAGGAGACCATGGTAAGGCCCCATTGCCTGACGGCCTCAGCCAGCGGCTGCACGTACAGATTAAAAAGCGTGGGACTCAGCGAGGAGCCCTGAGGGACCCCCAGGGTCAATATGGGGTACAGCTCTGAGCGAATGGATCCATGAGACAATGTCCATATTGAGTTTAAGTGAGGCCGCATTTATGTTACATGTTGTTAGTGACCGTGATGTTTCAGTCCGTGTTACATGTGTTCCCTTCTGACAAAAATCACTCGCAATCACTAGATACGCAAGTTTTTAATTCCTTTTTTATTCTTTTTCATTAATCTCATCAAATGTGCCATAATGCGACATATTCATAGATTAGACACAGCCAAACACTGCCCCAAAACGCAATTGTCTCTGTGTTTTATTAAATCTTTGGATTCCAATCTAAGTAAAGCAGAACCCGGGCACATTGTAGCCACACATGGTTATTTTACAGATAGCCATCATGCATGCCTTCACACAGTCACATGCATGATGCCATCATTTCAAGCATACAGGATCGCTACATAATTATGAAATGCATGGTAATACTCTTGCCATGCTGTACCTGCACTTAACAATTTCTTCCTTTACAGATACTCCCCACTGATGACCTGTAAGTAATACGGTCCCACTACACTCACAGCACACTTTAGGGTGCGTGCTGATATTTGCACCACTGTGGCCTTCCGTTTTTGGCCACACACATAACTGGTCCTGACGAAAGCCTCTTTAACACACCAGAAGGCTGAAACTAGTAGACCTAAATACGTAAGGGATACAGAGGTACATTTTACAACCTCACGTTGATCCCGATGATGTTTTTTACCCATGTCATAGGACCCTTCCATTAAAACTTTTATAAGGGTTATTCCTAGAGACATTTTTATCACATAACTGCAAATCACATAGCACTTCACCTTATCCACACCAACAACCAGCTCCGCTGTATTTCAGGCGTTGAAACACAGCTGGATTGCACTAGGTGATCCAGCTGGGCCCCGATGATGAAGCATGCCACCTACCAGGTAGGTGGGTGAGGGGTTTCCTAAAACAACTCTCTGTTGTTTGCGCTTATTTTTACAAGAGTTTCGGCAAAGAACCATGACCCAAACCCATTAAAGGACTTGTCTATATTGTTTATTGATATACTACCCAGGGAAAAGGACAAGTAAACTCTTTCCTTACTCTCTTGTTGTTCTTATATACCTTTCCATTACTAGCCTGGCACACACAGTGCACATCACTAGGGACTTTACTTGTAAGGCAAACATACCAATCATGGCCAATCAATTACCATTACACTTTACACAGGCAACACTTGTACTTTGACACTGACTAGCAGTGGCAATGTACCGAAAGCATCTAAATTGGCAACTCTATCTCAGGAAAACGGTCTAGGGGGAAAGCAAAATGTTTTAGGGAACTTTAGCCACAAAGGCCCAGTCCTACAATACATATCCGTGATATTCAATGAATGGCTCACATTTGATGTTTGTTTGATAACAAATGTTTCCTGGCGAATACAAGTGAAAGTCGACAAGCAGGTTATAAATAGTAAGTAGGATTGGCTGTAACCATACACAAAGAATCTAAGGCAGAAATGTATGCAGAAGTTAAAGACTTAAATTTTCTTTTCTAGGAAACGCATTCTCTCATTTGGAAAGTTTATTTATCAAAAAAGTTAACAATTTGTAATAACTCTAAAACAGAAAAGTTTTTTGTTAGGTACGATATATTGAGTGAATGCGAAATTAAGAACCAATACTCAGGAATTTTCAAGACTTGTTCAAGGATGTCTTTTATTTTGTTTTTGTTAGTGACAATAGAAAGAACAATGTCGCTACACAAGATTAAAATATATATATCCAGTCCTTCCTGTTTTCCCATGATTCAAAGAATCTCCAGGTAGCCTAGAGAGATGACCCTTCGGGCAGCCAGGCCTACGGTCATTTTCATCTTCTCCCTTCTCTCTTTCTCGTCCCAATCCCCTTTCCCCCTGGAGTCTCCCGGATTGGCGATGTGTATGTCTGCTTTCTGCCTTTCCGTTTGGCCCCAGAGGACTGGAGGACATATCGTCGCCAAGGCAGAAAGATTGGGAGTAAAGGTGAGTGGCCAGTCTTAACACCCGGAAAATGCGAATGTGGGGTGGGACGTCCGAGGAAACATCAGTGAGAGTCGGATGGATATGCAACATCCCTAGGAAGTGAAAAGGTGCCCTTGATATCATCCAGTGTGTGCCAAGCGTTTACTTTGTTGACTGTAAAACTTAACTGTCCCGCACTGATGAAGGGGCAAAGTTGGACTTTGGTCTTGAATAACTGTGGCTTGTCTCTGGTGGATTTCATCTACAAACACCATCAACTCCAATCTGCATGTTCTATTTTGTTGTGAGCACACCACCATTGTGTGGCTTTAATTTAGCACTATTTGTAAAAACATAAACCACTTTACACAGCAATACTTGCTCATGTTGTGACTTTTAATTCAAAATGTACATATTGCTATCACCCTCTAATCACAATAATGAAAGTGTCAACAACCTAGGTAACCATTTATTTGTAAGTAGTAAACTAAGTGCCTGTGATTAAATGAACATTTGCATGGCATGATTGATATACACAACCAGGTTATTGCACACCGTAGTACACGGTACATATTCACTGGAAGCCAATTTTCTACACAGCTACCACCACTTGGCAGCCCAGTAAACAATCCTTGCTCACCGACTAGTTCATCATATTCAAACTTTGATTTGAACATGTTTGGATGTGTGATAGTAGACAAGGCATACCTCAATGTGGAACACATTGTTATTGTCCAGATACAACCTGGTGCCTGAACACAAAGTAAAATCCTATCAAACAGTACTGAAAGCCTCTAATAACAAAGGACCCGATTCACAGAACTAACTTAAGATAAAATCCTAAACTTACTACCATTTACTCATATTGGTATTCACAGAAGGTACTTACTCATTTTGGTATTCACAGAATGCACTTACTCACTGATGAGTAAGTGCCTTCTGTGAATACCAAAATGAGTAAGTCCACTTACTCATTTTGGTATTCACAGAAGGCATTTAATCATCAATGAGTGAGTGCCTTCAGTGAATATCAAAATGAGTAAGTGCCTTCTGCGAATAACAAAATGTTAGTAAGTTTAGGATTTTGTTTTAAGTTAGTTCTGTGAATCAGGCCCAAAATCACCAGACTATCAGGTCTGAAGGAAGTCCATGCCAGGAAGTTGAGCAACATTTCCATGTTGGTGTCTGTCAGAGAATTTCTTCTGGTGAGGTCACAACTAACAAGTCCGCTCTGTAGATGACATGGCAAAGCACCCTGGTGAAAAAGCACAAACAACAGAGTTAGGAAATCAGGAAGAAAGTAGCACAATTCAGAGAAGTATGTTATCTAAAGCACACAAATGTCACTGTGAACACTAGCTAGGCTTCACTGAAACACTCTACATGTAAATCTGACCATTCAATAACCACTCTTTGTAAAAACGTCTGGACACTTATACACTAACAAGCATACATACATATTGTCCACCAGCAACACATCGACAATCAATGGTGGTTAGTCACCTCCTCTTATTGCATACTTACAGTCATGTGAAAAAATTGTGGATACTCTCCATCATCATGACCCCTGTCATCATTGCCCAGTACTGAATCATCATTGGTGGCAACTGCTGGTCTCCTAGGTCTGCTATCAGAGGTATGCACTTACGTATTGCTACACTGTGTAGCATGCAGCAAGCCACGATTATCTGGCGCATCTTCCCTGGAGGGCTCCTCCAATCTTACCCAGACTGGGGAATCTTGACTTCAGAAGGCCAAATGTCCGCTCCACTGTCCGCCTTGTCCGGCCTCATTGAAGCGCACTTCAGCTGGGGTTACTGGGCTGTGCAGTTGTGTCAGCAACCATGGCTTGTTGAGGTATCCAGAGTCTCCTACATTGAACAGAGAAAATACTTCAGTTGTCTAACAACATATCACTATCTGACATACAAACAACACACACTACAACATCCACATACAACATCACCTACCAACAAGCCAATCCTGGTCAGGTTGCAGTTGAGTCATCAAATGGGGAAATGATACTGTTACGCAGGTTGCATGTGTTATGTGCAGACCCAGGGAATGAGCAAAGATGTGTGAGATGCGCATGTCAGCCAAACACACCACCTAGACATTGATGGAGTGGAAATGTTTGTGGTTGCGATACACCTGTTCATTGGCCTGTGGTGGTATCAACGCATCATTGGTGCCATCAGTATATCCAATTACATGGGGTATTCGTTCTAATGTATAGAAATCACACTTGATGTCAGACAATTCTTCTGGTTTAGGAATCTTCATGTAGTGGGCCATGTAACGGGTCAATGTCAGCAAATCATCCTGAGGGACATTGCTGAACATGGGCTGGGATATTCCACCTGATGTTGCCACTGTGTACTGGAAAGTTTCAGTGACAACTTTAGGGGTTAGTGCTGTTGGTTAAATGCGACAAGGCCACAAATGATTTGACAACTGCTGGAACAACTCATCAATTGTTGCCCTTGTGAAATGGTATTTCCTAATGATGTCTCTTTCTTACAATTGTGTAGGTCTGGAAAGTGCCTGTACACAGGAGGCTGTCTGCCCCCTCATCTGCAATACCTATGTATCGAGTATACACAGTTGGTGTTAGTTCAAAATGTACCAAGCAACACACACTTAGACCAGCAGCCCAGGAAAGTGACCACACCTAAAACTGCATGTCAATGAAAATATACTTTTCAATGAACAATGTTGACCTTAGATACATATCACAACATGCAGGTCATTGCTAGACAAAGATTTGGTGACACAGCGATTAGAGTGCAGTAGTGTAAAGTTCACTAGTGTATGTGATTGTTCATCTAAAGCAAGCAGGACTTACTCCACAACTCACAATCCAAAAAGCCTAGATTTATATTTGTGAGGACAATCATATGGTTCACATGTACACACAATAGGATCATGTAATGCATGATTGGTGGGACACCAAATATACACAGCTTATCACAATGTTAATTATTCATACTAATATTTTGACTGGGTGGACACTGTCATGTTGTCATTTTCTGAATTACACAAACAGTTACATACACAAACAGTTTACTATGTAGAAGTTCCATAAAATGCAGTTGTCCACTTACGTGTAGCACACAAAGATACCATATAAAATCATTTATCAGAGCAAAGCGTATGTGACTGCTTAATGTCACGGTGGAGTCATTCCTTGGAAATTGCAGTATTCAGGACTAGAAACACTTAACACCTTTCCAGTCTCACATCACACAGCTTGCACACTGGGTCACACTGTCCTGAAATGCAGTGACAAGGAGAAGACTGGTGTTTGAATGCACCAAAAGCGCATTTTGACTGTGAACAACCCTTAGAGGCAAAATGGAGTTGTTTGTTTTCCTGTTGGTATTAGCCTCCCGATCAGTGTGTCATGTGCCCCTCAAGGGTAGGTCATCAGGGGGGTGTGAAGGTTACATTTAGATGTCCCATTCACCCAAAAAATGTTTCATCCAACCATAGAATATCACAAACCAAACATTTACAAGACTGTTTGCCCTCCCGACCAATTTTTCAAAGGTAGTGGTAGGTGCATCATAACCGAATCACACACAGCCATAGGCTGTTAGTTTTTATGGTGACAGTCACGGGTTTCGGATTGTGTATGCATCGCATGTAAACCGACGAGGCAACCTTCCATTCGTAATGTATCAAAGTCACTCGCAGTCCGATGATATTTTTGGAACCGCGAGGTAGGCATGTAGTCTGTAAGCAATGTGATGCATTGGACGGATTTGGAAAATGCGACCGACGCAGACCTATCGCTTTGGCCGCATGAACTGAAGAATGCCTGTGCTGTTTAGATCTAAGTCTGTTGGTTACCCAGAGAATGCACTTGCATGCACTAACTGCATGATTCCAGGACCTCCCTATCTCTCTGCAGCTGTCCACATCCTCTGGGAGCTACAATAGCATGCTCTGGAGAGTGCAGGGCCCCAGCATTCACAGCTGAGGAGAACAAAATGCTACTGGACACACTCCTGCTTCCTTACAGCCAGCTCTATGGCAAACCAGAGGAGCAGGTGAGTGATGATCACAGAGCATTGCCAGTTAACATGTGCAATAACTACACACTACTGTGATTAGTAATCCTATAGACAAGCATGTAAACTGTTATGTTTTAAAGCATCAAAGTGGGTATATAACTGTACTGGGCAAGTGCACTGCTGTAGACGTATATGTACTAGTGTAAACATCATATTGCTGTTCTCATGGGAGAGTTATCATTGAACACTGGTTAAATCCACAGAATGCCACTTTGCTCTCGTTTAGACAGTGTGGGCAAGCTGCTCATGACCAGTATTTGCCTCTGTACATGTTGCTTGTGAACTAAGGTCCTGTCACCATGTCATCCTTACAGGCCAACTCCCATCAGAAGGCCAAGCTGTGGAGAACCATCGCCCGGAAGGTGCACTCCGTGGGGGTCACCCATCGGTGCAGTGCCCAGTGCAGGAAATGGTGGCAGGATTTGAGAGGCTGGACCAAGAAGATCGCGAGAGTCCAGCTGGGCCTGTCAACTCCAGGCAAGAGGGGCACACACCGCACCCTGATCCCCCTAATTCTCCACATCATTGCAGTGGTCTTCCCTGACCTGGATAGGGAGTTGAGAGGCAGACAGCAGCAAGGAGGGGGTGAGCATGTGCCTTGTTGCACAACATATTGACCCATGCATGTGCAAGTATCTTTGACTGCTTGCCCTTTTTCAGGTTGTAAGGCACACCAAACCACTGTTCAGTGTTAAAAGATGCATATACACAAGGATAAGTAGATGCATGGTTATGCCCCATTCATCAGGGTTGTGTGAGGATAAAATAGTCAGGGTATTGACAGTAGTACCCTGCTTATGTAATCTGAATATATGAGAACAACATGTGCATAAAGATAACCTTCAGAACTATTGTAAGTGCTCAACATTGGTCAGCACATTGACAAATGTCTGGACTGTTCTCTGTATGGTCACACCAACTCTGTGAAGTATGTTGATGTTAGAGCATTCAAATGTTAAATCCCATGCTTTACATGCAGGTATCAGGTAAAGTCTATGTTGAGGGCTTGGTGAGTACTGATAGGTCAGTGTGCCAAAGTCATGTTCCAGCCCTTAATTGTATCCCATGGGCACATTACTGCTTTGGTAACTCATGTAGCCTGTCATACTGGCCTTTCACATGATTGGGTTTTCGATCCCATTCTCTCCATTCCAAACGGGCAGTCAATGTTTCAGGTTCTGTAATAGTGACAACACATGTCATTCAGTGTCTTACAAAGTAGGTCACTGGTGGGAACAGGATTTTGATTGTAAGGGATGATGCCAGATACACATTCACAAAAGTTCTCATGTGTGTAAATGCTCTTGACTGGTCATACTTGATGGCTTTTAAACCATGCTTTGGTTGACTTACTGTTAGATTCAGAGATGTCACATGAGCATCAGTTGGAAGTCATTTATCAAAATAAGATGGAAAGCAATAGCATTTCAGCTGTACAAAGTGTGCACAATGCCAAAAAGAAGTGAGGGACATTCAGACTTGGCCTTTGCAAATGTGGACTTCTACATTCTTGACAAAATGGTACGACGTGTTAAATACACATTTACAAGTAAGATGTTCAGGACTAATAGTCTGTATAGACGATGCATCCAGACTGCCCAGTGGCATAGTGATCCACATGAAGCATGGGGAAGATGCAGTCATTGGACTTGGCAATGGGCTGACCTGTGTTTACATGTGAAACTGGAGAAATGTTTCCAGTGTGGACAACAATCTGGTTCATCAATCTAGCACTGTGCATAAATGACACAAGACTGTGGGCCACATACCTTTCACCCTAGCTATGCCTACTACCTTGCAGGGCTGTAGCCAGAAATAATTGTTTGGGGGGGCATGGCCCCATATAATGACAAGAGGTAGTTCAGGGAGATAAAGTAATAGTTTTCTCTCTACAGAATTTGTTAAAAAAATATGTAAATTTTGATTATATTTTTAAAATAGACTGTATATATTATTGCATATTTTTGGGTATGGTATGATTCTCTAGTGTTGTGGAGGTAACAGGAGACAAACAGTTAATTTTAAAACACGCTAGTCAAAATTAGTTTAAGTAAAGACACTTCGCGGGTTGCGGCTATTGCGAATTATTTCTTCAAACATTTGTACCTAGTGTTGCAAATTGAACATATTATGCCAACTGCCTTACACAAAACTGAAAAAGAGTTCAAGCCAGCTGTACAGGAGGAGTGAGGGTTTCTCCTAAGGGCTCTTGATGGTAGTTTGTGTGCATATTGCATATTAAAACATACTGTGGCAATTGCATTGATCAAAATTAGCTATAATTTAAATATTGCTTTACAATGGATTTGGGTTTACTTGCCTAAACTTTTTCAGCAAAATGATAGTAAATAACACATGGTTCAACAATACAAGAAAAACAGGATTTTTATTAACGATGACTTCATAGGTGGGGAGGCTGTTGGTTCACTAAGCAATAGTAGGGTAAATATATGTCCCTAGTACATTTTAAAGCACATCTGGTCATAAGCAACAGTGCACTGTAATTGTATACAATAAAACAAGTAAACTTAATAAACATAAAGGTGTCAGCTCACCACTGTGGGACCCAGAAGATATGCTTGTACCCACTTGGTGCCGGACAATAAAGCTGTGAAAATCTAACCCTGACCAATTATTTCCTGTTCTGGGTATGCTCTACAAATCTTTGCCAATATGTTCAAATGACCGGAACTATAAGCCTGTCCTATACAAAATTGACATCTTTGAGTGCACATACACACACACAAGCCTGTACTTAAATGCACACTTTTTGTAGACTGATTATTTCTATGCGTTCAGAGCATTATGTCCCAAATTTTATCTCACCTGTACCCTTGAGGATTTGAATGACAACATGTACTTCCTCCCAAACACACACCCTATGTGCTCAGGATATAGCAAACATCAATGCAGGATGGAATAGAGATTCAACAGAGCAAGACAGTCTTTGGAGAGCTGTGAAAATAGCAATTGTGTAAATCCAGAATGTCGGAGCAATGGTGACTGGTGATGTTTTATAGTGCTGGGGCATATATGCCTGCCCCCAAACTGCACTGAGCAATCGAGCACAGTTTGTAAACCTCACTTCCTCCATACTATTTTGAGGACTGAGTGGTTATACCAGATAATCCTTTTGAATAGTGGGAAAACAATAATGGCACAATCTTATTTATGCACAGAAAAGACACATATTTTGCACAGTGTTATGCCTTTGGTCACTGGGCTCTTGCAAGTTCGGAGAAAGCACTACCAACAAAACAAAGATTGACTGGTGCCAGCTCTTGCTCCTAAAGAAAGGGAAACAGTTTCTTTCAGCACTCCTTAAGGAACCGTACATGCCACAGCTTGTCTCATCCAGGACCTGAAGAAATAAGTTCACATCATCCCCATCCTGAGGGCACTTCATTGCCTCCTCTTGAAGCTGGCATCATCTCTAAAACTAACAGCATAATTTACAAAGTAATCACGACAAACGCTTCACTTATCATGCAGAACAGTTCACAATCTCTGATGGGTGTGTTGAGACCCACCCATGACACTATCAGAATGCAGACTAGGAAGTGTTGAAAAGTAAAAACAAGGCACCATGCCTTTCCCCTCTATGCACCCAGGATCTGGAGTACCATTTATGCATCCCTTAGGACATCACTAACTCTGATCCAATTTAGGAAAGAGTTGAAGACTCGCCTTTGAAAAGAACACTGCATCACAATGCATCGCCCATCCACAACCCCGCTACCTCTACTATCATTTCTGTTGACTTTTTGATCATCTTTTATCCTGCCCAGCGCTCTGCTAAAATGTGCTATAGAAGTACAATGTACAAACATACATACATACAGTTTACACCAATCATACAATGCACGTTCTCAGATCACAGTAGTGATTGTCATTCAAATGTCAGCTGTAAAAATTGATTAGCAAAAATGCAAAAAGTTTGTCCCAAATATACTTTGTAAGGCATATATGCTTTTTTTAATTTTAATTCATGCTTTTCATTTTTTTAGAATATGCTCAATCCACTAAAACAGAAGCTTAACATTGTTATGAAATGTTTCATTTTTATCAAATGTATGTTTGGGGTCTCAATCTAGGTTTGTCATTTTTATCAAGTACTGACATGTACTAGTGCCACACATGGATACATTTTAAATTGCATGGCATTAATCATCATGTCAGGACATGGGCACCCTTAATATGTAGAGAATCAATTATATTGTGCCAGAGATAAAATTACAGCAGGGGTAGTCACATCATACAGTCAGCCTTACACATACTCATGCACACTCATACACTTATACATCACACTCATACCATAATCCTCACCCCATGCCCCCCCCCACACACACACACCAACCCCTCACACACACTCCCACAAACACATACACATCGACATACACAGACCATTGAAGACATATGTATATATATACAAAGTATTTTATGGTTCTCTGAGAAATATAGTTTTCAACATCATAATGACAGGCCCTAAACCACTGCAGAGCATTAACATTGTCAGGACTACTAGGGTTAGGTGCAAGGTTATCGAAATTATGCAACAGTTTATCTAAACTATGCTACATAAAATCCAAGTTTTGTGGCATATTCTCTGACAGCATTTTCATTCAATTGTCCTAGGATTTTTTTTTTAATCTATCTGTAAATTAGGCACATTATAGGCCACATTACATAGCAAGTTCTATAATTCCTTATTTATGTGGTAAACTCTGCAGTCACAGAAGTGCATAAAGCTACTGACATTCACCATTGTGTCAATTTCCTTATTCACAGTTTATTCATGAAAAGTAAACAGAACTTAAGCATTCTAATTCCAATCAAGTGTCCCTGGTAGGTCCCTTTTGAATAGAAAAAAAGCTATTTAAAGCTAAATCTCCCTAACTAAACATGTAATAGTAAAAACAGAGGGGGACTTAAAAATGGTCAGGAGCAGCCATTTTAGGAGTCTAGCAACATTCACAAACCACTCGGCCGTTGGCGTTGAGATTAATTTTGCCACCAGAACAACTTGATGGCAATACTAGGCCAAATAAAGTCACTTTTTTATGTATATTCTCTCTCTGTCTCCCTCTTTAACTCTCTCTCTCTCTCTCTCTCTCTCCGTCTCTCTCTCTCTCTGTAATTCTTTATTATCATTTTAATTTTGGGGAAAATGTTGAAAATAGTAACTGAAATACTGAACTGTTCCTGTCTGCTTGTCCCCAGAACAAAGAAGAGAACAATTATGAAGTTCAGTGTGTGGATATTTTTTAAAAAGCCCAGTCGTTGCTATTTTTTATGTAGAGTTGACAGAAAAAAGATTATTGAAATTATTCTCTTCATGGTTCAGCTAACAATGGGCACCAACTGCAATTATAATGTGTATATTTTGTCAATGAACAGACTATTGAATGGTCAGAGCCAATAGTATTATGCTGTTTTCTGCAGCCAATACTGCCTGATAATGGATTAAACACATTTGCCGCATATTTTTGTAGCTCAAATGGTTCAAAATAAAACTTAAGTATTTCCAACACAATGCTGAATAATCAGCTTGTTTTCTCGTGCTTCATAATTTAGATAATTTTTACACCTAATTTAGAAATTCCTTGATTTATAATCAAAGCAGTTCTGACAATGGTGAAGCTCTGCAGAGTTGTTGAGGCTGTTATGATAATGAAGCACATTATCACAGGGAACAGTAAACTAATTTACAGAGGTGAAATCTGGATTTTATAGACTGCATTTTGCGCAATAAAATACCCCAATTTGTTGTATATGTATATATTTATGTGTGCTTACCGTGCAGTGGCACAGCTATCAGAGCTGCAGCAGGTGCAATGACACCTTGGCGCGGTGGTTTGAGGGGATCACTGAGCCCTGAATAATGCTATTTTACAACTCAAACAGCAGCTAATAGGCCCATTTTCCTTGCTTATACTAGTTTAGTGCCCGTGATGATGCATTGGCTACGCCACTATCACTATTTCAAGGTCCTGCTCTGGTTACCTCTTGGTTCTCACTTGGTTTCTGTTTCTTCCGCATGGGAGGGCCTCTGCCATTTACAGTGTGATTGACAGGGCCAAGGCCTATAAAAACACCCAACCCACATGTTTCTATCCACATGCTGAAATGTTGTGTGACACGCCCTACACTAGTAATTACACTGCAGACGTGAGGCAGGGCCTGTAATTTGTGTTTTCTTGCTGATATACAGTGGTCTACAGAAGAACTGCAAGCTATGTTTTAAGGCTCCTGATCTCTGACAGAGTGCAGGTGCATCAGCGAATGAAACAGCACAAATTGTGCATGAGTGACAGTCTGAGTATGCAGAAATCCATGCATGCAGTTCTTTTCCTATCAGTCTGAGGGTCTAATGATGTGGCAGTTCTACACATCTTTAGACCATTTGAGATCATTAGTGTAAAATGGGAAAAATCTAATGATGCACTGGATGAACCGCCATGAAGTTAAAACTTGTGTCTGGAAATCTCAACAGGGACAGTATGGAAATGTCTGTTTTGTAAAGTGAGCAATAACTCTCAAAGTGGTCTCTTTATGTTGATGGAAATGGCCTCAGTGGTGTTTATTCACCCTATGTGGGATGGATAAAAGGTAGCCTAGGTCAACTGTTGGTTATGATGGTATAATCTCACATAATTTCCTGCATTTTGCATTTTCCTTATTATAAGAAATGCCGATGGTTACTCTATTACACCAATATACGACTACAGGAGCACAGGAGCAATGAGAACGAATACAACTCAAGCAGCTGCTCTTTGTGTTTTTGACTTTTTTAGTGTGAAATACCCTCTTGCATTCAAAAGGGTTCCAGGCACGCATTTCATGCTAAAAAACAGAAAAACATCTATATCAGAATTTTGCATAATTTCCATGAAGTAAATTGGGCAAATTTAACACAGACCTAATAAAAGGTTGAATTGAGGACCCACTGGAATTTGACCACAGAGCACACAGAGGTATCTAAAGTGGAAACATTACTGCACTGAACTACCACACTAGGACCCACTCTAACATAATAACTTATCATTCTAAAGGCCTAATGTCACGGTTTAGAAGTTTAGGAAGTGTTTGAAAAAAAGTGTTACTATTATCAACTGAGAAAATTGAAAGGTTGAAATGGCCTTCTTGGGGAGTCAACACTATTACCAGAGATCACAAAGCACTTGAGATGCTCGAGAAATATTGTTTTACAGAAATGACAATAAAAACACAGATAAGTCTTCCTCAGAAATTATTTTCTAAAATGTAACCTAGTTAATTGAAAAATCTTGCCTCAGACCCTCTGCTCTTCTCCTCTTCATTTGCCTTTCTTTCCATTGATCTCATTCATTCTTTTAGCTACTTCCTTTTATTATGTTCAACTTCTCCCTACAACTTCTCAAGTTCTTTGCCTTTGTTTTTCCTTTTTCACAGCACCTACCATAGTTCACTGTCCCTTCCCACTAATTTTTAAAAGTGTCACTTTAATCCATGTAAGCAGGTGTCTTGGGAACCAGCTCTGCTTAACTGCGCTTGAATAAGTGCTTTAGAGAATAAGGGTTGTTTTTCATAGAAGAAAAGACTCCAGATCCCTTAAAAAGCTAATGGGGGACGGGGGCTTAAGTGAATAGAAGAACTGGAGACAGGTAAAAGAAAGCAAAAAGCAAACAAAACTCATAAAACCAAGCTGGTGACCCATCAGTCACAGAAAGGTATACATGTTCTAATTATTTATAGATTTACAGGGAATTCAAGAGAGTGGAGTGCCTAAGCTCAGGGTTCTTTTGAGGCACCAATAAAAATCAGTTAATTATTGGCACTCGCTGGCGTATTCTCCCTCCAGCTGTGTTTGAAATGCATTGGTTAAAAGCAGTTTGATCTTAAAGGATGTTGTTAAGTATTCTAATGACTGGTCTACATTGCCACACCAGCAATGTGCAGAAGGCAGTTTGGATGCCCTATGGATGCCCTATAATCAGTCCTACAAAGTTTCCAAGGTACATGCGGGATGTGCTGTTCCAGTCCAGTTTTTATCTTTGAATTCTGACACTTATAATTGTGTTTATTCCATATAAAACAGTCCTACCAGTTCCAGAATTCAAAGAAAAACCTGAACTGGAGCAAACGCATCACACATGGACCTGGGACACCCACCAGCTATGAATCTAAATTATATATAATATAATATAATATAATATAATATAATATAATATAATATAATATAATATATTATAAATATAAATAATATAAATATACACATACCAAAAAGTGTGTGAGTGCCATACTAATGGTTGATGATCATATACACAAATATATTGAAACATTACAGACTGGCTGTTCAGACTTGACCATGAGGAGGGCCCCTCTCTTTTCTTTTACTAAACACCAGCTCTCAGAAGTTTTCTAGTTTCTTGCATTAGTATCTCAGTCAGTAACTTTTTTCCCTTGTTTTCTGGGACTTCTAGACCCAATATTATGTTGGATTACAATGCAACTACAAAAATGCAAAGGCAATTCATGCACAGAACTTGTTAACTTGATAGTTTTAAAACAGTGATCTGTTCTCTCAATACATTCTACATGCAGTCTCCCGGGACAGGTTAGATGATATGCAGAACAAGAAGAGCAGTATATCTGAGTATGTACTGCACTTTTAACCAGCATCAAGGGAGTAGCCCGAAAATGTAAATACTCCCCATTTTGAACTAAAGCTCTTATGGCACCAAGAAAGTGAAGCGAGTCATCGAGATACTTCCCAGAAGGTATTGCTTTTCTCTTCCATTCAAGCATCTATCCATTAATCTTTTTATCTTGCCATCAAACCACTGATAATCACCATTTCACCTTTGCATTCTGTCATCCATTCAACCTTTCGACCAACATTCAGTCTGTCACCATTCTGTCCATTCGTCTACTCATCTATATCCAAACGTATGCATCTATCATCAAACCTATCCATAAAACATTTCCATCCTTTCAGTCATCCATGCTTTCCCTTATCTATCCCGTTTAATCCATTCATCCATCCTTTCGCTCATCCATCCACCCTTTCGTTCATCCATCTATCCTTTTATCCTCTCTTTCACTCATCATCATTATTTTTACTCAGTCCATCCATCCTCCCTTCCACCTATCCATCCATCTTTTCACTCAGCCATTCACCCTTTCACTCATCCACCCACCCTTCGATGCACCAATCCACTCATCTATCCATGAATTTACCCCTTCACTCATTCATCCATCATTTTACTCATTCTTCCATCCTTTCATTCATCCCTCCATTTACCCTTTTACTCAGCTTCTCTTTCACCTGTTCATCCATCCATCTCCCCTTTCATTCAGCCAGCCATCTATCTACTCTTTCACTCATTACTTGCCTGTCCTTCCATCCATCTTTTCACTCATCCATCCATTCTCTCAACCCATCCTTCTATCAGCCTTCCACTCCATCCACCCATCAATCAATTTGCCCTTTCTCTCATCAGCCATCTTTTCAATCACTCACTCATCCATCCATCCAATCTTTCACACATCCATTTATTCATACATCCTCCCTGCCTTTCACTCATCCACCCTTACATCCATCCTTTCATTGATTCATCCATGCAGCTATTCACCCAAATTCACTCACCCACCCATCCTTTATTTCACTTGCATATCCATCCATCCATCCTTTCACTCACTCACCTTCTCTCCCTTGTTGCAGAAAGACGCGGCCAATCAAAATCCCCACCCTGCTCTAGCTGGTAAAGGGGGGTGCTACCAACTATTTACTTGCCTTTAAGTCTTTCGCATGATAGCAAAATAATGTTGTTCTTTGTGAGACACACAAAAGACTTTATGAATGAGCTGCCTTGCAATAGTGCCTACTAGAAAACAGCCATATTGAGCAAAAGGAGTAGTGCGTTTATTTGGGGTTAGAGGGTTGAAATAGATAACACTTAAAAAACTCAAACAGTCCATTGGTAGTGGGAAAGAAAAACAGGTCACATCATGGTTGCTGGTTACCTCACAATGGCTGGTTCATTTACTGTCTGGCCATTTTCTGTGCAAGGCAAGTCACAAGGAGCAGCCGCCTTCATGTGCTGGTGGTGGTAGTCTGAGTCAATAATCACTGATACAAATGCAGAGTAAGATCAGAGTGCTGCTGTACTACACACTGCTGTGCTCACACATGCAGTGCAAAACAGGCATCTAAATGTATGCTGGGTAGAGGCCTAGCATTGCCATAACTCACCTTGCATCCCTGTCCCTGCAGACACTAGTTATATGCTGCGCAGAAAGGCCATGAGATCCAGAGCAGTGTGTTCATTCTGCATGTCACCCTGCTGCAGTACCTTCATTTACAGAAGTGAGACTTCAGTTATCGATCTGGCCTCCCTAACTCATGATGACTCATAACATATAGTTATTTAATTTAGCGCGACTGCGCAGGGCAGCCTCGGGGCATTTCCCTTGCCTCTGCCTCTCTCTCTCAGCCAGGTTGTCTTACTTTGGATAGTCTGTGCTCCTTTCAGTTTCAGTATAAGTAAGCCATCAGAACAGTAGCCACGGTGACTGTGCACTGTTAAACTTAACAACGTGTTAAAACAACAGAAACTCTGTTTTTGGCCTTTCAATTGGAGAAGCCAGGAAAAAGGAAGGCCTAGCTGGTCCCTGCTGGGCCCCCTGTGGCTTTGGCCCTGCTACATTGCTGTCTCCACAATAAGAGTTAGACGTGTGACCTGACAAACAGCTACTTAAACTACTGAACAGATCAGTATTGTCTGTGTGATATGGCCTATGCAATGACTACACCAGCTTGATGTATGACAAGAAAGGTTTGTGACCTGTAACACTAGACCTAATGGTTCCCAACTAGATGAATAGGAATTGGAGAATGGATACAATGGCTCTAATTAATTGTGTGACTCCTATTCCCATTGTGAGGGCTAAACTCCCTTGCTTTAGGTGAGACAGGTATGTTATGACACAAGGCCGTCAGTACCGAAAGACAATACACCATTGGAACATAGTGATGTAGTTGACAATGTGGATGTGGAATTTGATTTTGCAGTATAGAATGTCACTGGCATCATCATGTGTGAGGGTGCATAGGTATACTTGCATACTAACATGTGGTATTTAATGAATAGTAGCAAATATTTCACCCACAAGTCTAATTGATATAGTTGTGTAATCTTGGAAGAGTTTTGATGAAACCCATTTGTCAAGTACATATGGACAATTCATTTGATTCATTTTACTTCTTGTTCACAGCATCCGAAACGGCCAGTGAAAGAGACAGCGCCACGGAACTTGAGGAAGCAGCTAGCCAGAGTCGTTCCGGTGCTGAGACCAAGAAAGAGGGAACCAGTGGCAAGGAGGGTGAGTGGAACCTCACTGAGGGCAGGTCTGACATTTGTCTGTCTGCTCGACGATGAGCTAAACCTCCAGTGAAAACTCCCATGTGGTGGTGGATGACCCAGGGACTGGATCTTCTACATCAGAGTCCACCACCACCCCTACCATCTCCACCCTCCCAGCTACTCCCCAGCCCACTGTACATGGCCTTAGAAGGGGGGCATCTCCTTCACGCCGGACACCTCACCCCTGCCTATGTCTCCCCTGCTGCCCTAAGTGTGGAGCCACTGACAACCTTAAGAAGATCTCTGTGGGGCAGACAGCAGTGCTGAATGTCCTCCAGGTGCATACTAATAACCTAACACAAATGGTATCATTCCTGGAGGGCATTACCTCGTAAATGTCTGCCCTACAGAGATCCAATCAGGCTCTAGCCTCCACACTGACAGAAGTATCATCTCAGATTCGGCTGTCCCACCCCCCACTCCCTCCTACCTCTGCACCATCCACAGTTCCGAATACCCTTCCTGACCCAAACACTCACAAACATAGATATTTCATCCACACGCAGCACAAAAACACACCGACCTAAAGGCAAACACTCATGTATGCACACTCACAAGACAGATGTCACACTCACCACCAGACATGCCACCAGACACATTAACAGCATCCACAGACATGCCGCGTACCTCACAACATTCGACTCCTCAACCCCTACGCTTGCCTCTCCTTGTACCCACTCTGCCCAGACACTTCACCTCATTGCCTTAGACCTCTTCCCTACCCAAACCTACCAACTCCCTCCCAAGAAGAAGAAAAACACACTGATGCCCCTGCCATTCACTTTGGATCCCTCCTCACCCACTGCCGAAAAAGTACACCCAAAGCACCCACCAAAAGAAAATCACCCCTATCCAAAACATCCAAACCCCCTCCAGAAACCCAGACTTCCACATCTTTGCCCAATACCTCCACACCCAAGAAATCCCACCCCAAGAAATCAACTGCCCTCCCTATTCCCTTGCAGGTTCCCCAAAATGGTCAAGCCCAGACCATCCCCTCTCCATATAGCCCTCCCACTGCAGTTGTCCCAACCCCTCCATATAACCCTCTACCACTGTTGTCCCACCCCCTCCATCTGACCCTACCACTGCAGTTATCCAACCCCCCTCCTGATTCCATCCCTCCCAGACCCCAACCCAGTCCTCCCCCAGTCATGTCCCCTATGTGCCTGGCCTGCCTCATAGATGCCCCTCCCATGGGAGGTTCCCATTTGCATGACTAGTGCAGGCATGTCATGAAAGCAAAAGGAACAATTGATGGACGGAATGCTGAATAATGTAAATATTCACCCCCAGTCACAAGGATCTGGGTTTCATCCATCATTCTTGGAGGTGAATGTTTGATTAATTCAGCATTCCGTCCATCATTTATTCTTTAGGCAAGGTATAAAGGGCATGACATTTGTGGCCCATTAAAGCTATGAACTTAATTGGACTAGCCATTGGACTGTTTCTTATCTCACTATCCCACTTATTTTGCTGAATACAGCATGTTATCATTTTGATGCCATATTTTTGTGTCCCCAAAATGTGTTTGGTGTTAACTGACGTTTATATGTGATTTGGGATGTAAGGCTGCAATGATGTTAGTATGTCATGGATTGTATATGGTGCATGAAGTACAAGCACTTGGTCAGTATGTATTCCAGATTTGTGTGCCTACTTTGGCTAGATGTCAATGTCAACACTGGTCTTGTTACAGAGTGTGCCATGAAGTCACAAAGTTCTGTTTGGGAAAACACACTACTACATAGTTTATGCTTTTAGATGTCAACATAGTGCAAGTGTGGCAAAGTACACCAGTTTAGAAGCATGCTGCATATGTTAGTAATGTGCAGAAAGACAACTGTCTCATCAATACACCTGGATACATATGGAATTTCACTGCATGGTAATGACTTTGGGCACACTAATGTACACAAAGTAATGGTATAATTTTTGTATGTGACTTGATAGTGGTGGGACCATGTCTGTGCCTTCTATAGATCTGGTTGTCTAGTGGCAATGACAACCTTGCCACAGGTTGCATGCCACTGTAGGCCATTACCCTTCAGGGCTGCCGACCCATATGATACATTTCCTGTGCCCATGGTGAGTGTAAGCTAGGCATTTTTCTGACAGTGTCCCAAGCCTGTTGCCCTCCAGGACTCCACTTTCTGTGATGTACCTGTTAGGCAAGGTGTCTGTGGTCTGTATTGTCCAGAGCCTTTGACATTTTATGTCAGTCATGACATCCTGTTTTTGTTTGAGGATGGTGTGTGTGTTCAGGACATGTCTCTGTGAGTTACAGTGTTTTATGGTCTTCACGGTACGTAATTATTGTATGTGCTAGTTGGATGTGTACACAGTGTGTATGGTACATGAATGGTTGTCACATAATTAGAATGCTACTGATGACATGCTGTAATTCTAGAGTTGTACTGTCCATAGCGTTGTAATGTACATCTCATTCTCATTGTGCATCTTATTGAATGACTCATTCCAGTCACACTGTTCTAAGTGCCATTCATTTATACAGATCACAATAATGCAAGTCATGCTTAGATACCTGGGGCACCCAGTTTTTTCATGTTGGGGCCTGAAGGCCTCAGCAGTCCCTGCAGGCTCCCTGCCTATTATGGAAGTCGGCATTTCTTTTGGACAGAAGGAGGAGCTGAACATGATGCTCCTCTGACCAAAGGCAATTCTGCTCTGTTTCGAGTAAGCGAGAGCATTTTACATGCTCTCGCTTACTCAAACAAGACCTGTGTTTGCTATGGCTTGGCTGGATATGCCATTGCCAATGCAATGTTCCGGGGGTGGGCACCTCAGGACATTGCTGGGGCTGATCCTGGGGGTTGCAGTCCCCAGGGCCATGTTGGCTCCAGGAGTGGAGGTGGCAATAATATCCCCTAGGGAGGTGGCATCATCAGGGCATGGGGATTGCCTAGGGACATCCCCATATTAACTTCAAAAAAACAGTCCCCGGGGCTGCAATGCTCCACAGAGTGGGGACTGTGCGCCTCCTTTTAATTCTTATAAACTTGCCCCTGGGACATGGCCCACCCGGGAGGCCAATTACAAATGAAGCTCAAGAGGCTGTGCTTCATTTGTTTTTTAAAAATTAGGCAGGAGTCCCGGATGAAGAGCGACTCCTACTGAGAATTTTTCCAAAATGCATTTTTGTCCCTGTGGGGTCCCTGTGGTACCCCTAAGAGGCCTGGGGAGTCAGGGTGTTTCTACCCTGCCCCCTTTGCTTTATTTTGTATATTATTTCCTGTCACTTGGTTCAACCGAGTCTAAAGATAGCTGCCAACACTTCCTGTTTTAAATTGTTGGAAGCCAATCAGATCTCAGCATGAGATCTCGGGTGGGAGGGCAACAATTAACACATTGAACAAATAAACACACATATCTAATAATTAATATATATATATTCACTGAAAAAACCATAGGTTTCATGCACGTTATAACGCCCCTGAAACCTATGTTTTTTTCAGTGAATTTCTAAGGTTTTTTAAATGCCAATTCCTAACTATAACGTGCATGAAACCTATGCTTTTTTCAGTGAATTTCAAAGGTTTTTTAAATGCTAATTCCTATCTATAATTTATCACTAATGCTATGATGTTTAATGATTTTCATTGGATTTCTAAATTTTTCTATTTCAGTCTGTCAATTCCTTTAATTATGTTTTATTAAAATTCATTTTTATCACCTTTTTTTAACGTATTTTTTCAATTAATTCTTTTCAAAATTAAAAATTATTATTTGTTTTTATTGGGTTTAAAAAAAAAAATTGTTAATGTTTTAAAATATATTTTTATATTTTTTAAAAATATTTTTTAAACTATATTTTCAAAACGTTATTTTTATTTTTTTCCATTTTTTGGGGATCCGTGCACCCTAAGCGCACCCTTCACGACCCGAACGCGTAAGCATCCGTGTATGGGAAGCGTTGGGTACGTGTTTGGTGTGCGATTACAATGTGACCGGTACGCGACTCCAAGTCTATACGCGACACGTATGATGCACGTTATGTGACGCTTGCGCGCTTCCGCGAGGCGTCATGTGCATGCAAGACGCGGTGGGTGCGCGAATCCCGCGAAATATTTAACATTTAAAAAACATATATATATGTATTTTATGTGAATATTAATTGAACACAAACTCTAAACTACTCATAAAAGTAATATATTTTTGCATTTAATCCTATATTCTTTTTAAATTCAATTTCGCGGATGCGCGCTGGGTGAGTGCTGCGTAAGCGCACGGTGCGCTGATCCCATGTGACCTGAAAAAAAGAGATTTGATTGGTTCATTACACTTCCTGTTCTAACTATTGAAAGACCCCACCCATTTCAATCATTCTTCTTTGACCTTCTTTGGAGGAGCAACTCTTTGCAGAGAAGAAGCTTTTTTGGACTAAGTTTACACTTAGCTCTAACTTTTTGTCTAACAAAACAATGGCTTCAGGGCAGCAGGCATCTCCTGTATCTCCTCATTCATCTGAGGATGAATTTTTGGAAGAGCCACCATGCCCACCACGTTTTTCAACTGTGGTGTGGAAATTTTTCACATATCCAGAGGGGCAAACAAAGACAAATGCCACCTTGGTCACTTGCAAGATCTGCCAGAGAGTGCTGTCTCGTGGGGATCCAAACAAGAAATATTCATGCGGAACGGCAAGCATGAAGAAGCGTCTGAGGACCCTTCATCCAGTAAATCTTGCCCGGGAGGAATGCCGAAGGATGAGAGTCGCTCCTGCTCCTACGGATTCATCACAGCCAAGCACTTGAAGAGTGCATCCTTCTGCACAAAAATTTGGACATCCATCCGCAATTCCAATTTGTGCACAAAATGCAATGCAACTTTATGCTATGGGGAGCAGTCTATCGATCTGATCTGCCGCAAGCAAGAAAGTCACCATTGATAGTTTTTTTTTTCCTGAAGTTCATTGTTTTGTTCCTCCAGTTCTATTTTTTCCTTTGTTTTAAAAAAAAGAAAATCCCCAAAAATTTGAAAAAAATTAAAAAAAATAAATATAAAAGAAAAAAGAAGAAAAAAAAGTTCTTCTAAGAACTAACTTTCCTGGTTTTAAAAAAGAGCTATATACTTGTTTGTTGGTGTGTGAAAGTTTAGATGAATGTATGTGTAGAACGCAATTGACTGAATGAATGCATTAATAGCGTATGGTGAATGTAATAGTGCAGAACTATGAGGAAGTGCTGCAGCATCACACAGTAACCTCTTTAACTGCAGTGTGCTGTAGTACTTCCGGAGCACAGGGATGTAACACATGTACATAAATATGTTGCACATCTATGCTTCTCTCTGCACGGCTGCTTAACCCCTTCCATGCGTGGCAAATTCTGCTGCGGTGCGAGGGGGGGTGGGGCTGGGTGTGGTGCCCTGGTACTCAGGACGGCTCCCGGCCGTCATGAATCACGGTGGGCGTGTGCTCGTGACGGCCGGGAGCTGTCCGAACTCCGCCCACTGATTAATTCGCCCGCACAGGCGGGGAATTAGCTGCGCGTGGGTGGAGCGGCAACGGTCGGATGGCTCCCGGCCATCATGAGCACACAACTATCGTGACTCATGACGGCACGGAAGTGGTTAAATTGCAGCCATATGGTGACACAGGCACCCTTGCACCATAGTGGAAGGATATCTGTCTCATGTGCTGTTTGTTTTTGTGCAGAAAGACACACCTTCATGCACAAAAACAATCAATAAATGCACTTTTCTCTTTCAATGTATGCTGAACATTTTAGCATGCATTGAAGATTTAAAAATGAAGAGAAAAAAAAACAATTCTCCTTGTTGTGCTTTCGTACACCAATTAGAGAATGGTGCAGCATTCACACACATATCGAGATTTGTGTCTTGTTCTATGAGTATTCAGTGCAATCATGCACAACCACACTTATAGAACAACCTTTGAACGCAAAGTGGTGTGTATGATGAGGTTGTATTTACATGGTGTAGAAAAAGTACACAGAGCGCCTTTTCCTCTCTTTGTAAATATGAAAGAGTGTCTTGCGCAATAACGATGTTACAAAAAGTGACATATTTTTGTTTTAAAATTGCTTCCGAATGATAGAAGGTAAGCACTGAGTTTTGTCTGCAAAGATGCTCAAACAAGAATGATTGAAATGATTGCGGTCCTTCGATAGGTACAATGGGAAATATTATGAACCACTCAAATCTGTTTTTTTGCAAGTCACATAATATCCGGTAACAGAGAGATTTCAAAAATACATCGGTATAAACAGAGTGTTTTTAAAATGTTTTTCAATCTTTGAAGGTTCTTGAAGATCTGCCCATTCTGCATATTTATATTTACTTAAACTTACCTTCACAGTAATAGAAATTAAAAATGGTATACATTTTTTTCAGATTTTTTTTACAATAACAATTGATGTAAATTGCTTATTTTAGAATTAGGATCTGTAAAGAAGAAAAAAAATAGTCATAACATGTAATAATAAATTTTTTACAACACAATATAATTTCAACAAAGTAATTTGTTTGCCTTTTTTGCTGTTCTCAGAATATATTGAATTTCACTAGAAATAGTGATTTCAATCGTACTCATCACTTAACAGCGGGCAAAAAAAATGATTGTTTAAAAAAACCCAACATGCTATTCTCAGTAAAATACTACAAGATACAAATCACACATATATAAAATGCATATGGCTAACAAAATTTTATAAGTTTAACTTATAAAAACTGTAAATATTGTCGCTGAAAAATATTCACCGAGTCAATGAGCACAAAAAAGTCCATAATTCAAACATATACCTTTCCTTGAGGCCATACAGTATTTTTGCACTCCTTTTTATGTATATTGTCCAATGGTAGTCCTATTAAATGGTAATAATAAATTTCTCAGAAAGTGAATTATCTTCCTAAAACTTAGACTTTAAAAATATTAGGTAGGAATTTAGTAATTCCCTAGGCAAACGTTGTTTGAAAACCAACTGGGAATCATTACAAAGTGTCCAGCCTTTGTCACATTTTAGATAGGCAGTGTAATGTCCAGATGTGGTAGAAGGACCATCATGGAAAATTATTGCAATTGCTACAAAAGTCCTTCCTGATATTGATACTTGTGTTGCTACAAACTGCTTTATTAAAGTATCCAATTTTCTTCCATCAGCTGTACAACGTTGCATCATTAAAATTATGTATTGTCCATATTTTGTTAAAAATAATGTGGATAACATTTCTGATTTACATTGGCTACACTCCATGTTTTGATTTGAACCTTTAACTAATTTATTTAAAAAAACTGATTTACAGTCTGGTAATGTTAAATACAGAAATCTTTCAGTGTCTACATTAGTGGAACATGTATACATGCAATTTTCACAATGATGTTCCCATCTGTAAGAAAGGCCAAAAATATTTTCTATTTCTACTCCTTCATTTTCAAAAATGGTAAGCATATACATTAAAAATTCGTGAGCATCTTGTTGGATATTTTGTGTAAATTATGTAGAACCAGAACAAACATCCAAAAGATTACGAACATCTGAAACAGATTGTATTTTACTTCTATCTGTTGTCAATTTTTCAAAAACAGAATGCAACAGAGAACAAAGTCTTTGTTGCCGATTCTGCATAATTTGTTCTTGCAAACCTTCAAGATAAAAAACAACATTGACCACTACATTAGCATAGCAGTTGACACCTGAACTATTTTCAAACTGATAACCAACAACCTCTTCAACAGTGTCCAATTTCTTTTTACTTGCAATCACAACATTATCTTGTTCTATTTCCTTCTCAACAACTACAGAACAGACATTCTCAATCCTTCTTTTCGACCAATCACATGCTTTTCAAATACAGGATATTGACCTAAATTTGGAGCATACACCCTTCTTAATCTATTATACTCTTTTACACAGTTTGCCTCTGCATTAACCTTTGTCTCATCAAAATCAATCAAAAGCAACATATGCCATGCCCTCTTTAAATACAGTAGATCCAATATTCACCAATGCACTGTCTACACTTAATCCTTGAGATTTATGAATAGTCACTGCATATGCCAGAGAAAATGGAAATTGTTTCCTACGGACATATAAATCTTTACCAAGCAAAAAACCAACTGAACAACGACCAATTTCTTTAACATCTTCAATCTAATCAAATTTAATTTTTAAAAATTCAACTCCTTCTTTTTTCTGATAATTAACAAAATCTACCACTTTACCCATTGTGCCATTAACTAACCCTTTTTCTACATCCAAATTACGCCTTAAAATTACCCGACAGATTACACATGCATAGTGTCTTTTCTAAACCAGCTGTTTTAGATATTTTTTTTTCTAAAGAATCCAGTTTTGTTTTCAACTTTCCCATCAAAATAATAGTGATTCCTTCATGCTCTATTTTATCGATGGCTTCCATTTTTATAATTTCTTCATTTTCCAGTTTCAATAGTACTTTGTTGAATATGGAACACTCGCTCAGTGTTGGCATTAAACAGATCACTGATTTATTTTCAGCAATTTTTATGTACACTTTTGCAGGAACTACAGCTTCATTTGGAAAGACATTGCAAAGTAATCGACTTTCCAAAGCTTGTTTGCCATGTTTTGTAAGAATTCCAATTCTTATATCTTGAAGAATACTTCCATATGCAGCATCATTTGCCTGTCGCATATTTGTTGTCAGTTCTTTGTATACAAAATGAGTCCAAATGTTCACATTACCAACACTACCAAAAGACTTTCTGGTATCTTCATGTGCAAGTGTTTTAAATACCGGTTGTCCTTTTACTGGAGTCAGTTGCAATAGATCTCCAAAAACTATAACGTGTTTTCCTCCAAATATCATGTCATACTCTGTTTTAAGAATTTGTTGCATTCTTAAATGCACAAAGGACAAAGGCAAGCATCACGTTTGAGACCATGCTCACCTCATCAATAATGAGCAGTTTCATTTTCTTCAAGACTCTTGAAACTTCACAACAAGCTTCTCCAGATAGCTTGTGGTATTCCGATTTGTTCTCATGCTCTACTGGTAGCATTAGTAAATGATGTAAAGTAATTCCTTTAATGTTATGTGCTGCCAACCCAGTTGGAGCAGTGACAACACAAGACAAATGCGACTCAGTTGTTTTTTGCAGATAACTTGTAATTACATTAATTAATAAACTTTTTCCTGTTCCAGCTTGACCACTCACATACATTCGGAAAGGTTGAAATGATGTACATGAGCACCCTTTCTTTTCATGAAGTAATCCATGGTCAATCTGCTCTTTCACTTGTTGATATATTTGTTTCTGTTCAACATTTAGTTGTTCTTCCAAGTTTCCTAACTGAATTACATATTCTTGAGATTGATACATTGCTGTTTCCACCTCATTCATGGCAGTTGCTGCTTCATTTTCAACAACTGGTTGTCCAAGTGGATCTTGACTCAGTGCAGCAGAACTTTGACTGTCTTGAGAACTGTCTCTAGCAATCTCAGCTGTAATTGTAGCTTCTTGATCAATTTCATCATTCAACATTTTCACATAATTTACAAAAGCACTGCATTGTATGCTATCTTTACAAGCATTAAATGAATCTTCATAGCTCTGAAAATCTCCAAGTAATTCCAGTTCTGAACGCCATGGTTTGAACATTTGCAAAAAGGGTAAATAGTAAAATTCCCTTTTATCAGCAGTGTCGCAACTCAGTTTCCTGTGATTAATTAAATTTCCTTTCCTTTGTTTCACCAGACATCCTTCAGAACCAATCACTGCACGTTTTCCATCATTGATGTTCTCTGTAGAATTCCGTTTAAAAGTGTACTTTTGTAGCACTTCATAGAGACACATGTTCTCAAGATGATGACTTCTATTTGGGTAGTATGTGTCCAACATATTCGTTTTCAAAATATCTGTACTTTCTGGTTCTTTTTCTGCTAAATATTCAATTTGTTGAACAGATTTCAGTACCCGATTTCGCATTCCTGCAAGACCTAGACTCACCCAAATGATTCTTCTACTTTTGGAATATAGACTTGCAGATGATAACCGATCTGAACATTCATATGCTCCAATGAAAAATGCGATAACATCTTCAAACTGAAACTGTATAATTTTTTACTTAGAGTCTTCTCGTGAGAAATCTCTTCCCACATTTCTTTCAATTCCGTCTTTTCTGATTTAGTAATGTAGGACGTTACATATCGTGCAACAGCAATGGAATTGTCCGCAACATACTGAATATCCATGTTAGCATTCCACATGGATAAATTAACTGGATTGTAGTCATTTATGTATTTGGAATATACACTTCTTTTTAAGTTGTATGTATTTTTCGGAGACTTTCTTGTGATGGTATGTCGCATAGCTGACATAAAACTGTTCACTCTTCCTTTGGATAATACAGGACGTGGAAATCCAAAACGACATTTGGTATAGAACTTATCCTTTGACTTGTACTTTCGTCGACAGTATTTTCCACATCGATGGCTTTGGAATCGGAAGACTTGTTGTTTTAGGTTTTTATGTTCTTTGCTATTGGGTACAGCACATGTGGCATAATCTTCAATGAAAGACAAAACAGTTTCATCTGAATCTGTTTCAAATTTGGGGGCGTCCTTGATCCATAACAACATATGTATGTGAGGAGCACCTCTTGCTTGATACTCCTTTCTCCAAAAGAAATCCACAACTTCTCCAAGAGGAGGATTCTTTTTGTTGCAGATGAAAGACATCATAGCTTCAAATCTATGATTGAAATATCTGCATACATTAACAGGATCCAATGAGCACAATTCTCCAGGTGTCTTGTATTCAATATTTTTTATATTGGGATTTGCCTCTCGAAGAAATTCAAGTAAATCATCCCAAGCATACTCAGCACAGCTTAGTGTAACAAACCATGTAGGAGTTCCCAAGTTACGTAGCATACATTTCAGTTCTCCATGACGACGGTACCAATATTCATTAGTCCCACGCTGACATGCCATCAGATTAATCAACTGAGATTCTAAATGATCATCTCTCTGATGCACTTTATTCATAAAATCTTTTGCAGTTACATTTTGAAGATGCATTCCAGTTTTTAAAATGTGATTTACTGCATATGAAAGTCCAGACAAGTCACTTTCGAACAGAAGATGAAACATATAAGGGATACATTGTTGAAATCTTGGATCTTCTGCATATAATCTTGTTGTACGATATTCAGATGCAGGAATCTGCACAGGACTTTCATCATATAATCCACCTTTTCATGTTGGAAACAACTGCGGGAAACAACGAGCTTCCAAACTCTCTTCCCATACACTCATGGGACTTCCTGTTGCTTTTTTCATTTGGAACAACTCAATCGTATTCCCCATCACCTCTTTGGAATGAAGTGGATTTACACTGTAATGTTCATAGATTTCTTCACATCTGGACATGTCCACTTTTTCAATTTGTCCACTTAATGTTTCAGTATCTTCTGCTAAATCTATTTCTTCTTCCCCTACAAACACATTTCTATAGTACTCATTATTTTTTAACAGATATGCCTTATGCACTTTTCTAACATCCACTAACTCTTGGCAGATTTTCTTATTCATAGTAGGAACACCATTAACTAGAATGACTAGTGGCTCATTTTCCGCATGGTCTACACCAAGAGTTTCAATATTTTTCCTTAAATCTAACGGTAAATACACAACTCTTCCTTTCAATCCTCTTTGCAACTCTGTTTTAGGCTCCATACGAACAATAGTCTGAAACGGGTGAACACATTGAATGAGAATAGACTCATTCGTATTTAAATCTATCAGCTCTGGAGGAATAGCAACCAACTCTAGATTATTATGAAAAGCTCTAGCAGGCATTTTATTCTCATCTAATTTGTTATAACAATATTTGCAAATACGCTGCTCAGATCCCAAATCAAATAATTCTCTACCAACAAATAAGTTGCAAATTCCATCCACTTATCATTATCGTCTATTTCACTTTTTAAATACAGATTGACACCCCTAGTCTGATTTTTATAGTGAGTTCGCCGACAACAAATACAAGAAACATTTGGTCTTTCACCTGAAATTACCTTAAACTTTGAGATTTCATCCTCAAACCTTTTTGTAATCACGGGTTCTACATTGTCTTCAATATTTGTTCTACTAATGTGTCAGTTTCTGTACTCTCTTGCTGAGGACCAAAGTAAAAAAACTCAATATCATCACAAACCTTCTTCACATCTGATACTGAGCCACGCAAAAGAGCACTGTTCAACTCATTTAACTTTAGTGCTCGACTTTTCGCATAATACAATCTTCTCACTAACTTCCGCATTAGAGTATGATGTACTGCCAACATCCTGAAATGGTGAAAAACACTTTCACAAACTTTCCTAGAAAGACAAGCCAGAGAATTACCTTGCAAACCAGTATTTTTTCTCACTCTGCAAGGGTCTAGTCCTTGCAACACCTTAATCTTTTGTTTAACACTTTTTTTTCTGTATGCTCGTAAAAAACTACATAATTTATCAATAGATTCCTGTCGTACACTACAAATACTACTGCAATCCCATGTATAAACAGGGTGTTTAGGACGTCTCCCTAGAACTTCATCAGCTATGACTTCTTCTGCATTTCTTTCAACCATTTTCTCTTTCTCAATTGGACAACCATCTCTAACTTTTAACCACTGGTGTCAACTGCAAACAGTAATTTTTTGCTCTGTAAATAACTCTCTTCATTAAAGAAAGGCTCTGAACTGGAACTGTGTTTCCATTCTCCCCAAAAAACATCACAACATTTTTTTCTATGAATTACTCTTTTCCTCCTACTTTTGGCCTTCATTAAATTGATTGGTTTATCTAGTGATCGAATTCTATTTAATACTAAAATGAATAGTTTCCTTTTTACTTCAAAAGCCTTTACAACAATGTTTTCAATATGCTTCTTCTTTTTATAAAATAGAGCTCTCTTTTTACAGGACTGCATGCATAGTGGATAGGCATTTGAAGCAATTCATGTGCTAAGCCTGGCTCACTGCATGATTACTTGGGTACTGACTGAATGATTAAAGCACTGCAAGGAGACTGCCTGGGTGAATGTATAAGTGGTTGTCTTTCAGTGCAGTGAATGGATTAGTGCATGGTGCTGAATGCATCACTGGAGAAGTATAAGGAGAGTGACAGAGTGTTTGCGGGAACTGTATGAATACTGTCTGGGATATTGAAGGTGTGAAAGACAAGTATGTAGGTGGCTAGAGACCTACATCCATAATGGATAGATGTTTGAAACAGTCCATAGAGTAACACTTGGATCACTTCAAAACTACCTGACTACTGACTGAATCATTTGAGTACTACAAAAAAGAGTGACTCTGTGAATCTTTTTAAGAGTTTGGATTCTAGTGCAGTGAATAGGTTAGTACTTACTGCCAAATGAGTCAGTGGAGGTGTGCAATTAAAGTGACAGAGTGTTTATTGGAGTTTATAGATACTGACAGAGAAATTGAAGGTCTCAAATGCAATTGTGTTGGTAGTTACAGGCCTCCATGCATACTGGAAACACGTTTGAATCAATCCATGTGCTAAGGCCTGCCTCACTCCATTAGTACTTAGGTACTGACTGAATGATTAGACTATTGCAAAAAGCGTACCTGGATGAATTTACAAGTGTTTCAGTTTTGGCGCAGTGAATGCATTACTACATGGTGCTGAATAAGTTACTGGAACACTGCAAGAGGAGTGACAGGATGTTTGATGAAAGTACATGGATACGGACTGGGGAATTGGAGCTGTTAAAGACAAGTGTGTAGTGTTTTAGAAGACTGCATGCATACTGCATAGACATTTGTAGCCCTCTATGTGGTAATGCATGGTTCACTACATGAGTACCTGGAAACTGACTGAATCATTAGACTACTGCTAGAAGAGTGCCTGGGTAAAACATTTACGTTTTTCAGTTTTGGCACAGTAAAAAGATTAGTACATGGTACTGGATCAGTCACTGGAGGAGTGCAAGATGAGTGACAGGATGTTTATTGAAGTATATAGATACTGACTACTTAATTAAAGAAGTGAAAGACAAGTGTGTAGTTGACTAGAGGCCTGTATGCATACTGGATAGGGGTTTGAAGCAGTCCATGTTGTAAGTCCTGGCTCGCTGCATGAGTACTTGTATACTGAATGATAAGAGTACTGCAAAGAGTGTACCTGAGTGAATTTATAAATGTTTGGGTTCTGGAAAAGTGAATGGTTTAGTATATGCTGCTGAATGCGTCACTAGAAGAGTACATGGGGTGTGACAGGATGTTTGCTTGAAGTGTATGGATACTGACTGTGGATTTAAAAGTGTGAAAGAGAACTGTGTAGATGGTTAGAGGACTGCATGCATGGTGGATAAGCATTTGAATCAATGCATGTGCTAAGGCCTGCCTCACTCTGTTACTACTTGAATATTAACTGAATGTTTACAGTATTGCAAGGACAGTTCCTGGGTGAAAACATAAGCAATGACTGCCTTCTAATTCTAACAAAACTTGAGAACAGGAAAGTTTTTAAGCAGTTATGCATATTCAAACATATGAAGTACCCAAATGCTTCTCTCATAGTGGTTCCCTAATGCAAACAGACTCACATTGTGATTCTAGACGAGCAACACTATCCCTAGGAGTTTACCAAAACTCATTCGCTACTGTGGAAGGGGTAACGGTACTGCACACAACCTACATATTTCAGTACTGCACCTTACTGTCAATGCCTAATTCATTTTCTCAATGCATAAGCAAAGACTGGCTTCTAATGCTACTAAAACTTGACAACATGACAGGTTTTAAAACAGTTGTCTGTCAGCAAATACACGATGTTACCAAATCCTTCTCTCACAATCCTTACCCAAATGCACACAGACTCAAAGTGTGATTTTAGGCAAGCAACACTATCCTAGGAGTTTACCAAAACTCATTCACTAGTGTAGAAGGGGTCAGAGTACTGCACACAATCTACATATTTAAGTACTGCACTTTAGTGTCAAAGCCTGACTTATTTTATCAATGCATAAGCAATGACTGGCTTCTAATGCTACTAAAACTTGACAACATGACAGGTTTTAAAACAATTGTCTGTCAGCAAATACATAATGTTACCAAATGCTTCTCTCACAGTGGTTCCCAAATGCACACAGACTCACATTGTGATTCTAGACAAGCAACATTATCCCTAGGAGTTTACCAAAACTCATTCACTACTGTGCAAGGAGTAAGGGGACTGCACACAATCTACATATTTCAGTACTGCATTTTAGTGTCAATCCCTGACTCATCATGGCGCCACAGCCAGGGCGACTGACTCCGGAATCTGAGGATCACGGTTCGATCCCCAGCACCAGAGGCAGATTAGTCCAGCACCATGTGACTCTGGGCAATAGCTTGCTTAATCTTCCCAATGGCCCCCAGCGCCTAGAGACCCTTACGGGTGATTGTTCGTGCTTTACGAAGGTGGATTATTATTATAAGCAAAGACTGTCTCCTAATGCGACTAAAACTTCACAACATGACAGGTTTTAAAACAGTTATCTGTCAGCAAATGCACGATGTTACCAAATGCTTCTCTCACAATCCTTACCCGGAAGGAACACAGACTCACAGTGTGATTGTAGACAAGCAACACTATCCTAGGAGTTTACCAAAACTCATTCACTAGTCTGGAAGGGGTAAGGGGACTGCACACAATCTACATATTTAAGTACCGCACTTTACTGTCAAAGCCTGACTCATTTAAATGAATACACAACTAAAGACTGGCTTCTAATGCTACTAAAACTTGTCAAAATGAGGTTTAAAAACAGTTATCTGTCAGCAAATACATGATGTTACCAAATGCTTCTCTCACAGTGGTTCCCAAATGCACACACACTCACAGTGTGATTCTAGACAAGCAACACTATCACTAGGAGTTTACCAAAACTCATTCACTACTATGAAAGTGGTAAAGGGACTGCACACAATCTACATATTTAAGTACTGCACTTTAGTGTCAAAGCCTAACTCATTTTGTCAATGCATAAGCAAAGACTGCCTTCTAATGCTACTAAAACTTGACAAAATGGCAGGTTTTAAAACAGCTATCTGTCAGCAAATACACGATGTTACCAAATGCTTCTCTCACAGTGGTTTCCAAATGCACACACACTCACACTGTGATTCTAGACAAGCAACACTATCACTAGGAGTTTACCAAAACTCATTCACTACTATGGAAGGGATAAGGGAACTGCACACAATCTACATATTTAAGTACTACACTTTAGTGTCAAAGCCTGACTCATTTTATCAATGCACAAGCAAAGACTGGCTTCTAATGCTACTAAAACTTGACAACCAGACAGGTTTTAAAACAGGTATCTGTCAGCAAATACATGATGTTAGCAAATGTTTCTCTCACAATGGTTACCCAAATACACACAGACTCACAGTGTGATTATAGACAGCCAACTATCCCTTGTACAAAATACATTTACTAGTCTACAAGATCTAAGGTGACTGCACACATTGCAGAAAATCTTCTACTACAGATTAGTACCAAAATGTTTCTCTCAATATTATTCCTAAATGCACACAGACTCACTGTGTCATTCTAGACAAACAACACTATCCCTTGCACTATACCAAAACACATTTCTTAATCTACAAATACTACATTTTAGTGTAGAAACATGACTCATTTTGCAAATTTATAAACAATGACTGATTTCTAATTGTACCAAAATATAAAAACAGCACAGTTATCTTTCTGGAAACACATGAAAAACACAAATGCTTATCACAGAATGATTTCTACATGCACACACACTGTCAATAAGATTGTAGACAAAAAAAAGTACTCCCTGCACTTTATCAGGAAAAATACATTAGTCTGATTAACATCAAAATACAGCACATACATCCCCTCACAATTAAATAACTCACCTTTCAAGTTGTTTTGTAGATTAAGAAGTATATCAGTCACACACCAGATTTTCTTATACAGAATCTCTGCACTGTGCACCTGTCAGCAAAACCAAAGAATGGCAAAGTTTCCCTCTCATTTTCCACACATATACATGTAAACATCAAATCACATTCCTTCCCACATAAATTCAAAACCAAACACACATTTCTATTGGTTAAACATTTCAACCCTTTCCAAATGACATACATTTCAACCCTACCCCCAATCTGCCTTCTGCCTGTTACCATAGAAACAGGTCATGGAACACTGCACTGAGCACACAGGTCACAAGTTCAGCACACAATGTTGCTAATCAAAACAGCAAGTGTGCTTGACTTTTCAACATTTCAGCTTATCATATATAATGTTCCTTTCAACCAATAAGAATCATGCGTTTAAAAAACAGAAACATGCACCCTACCTTTCAGTGTAGAAGGTTGTCAAACAACCAATGATTTCTTGCCTTTTTTCAAAACTGCATTTTAGAAAAATCTTACTTTTCAAACTGCCATTTCAGTTACAGAGACCATCTGAGTGCATCCAGCCCTCCCTTCAAGATGCTTATTGTGTGGATTGTGGGACACAGCTATATTTTCTGGAGCCAAATGTATGCAGAAAATAAAGGCATTCACAAAGACCTAGGTTTGCCAAATGTAGACATTAAATGGATTGGACAGAGAGGGTTAAAGTGGCACCAATTGATGCCATTGCTAAAATCCTTTATGCATATCCAACACCCTGACCTCATAATAGTGCACTGTGGTGGCAATGACCTAGGCACTTTCACTGGGGTAGGTCTGGAAATGCTTATGAAGGACACCTTTGCAGAATTGATTTTACTTTTTCCCAAAACTGCCTTTGTGTATTCCAACATATGCCAAAGGCAGAAATGGAACTGGTCCAATCATTTTTGTCCACAAATTGAGAAAGCTAGGAATAAATCTGTTTCTGCTTTTCTCCGAGACTATAGAATGGGGTCCATTTACAATAACAATCTGCGCTTTCATATGCAAGAGATGTATAGGAGAGATGGAGTACACTTTACTGATTAAGGAAACAGAGTCTTCCTCAACAACTTTAGACTCTGTATAGGTACTTACTTAAAAGTACCAAAACCTCTCATGAACACAACAGCTCTTTTTAGAGCCACTCAAGAACAAAACACTTAAGCTTGATGTTTATCTCCCAAAAATTTCATTTTTTTTTCCCTGGATCCGCGCACCCAACGTGTTAGGAACCGCGCACTCAACGCGAGAGGAACCGTGCACCCAACGCGTTAGGATGCGCGACTCCTAATATTACCGTAAAAAAAAAAATAGCCCCTATCACTAATTTTTATTATCCCCGGGGACCCCATCCCCCGGGGCTTATAAAAAAACGTTGGAGACCATGGGGGAAGCCCCCACGGTCCCAGCCGGCTTCCCGCGTCCTTCGGGAGCCAGCATTGCTTTTCCACATGGGGAGCTGCTGACATGCTGCTCTCCATGTGGAAAAGCAATATCATTTTGATTTTGAAAGAGAGAGCAGGTTTCCCTGCTCTCTCTTTCAAAATCCTAACGAAGTTTGCTATGGGAGGGCGGTCTCCAGGGCCCTCGAGGACTCCAGGAGGGGGGCTACGCAGCCCCCCTCCCCCTATTAATTTACTAATATTTTGCCCCCGGGATTTGGCCCACCCTGGGGCTATTTATTAACGAAGTGCGGAAGTCCGCGCTTCGTTTTTTTTTCCGGCCGGATTCGCGCACCCTGCGCGCATTTCACCGATTTACTTTTTTTTAAAAAGGGGGCCCCTGGGGACCTTCTGGGACCCCCTAAGCAACACTAGAGGGTCAGAGTATTTCTACCCTGCCCCCTTTATATGTTTTAAACACTTATTCCCCTTACTTCTTCAGCCTCGCTTCTACGAGGCACAAAATGGCTCCCAACAGTTCCTGGTTTCGAATGTAGACAGACACTTCACAGCCAATTAGCATTCAGCGCGTGATTGGGAAGGTGCTTGCTCGGTTCGGGGAGGGTCCGCTTAGGGTGCGCATAGGGTGCGCGGATCCTCCGAGGCCATAGATATATCTATCTTTTTTAGTCTAATTTTCTCAGGAGCTACTGAGCAGATCTACACCATTTATGCAAAAGGCACGAGTCTGAACTGAGGAGTACCTCTTTGCCAAATTTGGTGTAATTCCATTCAGTTCGGGCTGTAGCTGCGTCAACAGGTCCTATGGGGAAATTGCATGGGGAAAATGCGTTTTGGGACCCCCCTTTTTTCTCAGCCCCCACTTGACGAATCACCACGATTCGTCAACCATCGCCAGACTTATTGGCACTAGAATGTTGCGGATTTCCTATGGAAAATAGGTCCTAACTATAACTACCTACTGGCGACCGCCAGTAGGTAATATAAAAAAAAAAATATATATATATATATATATATATATCTATATATATATATATATATTCACTGAAAAAACCATAGGTTTCAGGGGTGTTATAGTTAGCTGGACTTTTCACTTGTACAAAACCATTGAAATTCCCCCGTTATAGTTAGTTCAGCTAACTATAACTCGCGCGCCCGCAATGCACTGCTGATGACGTCACATATTACATCACTCATGACATGGTCAGTGACATCACTCATGACATCACTGATGACATCTCAAATGACATCACTGATGACATCACTGATGACATCATCCAGTGAATGTGTGTTTTTCTGAAAATTAAATATGTTTTATATATGTATATCTCAAGGTCGATGGAAGAATAAATGGGTATATAAGTGTCTAAATGGATGATTTGTTTTTGAAAAATTGATTGTGTAACTGACTGATTAAGTGTATCATAGTGAATACATGGCTTAGTGAGTAATGTTTAAATATGTAAATATCTGTATCAGTCTCTCACTTTGTGTATAAGTGGCTGCATGGGTTGGTGAGTAGCTACATGGGAGTCTATATAGGTTATTAGTTGGTTTTTTGAGTATCAGTCTGAGTGTCTGCATGGTTCGGTGGGGGGTATTACGTAGTGCATAGGTGCATGAATGAGTGACTCACTGTTTGTATGGGTTGAACACAGCATGTGTGCAGGACTGTATGGGTGGATGAGTGTGTGTATGGGTGTGTTAGTGAGTGAATGACTGTCTCAATAGTGTCTTTATGAGTAACTACATATGTTTTAAACTAGTATATGTGACTATTGGTGTATATATGTGAGTATATGTGAGAGTGAGAGATTGAAAGAGTTCCTGTTTGAATAAGTATGTGTTTCTTTAAGTGATTGTTTAAAAGACTAAGTATGTGTAAGTTTCCGTAGAAGTAAGTATGGTGGTGTGTGTATAACTGTATATGCAAGTAAATGTATGTTTGATTCTTTATTAGCATGAGTGACTATGTGTGTGAGTAACTCTATGGATGAGTGGCATTGTGTAACAGGATGTATAGGTGTATGAGTACATATGATGAGTGAGTACATGTATGAGTGACTGTATAGGACTGTTGGTGAATGAGTGGATGTGTATGTGGATCTTAGAATTACTGAAGAGGTTGTTGTAACTGGTATTGGTATGTCCATTGTTTTGAAAATTTTAGTCTCTATTTTTGAATGTGTGTATCAAAGGTTATATTAGGGTGAGAGGAGGTCTGCCACTCTATCACAAGGATGATGTCATCAGTGATGTCATCAGTGATGTCATTTGACATGTCATCAGTGATGTCATGAGTGATGTCACTGACCATGTCATGAGTGATGTAATATGTGACGTCATCAGCAGTGCATTGCGGGCGCGCGAGTTATAGTTAGCTGAACTAACTATAACGGGGGAATTTCAATGGTTTTGTACAAGTGAAAAGTCCAGCTAACTATAACACCCCTGAAACCTATGGTTTTTTCAGTGAATTTCTGAGGTTTTTTAAATGCTAATTCCTAACTATAACGTGCCTGAAACCTATGGTTTTTTCTGTGAATTTCAAAGGTTTTTTAAATGCTAATTTCTAACTATGCCTACAGAGATAGGACATGTGAAGAAAGAAGAAAAAATGCACAGAAAGAAACAAAAGAAGTGCAGAAAGAAGCAACAGAAGTCCTCAAATACGAAGATAAGTGCAGGAAGAAGGATAACGTGCAGAAAGAACAAAAAGAAGAGCAGAAAGAAGCCTTGTTGCAAAATCATCCTGTACCCTCAACTTTTTCAGACGGATACTGGTGGTAACTGAGTCTGACTAACCAGTCCTAGAGCCAGTGCTTTGTTAAAAGACACTTAGAATACAGTGAAAACACCTACATACACTAGGGAACATTATGCGTTGGGGTCCCCCTGTGATTAGCATGACCTCCTCTGTAAGCCCCTAGTATATAATAGGGCATGGGGATTAAAACTACCTCTTAAAACAGGCCACAGGGCGTTTTTGCACACGTTAACTCAGGCCCCGTCCCCTCCATTCACCACTGTGTAAACACGCCCTGTGTCCATTTTTAGTTGGGAGATTAAGTTCATTTGAATCCTGAGGGTCCCTAGGGTCCAACTAGCCCACTAGGTACCTCCAGTAAGTGCCACAGAGCTGCGTTGCAGAGAGGTGTAAAAAGTGGCACGGCCTGGACCACCTCTCTGCAATGCAGCTCAGTGGCGCTTACTGGAAGCACTTGGTGGGCTAGTTAGCCCCCAGGGGCCCTCAGTATTGAAGGGAAATTATATCCCCAATTTAAAACGTGCCATAGTGCGTGTTTGCACACGTCACCTCAGGCCCCGTCCCCTCCCTTCACCACTGTGTAAACGCGCCCTGTGGCTGTTCTAAGTTGAGAGATTAAGTCCCCTTGAATCCTAAGGGTCCCTAGGGTCAAACTAGACCACTAGGTACCTCCAGTAAGCGCCACAGAGCTGCGTTGCAGAGAGGTGTAAAAAGGGGCTTGGCCTCAGAACACCTGGCTGCAGCGCAGCTCCCTGGCGCATACTGGAGATGCCTGTTGGGGGCGCGTTTGCAGAGTGCTGCACGGAGGGGGCATGGCCTCCGGCACGATGCCAGTCTTTTATTTATTTTAGTTTTTTAAGAAGGGGGGCTGTTTGGTTCCCCTTCTTATTCTAATTTATTGGCCCTGATGACCCCATCCCCCAGGGCCAGTCTCCTAATTATATTTTTTTGACCCCAATCCCCAGGGCCGGCCACTGTTTTTTATTATTTTTAAAAAATATATATTTATAGACACACCTAGGACATGCTGGACAAACCGTACGTACCTATCACCATGACGATTTGCGTGATATTCATTAAAAGGCGACTATGCATGCAATGAATCCACGTGGAATGTATTTACACCACTAGTGAAGCTCTGACATGTCTGATGCCCTACCGTGCCTAATCCTGGTAGACACCCTTGTCGTTTATTTATACAAACATGGGTAGCTATTGACGGGCACATTTAATACACATGCACACCAAGCCATTCAAAGGGGATTCGACAAAAATTCGACCAAAACTATGCAAGAAACCCCCCTCACGGTTAATAAAACACACATCCACTGCCGGATGTGTAATACTTTTTATTTTACTCTCTGGAAAGGGGACGAACATCACTTGAGAGTCACAGCGTGCTCCTGACAGAGCCCAATGCTGTGTTACACCCACCATTGCCTGCCGAGTGCCACACACCTCTGTGTTGTATTCCACTAGCTAGTGCATATGCTATGACACTCTCTAGCCCATGTGCACTGTAACACCACCCCGTGAATATGTCATGCCACACTTGTCTTTGCACGGGTTATATTGCCCCATCTAACGTGCCTTTCTCGATGCCTATGTTATAACGCACAGTGCTATGCCATACATATTACAATCTGGGATCCATATCTTTGTCACAGTGCATATGCAACGTTACACTCCCCAGCACATATTTTATATTACAACTTTAGAGACTAGTTAGGTTACACAACACTCCCCTGTGCATATTACACTCCAAGGCGCATATCGCATAGCACACGCTAGTGCCTCTGCTATCTCGCGCTCTCCAATGAATCTGTCATTGCGCACAATGTATTGCATATTATATTTCACGCCCGGTTCATCTTATATCACACTTTTTGGTGCATAGTTTATACCATACACTATATCTAGTTTTCATTTTCAATCGTGCTCTCAGGACTATGTTCTATATAACACTGTGTTCACCTACCCTTTTCACGGGCATTACATTTTGCGATAGGGGGTGGAGGGTCAGGGGGTGTTTCTGCCAAGTGAGCCCGGAGTCACAGTCACAAACGTCCTCTTCTTCCTGAATAAAAGTGAGATTATGCTGCATACTTGTTCATATTTTAAGTAGTTCGCACAGACACAATGTTTTAAAAACAATAAAGTTCCTAATACCCGCCTTCTCTGAACAGTTAGCTTGCTGCCCCATCCCCTTCCTCCCTATCCTCTGTTGTGTGAATCCATGGACTAGCCTCCTCCCTCCTGCCATGCATGGTCTGATGTGCTGCCACTGCCCTCAATTTAGTATGATGTACCAGTCCACTCCTCCTGCCCTCCATTGCCCAATTCTATGCCCCATCATTGACCTCCTGCTTAAACTCTGTGCTTAGCTTGCTGCCCCTATTCTCCTTCCCCCTGCCCTCCGATGTCTTTGTGCATGCCCCTGCTCCATCCTTTTTGCCCACCATGTCCCATGGACCTGCCACTCCTATCTACTCTGAGTGTTCTGTTGAGCTGCCACTCCCCTCCCACCTGCCTAGCATTGTCAGATGACTGTAACCTGTCCCTGCCATCTCCACCCTGCCTGTCCACATGCCATGCCCCTATCCTCTTCCTCCTGTCCTACATGGTCCATTGTACTGCCACACCCTTCTGCCCTCCCTGGTCTGTTGTGCTGCAACTGCTCCTCCTGCCTGCCCCGTGTGGTCTGTTGTGAGGTCCCTTCCCCTGAACTTTCTTGTCTGCGCACAGGTCCTGACCCTCCCTTCAATCCTCCATCGTCCTTTGTGCATGCCCCTCCACCCTCCTTCTTGCCCATCATAGCCATTGTGCTGCCACTAACCCTCCCACTTGCCATGCATGGTCTTCTGTGCTGCCATGGACCCTCCCACCTTCCCTGTGTGGTCAGTTAGCTGCCCCTGACCCCCTCCCACCTTCCCTCCATGGTCTGTGTGTATGCCATCACAGTCTCACTGTTGCTCTTCATGGTGTGTCTTGCTTCTAGTGCCCATCCTGCCTGACCTCCATGGCTATCTTGCTGCTCCTGCCCTGCCCCCTTGCCCCCAGCCCTACTCCCTCCCTCCTGGCTTGTCTGTTCCATTGTAATGCCCCTGATCCGTCCCTCCTGCCCTTTATGGTCTGTTATGCTGCAGCTTTCTCTCCTGTCTGTCCATTATGGTCAGCTAGCTACCATTGCCTCTTGCCCCTCTGTTCTCTGTTGTCCATGTGCATGGTCCTGTCCCCTCCCTCTTGCTTTCTATGGATTGTTGTGCTGCACTCCCGTCCTGCATGCCCTGTGTGGTGTATTGTGCTGCTGCAAACCCTGATGCCTGCCCTGCAGGGTCAGTTTGGTGCACCTCTCCATGTCCCTCCTGTCCTCTGTTATCCAAGTCCATGTCCCTATCCCATTTCCTTCCATGATCCAATGTACCATACTTGCGAACATTTTGAACTTGGTAAGAGGGAGATTTTGAAAAAAAACTGGGGTATTGATTTTCCCCTTTGAGTTACATTGAAAAAGAGGATATTGTAGACAGGAGACAGATCAAATAAAGCCCATTTGAGCTTAAAAACATTGGACGTTTCCTGGCTGAATCGGGTCTGTTGGCATGTATGGTTGTACTACCATTGCCTCTTCCTTCTGCCCACAATGGTCTATTACATTGCCACAGCCTTGAAGGAGGGTAGATTTTGTATCACAGGGGGCCCCTGGCCCGTTCTGTCCACACCTGAAGTATGAGACCCTTGTCCTTGCCCTGCCAGCTGCATTTGTAGGCCGTATTAAATTGACCAGCGGGTCCTGTGTTGCTATATAATTATCCTGAGACATCCTTACCACTCAGCCAGCATAAAACCCCTGTGTAGGCCCTTCTGTTCAATATGTAGGCCTCTTTGTTAAATTGACCATAGCTCTGCAATTTTAGTGTATAGCAGTCTGAAGGCAGGTCTGCGAGGCCTTCTGATCCAAACTAGTAGCCCCCACCCTACCCGAGTGCTCCGTGCTCGGTATCAAAGTTCAACATCCCCCTGAAGCTGTCGACATACAGTAGGCTGCATCCTGGACTGGTACTTGCTTCCTGGGCAGGTTTCCCGCTTTTAAGGAAGTGGCAACCGCAGAGCGTCAAGTTAGGAGAACTGAGGAGATTTTATACATGAATATATTGAATTCCCGTACAATACCCATTATTTTCTGCTTGCTCTATGGAACTTACGATAAGCGATTGGCCTGAGAGACTGACCTTTTCACCCAGTCCATTGTCAGCATTAAGTGGGTAAATGACGAAATGTCTGGTAAAATCTGCAGACGAAGCTTTTGGGTAGCATACGTAGGTAGATGTAGCGTGCAAAGGAGCCCACAAAATGATATAAAAAGGGAGCACCCACAGATATCGACGGACTACCTCGCCGTCTGTATGTAGGTTAACAGGCAGTGCAGGTTTTCCCCAAGAGCTGGGAGCTCTTGTCTTCCTTTGCTTAAAATGTCTTGCTCTGCTTTGCTTGAAGTATCTTATTCTATTTTACCTATATGAAATGTCATGTTATGTTTAACCATTGTTCTCTTTACTTTTGCATTTAAAAGATTTTGTATTGTAATTGCAGGAATGCTTGCTCTAAGAGTAAACGTGAGTGTTCCTAGGTAACATTTTCCTTGGTGTAACTTGTTTCTCATGATGCATTTATAGATGTGTTTTCTCTCTCTCTCTGTCAGTACATTAATTGAGATACAGAGAATATTATGACAGCTGTATGATTATCTGGATTCTGTATTTTGTACTTTATGTCTCTATTCTGCGGTTTCTTTGAAGTTGCATCTTCTCATTAAACTGCCATTGTATTCTGCCTCCAATTCCATGTCTCATATGTCTGTTTTCTTCATTTTTGGAGCAAGCGTTCCTAGGCACCCCGGCTCAAATTAAGGTGCCCCTTTTGTCCCTGACTCACTCTCCTGCTCAGTTCTGTGGTGGCTCCCGGGGATCTGGGGACCGCCCCTAGCTTCCTTGACCCGTAATAGATCTTCCCTCCAACAGCCTCTCTTGCAAGTCCTGTATTGTTGGTTTGTTGCCCCTGCCCCCCTTTCCACTGCCCTCCATAGTCTGTTGTGCTTCCACGGCCCTTCCTGCCTGCTCAGTGTGGTTAAATTGTTGCCTTTGCACCCTCCTACCTGCCTTCAATTTTCAGAGTCCGTGCCCCTGGCCTCTGCCTCTCAACAGTATCCTAATGAACAACTAGATTGCTAACATTCTATATTTATTACAAAAGTGTGGAACGCCTGACATCATCTTGATGTAATCAAAACTGTAATACCTAGAGCATTTCCTTTAGAAATTACATATATGAGAGGGTCTTATTGGCATCAAAATTATGGTTAGTGCTCTAAAAGACTAAAATAAGGACATATTTTCTGAGTTTTCAAATAGCGACAAAGCACTTTTAAATTATTTGTTATCTTTATGTTTTTTTATCCAGTTGACCACTTGATTAAATGTTGCACTTAGGGGAGAGGATGTGGTGTTACTTCCAGAACTGCAGACTTTGCAACTGGGGAACCAGGTTGAAGTTTCTGCTTCAGCTCGACATTCTGTGATTCTGGTCAAATCACTTAGTCTCCCCATGTCTACAACCAAAATGAATTTGTTCTTGTGTGATGTAACCAATGCTCATGTAAAGCACTCCAATACCTGACAAGTCTGCACTATATAACACTGCAAAAACACAAAATAATAAGTGTTTTGCACACTTCTGTCATTGGGCTATATTTGGGCTACATCTGGGTGATTTTGGGCTACATTTGGGCTCTTTTGTCTCCGGTGGCCATCTTGGGAGATTTATTTGTTATGAAGTTTCCTAATTTCCTCATGTACTGCAGTCTCCTCAGAAGGAAATGCTTTCAGTTTTTTACTTTGATTCCATCATGAAGGTATCCAGATATGTCACACATTTGCCATAAATTCTGAATGTTAGCACTCTAGTTGCTCATTAGATCACTGTAGTAAAACTACTGCACCATGGAAGTCTGCTCCTGGTATTAAAAGTGCATGTTTCAGTCTGCATGTCAGAATGTTTTAATGAAATAGAAGAGGATTTGAGAAGTCACTCAAAATGTGCCCTCATTTTCTTTCTTCAGCATTAATCATAATTTCTATGGCAAAATGAACCTCCTCATTGTGTTCCTTTTTAAATTAAATGTTTTAAGTGTTACCAGTTTATTCCAATCAAGATGGCTTCAGGTGTGCCATACTTTTGTCATAATGAAGACAGTAAGCGCTCTAGTTGTTTTTAAGAACATTCTGGGACATTCTGTCATTGGGCTATACTTGGGCTACATCTGGGTGATATTTGGGCTACATTTGGGCTCTTTTGTCTCTGGTGGCCATCTTGGGAGACTTATTTGTTATGAAGTTTCCTAATTTCCTTATTTACTGCAGTCTCCTCAGTAGGAAATACTTTCAGTTTTTTACTTTGATTCCATCAAGAAGGCATTCAGATGTGTCACACATTTGCCATAAATTCAGAATGTTAGCACTCTTTTTGCTCATTAGATCACTGTAGTAAAGCTACTGCTCACCAGGGAAAACTGCTGCTGGTATTGAAAGTGCATGTTTCAGTCTGCATGTCAGAATTTTTTAATGAAATAGAAGAGGATTTGAGAAGTCACTCAAAATGTGCCCTAATTTTTCTTTCTGCAGCACTAATCATACTTTTTATGGAAAAATGAACCCCCTCATTTTGTTCCTTTTTAAATTAAATGTTTTAAGAGTTACCACTTTAATCCAAGCAAGATGGCTTCAGGTGTGCCATACGTTTATCATAAGTAGGACTGTTAGCGCTCTAGTAGTTCTTTGGAACACTCTGGGAAGCTGCAGTAGAACACAAAGGAATCAACTGACAGTCTCTGCCCTTGTTGGATGTACATGTTTTACTGAGAATGTCAGACTTCATTCTCACATGACTGAGAAAGATAATGTGAATTTACAGAAAATAAGCTCTCAGTTTAGCCTATAGATCACCTTCCAAACCTCTGTGGTAAAAGCATGAGAAAATATTTTTCTCTCAATCATGATATCCCAGCAGAAGGCTTTTTCACATGGTGAAATCACCTTAGAACATACCACAATTCCTAAAATGAGTATGGTACCATCAACAAATGATTTATAATGTAACTAAAGTCTTAAAACCTTCTATTAACTGCAATGCTTTTTAATGAGGTGCTATCATGTATATTGGTCCCAAGATGGCTGCCAACACTTCTTGGATGAAGTGCTGACAGCCAATCAGATCTCAGGATGAGATGTTTGGTTAGGCTCCGCCCACATATATGTATGCTTTTAAATGCTATTTTCTCAGGAAATACTGAACAGATTTACACCAGACCTGCAAAAGGCACTTCCTTGACCTTATGGCTACCTCTCTGCCAAATTTCAAGTAATTCTGTTCAGCCGTTCGGGCTGTAGCTGTGTCTAAAGGTCCTATGGAAAAATGCATGGGGAAAACGCGTTTTGGGACCCCCCTTTTTTCTCGGCCCCTGCTTGACGAATCCCCCCGAGACTTTCAGGGTAGGAGCGGAGCGTAGCGCCCCACCTATTTTGAAAATTTCGCGAGGATTCGTCGACCGGCGCCAAAGTTATTCCAAATAGAATGTTGCGGATTTCCTATGGAAACAGGGTCCTAACTATAACTACCTACTGGCGACCGCCAGTAGGTAATATATATATATATATATATATCTTTCTCTCTCTCTATATATACCCCCCCGTGCGCGCACGGAATGAACTGCGTTAAGTGGGCGCGCATGCCACGAATGGCGTAAAGTAACTTAGCATTTAAAAAACCGTACAAATTCACTGAAAAAACCATAGGTTTCACACACGTTATAGTTAGGAATTAGCATTGAAAAAACCTTGCAAATTCACTGAAAAAACCATAGGTTTCACACATGTTATAGTTAGCGGAAATTTTACTGATAAAAAACCAAAGAAATTCCCCCGTTATAGTTAGTGCAGGCAACTATAACTCACGCGACCGCAATCTTCTGCTGATGACATATGTGTCTTTATGAAAAAAAAATATTTGTAATATATGTATAGCTAAAAATTTATGGAAGAAGACATGGGCAAATAAGTGTCTAAATACAGTATTAGCATCAGCAGAGGATTGCGGTCGCGTGAGTTATAGTTGCCTGCACTAACTATAACGGGGGAATTTCATTGGTTTTTTATCAGTAAAATTTCCGCTAACTATAACATGTGTGAAACCTATGTTTTTTTCAGTGAATATATATATATATATTTACTTAAACACATTAATAAACTTTTAAGTTCAATTTATTTTATCATTTTAAAATTATATAAAAATGCAACAAATAAATAAAAATAAAGAAATACATAAATATATATATATATATATATATATATATATATATATATTCAAAACACAGTTCGCTGGTCTCCCTGCCGCTTTTGCGGTGGCGTGCTCGAGCGTGGTAGCGATCCTCCTACAAAATTTTCAATAAGCCTTTTCGTATTCAAAAAGCAATCTCGAGCCCAGCTCCATAAGCGTGATTCCTTTATTTAGAAAATGACGAACAAACAAACGCCCGACGCGTTTCGGTGCAGCCGCACCTTGGTCACGGGTAATCGACAGTTTGTGAACAGTGAAAACATATAGTGTTTAAACAACAACATAAAAGTAGGACTACCTGCCCCAACTCAGTATCAAAGACGTTCAAACATGGCATCCATTTTGAAATAGTCAAATTCCAAATGTTCCTATTTAGTATACATTGCTATTGCCACAGCTTCAGATTTGTTATACACACCAATAATGTAATGATGTCAAACATACGCTGTATATATACTGTGCAAATCTAAATTAAATATTTTTGGTCCCGCCCCAGTGGACAATTTAACTCAAAGCTCGTTGAGTGATAATTTTACCAAAACAAATTATCATGCACATATATATCACTTATGCGTTCTTTGCTATAACCCCTGTGGGCGATTCCCAGTACATTGATCAATTATATTGCGCCCCAGTGGGCCCCAATTTTCAGAAATCAAATGGCATTCCTAATTTTCTCATTCAGATTCAACAAAATAATAATTTCATTGTGCCTCAGTTTGTCAATCTTCTTATTGGTACGTTGACAGTTTTTGTCTCCTACAAAAAATACAAAATTGTGCCATCAGTACAGTGTAAGTGAAAAGTTAAAAACAAACTTGTAGCTTCTTATTTACAAGATATAATACATTTTGAGCTTTCAATATGCAGCAATACTCTATGATACGGTCAACCTAGATGAACCAACATTTCTCCATCCTTATTTAAGCCTAGTGGTTGTACCGTGTCATATCTAATAATCATTCTGGACTCCAATTGTCGCAATTCTCTTGTTCTGTCCCCTCCCCTTTCTGATTTTGGAATTCTGTCCAGGGCACAAAACTGTAGGACATTGACATTTTTCCCATGTAATTCTTTAAAATGTCTAGCAATGGGATATTGCTTGTCCTCATTGATAATTACCCTGGTGTGTTCTAGAACTCATTTTTTCACTTGATGAATGGTACTCCCAATATATACAAGTGGGCAAGGACAACACAAAGCATACACACAGTAATCTGATTTACATGTTAAATGTTTTTGAATCACATAAGGTTTATGACTCCTAGATAGAGGAAATTCCTTTCGATTTACACTGTTTTTGTATGCTTTACATGAATTACATGTGAAGAATCCTTTTATTTCTCTCCGATTTGTCTCTTCTTCTTTCACAATACTGCTACAGAGAAGGTCTTTGAGAGCTAAACATTTCCTAAAGGTAACCTTCGGTTTCTCAAAACTGGGTCAATGTTCAGAACATGCCAGTACCTTTTCAGACAATTTCTGTCTTGCCATGATTGATTGGAATATGCAGTGATGAACCTAATTGGTTCATCATCTTCTCGTTTTGGAATTGTAGGATCTAAAAGATCTTCTCTCAAAACTGTTCTTACTTTAATACAAGCTTGTTTTATTATTATGTTTGAGTATCCTCTTTCCAAAAATCTTTCTTTCATGTTTGACATTTCCAATTCAAAATCAGATTCTGTACTGCAATTTCTTTTTGCCCGTAGAAGTTCACCGTACGGTATACTATGGATCACATTTTTTGGATGGCAGCTTACTGCATGCAGAAGGCTGTTCCCTGCTGTTAATATTCAGAACAGCCTACTTTCCAATTTGCCATTGTTAACTTTCACAGCTACATCTAGAAATTCAATTGTTTCTTTTTCTATTGTGCTTGTGAATGTCAAATTGCAGTCATTTGCATTTTAACTGGCAACAAATTGCATAGCATCATCCCTTTCTCCTTTCCAGATACAGAATACGTCATCTATATATCTAGCCCAGAGACTCACATTTTGGGTAAAGGCCAAGATGTTACCAGCCACCTGCTCCTCCCACCAGCCGAGGTAAAGACCCGCGTAACTGGGGGCAAAGCAGGTCCCCATTGCAGTTCCCTGGGCCTGACAGTTGATGGCGTGATCAAACAAAAAGTAATTGTTCGAGAGACATCTTTGCATCATGCATAATAACATTTCTGTATGCAAAAAATATTTCATGTCCGCTGTTTCAGAAAATGATGATTTGCTTTAATTCCCAAATGGTGGGGTATGCAGGTATTTAAGCTGTTGACATCAAGTGTCATTAGCCACATATCTTCTTCCCACTGGACTTTCTCAATCACTTTAAAAAAATCTCGAGTATCTTGCAAATATGAAGGGAGTTTTTGAACATACAGACGCAGGAAATGATTGATATATTTGGAAGTATTCTCATATGTACTTCCAATCGAGGACACAATAGGTCGTCCTGGAGGATTTACACAGTTTTTATGTAACTTGGGTAATAAATACAATGCTGGCAATTTTGGATGGTCACATTTAAGAAATCTATACTCCTAATCTGAAAGCAATTTTTCATGTTTCCACAAAGCTAATTGCAGCTGATACTCATTGTTGCTTTTCTCATAGCTGGTTCTGTTACTGATTGTATAGTTTTCTACATCTTCCAACTGTCATCTACCTTCATTCAAATACATATTGATAGGCCATACAACAACATTTCCACCCTTATCGGATTTTTTAATAATCTCTTCTTTATTATTTTGTAGTTCTTCAACTGCCGCTTTCTGTTTTTGACTCAAGTTGGTATATTTAGGTTTGCTGAATTTATCTAGTTTTTTAAATTCCTTAATTGCTCCTTTTTCAAATACTTCGATATTCTCATTGTGAATTTGAGGTAAAAATCTAGATTTTGTTTAAAAATTACTGTCACTACTACAGTCAAAAATTATCCTTTCTTCAGTTAAACATGTTTCTACATCCATATCTTTGTCAGTGTCTTTTTCCAACCCTTTCATTGCCTGCAATAGATCTATATCTTCAATCGTTAAATTAGTAGACTCAACAACATTTGTTGTAGTAATCATTCTTCTATTCTGAAACCATTTTCGCAGCTTCAACTTTCTTACAAAACTAAAAAAGATCTATTCTTCCTTCAGTAAAATTGAAGTTACTTGTTGGACAAAACGTTAGACCTAATGACAAAACTTCAATCTGATCAAGCGTTAACTGAATATTAGATAAATTTACCACAGCGTGATTGTCCTTCATTTTTTGTCCATCTTGCCTCTTGTTGTCATTCCCACGTAAGCATCCAGAAAACCCTGTTTCTTTGCGCCATCTTCTGGTTCCTCCTCAGGCGCCTCGACCTCGACTTGGTGATTCTTGTGGGCCTCGGCTTCCCAGCCCTTGTCGGCCTTGTGCCATAAGCGAGAACTCCTTTAAAATATTGGATTTTACTCCTTCAATACTCAATGGCCTTCCCGTAGGTTCTTCCAATCTTACTGTTCTTGTGCTAGCTTCCAGCTGCATCTCGGTTTCACTTATCTCTGGTATCTCTATGGTTTGGCCAGGTTGATTTGTGTCCAGAGTTCCCAATATCTTTTTATTGAGTTCCCTTAAATAATCAAATTTCCTGCCAAACGTAAAAATTTGGCCCCGTTCATAATCTAGTTGGTCGCGGTAAAATTTACTTTGTTTTTTCATTTTTATTTCTTCCTCTGCTGCAGTGCAATCACACTGTGGTAAATGGACAAATCAGTGCATAAACACAGTACATTGTATTACAAGTAAGGGCTTTCCTGATGATAAATTCCTTGCTGATGCTGGAAATGTGCAACACAGTACAATCAATGCTGTTTTTGCATGCTTTGCAATTTTTGCAACAACGGAAGCCGGGACGGCCACAAATCATAGGTTTGATAGTATTGGTGACCAATTGGGGCTTAACTCATCTCTTAGTGATTTATTCCTTTTAAAGGTGATTTGTGGATAATTATTCAAATATTTCTGCAGATATGTTAGAAGAGTGGTCTAACAATTCCGCTGCATGTTCCATTACAATGATGCATATTCTGGTTAAATTTGCTTTAAAAGATCGCAGCAAATTATTGGCAGAGATTGATACTGTATCTACAGAGCTAGAAAAATTGGTCGCTAAAGATGCACTGGATGCCTTTATGAAATCTTTATTACATCGGATGGATAAATTAGAGGAAGATATTACGGCCAAGAAACAACGCAAGTTTCTAAGAGATTATAAGGACTATCAAACTGGCCGTACCCTAACCTTCCATAAAAAATACAATTATTTGTTTGACAAAGATGGAAGTATATCTATGCCGCCTGTAACAGCACCAGTTACTGTGGATATCAGCGAAATCGATGCCTCTGATGGGAGCTTATCAGATGCACCAACATCAGCAGTTGACATCGTGGCCAGTCAAGTTCCTCCTAAGAAATTGAATAATAATTTTTTAGTCCAAATCCAAATGATGAATCAGGGACGGACAGAACAATATCAAGAGCAGATTGTTCAGAGAGGCAGAGGGCGAGGCAGCGGAGGAAAAATAAGAGGAATAAGCAGGCCAAACAGAGGAGCAAGAAAAGAAGCAGGAACCCCGATGGGAATGGTAACAAGGGGCAAAAAAGCTCAATCGTGACTGTCGTCAACCTCTCTAAGCGAACTCTGTCTGAGGAAGAAAGAGAACTCCTTGGCCTAGGTTTGTCCTTTTGCCCCACTTCTAATTTTAATTTTGTACAAACAAGGATAGATTTGTTCTATTTTTCACGCAAATTAAAATTAAAGAAATGGTTTGATACTAAGCATAACAAAGCAGAACTGGCATATGAAGGCATACCTTTGAGCAAACTTAACATTGACGATATTGAAGTTTTACATGCTATGTCATCTATGTCTGATCTAGAAATGGGTGATGAAAATGAGATTTTGAATTTAGAAGATTTTGATATTGATCCTAATGTCAATCCAGGTAGTCGCTTCAAACCCAAATCAGTTTTTCTACCAAATATTGATTGTGATGCAATTGAGGTATTTGAAAGGGGTGTCCTTAGTGACTTAAAGAAAATGAGATATATTAAAACCCCTGATTTTAAGAAAAACTTGAAATGGGATCAAATAAGAGCACTGCAGAATTTAAAATCAGACAATACTATTGTGATTCGCCAATCCGATAAAGGCGGTAATGTTGTTGTTCTAGATAAATCAGCATATTTGAGTGAATGATACAGACAGTTGGCAGATCAAACATGTTATTCCATCTCTGATAGGAGAGCGATAGCGCTATCTAATTTGAAATATCGTGAGCTTTTGGTTGAATGGAAAGAGAGGGGACTATTGGAGTGGGAGGAATTTAACTATCTCATGTGTCCTCATCCCAGGATCCCCCTTTTGTACCTACTTCCCAAACTACTCAAGGACCTGGTCAATCCTCCTGGTAGGCCCATAGTTCCATCTATTGGTTCCTTGTTGGAAAATACATCCCGGTTTATTGACCAATATTTACGGCCTTATGTGGTTGGATTGCCAGCATATTTATGGGATACTACACATTTTTTAACCATAATTGATGGGATCCATTGGGAGACTGATTATACTTTGGTTACTCTCGATGTTGGCAGTCTTTATACCAGCATACAACATCAGTTAGGTTTAAGGGCTGTCAAACACTTTTTAAAGACCTTTTCTATCTCGTTATTCCATCATTCGGAAATGATTCTTGCTATGATTAAATACTGTCTGACCAACAATTTTTTCTTGTTTGATGATGTCATCTATCGGCAGTCACAGGGCACGGCTATGGGCACCTGCTTCGCCCCCAGCTATGCTAATTTAGTTATGGGCTGGTGGGAGGAGCAGGTGGCCTCACAGTTGACGGAATTTGCTAACTGTGTCCTGCGGCTGCGATATATAGATGACATCTTTTTAATCTGGAAGGGTGACATTGATTCTGCAAGCGCATTTGTCAAGAAACTCAATGACAATGTGTACAATTTTGTCTTTACAGAACACATTAGTAGGGCCGCTGTTGAATTTCTGGATATTGTAGTGGAGATAAAAGATCATACCATACATACACAACTATTTCACAAAAAAACTGCTGGAAACAGTATTTTGAGCGCTTCTCGCTCACATCCTAGTAAGCTGGTTTACAGTATCCCTTATGGCGAACTACTGCGCGCGAAGCGTAATTGTAGTACTGACAGCAGCTATGTAAGGGAAAAGGAAACTATGATACAATGCTTCAGAGAGAGAGGTGACCATCAAAGAACTATCACTGAGGCATGCAAAAAAGTTGATGAGGTCACACATAACCAGTTACTGCATCCAGTGAAACGACAAACTGAGTCTGAGGTTTTGCGTTTTATCACTATGTATTCAGGACAAGCGCAGGATGTGCGCCATATCTTAGAGAAACATTGGTATGTATTGTTAACTGACAGCAATTTGCAGAAATATTTGAATAATCATCCACAAATCACCTTTAAAAGGAATAAATCACTAAGAGATGAGTTAAGCCCGAATTTGGTCACTAATACTATCAAACCTATGATTGGTGGCAGTCCCGGCTTCCGTTGTTGCAAAAATTGCAAAACATGCAAAAACAGCACTGATTGTACTGTGTTGCACATTTCCAGCATCAGTAAGGAATTTATCATCAGGAAAGCCCTTACTTGTAATACAATGTACTGTGTTTATGCACTGATTTGTCCATGTAATAAGGCATATATTGGTAGCACAATTCATCATGCCAAGAAAAGAGTGCTTGAACACATTAGAGCAATACGTCATAATAACAGACAATATCCTGTTACTCAACATTTTTTTGCCCAGCATTCTCAGAATGAAAGTTTGCTGAGAATGGTGGTTATCAATGCTGTTTTTGACAATGCCCGCGGAGGGAACAAATTACTTCATTTGAGACAATTGGAGTCTAGATACATTGTGGATTTTGAGACCATGTCTCCGAAGGGGCTGAACTCAAGTGAGGAACTGTCTGTACACTTACATAACCAATAATTTTTATATGCTATGAACTGTGTAAAATGTTGCTGTTGTAAATATCTCTGTTTTTTTACTAAAATGTAATTAATTTTTCTTTTAGGTATTGGTATCTACTTTTTGAGCGGGCTTCTGATGAACTTAAGTACTCGGTCTGTGCACAATTTGATTATTGATTTATTAGCCCACTTGGGCATTTTGCCACCTGTGTACTGCAAGCTGGACTGTAATCAATTACATACTACTTGTCCACTGGGGCATTATGTAGGTATTTCATTCATTTTGTGAATATTATTTTATTCACGAAAGGTTGTATTTTTTGATTGGTTATGCATTATTAAATATTAATATTAAGTGCTGCCACTCTGCAATGCAGCTTCAGTGGCATAGTGGCATTGTGGTAACTGCAGTGAGACATTGCAACTGAATCATGTAATAGTGCTAAGATGGCCACCACGTTCTCTTCTCTTTTCTATTCACCATTGGTGTATTGATTAGTCCGTTTTTAATGTTGATAGCACTGGTTTAAATGTAGCTGTCACATAACTTTGCTTCAAGCGTGACCAAGGCGAAAGCTGAAACGCGTTGCGTTATTGCAGTCAATAAATCCACTTAACTGCAATCTTCCAAGGTGTCCGTGCGTTACTTTTCTATCAAAGAGTGTGGTGCGATATATTTGGGGCTGCCGGTTATCCCTGCACGGACCGCCCTGCCAGACAGCCTTCTATCTTTACCGGGATTGCACTACGGAGCTGAAATGCGAAATGGCGACGGTGAAATAAAGACCTTCTAAGCACCAGTTTGGGTCCGTGTCCGTTACTTTGGAGAAAGCAAGCAACGAATCTTCAAACGGTTACAACGTGATATATATATATATATATATATATATATTATCTACTGGCGGTCACCAGTAGATAGTTATAGTTAGGACCGTGTTTCCATAGGAAATCCGCAACATTCTATTTTGAATAACTTTGGCGCCGATTGACGAATCCTCGCGAAATTTTCAAAATAGGTGGGGCTCTCCGCTCCGCTCCTTCCCTGAAAGTCTCGGGGGGATTCGTCAAGCGGGGGCTGAGAAAAAGGGGGGTCCCAAAACGCGTTTTCCCCATGCATTTTTCCATAGGACCTTTAGTCCAAGCTGCAGCCCGAACGGCTGAACAGAATTACTTGAAATTTGGCAGAGAGGTAGTCCTCAGGTCAGGGATGTGCCTTTTGCAGGTCTGGTGTAAATCTGTTCAGTATTTCCTGAGAAAATAGCATTTAAATCAATATATATATCTATAGGCGCACTCCGAGCGCGTACCGTAAGCTTACCGTACGTGCACGCTGCCGTGCGCAAGCGCGATTCTGATTGGTTGTTAGATCTTAGTAAACATTCAAATCGGTCGAAACCAGGAAGTGTCGGCCGCCATTTTGTCTCTCGCAGTCTGAGGGGGTGAAAAACAAAGGTGGATAACGTGAAAAGGGGGCAGGCTGGACAGTTCCTGACCCCCTAGCCTTGGTCAGGGGGTCCCAGAAAGAACCCCAAGGGCAAAAATGTATTTAAATTTTTTTACGAAAAATCGCGGAGTGCGCATAGCGTACGCGCACAGTAGAAACGGAAAAATTCCGCGGACTACGTAATGTGGGCGCTCGGTGCGCGAAGCGCACCGTACGCGCACGGTACGCGCACGGTGAAAAACGTAAAAAAATAAATAAAATAAAATAAATACATAAATTAGCATTTAAAAAAACGTACAAATTCACTGAAAAAACCATAGGTTTCACACACGTTATAGTTAGGAATTAGCATTTAAAAAACCTTGCAAATTCACTTAAAAAACCATAGGTTTCACACATGTTATAGTTAGCTGAGAATTTCACTCGTGAAAAACCATTGAAATTTCCACGTTATAGTTAGTGCAGGCAACTATAACTCACGCGACCGCAATCCTCTGTTGATGCTAATACTGTATTTAGACACTTATTTACCCATGTCTTCTTCCATTAATTTTTAGCTATACATATATTACAAATATTTTTTTTTCAGAAAAACACATATGTCATCAGTGATGTAATATCTGACGTCATCAGCAGAGGATTGCGGTCGCGTGAGTTATAGTTGCCTGCACTAACTATAACGTGGAAATTTCAATGGTTTTTCACGAGTGAAATGCCCAGCTAACTATAACATGTGTGAAACCTATGGTTTTTTAAGTGAATTTGCAAGGTTTTTTAAATGCTAATTCCTAACTATAACATGTGTGAAACCTATGGTTTTTTCAGTGAATATATATATATATACATGTTTAACAAAGATGCCCTGCATTGAAGACGCACTCCTCCAACCGGTAAGTTAACAAAACTCTTTATTGGCAAAGGAACAGGGTGGCAACTCCGATTACATTTGTCCATTTGCCTAACGCGCTTCAGAGCTATCGAACTCTTTCCGCAGAGGCAGTGTTCAATTGCGCATCACGGTAGCCGGTTAACGAATTAAGCTAGCACTCAGAGAATTGTGGGAGCCTGCTACCATGATGCACAATTGAACACTGCCTCTGAGGAAAGAGCTCGATAGCTCTGAAAAGCGTTAGGCAAATGGACAAATGTAATCGGAGCTGCCACCCTGCTCCTTTGCCAATAAAGAGTTTTGTTAACTTACCGGTTGGAGGAGTGCGTCTTCAATGAGGGGCATCTTTGTTAAAGATTTCTACATGGCAGGTCCAGCCGTGGAAGTTCGCACCGCCCCTCGAGATGTGTGGGATCATCGGACCTGAATTATGCAGGAATTTTATGATGGCGCAACTGGTGGCACAGAGCACGGAGCAAGTTGGCAGCCCTGGGGCCCAATGGAGGGCTGAGAACGGTCCAAGTAAAGGGTTTCAATTGCACACAACCACTGGATGTTTTAATTGAGAGGCAATTCCTACATGTTCCAGCATGCAAAAGAAAAGGTTAATAATTAATGGCACACCGGAGGCTGGTTAACTAATTAAGCTAGCACGCAGGGAATTGTGGGAGCCTGCTACCGTGATGCACAATTGAACACTGCCTCTGAGGAAAGAGCTCGATAGCTCTGAAACACATTAGGCAAATGGAAAAATGTAATCGGAGCTGCCGCCCTGCTCCTTTGCCAATAAAGAGTTTTGTTAACTTACCGGTTTGAGGAGTGCGTCGTCAATGCAGGGCATCTTTATTAAAGATTTCTACACGGCAGGTCCAGTCGTGGAAGTTCGCACCGCCCCTCGAGATGTGTGGAATCGTCAGACCTGAATTATGCAGGAATTCTATGATGGCGCAACTGGTGGCACAGAGCACGGAGCAAGTTGGCAGCCCTGGAGCCCAATGGAGGGCTGAGAACGGTCCAAGTAAAGGGTTTCAATTGCACACAACCACTGGAGGTTTTAATTGAGAGGCAATTCCTACATGTTCCAGCATGCAATAGAAAAGGTTAATAATAAATGCACACCGGAGGCTGGTTAACTAATTAAGCTAGCACATAGGGAATTGTGGGAGCCTGCTACCGTGATGCGCAATTGAACACTGCCTCTGAGGAAAGAGCTCGATAGCTTTGAAACGTGTTAGGCAAATGGACAAATGTAATCGGAGCTGCCACCCTGCTCCTTTGCCAATAAATAGTTTTGTTAACTTACCGGTTGGAGGAGTGCGTCTTCAACGCAGGGCATCTTTGTTAAAGATTTCTACACGGCAGGTCCAGCTGTGGAAGTTTGCACCGCCCCTCGAGATGTGTGGGATCGTTGGACCTGAATTATGCAGGAATTCTATGATGGCGCAACTGGTGGCACAGAGCATGGAGCAAGTTGGCAAAAATCTTTAAACTTAAATTTCCCACTCCAGTGAGTGCAACAGTAGGGAAAGTGTTGAATAGCGGAGGTGTAAAAATTACTATTCCCACTCCGGTGAGTGCAACAGTAGGGAAAGTGTTGGATAGCAGAGGGGTAAAAATTACTATTCACATTCCAATGAGTGCAACAGTTGGGAAACTGTTGGTTAGCGGAGGGGTAAAAATTACTATTCCCACTCCAATGAGAGCAACAGTAGGGAAAGTGTTGGATAGCAGAGGGGTAAAAATTACTATTCCCACTCCAGTGAGTGCAACAGTAGGGATTGAGAAGGGGAAAAATGTGTATTCCCACTCCAGTCAGTTCAAAATAAAAAAATATATATATATCAACCTAAAAATATTTAAAAAACAAAATAAAATAAAAAATATATCAATAAATTAAAATACAAATATGTTTAATATTTAAAAAAAACATGTTATAGATAAATACATATGACAAATACGTACATATATAAAAAAATTATAATTTTCACATAAATAAAACATTTTTATTAGAATGTAGTTAGAAACAAAAACATTAATTATTACATTCATTTAGGGCCCGATTCCAATGTCGGCAGGAAGGGCTCCAACCGTCAGTTGGAACCCTCCTGCCCACATCGGAACGTGCTGTTCGGATTCCTTTCCGACCGAGCCATTCTGAAGGGCTTGGTTGGAATGGAATCTGACTCAATTTTCCAGATGGCTTACGACGGGCTCGTCCGCTATCTGGAAACCCTTCAGTAGTCCCCCGGCCGCCTCTTTCTGGCCTAGGGAGTATAATGGCAGTTTCCCACTGACCTTTTGTGCTGGTCTTTCCGGCATGAAAAGGCAGTGGGAAACTGTGTTTGGGGGCCCCCAATAGGGCCCCCATGGGTGCAAGGCCACCGAATGTTGATTCCTGCACCTTGAGGTGCCTGCCACAGGTTGCACGGATGAACTGCACCCCTGCAGTTAACAATGTGCTCATGCATTCCGTTCGGAATGCATGCTCCTATTGTTAAGTATAGGATTGTGACCGAACAGGGTTCAGTCATATCCTACTTGCAGGTCTGTAACCGATGACAGGAGGTCGGTCGGTTACAGTTCCTGACTGATGTCGGACAGACTCCGGTCCGTCCGACAGGTTAATTAGCTGAAAATGTGATGGGGACTGAGGCCAAGAAGGGGATAAAGAACCTAGAAAAATGTTGGAAAGGGAAAAGGGGACCTTAGTGTTAAATATTTTGTTAATTTGAGACCAAACTAAATGCCAAAATTTATCAATATGGGGGCATTCAAATAACATATGTTTTAGATCAGCTCTCAAACATGGGCAGGACCAGCATTGTGATGAGGTGTTAGAGGAGAAGGAAGCTAAAGTGGCAGGCGAATATAACGAACTTTGATAGACAAAGTAAAGAGTTTGAGTAGTGTTGGCCGCCCGTGAGGTTCTGTGGATCTTTGACCATAATTTATCCCAAATAGAGATAGACCAGCATTGCAATAGGTCTCTTTCCCAAGCGAATTCAGTCTTCGTTTTGCACCTAGTCGAAGAAGAGAGTAAACATTTACATAGGGAAGAGGCAGAAGGGGAGGTATTTAATAATGGAAATAATGTAGAACATGCTGTAGGGAGGTCAGGAGAAAGTGGAAGTAATGAAAGATATTGGTGTAGAGAAGGGAGAAGAAGATCGTATTGTTTCTTGGAAGAGTTAGGAAGAGCAAAAGTAGATTTAAGATCTGAAAAAGATAAGGGTTTATTATCAGACAAGAGTTGAGAAATCCACACCAGCCCCCTGGATTGCCATGTTTTCCAATAGAAAGTACGGTTTTTAATACGCAACGATTTATTGTGCCAGATAGATTGTTGAGAAAGTGAACTAAGCGAAGGATAAGAAGATGGCAGAAGAGGAGTTAAGAGTTTATGTGTATAAGAAACAACAGAATGATGTAAAGAAGAGGTATTAGCAGAGAAAGCTAGGGATTCAAGGAAACCAAAGGGGGAAATGAAGAACTTCTCAATGCGTAGCCAAATCGGAGGGTAGGTAGGAGAGTCAGAAGAAAGCCAGCAAGAAGCTTGTTTTAGAGAAAATGCATAGTGGTAAGATTTAAAGTCAGGAAACTTAAACCCGCCACTTGACTTATCTTTCTTAAGAGTAGATAAGGCTATTCGAGAGGGTTTGCCCTTCCAAAGAAATGTTAGTAAAATACGATCTATTCTCTTGAAATAATAGCCTGGGATAGGTACAGGAATCATTGAAAGAGAATATAAAATAACGGGAGCAAGCATCATTTTAATAGAATCTAATCTACACCACCAGGAGAGAAAAAGAGGGTGCCATTTAGTGATGGAATCATTTAGTTTCTTAATAATATAATCAAAATTCTGTTTTAAAGTTTCAGAAATAGTTGGGGAAAACCATAATCCTAAATATTTCAATTTTGAGGATTGCCAGGAAAAACCAGTTTGAGTAAAATAGTGTTTGAGACACAAAACATTAAGGGGCAGGACTTGACACTTATCTCGATTGAGGCGATACCCCGATACTTTTGAAAACGCATCTACCTGAGAGAGAAAAGGGGGAAGAGAAGTGTCTGGGTTGGAACAATATAAAAGAATATCATCTGCATAGACAGACATCTTAACTTGGTGGGAACCCAAATAGAAACCTGTAATTTGAGTATCCTGCCTAATTTTAGTGAGAAAAGGTTCTAATGCGACTACAAATAATAGGGGGGACAGAGGGCAGCCTTGACGTACACCTCTAGAAAGAGAAAAATAGTCGGAAACCTTACCATTAGCAAAAATGGATGCTTTGGGACTAGAATATAAGAGAGAAATTAAGGAAATTAATTTAGGAGGGAACCCTATAAATTTAAGAGCATGAAACATAAAATCCCAGCCAATCCTATCAAAGGCTTTCTCAGCGTCTAAGGTAATGGCAGCAAGCGGGTAATTTATGGAAGAGGCCTTGCTAAGAATATTGAAAAAGACTCTAGAATTATCAGAAGATAAACAACCTTTTACAAAGCCCGATTGCTCCGACCAAAGAAGCTCAGGCAAAACTGGATCAATACGTAATGCAAGAATTTTAGCGAAAATTTTGTAATCTGTATTAACTAAGGAGATAGGGCGATAATTTTTACAAAAGGAAGGGTCCTTGCCATCTTTAGGAATTAAGCAAATCATAGCCTCTTGAAAGGTGCCGCTAGATGAGTCATTCCCAATAAAGGAAGTAAATAAAAGAAGAAGTTGTGGGGGAAGAAGCTTCAAGAAATGCTCATAAAATTCAATGGTAAATCCATCAGGACCAGGGGTCTTACCACGGCTTAAACCCGATACAGCATGGGAAATTTCTGCCAATGTAATATCCACCTCTAGCGAATCAAAATCAATGTGTTGAGAAGGGGGAGGACTAATGGATTGGAAATAAGAAGAGAGATCGATAGGAAGTGGTTGAGTCTCAGGAGTATAAAGATTTTTATAAAAAGAGACAAATTCAGTTAAAATATCTTCGTCTTTAAGAAGAGTGTCACCATTAGAATTAGTCAGAGAATCTATCCTAATTCTATCTTGACGTACTTTTAGATAATTAGCCAATAATTTCCCCATTTTATTTTGGCCTCCATAGTAACGGGTACTACTCTTCAGAAGATAGGAAGAAGCCGCTTCCGTAGATAATTTATTAAAAGTGATCTTAGCAGTAATAAGTTCTTTCAAAGAAGTTTCAGAATAAGAATGATAGTAGGCATATTCTAGTTTTTTAATTTGGGCAAGCAATTGAGCCGAACGTTTCTCAAAACTTCTCTTCTTCTGGGAGACAAAATTGATAATGAAGCCTCTAGTAGCTGCTTGAAAGAGTCCCAAATCATAGCAGGGGAAGAATCATTAATAGTGTTTATAATAAAGAATTCCGAAGCGAAAGAGCTGAATTGGCTAGAAAAATTAGGATCCACAAGCAATGAATTATTAAAATGCCAACATCCCGCAGACGGCCTATAAGGGAGAAGGTCAAAGTCAACAGAAACTGGGGCATGATCTGAAATTAAAATGGACCCTATTTCAGAGTGGAGTTCATGTTGCGTCAAGGATTTACTCAAAAAGAGATAGTCAATACGAGATTGTGATTTGTGTGGGGGGGAGAAAAAGGAGTATTCTCAGAGATCAGGATGACACAGTTTCCAAACCTCAACTAAAGATTTTTGATGAATGGTAGAAGTAAACTGTGAGTGCATTTTATTATTCACAAATTTAACCGGGTAATCCCTATCCAAAATGGGATCACAAATTTGATTACAATCACCGCCAAAAACAATATAATCATTATCAAATGAAAGCAACTTATCAGAGATTTGCAACCAGAACGCATTGTCAACAGAAACTGGAGCATAAATATTAAAAGAAAACTAACGGTATCTTATCAATAAGTAATTTGACAATAACCCAATGACCTTCAGAGTCCCTTTCTTGAAAAGTAACCGAGACGTTAAACTTTTTATGGGAAAGAATGAGAACACCATTCTTCTTACCTAAAGCTGGAGAAGAAAAAACATTACCCACCCAACATTTCTTTAATTTAGAGGCTTCAGCGTCAGTTAGGTGGGTTTCTTGAAGAAAAGCAACATCAGTTTTTAATCTAGCTAAATGAGATAGAACTCGTTGTCTTTTAATAGGATTGTTCAATCCCTTAATGTTCCATGTAATAACTCTGAACTTGGCTGAATAAGAATAAATTCATTAAACCATGAACATACAATGCAACAAGCAATTATAAGGTCAAAATGAATAAGTAAGTTAGAATGCAAGTAAGAAAAAAGAAAGGATAATAGTGCACGCATGAGTGAAACAAAAATAAGCATCCACAAAATCAAAAGGGAAAAGGAAAGAGGGAAAAGATAAAAAGAGGAAAGAACAAGAAGAGACAGTACATATCCAAAAAGGACGACTGAAAGTATCATACCTGAGGGGAACATAAAGATGATGAAGAGAACGAGGACGGGGCTATGGAAAGACTCAACAAGAATGACCTTCCAAGGTCAGGAGACCACACTGCACCAGGACAGAAGATGAAGAAGACAAACCAAATGAGATGAGTGAAAAAACACCAGTCGATCCAGATAAATGAATAAATACAAGAACATATCAGAATGAAAGAAACATATAAATAGATACATAAGAAAGGAAACACAATCCATCAAACAGTTATAGATAATAATAAGCATGGGTAACGCAACATCATCATCTGAGTGAACCTGCAAGGAAAAAGAAAGTTAAACAATCAGCCACAAGCAGAAGAAGAAGTGTCCATGCCAGAATTAGTCTGAATATGAATAAAGTTTTTGAGTTCAGCAGGGTCTTGAAAAGTCCAAGTTTGATTCTGGTAGGTGACTTTGAAGATGCAAGGGTGGAATAAACCGTATCTGGCACCAAGAGAGCGTAGAGGAGCACGTAGATTCAAAAATTCTTTCCTTCTTGAAGAAGTAGCATTAGAGACATCTTGAGAGAGAAATACCCTCTGACCCATCCAGGAAACTTGACGTTTAGACCGAGCTGCAGAAAGGACCAGAAGGAGATCTGTGAATTTTAGAAAAAGAATGATGACTCCTCGTGGCTTAGTTGAGGATGAAGAACGGGGACCAAGCCTGTGAGCTCTTTGAATACTAAGAGAAGTGGTAGCAGGAATATCCAAAAGCTTCAGGAGGAAGGAGGAGAAAAACAAGACAGGATCATCCCCTTCCAAAGATTCCGGCAAGCCATAAATACGTAGGTTATTCCTCCTATTTCTATCCTCAGTATGCTGCTAAAGGGCAAGAACAGATTTTTCTAAGGAAGAAATACGGTGAGAGTTAGTTTGGATCTCTGTGACCTGCTGCTCCATGGAAGTTACTCTATTCTCCATAGTTGACCATTGCGCCTCAAAAACCAACATTTTATTATTGGTCTCCTCTACCAACGGACGTATAGCGCGAATCTCCTCCAGTAATAACTCCATGGAATGGATATAGGAGATGGCGACTTATCAGGGGGAGGAGAGATGACGTAGTAGAGGGAGAAGGTTTGTTCAGAGTTGACTGCGACGAAGAAGGGCGAATGGGAGCTGCTGCCACCATTCGATCCGTGGTAGAATAAGAGCCTGCCATTGAGGAAGAAGAAGAAGATAACATAGAAGAGCTCTGTGAAGGCACAAAGACGAATTTCGGCTTGCGTAATTTGCCCATAAATACTTGAGCGCTCAAAAGCGAGAAGAGTGAGAGCGCTCACACAGGTGCACGTCGTGAGCCGATCACAGGAGCCACACAAATAGTTGACGAGGCAGCTCAGAAACCCCCATAAACAATAAAAGTCCACTTCAACGTGACAAAGGTCCAGATGCAGGCAGCCGCTCCACCCAGCGTCAAAGCTGTGCTTCTTAACAACTGTAATGGCCTCTAATTACCTCACATAAAACCACTCAATGTGATGTATTAGCCACTGTCGCAACCAATGCAGTGAATGAGGTACAGCAACATACCCAAATGCTACAATCGCAAAAGCTTCTAATTTATACTGAAGATATGGGATGTTGATACCACGCTTCCTTCCAACCTGAGTCCATATGCATATAAACCCCTTCAAAGTGCGTCACTCAGATGCTGACCAATCTTCAATCTCTTAATGACGTAATGCGATTATCACATTGAGAGAATGTGTTGTAGCAATGACTGATTGTATGGTGAATATATTGGGTCAATAATCCATCGTGGGTTACTGCTGAGGGATTGCAAAATAAAGATGTCGGTCCTTGTTAGCTTCCAACCGCTAATGGGCTAAGTGTAAGTTTAAACTGCTTCCTGGCATTATCGGCCGGATTGGTGCGTGCCTGTTCTGCTGAGAAATGAGGGGGCACAGTAAGTAGGATGAAACAGGGGCATACTGTGCAAACGAAGACATAGCCATTAGATTTGTGGAGAGTCTGAGTGGAAGAGCAGCATACAGACGCGTTGGCTGCGCAAAATGGCGGATGTGCTGCGGCGCTTACATAACTCGCCTAAAATGATGCAAAGGAGGCAGAGTAAATGTTCATTTTGGCCTCACTAGTCGCGCGTCATGCTCCGCTCCGAGGAACCGCAAACAAAAACGACAGAGAAATGCAAAAAATCTCCGTGAAGGAAAAAAGGCCGTCTCCGTATTCAAGCGGCCATCTTGGTCGACGTTCAGACCACGCCCCAAACAAAAAAGATCTGAGTCTTTCTTGCTCTAAAGCTTTACACAGTGTGCTCTAAAAACGACGGCGGACGATGTGTTTGACCTGGTGAAACGGCGGTGCGGTGTCCTTGACGAATGTTTGACTACAGGACAGCACCTGAACACATGAGAGCTGCATGATGCTAGTAGGCATCAAACAGTAGAAAATCTACTGAAGTTGGAGATAATATACGGACAGGTGAGTGCATTAGGCCTCACGTATTGATGTTTTTTTTTTTTTTTTTTTTTAAACTTTGTTTATTGAGATTTTATGGTTCAATTTCACATACATACAGAAAGAAAAAAACATACGCAGGTTCAAATGGCAATGTGGATTAATCGTCACATGAGCATCATATGTACCTCTTCCTCAAGGGGCGAACGAGTCCCGTTACACAATAGTGCGTATGGCCAGTGGCTTACCCAAATAATGGGGACATCAGGTAGGGGAATAATGTACATTGTAGTTATCCAGAATCGGCCTGGGAGCCCCCAAGCCGATCGTGTCAGTCTTTCCGATCCCTTCCAAGGCATGGCCCCCTCCCAGAAATCTCGCACCTTCATCACATAAACAAAAAACAAGCTACATGGAACAGAATATCAGAATCTCATCACTCCCAAGGCCACACACAGGGGAACAGGAGAAACAAAGCAGGTGCACCTATAGTGCCATAGCAGTACACCTCCCACCCTATGCAGGATGCCAACCTTGGGTATTGGAAGTAGGGTCATCAGCAGCCAGAGGGGGGGCGCCCTCCGCCAGAACCTCCGGATACTGCAACAGATAACTCTGCAATGGCCCCCAGATGTCGGCAGGGCGGGACCGGGCAGGAAGCAGCTCAGAGTATATCAGTACTTGCTCTTGACAATAGATAAGATCTTTGAGCCACTCCTTGAATTTCGGGGCCCGTCCCCGTCCCCAGCGGCAAGCAATACGCCGTTTCGCTAATAAAAGCACCATCGTGACAAATCGACGACATGAGCGTGGAATCTGTTTGGTATATCCTAGTAACGCCTGTACCGGCTCAGGCGCAAGAGGAAGTTCTATCATGTGCGCAATAGCAGAGTACACCTGTCCCCAGTAGCTCTGAATAGCAGGGCATGTCCAGGAGAGGTGGAGGAAGCCTGCCTGAGGGGCGTGACATCTCTCGCAATTATCAGAATCCTGCAGTCGAAATTTGTGCTTGGTTACCGGAGTGCAGTAGAGGCGGTTCAGAAATTTAAAATGAATGATCCGATGCCTACTACTCGCCGATATTTGCTCCGTCTGCAAGCAACAGTAGGCCCACCTGTCCTCACCGAGCTCCAGCCCCAACTCCCGCTCCCACTCCCCTCGAGCCCTCGAAACAGAAACAGGCGCATCCGAGCGAACCGCATGGTATAGTATCGAGACCAAATGGGAGGGTGAGGTTGCCTGTAGGAGCCTATGTAGGGGAGCGAGAATCTCGGGCTCAGCTGGGAACGTACGCAGTAGGGCCTTCATGCCATGCCTCAGTCTAAAGTACGTGAAAAGCTCCAGAGGGCTGGGTGCGTAGCCTACAAAGAAGTGATCCCTGTCACGAAACTGCCCGCCTGTGAACAGATCACCCCAAGTCAGAATCCCCAATTTGCGAATCAAGTTTTGAAACAGCTTCTCCTGTAAAAGGGGGAGCTGAGGGTGGTAAGCAATGGGGAGGAGAGGCGAGTACAGAAACGAACTCCCCACTCGCTTTGATATCTCCAATCACGCATCCACCGTACCCTGGAGGGCGTTGTAGTTAGCGTTGGTATGTGGGAGCACACTATGCAATAAGCCAGGCAGGGGCAAAGGCGCCGCAAGCCAGTCCTCAGCAGCAAGTTGGGGCATGAAGGCAATGGGACGGAACCAGTAATACGCATAATGCGCCTGGGCACAGTAATAGTATCGTTCCAAATCTGGAATATCAAAGCCCCCACGGGAGTAAGGGGAGGTCATCACAGCCCATTTCAATCTAGGTCTCCTCCCTCCCCACACTAGCCGTATCAATTCTGAACGCAACCGGGAGAAGAAATGTCTCCCCGGAGGAAAAGGAATATTCAGGAACAAATACAGGAGCTTGGGAAGCACCACCATCTTGATCAGAGCGGCACGCCCAGCCATCGATAATGGGAGCGTAAGCCAGCGGTCAACGCAAGAGGAGACATGCAGCAGCGTCGTACCATAGTTTAATTGCATCAGCTCCTCCCTATCTCGAGAGACCTTAATGCCAAGATACTTGATTTCGGAATCGCTCCATTCTATGGGGTAGTCAAGCGAGAATTTCCGGGAACCATCTGTCAGATGGAAAATCTGGGACATAGACCAGTTGATCCGTACGCCCGACACCTCCCCGAAGACTAAAAATTCCCGAAGCAGAGGGTTCAGATTATTCTGAGGGTCCCGAACATATAGGGTAATGTCATCTGCATACAGCGACAGCAGAATCTGTCGCTGCTCGCAGAACAGCGCCCTGTTCTGATGGTGCTGCCGCAGCCTCGAGGCAAGTGGCTCTATCGCCAGTGCGAATAAAAGTGGGGAGAGAGGGCACCCCTGTCTGGTCCCTCTGGCGATCCGGAAGGACTCCGATACTCTGCCATTGACTAAGACCCTAGCGCACGGGCTACCATAAAGGATAGCTATCCACCCCAGGAATACCAGAGGAAAGCCCATGTGGGACAGCGCAGCCACCAGGTAATCCCATTCCAAGGAGTCAAATGCTTTTGTGGCGTCCAAAAAGACCGCCACCATCTGTAAATCGGGATCCACATTCTGTAAAGTAGCGAATAGCGTGCGCAAGTTGTGCGACGTCGCCCTACCAGGTATAAATCCCGATTGGTCCGGGAGAACCAGTCCCTCCATAAGGAGCGTCAAACGATTAGCCAAAGTTTTAGAAAGGATCTTCGCGTCGCAATTAAGGAGGGACAATGGGCGATAAGAATCGGGGAGGTTGCCGGTTTACCCGGCTTTAAGAGGGAGGTGATCAGTGCCTCTCTCATAGAAGGCGGAAGCACTCCCAGCGTATGGGCCTCATCAAACACCACTTTCAATACCGGCGCAAGAATATCAATATAAGTTTTATAGAATTCTATCGGGAAGCCATCAAGGCCGGGGGCCTTTCCCAAGGCCATTTGCATTATAGCCTCCCGGATTTCGTCAAGGCCCAGTGGAGCCATAAGGAACTTTCTCTGCGCGTCAGAGAGCCATCCCAGTGTGATCTCTCCCAAATAGTGGTCCAGCTCCGGTGGGCGTGTGTGAGCGGAGGAATATAAGTCAGTGTAGTGAGTAACAAATGCATGCATTATGGACCGGGTATCTCTGTGGAGGTCTCCCGAGCGTCCCCGTAGTTCGAGGACATGATTATTAAAGCGAGGCGGCCGCGTCGCCCAAGCTAAGAATTTACCCGGCCGTTCACCCTCCCCATACCGTCGGGCCTGAAAGTATTTCCCCCTGAATCGAACCTCTCTGTCAGCAGTTGCCGTGTAGTCAGACAGCAGGTCTCGGAATTTGGCTTGCGCTTCAGCATCACTGGCGAACGTGGGGCGGGATTCCAGATCTCTAAGGTCGGATTCTAATTTACGAAGGGTGTTACGTAGGTCTCTGAGTATGCCCCCCCCTTGGAAATGCACATCCCCCGAATGGTGACCTTAAAGGCCTCCCAAACTACCGCCACACTATCCACCGTCCCACCATTGCGTTGGAAGAAGCTCTCAATTTCCTGCGCTAGTTCAGACCGGAAGACGTCGTCTAGCAGGACATTAGGCTGCAGTCTCCACGCCATTGGAGAGCCAACCAGGTCTACTAAGTTCATACCCATCGAGACAGGGGCATGATCGGAGTAAGTGCGAGCTAGATGTTTTACCCAACAGAGCCTGGGAGCAAGCCCAGGAGAAACCAGGAGGTAATCCAATCGTGCCCAAGTGGAATGTGCAGCTGACCAATGTGTACCCTCAAGGGTCGCAGGGTGTCTATGGCGCCACGCGTCTAACAGATGGCGATCAGTGAGGAGGCCATGGACATATGCCTGGGAGCGGGAGTAGTGTTGAGGGCCAGGGTTCGCTCTGTCCTGTGTGGGGTCAGCAACTGTGTTGAAGTCTCCCCCCCACACTAGATACGTGGAGCCAATGCTTAGAATCTCAGTCCAAAGCGTCTGGAGGCAATGCGGATCATCCGAGTTGGGGCCATAATAAGAAGCTAAAGTTAGCGTATCCATACCCAGACGTCCCCAAATGACACAGTACCTGCCCTCTCTGTCGGTGCGCTCTCCTATGTACGCAAAGGGGGCGTGCTTCCGAATAAGGATTGCAACACCTCGCGAATAGGTGGAATATGAGGAAAAAGCACGATGACCGGCCCAACGCGATGCAAACAGCGAGGGCCTGGAGGGGTCGAGGTGTGTCTCCTGAAGGAATGCTACCCCAATGTGATGTCTATCTAGGTATGCCAGAATTTGCCTATGCTTTCTAGGGTTTCCCAAACCCCTCACATTCCACGTGAGGAAAGTGAGCTGACTAGTACAGTCCCCACCTGTTGGCGGATCACTCATTGTTAATCGTTATATTCAAATAGCACAACACAATGCGCCCGCCGCCCCCTGAATGATGCAAAGAGAACAATGCAAATGCCACCTCCTGCCAGTCAGAACCATCAGACACCATAAATCCCCAACACCCCCCTCCTCCCCCCACCCACAGCAGCATCCCAATCATGCCATCTGGATCAACCCCCTGCCCCCCACCCCCCCACAAAACTCCCCCATAGCAAGTGCCATAAGGGATCAACATATAACCGTGAAAGAACAATGGGGTGATACCCTTGAGGGCGCAATCTAGGTGGAGACACTGTATCCCCCTGAGCCATTAGAGCATACCCAGTAGATAACCGAGTCCTCTCCATGGACAGAGGGTGCCCAGCAGAGGTAATGTCCTGAAAGTCTGACGCGCAGAGAGTAGGAGCAGGACTCCGATGACTGCCCCCCAATACAGTTCAGGCAGGCTCGCAGGCCATCATATCAAGTTTCGCATCAGCGCTCACGCGCACCAACCTACCAGTCACTGAGCATCCGGTCCCGGCGTTGCACAATGGTGGCTCAGCACCATCAGTCCGAGGCTGGCGTGGAGGGGCGCACCAGTTCGCGCTTCTTGACACGTTTCAGGAATTCCTCTGCTTGTTGAGGACTCGTGCAGAAGGTTTGTTTCCCCTGATGTGTGATGCGCAAGCGGGCTGGGTATAATAGCGCATAGTCAATTTGTGCAGCACGCAGTTTTTGCTTGACTACAATGAACTTCTTTCGTTCTTCTTGGACCACGGGGGTGAAGTCCGGGAAAATAGTGAAGGAGTTACCATCGTAGGATAGGGTCCTCTGTTCCCTCGCCGTCCGAAGGGCTGCGTCGCGGTCTCGAAAGTTCAGCAGGCGAGCGATGATGGGGCGGGGAGGAGCCCCCGGTGGCGGCTTCGAAGCCAGCGATCTATGCGCCCTCTCGACAATGAACTGAGGAGAGAGGGAGTCCGTGCCCACCACCGCTCACAGCAAGCCTTCCACATAAACCTCCATCTTACCCGTGTGGGTTGATTCCGGTACGCCAATGATGCGTATGTTATTTCTGCGACTACGCGCCTCCAACTCCTCGTTCTTGGTTGCTATTACTTGGAGGACTTTATCCATACGTGTCACCGTAGCCGATAATTGTGTCGTTCGGTCTTCTGAATCCGAAATACGCCGCTCCGTCTCTGTGAGGCGTTCACCATGGCTATCCACCTTGTGGACTATGGAGTCCATACGTGACTGCATAGAGTCCATTTTGTCCACGATAGTCGCCAGACTCTGCCTCATGTCCAGTAGGATAGATTTGACATCGTCTACCGGCGGAGCGGCTGATTGGGCTGACCCTCCCGCGTCATCCCCGGGCTGGGATCTAGTGGACTTTTTTGCCTCAAAGGTGAGGCGAGGCTGGCGGCTGTCCGGCTTCCCCATGTCAGTCCCTACAGGTAGACCACTGCAGGCGCGAAGTCGGAAACACACGACCTAGTGTATCCGGGGTGCAGAAATATGAGGCAGTCCGCCCGCACCCCAATGAGCTCCACCACAGGGCAATCGGATCCTCTCCGCGGTATCGCTAGGGCGACGTCCGTCACCGGTCCCTGCGCCGGGAATCAGCCCCAATCACTCGGTCAGGCCACGCACTTCGTCAGCAGGTCATCCGCCGTCAGGATATTGGGAGCGAGTATGACCTCCGAGCCCACAGCCGCCGGCAGCCAACAAGGGGGAGGCAGGATCAGGGCGACACAAGTCAGGGCTCCCCAGATCGCACAGCAGGCCTCCTACCTCCGCCGCGGTACCGTCAGGACCCAGCAAGGGAGGAGCGCGACCCTCCGTCCAGTGCCCCCAGGCAAGCAGCAACCGCCTCAGTCCAGGCAGGACTCCCTCGCGAGCGCCGACGCGGGCCCCTCGGATCCAGCACCAACGTCCTCCAAACAGGGGCAGCGCAGCTTCAGCCTCCTCCTCTAGGCACCAGCACTCAGCCACGGGCCGGACAGGCAGGCCGCCAGGTCCAGCAGGAGCCAGCCGGTCACAACGGGGCGGGACAGGGAGGACCGCGTCGCGCCGTTCTCCGTCCCCGGGCAGGAAACTCGCGTCCTCACCTTCAATGTACGCAGTGTGTATGCAGCTTGCCCAGTGTCACGACGACTGTAGTTTCACTGGGTACAGGCTTCAGGAAGGGTTCTGCAGACTCTCAGCGCCTCCGATGCAGGTCCGATTATCCGGGACCCAGGGGACGAAGCCGGGCCTCTCCGCCCACGTGTGCAGCACCGGCCTCGCGTAGCGGTCACCACCCGGCTCCGGCACCAGCGAGGGTCCCACGCCAGTCGGCGGCAGCAACAGCAGCCTTACACCCAGCAGACGCCGGGTCGCCCAGATCCACGAGGGTCGTACTCGGTGGCAGAGACAGCAGTGCACCCACCGAGACCAGTTATGGCAGGATTTGCGACGTTCAGGGAGGATTACTTCAGGATTTTTGAGCGCTGGGCAGCGGGAGCTTCACCCAGAGGCAGCCATTCCGCCGTGCGCCACCTAGCGCCCCCCCTCACGTATTGATGGGTTGCATGTAACACATGCACGGCCACACCGCAGGGACCTTAGAGAATAAGGAACAGAGATATAACGCCCTGACGAAGGCCCTCAGACCCGATTGGACTACCCATATGGGCCGAAACATGTTGGCACACGGTTGAGGGTATAATTGAACAGAATCAAGTTCAAAAGAACCCCAATAATAAGTTTTTAGTGATACCATGAGTGCCCAGGAATGAAGGACTCGGAAAAAGGGTACACTCATAGGTATTTTTAATTTGATCTGCTTCCCTGCTTAACCAGTTGTTCATTTATCTAAGTACTCCCATTACATCTTTGGTTGAGTCCGCCCAGAGAGTACCATCTTCTCTGGGTGTGGAGTAACTGCCTATGATGAAGCATGTCACTATTATGTGAGTGAGGCTTTTACTTCAATATCTTTGATATTCCACCTGAGAAGTAGGTAGTTGAATAACATTCCAACACTTCCCTGAATCTGGTTATTCCGCCAGTTTAACAGTGGTTGCTTTTTGTGATAAAAAAGCAAAGTGTACCATGCTCTACAAGAGCCATTATGAGAAAAAGGAAGAGGTATGAATGGCGTTCCTCCTTTCTTCTGATGAGCTGGCATCATACCACATATCCAACAGTTCGTAGCATTTGTAGCGACATGGGTATGATGCAACATCTGGATGAAAGTGTTATTCAAATAAGACTGACGATGCTTCAATTCTTGATACGGAAGGGTATAAAAGTAGTGCTCCTCAGGCACTGGAGTGGTCAAAACAAGCAACTCACGGGCAGGAGTCACATCCTCAACAAACCATGTGGTTATACCAACAATAGCCACAATGATAATAAAGCTTGTCGCACGAAGAATCTTCTTCTTCTCCATCTTGTAGTAAGAAGTCAATATCTTCCTGAAACTAAAATGTTGTCAGAACTCTCCCCTTAGGCAGCCGTTGATTTCTTCACCAGCGGGCCAAGACGGGAGTCACTACACTAATGCAGGGCTGATCCCCCCCCCTTGCCTCATTGGCTCTCCGTTTCACTAACCCAAGGGCCGTTCTGACAACGTCTTTTGGATACAAAAAAAAAATCACTTCCTCGGTCTGAGATGATATCTTCTTCCTCCAGGAATCGCTTGGTCCGGGAAGAGCTCCTCAGTGTCGTTCGGTTCCACAGCACGGCCTTTCTCCGCAGTCAGGATTTCTCGATGGTCGGTCAACACAGCAGGCTCCACCAATCCAGTCGGCACTTTACGACAGTGCAAGGAGTGGATCCAGTTCTTCCGATTAGAAACCCGCACAGCTGTCCTCGTCATGAGCAAGACTTGCTCAGGACCAACCCATCTCGGCTCCAGACTGTTCGTCCTTTCGAAGACTTTCAGCATAACCTGATCTCCAGGTCGGAGATTATGACCTTCACCTTTGGACAGATCAGGGAGCGCTTCTCGAACCTGTTGATGAATAGAAACCAAATTATCCGTTAACTGTGCCAGATAATCGTTCATCATTACACAAGGTACATCATACACTGACCTCGGTTTTGGTGGACCCCAAATATTCATTGGGCGTCCAAATACAATCTCGTAGGGTGTGAGACCGGTCCGAGAATGCGGTATCGATCTAATTGACAATAATGCCAGCGGTAAAGCGTCTGGCCAAGTCAAAGAAGTCGAAGCTTGAATCTTCGCGATCTTAAGCTTCAGAGTACCATTATATTTCTCGACCAATCCCGCAGACTGTGGGTGAAACACTGCATGAAATTTTTGGGTAATTCCCAGGCCTTTCAGGACATACTTGATAACGTCTGCTATAAAATGAGGTCCGTTATCACTCCACAACAATCTGCAAACACCATATCGAGGGAAGAACTCCTTCAATAGCATCTTGGCTGTAGTCATTGCAGTATTGTCTTTCGTAGGGTATGCCTCAACCCATTTGCTGAAGGCACAAACCACTACTAGAACATTCTTCAGATTGTTACAGCGCTCAAGCTGAATGTAATCCATCTGCAAAACCTCGAAGGGTGCAGTAGGTGTTGCAAATCCTCCTGCTGGAGTTCGTGTACCCTTTCCTGGGTTATACCTCAGGCAAATCATGCAAGTCTGCACTACCCTCTTTGCCGTACTAGCGATCTCCGGATGCTCCCAAACTCGTGTGAGTAATTTGACAATTGCGGAAGCTCCGACATGCGCTAGTCCATGTGCCATCTGAACCATAGGTTTGTACAAAGGCTGTGGGTAACTTCCATTTATCCATCTGCTTACTTCTCCAACACCCTTCATCATCCAACTCTCCATCATTGGACCATTGCTCCTGTTCCTTATCGGAAGCGGTCCTCTGTATTTCCAGCACTTCTCTCCTAGCATCGTGCCATCTTTCTGCCTGTGACTTCACAACATACATTGCAGTAGCACCAGGCTGCATCGCAGTCTCTCGTGCCACCCAGTCTGCTAAAGCATTCCCTTCTCCAATTTTATCAACCACTTTCTTATGGGCACTACATTTAATTATAGCAATCTTCTTTGGATATGTTAATGCAGTCAAAAGGTTGTGAACTAACTCCCCGTACATTATCTGTGCTCCATGTGACGTTAAAAACCCTCTCTCCTTCCAGAGTAGGCCAAAATCGTGCGCTACTCCGAAGGCATAGCGGCTATCTGTATAAACATTCACACACAATCCTGCACTGAGCTCACATGCTCGTGTTAATGCTATCAGTTCCGCTGCTTGTGCTGATTTCTGCGGTATGCGTGCTGTCTCCACTATTGTTTGCAATGTGGTAATTGCATACGCTGCTGAAGTCGTACCATCTGGTAGCTTCAGGCATGATCCGTCCACCCACAGTTCTCCATCTACATCTGTAAAGGGCGTATCCTGGAGATCAATACGACCCTTTGTCTGTTCCTCAGTCACAAGAATACAGTCGTGTGCTTTCCGTGCTTCAGACTGAGTTTCCGGGAACGGCAACAATGTGGCCGGATTTAACGTTACACACCTCTTTAACGTAATATGAGGAGCCAAAAGAGTCAACTCATATCCCGTTAAACGGGCACTGGTCAAATGCTGCGTCTTTGTCTGATTAAGCAGGGCATCAACAGCATGGGGGACTAATACCAACAGTTTGTGAGATAACACAATTCCCTCACTTTGACGTATTGACACAGCTGTCGCCGCAACCGAGCGAAAACAACCAGGCAATGCTCGGGCAACAGGATCAAGTACAGCCGAAAAATATGCACAAGGGCGCTGCTTGTCGCCGTGCATCTGCACTAAAACTGATAATGCACATCCATCTTTCTCATGCACATACAGTGAAAAGGGCTTCGTATAATCAGGGGTACCTAACACTGGTGCTGAACAAAGGGCTTGTCGCAATTGCTGGAAGGCAATTTCACACTCATTTGACCAGGGAGGGGGAATTGGTGTGTCTTTTGTCAAAAGGGCTAACAATGGTTTAGCTATGTGTGAAAACCCCAATATCCATTGCCTACAAAAAGAAACAAGACCCAAAAATGCACGCACGTCCTTCTGTGTGGAAGGCACTGGCGTGTCCAAAATTGCTTGAATACGATCTGGTGTGAGTGCACGCCCCTCCTTAGACAAAAGGTGACCCAAATAAGTCACCTTTGGTCTACAGAATTGCAATTTCTTCTTCGACACTTTGTGATTGTGAGATGCCAAAAAGGAAAGCAAGGATAACGTACTCTTCTCACACAGCTCAGGAGTGTCAGCCGCCAACAAGATGTCATCGACATATTGTATAAGGGCGACACCCTCGGGCAGAACAAAGGAATCCAATTGCCTTTTCAATGCTTGACTGTAAATGCTAGGGCTTTCTGTATAGCCCTGAGGGACTCTACAAAATCTATAAGACCTATTATTCAGAGTGAAACCGAAAAGGTATCGGCTATCAGGGTGAATAGGGATCGAAAAGAAGGCATTTTTCAAATCAATAACTGAAAACGTGGTCGCCGTTGGCGGGACCAAAGTGAGTAACGTCGTGATATCAGAAACCACTGGATACTGAGGTATCACAATCTTGTTCACTTCCCTTAAATCAATGATAAACCGATAAACCTTGGCATCCGTATCTTTCTTCAAAATGGGTAAGATAGGACTGTTGCAAACATTATAGGGAACTTCTTCCACTACCCCCACCTTAATCAAATCCTGCACAATCTGTATGAGTGCCTCCTCCCCCTCCTGGGAAATGCGATACTGAGGGAGGCGCGGTAACACCGCACCCTCCTGGACACTAATATGGACAGGCGGAATCATCATCTGTCCCACATCAGTATCTGAAGTAGCCCACAAAGAATGAGGGAGGGAAGCTAATACAGTATCCTCCGCAACCACACACATCCGATCTGGCATTGGGTGATTATCGTTTAATATCACCCGTACCCCAGCAGGGGAGCAGCGGATCGTAGCTCTGAAGTGCTTGAGCATATCAAGACCCATAATGTTGTCAGGCGTGTTCGGGGCAAGCAGAAACGGACAGGGCGCAGAAAAGTGGTCAACATGGAATGCAAGGGGTCGGGAAAGAGGGCTTCGAGAGAGTGTACCATCAAACCCTACCGATGTAACCATTAAGCCAGATGGGGGAGCCCTCGGAACCAATTGTTTGGACAGCGCACTGCGGGTAGCTCCTGTATCAACTAGGAACCGATCAGTAGAACCCAAAACATTTGCTGAAACATAAGGACCCTTCTGATCAACCGGCACTTCAACTGATTCTAACCCCCATCCAACGCAATCCTATGCATGCTGCGAATCATGGTACCCAGAGCGGTCAGTCCCAGACATCTGATACTGATTTTGCCGATCAAATACATTGGGTCTATCTCGTTGCTGCGCGTTAGGTTCAAAGCGAGCACGATCATTAGAATTCCCTCTGAAATTCGAAAAGCCCCCTCTACCTCTCGGTGGTCCCTGACCACGTCCCTGACGAGATGCATACAACACCGGACAATCTCTGGCCCAATGACCCGACTGTTTACAATACGCACATTGATTTCTATTTACATCTGACCGACCCAAAGGGGGACCATAGAATCCTCCCCCACCTCTTTCTACACCCCGACGAGGCGGACCATATACTTGTGCTAACATCACCTTAGTTTTCAAATCTTTCGATTTCTTCTCCTCATTCCCCTTCGCTTCATGTTCCTGACGCTCATAATACTGAGCCATAGTCAGGAGGGATGCCGGAGACGAGGTGGACCAAGAACTTTCACTCGCTTTCAATCGAGCTGCTATTCCCGATAATAAATTCGCCACATATTTATCCACAAAAAGATGTTGACCCGTATCATCCGTAAGTGACTGACCACTGAAATCATGAAATGTCTCCTCAAAGCGTGTAAAGAAATCTGAGACTGATTCATCAACCTTCTGTTTACACGAGGCTAACATATTCCAGTCAATCTTTTTAGGGGGAATAATCGTTTTCAACTTGGTCAAGATAGCAGCAGGAAGATCTAAAATAATCCGCGGTGGTTTTTGCGCGGGTTTTCTCTCCCTATCCTCATCCTCAATCTCGGACCACCTAGCCTTAAAAGCAGGAACATCATCCACCTTCCGCACAGATCTCCACATATCCGGTGGTAATATGAGCCCAAAGAACAAGTCTATATCTGCTAAAGTCATAGTACAAGAATTCAAGGCCCCTTCGACCTCTTCGTAAAAGGCCGCTGGATTCTTGCGGGGGTCAGGCAATGCATTCTTTAATGCCATAACATCAGCCCTATGCCAGGGAGTATAGACCCAATTAAACACAAAATATCCCTTAGCATCGGCGGAAGTAATATCCGAACTAGTTCCCGCTCCTTTAGGAGGAACATACAAAGGTGCCGCCTCTCGCATCGGTTTAGTATGCACTAGTTCGCTCTTATCTGAGTGGGAGGTGGATGACTGGTCATCGCCGATACGTGGATCCGACTGCTCCTCCCCTGCCTTTAGGCGCGCTCTCTCTTTAAGGTCACTCGCCGCGTCCCGCAATGCAAACAGCCGTCGGACCGCATCAGGCGCCTTATAGGGAGAAAAAACACCGTTACGTAATGCTTTAGCATCTAATACTACATCATCAGGCTCAAAAACTTCTGAGTAATTCCGAAAGGCAGTAATCACTTCATCAGAAAAGGTGTCCAGAAAATACAACTTCTCTCTATCCCGCCACTTTTCCAAAGAGTCCAACAATTCAGCAAGGGATAACTTGCCCTTAAGTGCACGAAAATACATTTTCCGAAGCTCACCCATACGCTCAACTGATAACATAGACCGCGTGTCTACCTTATCCGAAACCAATCCAGAATCCTGTGATCTCGGGGCGGACGCGCCAACATAAGGGGGCGGAGAACGATCTAATAAATAAAAATCATCTTCAAGATTAGTAAGGACAAGATAAAGTGGCTGGCGGACAGCATATTGACCCGTGACTTGCAACCTACGCTCTTTCTCTTGTCTCTCCGCCAGTTCTCTTTCCTCCCGACGCTTCGCTTCCTGTGCTCGCACATGATCATTTTTCCGTTGCTCTTTATCAAACAGCGCTTTCTCACGTTTCTCTCGCTCACGCACTTCCTTCACCCATAACCGTACACATTCAAACATGTCTTGCTGGGCACGTCGTTTACACATACACTGTTCCACATACTCAGTCTTACGCATATCAAACGATCCATACAAAGGCCAGCGCAACTCAGGATCCTTTTTGGTGTATTTCCTCCATACTGTGCTGTACATTATAGAAAAAAGACCATGCTTCACATACATATCCCTATTAGGAGTCCCCTCTGGGGGGGCTGGAGCAGATTCCTCGAGGTTTAACCGGTTTCCAAAGCAGCAGCACCACTTACGGAGTGCGCTAAAAGCAGGCATGCTCAAAAATAATGCAAAATATGCAGTATTATCAAAAAATGGCACTTAAACTTTGCGCCGTTCAAGTTTGCACAGCTCCGGAGAAATATCTCCACATTACCTGCCTATATGTGTTGCAACGCATATATTCTCACAGTAATCAATACAAGATATGACCGGTCATCACAAATCAAACTCAAATAGCCAACCCAGGCTTCAAAACTCGGAGCAAGTACCGTACAACGGTTCTTACCAATCAAGAGTGTCCAGATTCCAACTGCCAAGTTCCAAAATGCGCCCAAACGGCTGTCACGGCAAAACCGACACAAGAGGTCTCAGTCGAGGACCGGCGCCACCCAGAAGGTCAGTTCGGAAGGGAAGGAAGAAAACCTCGGGATGCCAGGACTAAAACGCCACTGGCAGTGATCACATCCCCGGCCAAATTCCTCACCTTCGTCACCACCAATCCTTCGAGCATCCGAGTCGCCGATGAGCCCCACGTGACGGGCGCCAATTGATGAATACAGGCCCCAGCTAGGCCCGCAGAATACAAGGGTTCGCTCTCCTGTAACAAAACCTAGAAGGAAGTTGGCACGGAAACTGCAAAATACAAAGACAAAGTTTATTAACCCTTAAGGGTGGTCCTACAACCCATACAACACTCTTCATTATTGCATAGAGTAGCACAAAGAACTTACGTACACAGTCCCCTTTTATACACAGCAGAGGGGCTCATAAGTGGGTGGATACAACATGAAGCAAAGAGTATTACCTTTTATGGACATTTTCGATACAGAATCAATATGTGGGCGGAGTTAGCGCACTCCTAAGCCCGCGAAAACATGGTCAAGCAAGGACTAACTGATAACAGATGTGGTCAAGTCTGGGCATGCGCCAGACGGACAAAGGAGCTATTTATAGACTGTTACTAGGCAGATTATGAGAGCAACTGACACAAAGATAGGACTCTTCTCGTGGTGAGCACGTGGAGACACGACAATACAAAATGGAGTCCAGACATTAGTCAACATAAGGAGAGAAACTTGGTCCAAGGAAGGGGAATTCATATCTTTAGTGAATGCTTAATCATATCGCTGTTTCAATTTTCAACAAGATGGGTGTGTGTTTGTTTGTAAGTCCATGCATGTGTGTGGGTGCATCTTCATGTGCGTTTTTGTTCACAGAATGTGGGATTCTGTGTCCATGCATGTCGTAAGTGTATGTGTTAGCATGCTTTGGACCAAAGAGCTGTAACCCGATTAGAACCAATTAAATACTGGGTGGGTAGTTCACACAAAATGAGTTGGTTTGTCTTGCTTCACTATATTTCTGTGATTCACAAACGCAAGAGGCATGGTATCTTAGCATACACCTTCAGCTCAAACTTTGAGTGTGGACGTGGGCATAGCAGAAAATCTGCACTTGCACACTTGGAGTGAAAAAGGGCTGCAAAGTATTTTCTTCAAATGGAAAACTGTTTTTTTCAGGTAAAGAATTGCGGCCGTGCGGCTGCGAAAGTGATCGCGATCAAACATCAAAGCGCCTGTGCGGCCGCGAAAGTTAAAGTAATCGTGTCAAGTGCGGTACGCGCGCCGGTGCACATGCACTGTAGCTCTAGGCTGGCCTGGCAGCACTTTTTGGAGCCCTCTCAAAAAGTCTCGCCAGACCAGCGCATGCGCTGGGTCAGGCGAGACCTAAAAATCAATATGGATATTAAATTCCATAAAAAATGTTGTCACTCTCTCTATGTATTCGAAGATGTTGGCATCTGTGGAAATCTTATTTCACCACACAAATAATATAAAGCAGTGTTTTACAACCTGAAATTTTATTTTGACATGGATGGTCTTGCGTTTAACAACCTCTTTACACATCCACCGAAAGAACTCTCAAAATATGGCATCCTGCAAACTTTTTCACTCAAACGTGAGATTCTCGACATGTAGTGAATTCTCGAGGACCGCAGAGTGTAAACAAATGCCTGCAGCTATCTCCATTTTCTCTTCTGACTGAGACCTGGTTACCAGTGGAAAGAGTTCTCCACATGCTACAGGCGCCATGAAAGGGCAATTGGTCTTCTGGCCCTTAGGTTCCCTGTGAATGGGCGCTATGCTGGACTTTATAGAAGGTTAAGTGAATGTTTTTGGCTAGGTTTATTTGCAGTTGGAATATTTGGTCTAACTACCCGGCTCCAGGAGAGTGGGGGCGGTAGTATTTATTTTGCAGGTACCACACTGAAGTCTCAATCTATTTAGGCACAACCAGCTTCTTTGCAGTCTTTGGCGTTTTGCTAATTTGGAGGTCTTTCTTCTTTTATCAAGGTGTGTCTGAAATATGCCTTAATGACAAAGACTGCAGAGCTCATGGAGTAAGAAGTTGAATTTTCAAATTAAAAACGAGTGTAGTACAAGCTTGCTTTAATAAGGGACTGTGATTCCACAATTGGTGCAGCTGCCTGGTTCTGTATGCAGGGGGTGCAGTCCACATTGCTGACAAAATCAAAAAGAAAGCAGAGTTACTTCAGGCTCCTTTATATGGGTGCATGCCAGTGTCATGTGAAATCAAAAGAGATGGATTGAAAAAGAATCCTTTTCTAAACCTCAGTCAAACATCGTCTCTACAACTCAGACGTCACTGCCCTGCTCCGGGAAGTCGTAACCTTACCGCAAGACCAGTTGAGCTTGTCTGGGCGTGTTATAAATTGCCTTTCCATTAAGTAGCATGGAAGCTCTTTCTGAGGTGTGTGTGGTCGTTACCAGTGGCATGTGCAATAACAGTACATGTTGCAGCACCCAGGATAATGTACTGCATGGCTAAATTCTTATAAGGTCCCAAAGGCGAGACCTATTGGCAATGCCAATGCTTGTTTTGTGGGCAGCTGTCTTGATGAACACTCAACGTCATCTCAACAGTAAGTGATTGTCTTCCAGTCAGGTAATTGTGAAAACAATCGAATGGAAGACTCTAGTATTTTCATTCGGCGGTTTCCCTCTACCTACAGGGGTCTGTGAAGCTCAAGTCTGCTCCGTCATCAACCTTCTGCCGCCGCCCTTTATTAGCCTTGGAAGGGATTGAAGGCAGGGCCGGACTGGCCGTAGCGGGCACTGGGCAATCCCCCGGTGCGCCGCACGGGCGGGGGCCGGTTTTGGGCCCCTGTGGGCCGTTTTTGTTACAGGGCCGTTTTTGCAGCATAGCTGCACAATCGGCCCTGTAACAAAAACGGCCGAAAACCGGCCCTCGCAAAGAGCTCGGCGGCATCCCCAAGCCCCGGGGGGGGGGGCCGGCCGAGCACTTTGCCAGGGCCGGTTTTGGTTCCCAGTCCGGCCCTGATTGAAGGGCAATACTTTCAATGTGGGGGAAGCTAGAGATTCTCACTGTCCTGGGCAGATGTTATCAGCTTTTCTTACTGCCATTGCAGAAACTGCACCATATTGCATTTACCTTTTTGCAGTAGTTCTTCCAAATGTAAATGGTCTCGCAGCCTCTACCGATTCGGCTTTGAATCTGTTTAAATTCTTTTCTCCCACGTCCTGTAATATTACCCCCTCCTCTGTATTTGCTCGCTTTACACTGTTAGACACCCTTGATATCGCTATCAAATCTGCATTTGAAGGCTGCCAGCTGTCCAAAACATTAAACTCAATCTTAGAATATTGTCATTTTGACTTGTACTCTCAGCAGTTTTGTTTCCATTAGGCAGGCTGTTGCAAGATTGTTTTGTGTGCAGTATTTGTTTTTTCCTAGCACTAGTCAAAATCATAACTTAGCTCTTTTGAACCGAACGAAAAATACACATTACCAAAGAAAGCTGACAAAATGTCCCCTATTGAAAGGAGCTTTGCGCACATCTAGGTCTGTTGCCGATACAAACAAAATTCCTTCTAGAAATATTAAGCACAGCTTGTCTGTCTGAAGGGTCATTTCCTCGTGTTTACCTTTTACATATACTCAGGCCCACTGAAGCAATAAGTAAAGCGGTGGTTTTGCCCTTTTACACTTCCATTAAATCTTCCTTTGATTCCACTGCAAAGAGGCGATGGTGCCATCACTGTGATAATTGTGGAATTAAGAAATTGAAATAAAATGGTACATAATTACTGCCAATGCTCTTATTAAAGTTATCAACAGATATTATAATAGGTGCTTCTTTATTTGTGGACATCGTTATAGTATAGTGTGAGCCTTTTGTAATTGTTCATACATTAATATATAAGGAATAAAGTAGCCCTGCCATGTATTATAGGGATATTGCAAGTCACGAACAGTTCCTTTATGAGGGTTGTGGAACCCGAAGTGGCCTGCAATATCCTTATCACCTACAACAGGAGGTAATTTGCCCCATTTAATACATGATAACACCATCACCTTTATCGCAAACCACTTCAAACCTTGGTGCACAGATCTTTTAGAAAGAGAGAGAATGTTTGCAAACATGTAAAATAAAAATAGAACCTCAAGTAGAAACTTAAACACATCTAAAACCTATTAGATATTTGTTGCAAAATTATGTTAGAAACAGTTCAATACAAAACAGTTTTTGGGAAAAACAAAACGTTGCAGTAACTCAGAAATGTGTAGAAACATGTAGAAAGATTCCAATTTATCTATAATTATCTAAGGAATGCAAAAAAATAATCAGGTATAATCATAGTAATTACGACTCTGCTAGTCACTATAAGCTAGAAAAATATAGCAGAAGAAAGAAAGGCAACATTTCATTTTCGTTGCTTTAAACAGCTGCTCCGTGACCAAACCTGTCTTTCACCTTGGTTGCTGGCTCTGGCAATGGTCATTGTGACGACAGAACTGCGTCATTTTATATAATCAGCGACTGACTGCATCTCGAGGCGTAGATTATAAAGAAATCAGATGTGTGCATTTATACAGAGAGTGCAGAGTCCTATGTATTTTACTGGTCTAGTTGCTTGTTAATTTGTGCAATGCACTTGTGTACGTACTCTGAGGTTCAACAAATATAGGTTTGTTAAAAAGCCACCTTTGAAGCTCTTTTTAAAGGACTTGAATTCAGTTTCAGAACATAGCTGATCAGGGCGAGAATTCCACGGTGATGGTGTTTACACAAAAGAAACTATGCCCCCTTCTCTTCTTTCTTTATCATTCTGAGGTAATATGCAGTAATTAGCTGATGATAAGTGTAGGATACGAATGGATTTATATTAAGGGACAGACTTTCCTAAAAATGAAGGTGTCATTCAATGTAGTGCCTTGAAAGTTAAACAGCATGTTTTGAACTGGATTCTTGCTGTATCAACAAAGGTGTCCCCTGTGATCTTGCAGGCTCCTTGAAAACTGAATGTGTTGCCCTGTTATGCATTGCTCATAATCTAAACAAGGATTGTCTATTGGGAGTCCCAAATACAAATAATTCGTAGAATCTAATCATGTTCCAATAAGGGATACAATTAGCATGTTATGAGCCTCAAAAGGGAGAAAAGGCACAAAGGTCCGAATCCCTTTTAGCAGAAAGATGCATTTGCAACCACAGAGGCACTCTGAGGTTCCATTGAGAGTTTCCTTTCCACTATCACACCCAAACTTTTTGCTCTTTCTTTAGGCATCGAGAGGGCAATCATTTCCAAGGCCAGGGGTTGGCAATGTCAAAAGAAAAATCTGTTGTTTATGATTTCTGATTGTGCGTTTAATTTCAAGTGGTTATTTCCCACCCATCTCCAGATCAAGTGCCTCATAATTTGAAAATCCTACTGTGAGGAAGTTTTACCACCTATTAACAGTAAGATATGCAAATCATGTGGATCAGTATATATACTGCAGCCTCTCTCATCCAGTTCCGTTAATAAAGGTTTTACCGTATACATTAAATAGATAAATGAGGAGATAATAATAATCCACATTTGTAAAGCCGAACAATCACCCGCAAGGGTCTCTAGGCACTGAGGGCCGTCAGGAGGATTAAGCAAGCTATTGCCCAGAGTCACATGGTGCTTGGCTAATCTGCCGCCGGCACCGGGGATCAAACTGTGATTCCCAGATTCCGGAGTCAGTCGCCATGGCCACGGCACCACACCGCTTCCCTAGATAAAGAGAAGCCTTGAGAGTCTCTCTGTTTTCCAGACTTAGGGGCATATCAACAAGGGCTTTATCTCTGCTTTTTTGGCTTTAAAAGCCAAAAAAGCAGAGATAAAACTAGCACCCTATCAACAACAGGGTGCTAACATGCAAATTTGCATGTTAGCACCCTTTTACTCTACGCTTCCCCTTGCATCTCTAATGAGATGCAAAGGGGGCGTTCCAGAGTAAAATAATAGGAGAAATGTCGCTAAGCGACATTTCTCCTATTATCAAGAATATCGCTAACCCTGTTAGAGAAAAAAAAAGCAGCGCTAACCGCGGTTAACGCTGCTTTTTTACGTCTGGTATTTTTCTGACTTAGCCATGATATCCTATGGAAGGAGGATATCCTGGCTAAGTTTGTCTGTCCCTATCAACAAGCTAACGTGAGATTATCGCTGGGTTTCCAGCGATAATCTCACGTTAGCCACTTAGTGTGAGGATTTTTATTGCTATTGAGATAAGCGTTGCTAATAGCACGCTATCTCAGCAATAAAAATCAACGCTAGCCGGCGATAATTATCCTAGTGCTAAGTGCGCTTAGCGATAATTATCGCCGGTTGTTGTTGATATGCCCCATAATTTCTACCAGACAAGTCAAACGTTGCACAGCTTGTAAGAGGTCCTCTAAAAATTATTTTACCCAGTTCAACGAGGGCCCACCAAGGAATGCTGCCTCACCATTGTCCATCCTAATATCATGATCATCCTTGTTGACATCGGCTGACATGTCCAAGAGCACACGTGCTGACACCACTTTGTTCTCAGTGCCTTTCCTTAACTCATCCATGGCTGAAAACAGCACAGTTTCAGTACTGTGAGCTAGATGGAAAAAAGCTTGTTAGGGATCAAATAGCTGGATGTTAGAAGATGACTGAATATTCTATTTGCTATATAGGCTTCTAAAACGTTAGCAGGTGAACAGGGAGATAAGCCGATAAATATTAGGGAATAATGGATCCGCACCATGTTTCTTTAACAGTGGGATCACTATAGCATTTCATAAACATTTTGGTGCAATGTCCTGCATTAGTGAAATGTTAAGGACAGTCAACAAAGGTTGCATAGTTGCATAATTCAATCTTTTTGCTATAGAATTTCCTTAAGTATCAACTGAAATTTTGATAAGCATATATTTTTTTTATTTTTATGTAACAATACTGTTTGACTTGGTTCTTTGATGATACTTTCTTATATTTTACAGATGAAGATGTTTATCTTTTCACAGAATTCTTAAGAAGGAGAACACCTGGGTGAAACTCTATCTGCTGAAGTAAGTTCATTAACAAATTTAAAAACCTCTCTCTTAATATTGGAGGCTCGGGATGTCTCATTGGTATAGTACTCAGTTTTTACTTTCGTTTATTTAAGTCTTTAATCCATCATGCCATCTTTGAATCTGTTCTTATTTATTTTATCATAATTCTTTCTCCTTTGCCATTCAAGGGAGTGTAATTCTGTTTTTGCTTCTACTAGCTCTTCAGTAAAACCGGGAAGCCGTTTTGGTTCTTTTTGTTATTCAACTTTTGTCATTGGGAGCATGTAAATTGCCTGTTTCATTTCACCATGAGGAGAATTCTTTTTCAGCATTGCCCATTTTTGGACTTAGCATGGCCTGGGTGTTTTAAAGTTCAAAAGTGAGTTTATTAAAAGAGCATAAAAAATAGAAATACATAATACAATGAAGCAATAAGTAGTTACATAAATAGGAAGGGAACAGTAAAAAGAAAAATGAAACAGTTGGGTATATGTATCAAGTTAACATAGCTGTAGAGTGAAAACATAAAGGAGAATTAAATAGGTATAATCAGAGAGATGTTACATATCATATAAAAATTGTTGAGATGGGGATTGAGAAAAAGGGCGCCTAGTCTTGGTGACTGTATATATAGTAACAGGTAACCGTAAGTTCAAACGTTTTGTAGCAAAATGAGTTGGGTGTACAATTGCTGTATCGAGTCTATGGTTAAAACAAACAGCGTACATCAGGCTTGGATAGATAGGGGCTCATTAGGATGGTGGATTTTGGCACATCTGCAGTGCTGGCGGTTGCGGCAAACGTCCTTTTCCTCACTCTTGCGGCGGTCCTGGCGTCTGCCATATTACAGTGGGCAAAGATAGCGCATTTCCCATCCGCTGTGGAGTTTTGGAACCCGCCAGAATTTTCCTTCCGCAACGATGGCAGAGGGAGCCAATAGAGAAAGACTGCCGTGCAGAATGACGTTACGTCCATTGAAAAAACTCATTTAGGAAAGCAAAATATAACTTCTGGACTTAACGCGCATACACAATATAATATTGATACAAATACAACCGGTCAAATTCAATATAGAAAAAATGTATTTTTAATTTTTTGTATTTTATTTTCATTATAAAGTGCATTAGGTTTCCATACAATTTAAAAAGAACATGTTAAGAGGATGATACCCTCCACCATTAATAAATGCATGATGTTACCACTTGTGTTATCCTATTCTATATTGTGCATCTTGACACTGTGCTATAAATCTGTTTCCTGTCTCAGTGTCAACAGTACATTTTGTCTATAGAATTGATCAGACATTCAGCACAAGACAATTATATACAAATTCTTATTTCATTATATGAAATGGACATTCATTTCTGGCATGGCTCTGGAGTTTTTAAAACATCATGCATTTCTTAATGGTAGAGGGTATCATCCTCTTAACATGTTCTTCTTTTTAAATTGTCTGGAAATCTAATGCACTTTATAATGAATATAAAATACAAAAAATAAAAATAATTTTTTTCTATATTGAATTTGACAGGTTGTATGACATTACGTCTACTGGACAAATCAGGATGCCTCAAACAGCCCATCAGAACGCAGCGGAAAAACCAGCTACTCAGAGACGGTGGAGGCACTACTCTTGCGATCGAAACTCGAATCCCGGGCACCTCCATGCGTTGCTGACCTCTATGGATCCAGCTCTTCAAGCCCTTCTGCGGCTGTACTGGTTCCACTACCAGCATATAAGACGTCGCTGCGGTCAACACCGCAGGTATGTAAATAACACATCTCCGCATACAACCACAAAACACAACTTTTGTGATGAAATACGGTTCCTGTCCACATCAGACACCCTGGTGGAGACAGGAAAATATCCCCCAGTGTACTCATATATGTTCTGCTTGCTAGAAATTGACACCTCCGCATCGGGGTCACCCATCAACATAGAAATTCCTGCAATGTCCCGGTCATGTCACCGCAGCAGTGAAGACGGTGGAAAACCTGCGCACAATGTAGCATGCAGGTCCGGCGCCAGGTATGGGTAGTGTGGGCAGCTGCCCAGGGCTCTACATTCATCCTACCCACATGGTGTCCCGCATCAGTTGGACACAGCCCACAGCACGATTCCCACATCCATTTCTGCACATGCTGTGTGCTCCCCTTGTGCCCTCCCAAGCACTATGTAGCAGCCAGGTGTGGCTCGACCTCACACCTCACACTTTAAAGGGCAAGGTAGATTGACTGGGAATGTGGGGGTGAAGAGTAACACCCTACACAGAAGGTCAGGGGCTGGACAACCCTCCTCCTCACACCTGCCTTCCACTCATGTGAATCAAACTGAGTAAATTAAGAAATGAAGAGTCACTCTGCATATTAACAATCATGGAACTGTTCACGCTGCATGTCAAGTCCATCAGACAGATCCCACACTGAAACTCTACCACATACACATACCATAAGTCAGCAGCAATGTATGACAATAAATAGACTAGCCCAAAGTGGAGTGCACAGTGCAGGAAAACCATTGAGCAAGCTACATAGCACTGTGTTTGAAATTAAACTAAAGTAACATCTGTGCAATATCTCTGGGATACAGCAATGCAAGCTATGCATAGGCACAGAAATGATAGGAAGTGTCAGAACCCATACGGTGACCAGCCCCACATCTGTAACAACTACCTTGAAATGTGTATGCCACCAGCACAGCACACATGGCTCATTGTCACACTCCCTGACTGTCAAAACCCGAGTAGGATCTTCACACATACCCCTCATCTACCCATCTCACACTTCCACTACTCAACACATGTGAGAAACACAGATAAAGGTGCAAATAAGGTCCTGTGAGTTTCCTGACAACCAATGACACACCCTGGTGTGTATCTACAAATGGCGTGTGTGCACTCTCGTCAGGTGGTGCCACTGGCAGGGTGGATGCTGAAGGGACAGGAGCTGGATGGCTGCTGTCACTGTGGAGGACAAAGACTGGACAGTCTGGTGAAAGCAACCCACGTCCGAATGTATTCCCTCCATGAACGCAACCACCTGTACCAACTTCTTGTCATGATCCTGGAAGGCATTCAGGAGAGAAGTCTGACCCATACACAGCTGGCACAAAATGTCAACTGCCTCCACACTGAGGGAAGCAGGCGAAATAGGGGCAGGGGCAGTGGTGCCTGGGGTAAGGAGACTCTACCCTTCCTAGGGGGCATGCACGGACAGCACTTGGGGGAGCATCCGGAAGGGTGGGCACTGGATGAGGTGTGGCGGAAGAAGATGCAGATCTGGAACTTCCTGTGCCCGCCAACACCAACGAGTCACCGCTGGAGTCTGAAGATGTGGAGGTTGGTGTTTCCAGGTGTGAATCATCGAGGGCACTCCTAGGCGCTGGTCCCCTCAGTGTCAGTTAACTCCTGTGTAGCAGTCATGCCAGTAGCTTCCCCACCGGTGTCGATCCCCCGTCCTTTCCTGCCCTGGTAGATGCTGCAAGAGACAGAGAAATATGTTCAGTATAGTGCCATACTCACAAACATCATATGCAAGCAAAGCACACAACTTTAAAATGATACTCCCGTGTTGAACTCCTCTATGTACATTCTGCATATGCTACATGTATGCAATCATCAGATGATCAATGGAAACATGCATGGTTGATAGTAATGCTCCATGTGGCTTTGACACAGCCAAATTGCTGGGCCTGTGCCTCCCTGTAAACACACATACCATTGTCTGTATGCATACCTACATGCCTGTAAGTGAGATAGCTAGACATCAAAATATGTTGCATCTGTCACATATGGATTCTCTTTAAGGGAATACCACAGATACAAACTATAATCTGTCCTTTTGCAAGGGGTACAAGCTCCTGACATCCAACATGTTACGCTTCAAAGCACAACTACAGTTGTCCATTGGTGTCAGCTGCGTAGATGTTACAATTTATCTGATGTGCACAGCACACATCTATGAATGCACACTAGCATGATGCTCACTGCTGTTCACTGCCAGTTGATGTCTATGACACTCATACTGCAGCATATGTCACAAGGCCACATCTTATCTGTCAATAAAGTGCTAATGAGCACCATTGCACAATGTAGTCACAAACACAAAGCACTTCAGCATGAGAGTGGGAAGTTAAAGCAAGGCCTTCATAGGTTGTGACATGTCACATACCACCATGTCCACAAGACCCTGGCAGTCCCTCATTGATCCAAGGCAAGATTGTGTCTGCTGTTGATAATGAAGTTGCTGGACTCCATAAGGACAGATAATGTGTGACAATACCTAGGGTCTGGCATAAGACATCCATATGTTGTGCTGACTGATGACATTGAGGACATGTCAATGTGCCAATAAGTCACACAATGATTAAAAACATTAGCCACAACTCAACCTTGAAATGATGCACAAGCACACCCCTCCACAATGCACACATACTGAGGACTGACACTCTATATTGCCCAAACTATTTTGCAATAGCCCGGTTCAGCTACATTACATTTGAAACACAGAGTCTAACCAGCCCAGTCATGTTGCCATATGCACAAATGGCAAAGGTAAAGTAGCCAATGCATCACTGCAATCTTCACCATCTACCCTTTCTGCACCTGTGTGCACTTGATGTCACTATGGCTGGTCATTCCATCCTGTAATGCCATGCAAATGATATTGGGATAGTATACTTTTAAATGGTGCTGTTCTCTCTGTCATTGTGGAAACAGGGGCCCATGGGACAGGTGTGACCCTTACCAACTCATTTCTCCCTAAGTCCACATCTGTGCATGTCGGTAGCCACTAACACATCATCACATGAGCACGCTATTGAGCTAGCCACACAGCGCACACAAGCACAACAATTATCCTGGGTTACACACTTCACACAATGAATAATCCTGTGTAGGAGGGTCTCAGTGCAGACAACATTCATGCAATGTGACTGTTAAATATTTCAAGATGCTGTGGTGTTGGGCCCTTCAGTTCAGGAGTTGTGCAAATGATTCTGCGCAGGGGTTGGTTTTATACTCAGCTATGTGGGTGGGTCAAAATAGAGGATGCATGTCAGGTGTTTTATCTGGGTTGACCTGGGATTTGTATTTTCTACTTGCCATGGGGAAGTGTCATTGGGGTGTGTCAGATGTTTTTAGAGACTTCACCGGAAAAACAGCCACACTTGTTGTGTGGTTGCTTTGTTTTGACCGCAATTCCTCTTTCCACTCGACCGCAGCAGTCTGAATGCAATGGTCCTTCCGCCGGCTCTACCATTCATCATTTTGCATGATCGCGGCAGTCGGGAACAATTGATCGTTCCGCTGGTTCCACCATCGTATCATAATTTCACTTGTGTACATTCCGCTGGTCAATCTGCGTTTTGGGTCTTTCCGCAGCAATTCTGTCCACCGTGGTTGGATTTTCAGCTTCTCAAAATGTTCTCGGCAGAGTTTTGTAGAATCCGTCCGCTGGGGTAGGATTTTTCTAGCGGTGCATCCTAATCTGACTGCCGGTTTTGCCACAGTACATACGGAGGGTTAATTTCTGATACCACGGCGGTCGGAATGCTTTTCTGACCGCCATCATAATCGACCCCATCATTTGGTGAAGTCCTTCCAATCTTTGGGAATCCGTTGAAAGGCCACTGCTAACAACATGTCCATAATCTTTATATTAAAAACACAATTGTTTGAAGCAGGACACAAGTATCCTAAAAACAAGTGAGTGTTGGAGAAGGGAATTTTGGAATAAAAAATTTAGGTGATTTGAGACTAAGCACTTTTCCAGAAATCATGTACATAAGGACAAGTAAAAAGTAAGCGGTGTAAATCAGGTGTGAAGGAGCAAGTGCAACATGTGTCTGGGAGATCGGAGTTTCTCTTTTTTTTAACCTTACGGCACAACAAAAGTCTATTATAAATAAAAAAAAGAGTGTTTGCATTGTATTTGCTGCTCTAGATGACTTTCTGATTTTAGTACAAATTTTGTTCCACATGAGAATTGGCCAATTAGCCCCTACGTCTCGTTCCCAAGATAATTTGACCATGGATTTATCTTTAGCAGTGTGTGAAGATCATAAATGAGTATAAATAATGGAGGCTCTGGGACAAGTGTGAAGAAGAGTGTGAAATCCATTAACAGAAGAGGAGGCAGTCGCATTAGGGATTGGGAAATGGGCATGTGCATTGTGGAGGGACTGTGCAAAGAGATTATATTTAGGTTGATATGAGGGGAGAAGGTCATAAAGATGTCTAGCTTGTGAAAAAGGCATGAACCTATCCTGTACAAAGAGCGGATGCACCCAAATTAAATCTTTATGTCTTCAAGTCTTCCAATAGAAAGGTTTACCACAAATAAGTAACAAATTTGTTATGACATAATGTGACTTCAGAAAAGATTCCAAATCACTAGGGAAGGCGACAATCCCAAATCTAGGAGTTTGCATTTATATTTAAGGATACAAGTAGATAAGGATTGCGGTTTGCGAATTGAAGATGTGTATTCTTGAAATGAAAAGGGAGATAAAAATGAACGCACACAAGTTTGACCCACAAAGGACTCAGAGACCCACCTCGAGGATTGGTGGAGTAAAAAAGATTTGTGGTACGTAGAAAAATCAGGAAAATTGACACCTCCCTTTGATTTTGGGCGAGTTAATTTTAGTAATGAATTGTGAAATCTCTTCTTGTGCTATAGAAATGTAGATAATATATAATTTACCTTTTTGAAAATTTTTGGGGGTATAGGCACTGGAATATTAGAGATGGTATGGAGTATTATGGGAGTTAACATCCTATTAATGGTAGCTAAAAACGGCCCAACAGGATAGGTATAGAGTGTGCCACTTAGTAGTTAATGAGGAAATGTTTTGAATACATTTATCCATACTCAAGGAAAGAGTTGTTGAGACATGAAGGAGGAAAGTGCAAACCTAAGTATTTTATGTGATGAGGTTCCATATGAAGTTTGAAGTAGCATAATCATCTTTGAAAGTGTAGTTCTTTAAAGTCAGGATTTCACATTTATCTTTGTTTAATTTTTAACCGGAAACAGAGGGAAATGATTCAACTTCTTGTGAGAATGCTGGAAGGGATGATTGGGGCTGTGAAATAAATGATAATACATCATCAGCATATGCTGCCAGTTTAATTTGCTGATCTTTAAAATGAAATCCGGGTATGTCTTGATGTTGACGAATTCTGGATAAAAAATGGCTCCAAAACTAAATTAAAAAGAAAAGGGGACAGAGGGCAACCTGGTCGAACACCCCTGCCTAGATTAAAGTATGTAATAGTGTTGCCGTTTACACATACCGCTGCCCTTCGATGTGAATAAAGAATCAAAATCAAAGATATGATTTGTTTACACAAACCAAACCACTTAGGTATTTGAAAAAGATAAGGCCATTCAACTTGATCAAACGCCTTCTCAGCATCCAGGGCCACTGTTGCTAGAGAATGAAGTAAATGGGAAGATTTAGACAAGATGTCAAAAAACAAATGAGTATTGTCCGAAATAAAACAACCTTTAAGAAATCAAGATTGTTCCGCGCCCAGTAATTGGGAAGGTAGGATTCCAGACGTATGGCTAAAGCCTTGGAGCACACTTTTTAATCAATATTTGCTAGCAAAATGGGCCTGTAATTTTTGCAGTATTTTAAATCTTTCTGTTCTGTAGGAATAAGACAAATATGGGCATCAAGAAAAGAACCAGAGGAATCACCGTATTATAAAAAAAAATCAAAGCGAATATTAGGTCTACAGAGGAGTAGCTGTGTGAAATGTTTAAAAAAAACTCAAAAGTAGAACCCTCCAGACCTGGAGCTTTATCTTTTTTAAGTGTCTATAAAGCGGTGAGACGTTGTTTTTGAGATAGAGCAGATTCTAAGGAGGTGAGAGCTAGTTGGGTGTTAAAAGAGCATTGGGTTTCCCAAAGATATTGGGAAATGTGAAGTTCTGAGGGGTATTCCTGTGGTGTGTATGTTGATTTGTAAAAAAGGAGAAACTCATGTAAAGTTTCAGAATCTTTAAACCTCAATGTTTGATGCTCTGTATTAATAGACTTGATTGTAAGTTTATTATGTTTAACTTTGAAATAATTTGCTAGTACTTTACCAGCTTTGTTCTGGCCACCATTACATTTTGCACTAGACTTCAATAAATAAAGTGACGGATTCCTTATTAAATTAAAACTTAGCATTAATAAACACAGATAAACACTCCTTCAATTTAGATGAATTATAGGAATGCTCCAAACTCTTTATCTTAGCTAGGAGTTCGCTGGTTTGTTTGCATGAGGTATTATGCTTTTTGGAAACAAAACCAATAATAAAATCCCAAGCAGTTGCATTAAATGCATCCCAAACAATATGTAAAGGTAAGGTATCTGTTTGATTAAAAGAAAAATATTCATTGAAAAAGGGTGTTAGGTTTTTGCAGAACATCCAATTGAATAGAAATAGGGGCATGATCAGATATTAGGATAGAACCAATATCTGCAGCTCTTAAGGATAGGGACACATCATGAGATATGAAAAACAAATCTATTCGTGATTGGGTCTGGTGAACCAGAGAATAGTAAGTATACTCTCTCGATGCGGGGTTACAAAGTCTCCAAGCATCAATGAGCTTATAGAATTGATTATTTAGGACAAAAAGTTTCTGTACTTTGTGTGCAGTGAAGGAGACCGACGAGTTGCGATCTTTGAATGGATCGACAACTTGGTTGCAATAACCAGCTAGGATAAAATTGTCATCTATGTATTATGAAATTTGTGGAGCAAGGAGCGTCCAAAAAGAGGGATCCCGAACAGAGGAAGCATAAACATTAAGCAAAGAAATCAAAGCATTCCCAATCAACAATTTAGTGTATATCCATCCACCTCATCAGAAATTGATTTATGACAAAGAGTCAAGATCCCATTACTCTTACCATCCCCTGGTAAGAAAAAGACATCCCCTACCCATCCTCATTTTATTTTGTAAAGATTTGTTTGTTATAAGATGAGACTCCTGTATAAGAGCTATATCAGCCTTCAATTTGGACAGATGTGATAAACCCATTGTCTTTTGATGGGGAATTCAAACCTCTAACATTTCAAGAGACAATCTTTATAGACATGACAATAGCACGCATGAGAAAGCAAAAGAATACATGATCTAAACAAACGATTTCGAAGCAAAAAACATGCCAGATATCATCCCAACTAAACAAGAAAATAATAAAACTATAGCTATAACATAAGAAGAGTAAATGCAAGTACAAAAGGGAGAAATTAAATATAGAAAAGGAAAAGAGGTAGAGTAGTGAGATAGGAGAGATCGGTGACAGAGAAAGAAAAAAGAAAAGAATAAAAAGATGCAAGAATAAGAAAAGGCCATACCTAAACCATACCTAAAAGTACCATATAAAGGTGGGGGGGGGGGGTGAAACCACATGGACAGTAGACATGCCCAAACTCAATGGAACAGAGGGTGAAGGGGGACCACATTACAAAGGGTGAAGACACAGGGCAGGTGTAGACATCAACAATCCTGCAGTGAAGGAGAAAGGGTACATATAAGGAGAATCACAGTCAGACGTTAAAATAAGATATAATAAATGTCCTAAGGTAATCAATCACATATTAAAATTCTAAAACATGAGAAATGTTTGTGAACATTAAATGGTCTGAGATGTTGAAGCTCCAGAAAAGTCCATGGATTCTGACTTGCAAGAATTGATGAAACTCGGCAACTTAACTGGATCTTCATGTGTTGTGGTTCTATTCTTATAAGTGACCTTGAAGAGGCAAGGATGGAAAAGACCATAACGGGCCTCCAAAGAGCGAATCTCAGATCTCATGTTGAGAAATTCCTTGTGTCTGTTTGCTGGGGCTTAGGCATAAGCCTGAGCGAAGAACAAAGTGGAGCCGGTCCATAAGACACACTGAATTGACTTAACTGCTGCAAGGACTTTAAGTAGGTCTGTGTATTCAAGAAAATAAGGGATGACTCTTCTCAGCCTTTCTGAATTAGACACACATGTGAGCTGACGTCCTAATCTGTGAGCACATTGAATATTGAGCAATGTCCTTCCGGCAGATGAAGTAAGTTAGGAAGGAAAGATTTGAAGAAGGAAATTGGTTCGGGGCCCTCCAGACCTTCTGGCTGACCATAAACGAGAAGGTTGTTTATTCCGATATTTAAGATCTTCGACTTGCCTTTGAAGTGAGGAGACCTGAGATGGAAGTACATTGACTTTATCATCAGTAAGCCCAAACGAGGATACATTCTGTTAGACTGCTGTAAGCCTTACATCCATCTGAGATCAGTTGTCCGTGAGAAACTGCAGCTTGGTATTTGTTTCTTCCTTGAAGGGACGAAGAGCGCGAATCTCCTCCAACACCAAGTCTAAGGAGACAGGAGAGGTTTTTTTGGGCGGGGAAGGTGGGTCTTTCTTCAGATGTTTTGTTGTCGCTTTCCCTGCAGCCAGAGGAATAGGACTTGAGGCAGAAGAAACCTTAGGCAAAGAAGCCAAAGATTCCACCATTTTGGAAAATTCAATAAAAATTCTGGAATTTTTAATGAAAGATTGCACAGAACGTGTTACAGGAGCAGCCAACTTTTTCAGTCTTCCCATAGGAGAAAATAGGAGATTAGATTGAACGAAAAACTCAGCTCATTAGCTTATGAAAGCAGCCAGCATGCCAGTAGAATATAATGAAAGAGTACGCCATACAGTAGGGAAGGCCATAGTGTGAAAACCGCCACCGCTACTTCCTTCATATGACTGCATAGCCTGAGGAAACAGCACATCCAAAATGACGGTCACGATCAACGCCACTCTAGGGCAAGTAGAACTTTCGAAAATAAAAGCGCTGCAAAGCTGATGTAGAAGATGAGAGTGAAGAAACTCAGCTTCTTAGCACATAAGGGCAGCCAACATGCCGGCAAAATATAATAGTAAAGTATGCCACATAGCAGAGAAGGCCAGGAAGGAAAAACGACCAAACGACCAAACGAAGGCAGTCGTGTCCTACAGCACATGTGACACCAGAAATTCACGTCGCATACCTACTCACACACATCTGTGTTGACACATTCTGTTGTGAAATATGACATTGCTCCGCATGGTCAGAGGTTGGACACCATACTCACATTGCTGAAGTCACGTAAGTGCACATGGCGTGCAGCACCTATCCAAAAACAATGTCTGGCTCACAGAGGTGGAGCTTGCCAAAGGGACACACCCCCATTGCACATGCATCAGTCAGTTCCTCCCTGTGTAGGGACGATGCTCATTCTGGCACTTGAGTGGACAATCCAAACAAAACACCTCACAGTTAGACACCAGTGGAGTTGCATAGACTTTATTGGCATGTGCGTGTCAGTACGGATGAGGCAACGGCCACAACAGGCAGGGACATGCTTAAGACACTTACATGCAGCATGGGTACATGTCGAGGTTCAGAAAATGTTGGGGCTAAAATGGGCTACATTCATCACAGATGGCAACGCTCTCAGCCCACCTTGCCTTGCTGGATGAGTCATGTGTTGTTTGGCGTTTGCCCATTGCCCCGTGAGAGGGGGCACGGCTCACTGCCCATGGGATCTGCATAGTGCTCTGCCTCTGGAGTGCGCCAATTGTCTGCTCTGTTGACAGTGATCAGGTGTGAGGGTCTAACAGGTTCTCATGTCGTGCTACATTGCCATGTGTGTGATCTCCCCCAGCACTGTGTCCGAATTGGCAACGTTGCCAAACAACGCTGTGTTGCACCTAGCATGGACCTGCATCACCTTGCACAGGTGTGTGTACACACTCGTTGTTCCACGCACATGCATCCAGAGCCCGGACAAAGGCAGATGTGTCCTCTGTTGTGGTGGGATATGGGAGCAACCCCCATGATGCAACAAGTTGTTGGGACATGTGCTGTGGGTGACAATCGGATGTGGCTGCTGGAACGTAGTTACTCATCAATGAATGCCCGTGCAGCTTCATGTGCGATGTGTTCCAATAGTATGTTGTTGTCGTGCTATATGAACCCCAGGGTGAGTCAATCCATTAAGTGGTCCAGGCAGGTGTGCTCAGCCCACGCCGTTTCACCAATCCACAATACAGCCCAATAGGGGAGGGCCTCGATGTGATCATTGCACACGGGGTATTGTGCAATCTTCCATGCACAACTACCAATACATACGCAGTATGTCAGGGCATCCCATGTACGGCTGTCTCGGTTACACTCCTGTTCGTGATCCTACAGGGGGCGCAGACACAAGTCATAGTCCAATTCATCAACAGTTGTGTTGGATAGACAGACATCCATGGGACACTCGAATGTGCATGTTCGGCAGTGGAACCAGGGCTGGACACAGGTGACGTAGACAATGCGGAAGCTGAGCCGGTAACTGATCCGCAGCACTGGCAGTGGCACTGCGCCCAGTAAATGCAGCATACGTGCATGGTACTGTTCCACGTGACGGGGGTTGTGCATGTGCCCGGTATGGCCTGCCATTGCGTTTGTGCGTCTTGTGGAACCGGCACTCTTATGAACTGCGACTGTTATGTGGAGGATATGACACAGCTCTGAGCAATGATTTGAATGTGTGGGAAATGTTGGGGAGAGTGGGTTGCTGTTTCCGTGAGTGTCAAGGGCATCCCATGTGGGGGTACCCCAGGCAGGGGCTTCTGTGTGTGGGGTGTGGATGAGTTGGATAGCTCATTTGCAGAATGCTTGGTGTGGGAGTCATCCCCGTTTGCCATGGCATCTCTCTCAGGGTGTTCCAGGCGCATTCTGGACCAAGGTCAGAGGTGCAGGTGTCCTCCCGCCTTCTGCATTGGAACAATGGAGCTTTCATCCCTGATGTTTGTCTGACTACTACTTGTGTTTTCAGAATGTGATGTGGCTTTGGCGCTGAGATTGGGACACGGCCTTGGGTTCATGGTGTACGGATGGCGATACACACACACATGTTGGCATGTGGAGCCAGGTGCCCAAGAGGCCTTGCACTGCTTGTGCAATCTCACTCCGTCTCTCTCCCTCTCTTTTTTTTGTTGGGTGCATGGCACACCTTCTTCTCTTGGATTTGGTCTTTCAGGCTGTGTGCTACGGATTGTCCAGTGAGGAGCCGCTAGGACTCATCCTAAGGGTTGTCTCAGCTTTTGTTTGTATGGTGTTTTGTGTTGGTGATTGCATTGCTGTTTGACTGAGTCTCCATTTTCTGGCCACGCATATCTGTTGATTTTCCTGCTTGTGCGACATCAGGCAAAATGTTTGTATTGGGATTCGTGGTTTTGGTGTGCAGTTTCTTAGTCCGGGGTTGGGTGTGGTCCCGGCCGGGGTGTGGTGTCGGAGGGTGTGGTGGCCCTCTTGGGTGTCCAGGCCACATGATGGGTGGCTTCATGGCTTTTGTTGCCCTTCCGGTGTGGCCCTGGGCTGGTCTCCCTTTTGTGGTGCAGGCTGTTGTCCGACTTTACACCAGGCCAGAGCAGGTGTAGATTTCCTGGTGCTAACGCGCCTTATCACCTGTTTTGTGTTTTTATCGCCGATTTGGCTGGTCATTGAGAATGTTGTGGTGTGATGTTGTCGCTGATTTTGGCACGGGAATGCCCACTCTGCATCTCATTAGCGATAGTTGCACGGGTCCTCTGTGGCTGCTATCGTGGGCCGTTTACACCAGCTTGTGAATGGGGAGGTATTTTTATCACGACTATGGCTGCAATAAAGTGCCGTTGGTTCCGTGATAGCTCCTTGGGAATATGCACCTTAGACACTACAGAAGAGAGAACTCAGGAACCTGGAGGCATTCACAGAACAAGAACTCAATTATCACTAGATAGTCATATAAATGATCACAGAGGATTTCAATATTATTAGAGTATTTCATGTGAGTATTTATGCGTGTGAATTGCAAGTGCAATGTAGTTTGTGTACACCTAGGAAAACTACAGTCTGGGCCAGTAAGGTCAGCCTTTACCAGCACAACCCTTCCCACCCCAAGTCATTTATATCTTCCTTTCTGCATACAAAATGAATAAGGGGTCTGATCAATCTGTGTGATGTAAGTGAAAATCAATATCTAGACCATTTGTGGATGTGGTCTACATGTAAAGGTAAAACACTGCACATATTTCTCATCTACATAACAGTTATACTCAGATAGTTTTCAGCAGTTCTGCTACTAATGCAGTACTCAGCAAGATCCATACCTATTGGCCACAAATGCTCCATGTACTATTATGCTCGGATTCATTATGGGATATGGATACAGTGTATTACCCTTCAGAATCACATTTTCGACATCTACTGCAATATATGTTCGTGACAGGGTCTATTAGCTCCTGCCACATAGACTATAAAGTGGTCAAATGGAACAGGAATTCAAATTAACAAATTAGATATGCAATCATTTTTAAATATCCTCAACTTATCAAGATGATATACTACACATAAAAACCTTTGTGTTGATGTATTGGAATTTTACATTTCTCATTTTAGTCCTGGAATAATTTTCGACTAGGCTGCATATCTGACAACAAAATGTTGTAAGGAGCCTGACATCCTTGTGGATGTGGCCGGAAAAATTGTTGTTGCCTTCTTTACACATAGAAATTTATGATGAATCATGGCGATCCAGTGAGAGCATCGGACAATCCTTTTTTATGAGACCAGGTTGTGAAGAATGTTAGCCAGCTGTAGTTCAAGACAGTTCTTTGGAGGAAGGAAGGAAGCTTTCACAGTTTGCTGGCAAGATGAAATAGAGGCATTTGTTGGAAGGCACAACTAGTGTGACACCATAGAGGGGTTTCTGATGGCTCAACATATTTTTATGGGCTGGAGACTGGAGAGAGTGTTGGTCTCTGGCTAAATGGAAGTTTCTAAAGTTGATTCCCTTCAATAATTCTGTTGATCAGCCAATTTGCATGTACATAATCAAAACATCACTCAAGCTGATCTCCTGGTGATCTCCTACCAGCCAAGGCTATCTTTTTTTAAATGTTGATGTTCCTCAGAGAGGACAACCTCATGACTTCTATCATCAGCTTCTGATTAACGACAAAGAACTGCAAATTTCCTTCATGATGGTGTTGATTGCACCTAATTAACATGCCATCTTTAAAGGAAAAGGATAGAGGGCACAATCATCTGACCTCTGTCTGGCCCTATTAATTAAATTCAGTGGAGGTAAAACCAGTCCTGAAATTTGTGGGGGAAGCTGGTTGAAGGATCTATAACACTTGTATGTTGTGTGAGTCTCAAAACAGAGTATATATTATTTACCAGAATGCCTGACCTATGGAGAATAATTGCTGAATGTGGGCCGAAAAAGACATTCCCATTATGAAACTATTATTACAATTAGAATATCTTAAATATTTCTTGCCGTATCCTTTCAAGCAGTTTTGTGTACTTTGTGTATTTTGTGTATATGTCATTATTGATCTTGGGAATCCATGTTTGGACTCTAGGAATCATTATCCTTTCTATTCTGCATTGTCAACCAACACTCCAGAATGACTTCTCTGTCCTGAGTCCCTTTGGAGGAACACCACACATGGGGCCAGATTCTGAAATCTAAACATGTTTACAAACATTCATGCATTGACAAACATTTATGATTTTTGGGAATTCATATGCATTCCCAATAGTACGCGTGAAGAGCTGTTTTAGCCTAGGTTTCAATGTGTACAAAAAAAATGTGACATAGTGTTTTTTGTAACGCAATTTCACCAATACAGAATTTTGAACACAACACACTTCTGCATACAGACAAAGCAGCTTAGTGTGCAAATACATGTTTTAATTTTTTTTTAAAATTCTGCATGGATAAAACATTTGTGCCAGTGGATAAACCATACGCACTAGGGGCCCGATTCACAGAACTAACTTAAGACAAAATTCTAAACTTACCACCATTTTGGTATTCACAGAAGGCACTTACTCATTTTGGTATTCACAGAAGGCACTTACTCATTTCGTTATTCACAGAAGTTAGGAGTCCTAACTTTAGGACTCCTAAATGTCTTCTGTGAATACCAAAAGTCTTAAAATTAGGATTTTTCTCAGTCCATCATATTTTTTGCCCCATATGCCACTTCAGATGACTCTAATCGGGCCTCTTCAATCAGCTTGTTTATTGTATTCTTCATTGTAATGACTTAAATGTGAGGAGGGTGCCAAAAAATCTAACAAGGGAAAACAGGTATGTACATTTTCAATTTTTAAATAAAAATGGCATCCAATAAAGCTAAGCGACAGCCCTGGTCATGTAGCTGCTCTTGGCCTGTACTTAGGCACGATTTAAGGCCAACCACGACGGAAAGTGGGTCAGTTATAGAGACAAGGTTCATCCCAGTCAAACATCTTCAGCGGGGCACCAGCCAAGGGCACCAGGACTTTAGGAAAAGCACTTGGGGGTCAGAATACACTGCAACAGAAGCCAACAGAAGGGTACAGGGTAGGTTCAGTTGAAACGGGTCAGCTGGACTCCTTCAGCAAAGTGGGATTCTTGCAGCTTATGTCTGTCCCTGTGGCTTATCAGGAGTTCAGCTAACTGAACATTAAAATCCACATCATAGTCCTGGGTACAAGTGAGAGTTAGTCCAGGCTTTGTGGTTCATCTTACAGATCACAACACTAGGCTCCATCCTTCTGTCTTCCTCAGGTCTAGTAGTGTTCTGCTGAAGCTGCTCAGGGTTGCCACATGTATTCCTGGTACTTGCCTGTGGGTGGGGGTCACTCCTGGCCCCTCCACAACCAATAGGGAAAAAGTAGCCGGGGTACCTCTATGTACCTTTGCTGAAGTTCCTGTGTGCCTTGCTGCAAACAATTCCATAGCATACCTCTCTGTCTAAAACCAAGATCAGGATGGCAAAACATTCCTTCTCATGTACCTACCCTGGAGGCATGTCTAGGGAAATGAACAATCTCTCTCCTGTGATCACTCAAAGCCTGGTTTGGAGCAGAGCTACTTTCAAAAGAATTGATGCCTGGCTAGTAGGACAATCAAGGGGGCAGGCCCAGGTGAGAGCTACATCTGCTTGTGACAGGTTAGGGTAAATGTAAGATAATTGTGTTCCTGGGCTTTGCCCAGATAGTCATCCTGTAAGAGGAACAGGACAATTTCCCACACTTAAGCCCTTTGTCTTCACCCTGAGAGCCAATTCATACCTAATAAAAGAGTTATTTGGCTCCTGGGTGATAGTTGGAATCTGTTTTTTTAGAGACTTTAGACAATCTAAAACTAAAAACTTTTAGGAGCACCTTTTCTGAAATATTCGTTACAAATCCAACTTTACTAATAAATCGGATTTGTAATATATATTTTAAAAGTCCAAGAATGAACTTTGTATAAGGTGACTTGTGTGAGAAGTTGGCCTGGTATATGCTGTCCACTAATTACAGTGGGCACCTTGCACCAATCTAAACAACCCCTTATTGATGAGAGGTTAAAGACAACCTTTTTTGAAAGCTATCCTAGTGGTAGCTATGGAGTCTTGAAGGAATGTAAAGCAGCTTGTTTTACCAGTCTATAATCTCTTGAATGACTAAATGAAAGGCAACCACACCAGGTATATATATAAAATATATGTATTTATTTCTAAACACACCCTACTAGACTCTTTATGAGGCTAGAGGTCCAAACACATAAGCTACACTTCAAATAGTACAGTAAAATAGCACAAATACACGTTAGGCCCTAGGGGTGAGCCAAACCATATACTAAAATAGTGGTATAAGAACCACAACTTAACTAGACAGAAGGCCTAGAGCCTGTAGAATCTCTGGGACCCCAAGGAACCACCCAAGGTAGGGACCCTGGGGAACCCACGGGGGCCGTGTGTGCATTGTGAGAACACAGCCACGAGCTCCCGTTAGCTTCTATGGGGAAAGTCGTGGTTAGATTTTTAAAGATTAAGGACACTTAGAGGTGAGCTAGGACCAAACCCTTTGGGACTTAGGAAGTTCTTGGGTCAACACCCACAGGAGCACCGGAGTACTCATGTTACCTCACCCAGGGAAGCCAGGTGCATAGGTGCCAAATGGTGTCCGGTCGTGTCATTGTTTTCAATGGGAGCCAACGAAGATGTGCTGCTGCCGCCGGGAAGATGCGAAGTGTCCGAAGAGATCCAAGCCTGGATCAAAGTCAAGAAGAACCTGAAAGCAGAGGGGACAGAGTCTGGGTCACTAGTCAGTGACCAGGAGCATGATAGGCGAATGCCCACCAATGTCGGGTGATTTCAGGTGAAGAAGGTGAAGCTTGACTCTTCAGCCATGAGGACCAGGAGGTGTCGAGGACAACCAGGAGCTGGATTCGAGCTGTACAATGAAGGTTGTCGAGTGCTGCAGCATTGGTGCCCGGATTGGACACAACAACCCTTGGCAACAGCAACCCATGCAGAAAGAAGAAAGGTGCTTTGGTGCAGACCAGCAAGGTCTGGGGGACCCACCATGCAGTGGGAAGTCAGGGCACATCTGGAGCAACCAGGAAAGCCCAAGGAAAATCAAAGTTACCTTCACAGGGAACGACCAGTTCACGGACCAGGGATCGCAAAAGAACCTCAAGAGGAAACACAAAATGGCAGCCCACGGGTCACTCGGGGAGACTAGGCTGACAATCTTCAGTGGATTCTCTGCTCGAGGTAGGGGCTACATGTAACCCCATGCACGACTTCAAGAGATGTCAAAAAGTCAATGCACTTGCAAAAGTGCATGGTGATCAGGAGTTCCGCTTCCACGTTACTTACGAGGGCTGCAGGTGTCAGCTTTTCCGTGGACTCGGGTCAGCCTCTGTGATGTCTGGAAATCCTCTTCCTGGGCTGCAAATACTTCGTAGTCCGACGGGAGTTTTGGATATGCAGACTGGCAAAATGCTTCATTGGTGCCTGCCAAGCATGGAAGTCACTCCTTGACCCCAAAGGAAATTTCTTCAGTTCTCTAGTCTTGAGTAGAGCGTTGAAGTTCCAGGATGCAGAGTTTTGCCCAGGGACATCTAAAGTCCTGTTGCTTACTTATACCTAAGGAATGGGTTGGACTAACTCTAGGGAACCGCCTATGGGAGGGTTTGGAAAGAGGGGTGGCTACACCCATTTCCTTTGTCTAGTTTTGTGCCAGAGCAAAGGCTGGAAGTCCCTGAACTGGTTTGAGCTGGACTATGCACAGGGGTACTAAATGTGCCCCCAATGCAGGACTTCAAAGCACTCTGAGAGTGCTCCCACCCAGCCCAAATACACATCAGCTTGTCTGGGAGGTGGATACAGGAAACCTATTGTCCAGGCCTCTCCTGCCGGAGTTTTGGTCAGCAGCAGGAGGCCAGACCCGTGTCTGTGGCTGCAGCATCCATTTTGTGATGCCAGGTCTCTTTTAAGTTGATGTTGGGTATACCGGTGCTGTCATGTCTCTCCCTCTAGAAGGGTGGAATCATACTCCCACACCAGTTACTGGTTTGGGGGTATGATTCCAAGGTGTTTGACACTAAACACGACATGTTTCCATGCAGCCAGTCCAAAGTTAGCATTTACCATTTGGTTATAATGCACTTAAGAGTATATGGTCGGGGTGCACCACTGACAACCCCGGAGAAGAGATTCCGAAGGCTGCAGCAGGACTCAGCTCATGCCTGTGCACCCTTTCACATATAACCAAGCACCCTGCCTTCAGGATTGATAAGGCCTGCCATAGGGGTGACTAATAGGTTTCTATGTGCAGTGATAGCTGAGGTATAGTGAACCTATACCTCGGTAAGGGGTGCATGCACCACCTAACCCAGGCTGCAGTAGCAGACCTGTGGTGTCATTTTGGAGGGCTTCCTAGGGTGGCATAGTACATGCTTCAGCCCCTGGTAGGCCTCTGGGGTACCTATGCCCTGGGTACATAGTATACCATATACTACGGACTCACAAGGGTACCCCAGAATCCATTCTGGAGTGTACCTACAGTACATGGAATCAATTTAGAGAGGAAGCAGCTAGGCTGGGGTCCTGAATATCAGGGCTCCAGTCAGTCGAAAAACAGTGAAACACCAGCAAAAAGTGGGGGTAACCATGTGAAGCAGATCCTACTTTCCTACAGCTAGGTAGAGCTAACTTTATCACCTTTAATAATGTATCATAATGCTGTACCTGGTACCTGGTACAGCTAACCCTGCTACAGTGAATATGGATTTTTAGACCTTTTTATTGAAAGGACATGTTTATTATTAAGCGTTTACATGTCCTACTTTTAAATTTCATGCACCCTGCCTGATGGGCATTTAAGTCCCACTTAAGGGTGGCTTAAAAATATTGTAACAAAGCATTTAGGGTTGCCAAAATGGGTTATTTTTGCAGGTCAAATTTGCATTGTAAACCTGCGCAGCCAAGTTACTGGTGATAGGCCTGCAGTCATGATTTACATTGTCACTTTAGTGGTGGCACAACATGTTCTGCGGTCCACCAGTGGCACTAACTTACAGGATCTGATCACATTTTGTGCCATATGCTAGTGTAGAATACAGTTTAATTCAGGTTCCATTTTGTGACACTCAATAGGAAGCCTGCAGAATGCACAAATGCCTGTTGGCCTATAGCTGAATTGTGTGCTGTAACTGCAAGGCCTTGAAAAATGATAAAGTCACAAGTGCATGTGAAAAACTGTTGTTGTGCTTCATTTGGTGATTTTGTAAGCCAATGCCCATGTAGAGTCAAATGTTTCATTCTGATTAATGATTGTATACATTATTTGAACCCCCCCTATTGTTTTGCTGGGCAAATGGCTCTCATTAGCTGTGTATTATTTGTGCAATATGTACTGTACCTGATAAAACCCCACGGAAACTTCTGTATTTTGATCAAATCCGGAATGGCACTTGGCTCCTTGCAGCTGTAGATTATAAAGTTACATGAAGTGAATCTTGCTGCCTGTGTGTTTATTAATTTTTAGGCTTCTACTCAAGGGACTTACAGGTGAGTTAAATGCACCAAACAAATGCACAGTCAAGTTCAATTTGTTTTCGGAGGTCAAAGCATATAGACTGGAGTCTACTTAGTAGAGTCAAAAAAAGCAAAACAAAATCTAACAAAGAATGAGCATAACCCCACAAAATAGGGTATGTACCAACACTGGGCAAGCCACGTGATATTTTTTACTTTATTTCTTCAGACAATACAGTCAAATCAAAGCTGAACCTTAAAAACTATACTACTGCAATCCGTGCCATCACTTTGACTGCAAACATAATTCACAAAGGGGTTGAGAGGAAAATTGTTTGCTACTGCATCCTACCTAAATATAAAGTGATGTATTTGGAAAGATCGGGACGTGATAAAGCTATGTCTTTTAGCTCGGACTGCCCAGAGCCCAGCGGGCATTACCAGCTCTTGGGATATTTGCAAGGGAGTTTGACATGGGTCGTACACCTGTCAAACTGTAATGCAGGTGTCCTAAGAGGAGCTCAGAGAAGACAGAAACCTCCTACAAGGAGCGCAGTGGGCCAAAAGCCCACTTAGTGTTGATTTGTAGTATGAATACAGATCATCAAAGCTGGGTCTCATGATCATCCTGACTTTTTGTGCTTCAAACTGGCGGCATCAGAAACGTTACCACAGGAATAACTGGCTTGTGTTGTTCAAGTATTTAGATCGACATCATGTTTTGACCTTCCGATGTCAGCTATTCCCATTATTGTGAAGCAGAATTCACCAAACATTTGATTGTTCACACACTAGCAGGGAAAGTGAGCTGGGTTTAGGTAGTCATGAGACAGGTTATGATGTGTTATTGCAATAATAAAAATGCTCAGTACATCTTTGATGTTTGAGATTGGCTGAGGAATCAATAAAGCGAAGGTTTCATCTATGGAAATATGACTTAACACCTCTCAGTGAAAATACCCCTAAAGTACAGCAATACTGAAGTGACATGAAGCCTTCGATGGCCTGAGATAGCCAGCCTCAGGGCCAATGAGTAGAGCCTCTTAATTGGGGACTGGAGCACAGACGGAAAGGGACTACCTCCATCGCCCTGCTTGCTCCTGGATCACGCAGTGCAAAATCTTTCATAGGTGACCTGAGGATCATCAGAGATGCAGGCAAAATTGGCTTCCCATATAGATTGCTCTATATTTTTAATCTTCTCAAATATATCCTAGTATTAAATGTGTGCAAATACCTGAAGACAATTTTAATCTGTCTTCCACAATGATATCTAGAGCTCCCCAATGAGGTTGAGTCCGCCCCAGTAGAATCTTATGTTGGATGAGATATAAACCCTATGATTAAGCATATTACCAAATGTAGGTGAGGATCTTTATCTTAAAAGAAAGGGCTCTCTCTGAAGAGATTAATTCACTTTGTTTTTTTGAGAAGCATTGATGTATCTTTCTGTGTGATTGAATTGAATGGACATTGTGAAACGTATGCCAATGGCTTTCAGTGCTGTTTCTGTGAAAGTTACACATATTCATTCCCCAATGCAACCGTTTAGCATCCACATTTATATTGCCTTAGTGAGATGTTTGAAGTGGGATTAAATGGTTATAAAATATGCCTTCTGTACCAATATCTTATACTTCTCAGAAGAGTACTTGTGTTAATTAAGAAAAACTGTTTTTAATTAAGAGGGGACTGGTAATGCTGAATTGGATTGAAGAGTAAATTGTGAATGTCTGAACACCACAAAAGATCATTACAAGAACAGCATTATTGATTCAACAATTGCTTAAGCTAAGACACATGCTATAATTCTTCTTCTCATTCCAGCACTACTGCAGGAATGTGCCATTAAATCAGCATGCAGTGCAACTCACTTCATTAGCTGGAAACTGATGGTCGACCAGAGAGAAGATAGGAAAACCTCAACATTCAGAATGTAAATGAGGTCTTGAGAAATGCTTCATAGTGTGCCTGTTGTGTCTTGTGCAGTGCCCTCATCATTTGCAAAGGTTGAATATTTCTCTATTAATATGATTACCCTTATGACTGGGTGATGAGTCAAGAAACACACATGTGCTTGTGTAAAACTTTCATTAGAAAAAATAACAATTCCATCATATTAATTTGTTGGGTTTCACTTCATAGATGCTTATTAACATACACTGTTGACCTAATAATCGAGCAACCCCATGAAATAAACTGAGTTCTAAGTTAGCACAATTCGACTTCAAATCACTAAAAACATGTCTAAAATATGTAAAAACCCAAATATTTTGAAACAGTTCCAATATTTATTTTGAAAAAATAATTCTCAAAAAAACAAATTGTGAGAAAGTCGTTATGTTTGCCCTGATCACCCCATTATTTGTCTGACACTGCTGGTTACTGACTCGGATCGTGCCCTGGGCCCTGCTAACCAGGCCGAGACCAGTGCTTTGTTTAAAAGGTATATGGTAATTTGGTGAAATTACAATTGGTATGAAAACCTACCTGTAATCCCCTAGTACATGGAAGGGCATGTAAGTTTACAGGTCCAGCAAATTTAAGGCACCTATATGTGCACTGCTGTGATTCCTGCCTTCATTTTAAAAGAAAACCCTGCTTTGCAAGTTGCTTTTAAAGTAAACAAGTCCAAAATGAACTTTGGAATAAAAGCTCCTCACAAAGACTTAATCTACATTATCTTTACATATAAGTTCACCCCTAATGTCTACCCCAGGCACTCCAAGTGCTATATTGAAATAGCCAGGGACATTATAAAAGGTTTTTTATAAGCCCTGCTCATTTTGTTTCCCTGTTGTAGTGCATTAGCTCCATCAGCTGACATTGGAAGGCTTTATTAAACTTTAATTAAATCCTAACCAATGACAGGAGTGAGCTATAACAATAATTCAAAGTGTCTAAATAATAGTACGTATAAATCCAACAACTTGCTAAGGTTAGATTTATTATAACTATGACAGAAAAGTCGTTATAGAACTTGTTTTTCTGCAGTGCTTGAATCCAGTTCTAGAACAGCCTCTCCTGATTGGCCACTCTTTGACAAGCTGAGCCAAGCTGCTCTAAATGTGTGTGAAGTGGCCTGAAAGAAAACACAGAGACCTATGGTGAGAGAAGGTCTGCAAATTGCAGAGTAAAAGACATGAAGGTGGCTGGGGCTCCAAACTGCTCTTCAAAGAGGGAAAGACACTTAGGACAGGACCCAGGCCCATCCCCACTTCCTGCACCACCAGCCACATGGGAGCCCCAGTAAATGAATTAGTAGAGGGGCTGGAGGGGTAGTGTTAGGGAAAGTTAGCCAAAATTGTTGGTTGGATTAGCCAGACCTGAAGCTCCAGGAGAGATTTTCTCAATTTTGTTTTTTAAACAACAGTGCTTTCTGGGACAAGAATTTGCCACACTTCAGTGGAAGTACCCATAATTGAGGGTGGCACCCTGCACCTCATCGGTGTGGGGTGCTCCCCTGCTTGCCAGTCTAGAAGCCTAGCTAAATATGGGAGAGCTGCCCAGCAACTCAGATGCCTGCTTGAAGAAACAAGAAGAAGAAGGACTATCCTGCTGGAACCCCTGGTCTGCACCAAGAGGACTGCACTCTGAATGACTGCACCTTCTGTACAATTTGAAACTACAGCAAAAGAAGGACTTTGCCTTGCACTGAATGTGCAATGAGTGGACTCCCTGAAAGCAACAGGTTAAAAGAGCTCCACCTACATCATCAGCTTCTGGAAACCTTGGCTGGTGTTGAGGATCCATCAAGAACCCAAAAGGACCTTTTCGAGCCATCTCCACACGTTTGAGATCATATGGAGCATTTTGACCAAAAAGCTCTATAAATTGACTGACCTGTCGTTAAGAGTCAAGCCGGTGACATTAAACTGCGACCCAGACTGGAATTCAGGTTTGCCCCACTGGAGTTCAGAGCTTTTGGCATCGACAAGACTTCCAGGAATCGACCAAGGCCTCTCTCTAAAGTAAGCTGCTGACATTGAATCCAAACCCGGCTTGCCAAGGAGACACACTCGACATTGAGAGTAAAAGTTCCAAAAAAGTGACTAAGTTAAAAGGTAAAAACTTTACCGGTCCTTACCGCTCATCGTATCCTATTCACGCTCTATTGCGGTCAGCCTGAAACTTTGACTTTGTCCCAGCCAGACGCAACCAGATGTGTCAATTTGGCCCTTTTGGCTTTTAAAGCAAGGGAATGATTTATTGAGACCTTGACAGAACCTTAGATTGGGATTAATGAATAGTGGTAGGTACCTACCTACCTACTGATAAACCACCTTCCAACACAAATCGATGAATGATAATAAATACATCTGTTTATTACAACACAAGTTAACTATAAGAATACAATTCATATTGATGGAACAAGCAAATATTGGCACTTTAATTTTACACCATTGTAGAAATATCATAAGTTGGGAGACCTGAGCCTAAAAACATTGCAATACGATTCATAAAGAAAAAAATGAATTCTGTACCCATATATTTACTTGCACAATTTGTGCAGATTTATACATTTTCAAGCAGTTCGGAATGCAAGAATAATGCGGTTTGTAATGCAAGAATCAGGCAGTTTGTAATGCAAGGAATAATGAGGCTCGTTATGCAAGAATAAGACAGTTCGTAATTCAAGAATCAGGCAGTTTGTAATGCAAGAATAATGCGGTTCGTAATGCAAGTATCAGGCAGTTCGTAATGCAGGGAATAAGGCTATAAGCCAATCTGCGCGGTCAACTCTGGCACCACTCGGCCCCAACAGCAGAGACAATGGTTGTAAGCTTAAAGGGGCGGCCCCGGTGCTGCTGGGCAGGTACGGGCTGCTCAGGGACTCAGCGTGTATAACGCGGTGCAGCGGGAGAGAGATCGGAGCACTCCAGTACTCCTCCTGCATGCCTCCCCAGGCCGCACACGCGTGCGACTCCCGACCGGAGTCCATGCTTTACCTGGGGGGTGTGCTGTTTCTCTCTCTCTGTCTCTGCTCGTCAGACATCCTGCTGGGGGCCCGACGACGTTGCAGCTCCTTTGTTAAGCGGCACTGTGGCCAGATGGGTTACGGCGCTGCCTTCTCCTTCGTTGACAATCTTGGGCAGATTCCTCTTTACGAACAACGATTACAATCCCTTTCACCTTGCAGCTTCCTTAACTTCAAGAAATCCTTTAGCAAGTTAAGGCTCGGGACATCGGTGGCGATCCTCACTCACAGCCCCAGTTACGATGATGGCTCGAGCCACAAACAGCAATGCAGCAGCGTGGACGATGTTTCACTCTGCAGGGGCAATGCTGTCAAGGGGCACCTTGTACACAGCACCACAGACCACATGGCAGTCTCAGGCGTACAAAAACACATGCACCAAGTGTCGCTGAGACATGGTTGGAAACTTTGATGTTCATGAGTTTCTACAACAGGGAACCAGCTCTCCTTGGGCCCTTGGAGACAAGTTACTTCAGGACACAGCGCACAGCACACAGCAAAGTCCTCTCAAGCAAGGGGACACAGCACACAGCAACGTCCTTAGTCAAATCAGCAAACTTCAGGCCAGCCCTAGAACACACAGCAAGGGCAGTCCTTCTCTTCAGTTTCTTCAACTGTTCTCCTTTGGCAGAGGTTCCTCTTGATCACGAAGTAGTTTCAATCCTTTTGCAGTCGGGATTTCAGTCTTGAGTTCAGGGATTTCAGGTCTTTCATTTATACCTCTAAATGCCTTTGAAGTCTTTGTGTTCAGGGGGCTCTGAGCCCAGTCCAAACCAGTTCTGGGGGGCTTCCTGCCAGTGCACAACTTCTTCTTCTGGGCCCCAGACACTCCGCAGGAGGTGGAGCCATTCTTTTGTGGTAGCAGCACAGTCCTCTTTGCTTCAAAAGGGCTACTCCTCCCCCACACCAAATGCAGGCCAGCCTGTGCTGTCTCACCAACTCCTACCTGGTGTCAGGACACTCTCCAGACCCTGTCACATCCAAACCCAGACAGTCAATACACAACCAGGCAGAGGCACACAGGATGGTCAGGACAAGAAACCAGCCACTTCTAAAAGTGTGGTTTCTAAACACACAGTTTAAGAAACATGGGACACAGCATTCTCCATTCTGTCCTATGGGCAAGATGGCCTTGCAACAGTGAAAAACGAATTTGGCAGTTTTTCACTGTCAGGACATGGTACACACCTCAGTACATGTCCTACCTTTCACATACTCTGCACCCTGCCCAGGGGGTACCTTGGGCCTACTATAGGGGTGCCTGATGTGCATAAAAAGGGAAGGGTAAGGCCTGGCAAGTGGGTGCACTTGTCAGGACAACAAGGCAGTTAACAAACTGCGCGCAAGCACTGCCGTGGCAGGCCTCGGATCTCGTTTTAGGGCTACTTATGTGGGTGGTACAATTAGTGCTGCAGGCCCACTGGTAGCATTTACATTACCAGCCCCGGCACACATAGTGCACTTTACTAGGGACTTTACTAGTAAGGCAAACATACCAATTATGGACAACCAATTACCATAACACTTTACACAGAGATCATATACACTTTAGCACTCATCAGCAGTAGTAAAGTCCCCAGAGTCCTAAAACCAACAAAAACAGGTCAGAAACAATACAGAAGGAAGGCAAAACGTTCAGGTATGACCATGCAAAAAGGGCCAAGTCCAACAACAGGCTACTAGATTAAACTTCGATAGTGTCCACCAAAAGCAGACAGGAAGCTGATTCAGGAGGTATGCTGACTCAGGAGGCATGCACTACAAGCACAAAGACATGATAAAGTATATCAAGAGTACATCCAAGAGTGAGAGAGTGCCCCACAGACGTATTCTAGGTTTAAACAGCCATAGTAATTTCCATTAAAGACTACACTGTTGCCATGCCACAAAGGAGCTTCCTAAAGGCATGTCCTGGATACAGGAAACCACAGTATATTGACCACACATTAGTGCAGCGATGCAGAGTACCCCTTAGGGAATAACAAAATGAATGTAGCTGTGATATATGCTTTTCATAGACTATTTAAGACCGATACATGGGTAAGTCACAGGCATTTATTTGTTATTGACAGCCATGGTCCTAGTTCACAATGTATCTGAAGGGACACAAGCAAAGGATATAAACAGAAGTGGTATATCCAGTCTGATAGCCAGATCCTGTAAGTAACATTCAGTCTATTATGACCAGGCGTTATCGTTGCGAGGTAGACATTAGCCTGTGCTTGTTAGGGACCACCCACGAAAGAGAAAAACAGCAGCTGCATGCATCGGCTGAAAACATAGAGACATTTTTAGGAATGAGCAAAGTGGGTAATTGCCCAGGGCCTGCACCTTAAAAATGGATAACTAGGAACAGGAACTTTCTCTCTATCTCACCTCTGTCAGTTTCTCTCTCTCAACCTTTAGCATATCATTCTGTATTGCTTGGCATCATGACACTTGATTGTGGAGAAAACATGCAATAAAATACAAAAGTGGTTCAAACAGGGGATCCTAAAAAAGGTTTGCCCATGCTCAAAAGTCCTTTATATTACACTGTGCAAATAGCCACTAAAATAAACCCAGGAGTGATCGAATAGTGATGCATGATGCGCACTGACTATAGGAAGGCAGTAAATGCTCAATTTTGTAGACATAGGGATGGCAGAGCAGTACCTAAATAAATGCAGTGGTTGCAAATGCAAAGTAAATGCAAAATGTTAAATTCCCTCTTATTTGACCCTCCCCATCTGCTAGTAGGTCTACATCAGGTTGCAGAAGTAGTTTGAAGAAGTAAAGCAAATGGCAGGCTTTTTTCTGGGACCATTTTTCTGGGCTATGTTGTCTTCAGAACATGCACTAGACGTAGTGTGTTAGTGCATTTGCTTTCATAACAGCAATTTGTTTTAAATAAAGTTTATTGATGTGAGTTGAACAGCATCCTTCAATCAAATTATTCCCTCAATAAAGGCAGATTGCTTAATACATTTTCAAAATATATATCTGATCATTACTTATGTTTGGCAATTTACAATTATACTTCGTAAATCTTAATTCATGGTGTTAGCATTTCCATGAATTTGGAACGAATTTTCAAAAGTTGTTTACAAGTTTGGTGAGTTAAAACATTGTATGTAATCGCCAGGCCAACAAATGGATCAATGTGTGAGTTTCAATATACAAGTAGAAGTCCTCTATTTATTAATTGATAATACTGTGTGTTGGAAAAGGCCCTTTTTGCAGGGTCATCCCCAAACCTTTTGCTTCTTCCTTCTATTTTTTCCTGACCTGTTGTTGGTTTTAGGACTCTGGTCACTTTACCACTGCTGATCAGTGCTAAAGTGCATATGCTCTCTGTGTAACTTGCTTTATGGATTGGTGTTTCCATGATTGGCATATTTGATTTACTGGTAAGCCCACAGTAAAAGTGCACTGAGTGTGCCAGGGCCTGTAAATCAAATGCTACTAGTAGGTCTGCAGCACTGATTGTGCCAGCCACATGAGTAGCCCTGAAAAGGTATCTCAGACCTACCCCTGCAGGGTATGCATGCAGTTTGTAAATACCATGTCAACTTGACAAGTGCACCTACTTGCCAGGCCCTAGTCACCTCTAAGGTAGGCCCAAGGTACGCCTGTGGATAGGGTGCTGTGTATGTTAAAGGTAGGACATATACTAGTGTGTGTAACATGTCCTGGTAGTGAATTACAGTGCATTTTGTTTTTCACTATGGAAAGGCTATCTGTCCCATTGAGTAGAATGGGAGTTTATTAATAACATCTTATAAATATAACTTGCCAATGAGACAAGGAACTTAAAGTTCAGTTTAGTATGTCTGAACTCCGAATATAAAGATGCATCTTTTAGTAAAGATGATTTTTATATTCTGTGTTTGAAAAAAACACTTTTAGAAAGTAGGTATTTTCTTGCTTAGCCAATCTATGTGCCTCTGCTGGTTTGTGCATTGACTGTCTGGCTTTGGAGTGACAGGGGATGGTGAGGTGCATTCTCTCAGATGGCCACCGAGGGGGTGGAGGGGGGTTGATGTGTGTCTTGTCTTTCCTCAATGAGTCAGGTCTGGGCTGAATAGACCTGGGCTGCCTTCAGAGTAGTGCGAGGAGTTTTCACTAGCACCTGAATAGGCCCGGTCTGCATTTAGAGTGGTGGGAGAAGATTTCCCTTGCACCTGAATAGGCCCTGTCTGCCTTGTTCAATGCTGTCTCCGCCTCCTGTGGGGAAGCAGTCCAGAGAGGACAAAACTGGTTTTGGCTAAGCACAGACACTCTCTGCCTCCAGAGAACTAAGAATTTTGGTGTATAAATATTGGGGCCCAGAACCCAGTATTTTAGATTACGGCTGAGCTAAGGAACATGCCATTAAAAAGGGCTGAAAAATGCAAAAACAGCAATTGATGGACAGAATGCAGAACAATGTCATATATTCACACCCAGTACAGAGATCTGGGCCTAAATCCATCGTTTTTTTGCTCACCATGCCAAAAAGGGCTTGTAAAGCTATCAGGAGGAACTGACACCTTGCTGCGTGCTCTTCTGTGTTGGCCTGCTGCTTGCTGCTTCTGTCTTTGGCAGGGAAAGGACTAGATTGTACTTTCATCATTCCAATCTTAACATTTCCTCCAAGGGCTTGAAGTAGAGTTACCTCCTGTCGGAAGTCTCAGGGATATAAAAGACTTCAGAGAACTCTTTCGGAACCAATAAGACTGACAAGAAGAAGCGCTGGAGAAGCTGTGAGGATGGACTACAACTTTTCTGTGTGCTTCGCTATGTGGGCCTGCAGTGGCTGCTTCTGTCTTGGGCAGTGAATGGACTGGACTGAACTTTCTGCAACTTCCTTTTTGTGAGTTTCTTCAAGGTCTTGAGGTCGAGCTTGCCGCGTGTTCAAGAAGTCTCAGGAACAGCATACACTTCAAGATCATCTGTTACCAGCACTGGGGACTGTGTGTTTTGTGCTACAACAGAAGAAAAAGCAATCCGGCGATGTCAACTACGCCGTTGCTGACTACATGTCCTGAAGGCTCCACCGTACTTTGCAGCGCAACCCTAGTCCAACCAATGACACCACCTGATGCTGCCACCGAGCTGCGGCTTTCACCTCGACCTGGTGGCACCGCACTCTGCACCGCCTCACTTCACACCGCTGCCCTGGTATCACTGACAACGTTGCTCCCCGCCGACATCGATGGCGCTGCTTGCACCGTGGTTCAAGGGCACCGCTCATAAGTTACATGACACACAGTCCTCATCCTGCACCGCAGCCTTGGCCTACTGACTCTGGAGCCATCGACTCCAGTTCGACAGCCAACGACAGAGCTTCAGCAATGACGATGACGCTGCTTTCACCGTGACCTGCCTGCACAGTGACCTGAGGGCAATGTATGCTGCACAGCTGCACTTCACACAGCAACCCCAACGCTCCCGACTTCAACCCCGAAGAGTTTGATCTTTAACACGTGTGACTTCAAGGGCATGACAAATCCTGCACCGACCTCCAGAACTGACGCCTGCGAACGTCAGCCTTTCAAGGCTCATCGAGAGGTTGCCGGCGCCCTGCATTTCTAAAGGTACTGTTTTGTGGGTCAGCCAGAACTGTTTGGATTTGTTGTTCATGATGTCATGATAGCCCCAGATGGAGCTATCGACTTCAAGGAACTGTATTTCAAGTCTATTTTGATTATTGAAGATCTCTGAGAACTGTATGGTGGATTTTTATTGTTTTTGTTCTTGTTTTGGATATGTAAAAATATTAGATATTTTTCTAAACTGGTGCGGTGTTCTTTTGTAGTGCTTTCACTGATTTACTGTTGGTTATGTACAAATGCTTTACACACTGCCTCTAAGATAAGCCTGACTGCACATGCCAATCTACCAAGGGGGTGAGCAGGGGTTATTTTGGAAGTTTAACTCCCTTATCCTGACTAGAAGGAAGGGTCCCTACTTGGACAAAGGTGCAAACCCTTGCCAACTAGAGACCCCTATTTCTAACTCGGTGGTATATACCATTGCAAACAAACTGGGAACTTTTAATTTCGGTAGCATACGTTTCTCAAGAAATCGTTAAGCAACCTATAGGTTTAAATATAAATCAAATGAAGAACATGTGCACTTCATTTACACAGATGTAGGAATGGTAACTTTGAAATTGATTGAAGGTATGGTGTTGTATACCAAACAATATGCTGTGTAGCTAACAGATTATTAGTCTACACCAGTGTTTCCCTAGTGGGTCTCAAGCCTATTTTTGGTGATTCCTGACAGTACAAGCAATAGGTAAAGATGCCATTAACCTCTTTATATGACTTGTCACATTTGCTGTGCTTTAAAGACAGAGGTCAAATGACAGACTGTGTCTTCTGAGAAGTTGCTACTTTTTTGTTTAATATGGGGATTGGTGTTTACAAACTCCTTTCACTTTGTAGTCAGAGAAAGGAAAGTAATCTTAATTATTTGACACTTTTGCTGGGGAACAAAGAGTGTGAATGAAAAGGCTGTAGGGTGTCATAGCATAATGTAAATTCAGGTAAATGAACTGTGCACGTTCAGCAGATGGGAAAGCAAAAATGAAGCACATTTTATGTAATTCTGAAGTGTGATGGAAGCAACGATTTGAATACAATCAAAACAAATCAAGACACTACTTGCTGGTACACTAATCATAATTATGCACAGAAACTAGATTTCCACGCATTAGCATTTGTGTTCAGTGTAGTTTAATCAGCAAAACTGTATGTCTGTGCAAATTAGGTGGTCCTATTAATTGAAAATGAGCTGTCTGAAAATGACATTGTGCTACCACACAATGCTTTAGTTGCATTAAATAATTACCTGCCTCATGGTCATGAAAGCTAGGTGAGTCGCAAAGGTTTGTAGTTCTAAAAAGTGGGTTCTGGTTCTAAAAAGTATGGGATGCACTGGTTTATATCTATAGTGAAATCTATCCATCTAAGAGAATAGTGGCGACAGGAAGTCCTAATGGTGGAAGCTCTTCTAGCAGCAGCATAGTCCTTCACAATGTGTGATGGTGGGTTAATCAGAAATTATGGCAGCTCTACTCTGTGAGCATCTGCCATAGGGAACGGTACTGGATTCCCCAAAGATTTGAGTATTGTGCCCTAAAATCACGGGAAGCTCCTCCACTATGGTGGAGGAGAATAAGCCCACAATATAAAATGAAAATAAAACACTTTTATTATAATTTCATTTTCAATTGACTCATCTGGGTTTGCTTAGTCTGCTGATTCTGGGGCGGGGCCACGCCACAGCTTCACCAGCAGGGGGAAGGGAGGTAATGAGCACTGAAAGTGTGCATGTCGGTTTGGCAGGCCATCCTTATCTGGATTATTTGGATATCTCCAGGCTATTCCTTGGAAATATCTGCAGGGCTCAGGAGCACAGGCTCCCAGTTCCTGCTGGAGCGTGAAACCAGCCCGCTCTGCCCAATCCCTTTTGTTCTCCCATTCTTGGAGTAATAGCATGAGAGAAGCGCTGGGTTTGTGTTGTGAGCTGGGAGCCTGTGCTCATGGGGAATGCCATGCCGGGAGCAGAGGAGCAGTGACGCCCGGTGCGGGAGGAGAAGGTAAATGTATATTTATTTATGTTTTATTTATTTTTCCCCATGCTGTAGGTGCACTGCCCACTATGTAGAATGGGTAGCAGCCGCAACTGCCTAAAATACTGAGAAATGTCTTACAACATGTTAGACTGGCTAGGTGTGTGATCAATGACGATATAAGACCACTTTTAAATACAATATCCCTGGCCACTTATGATAGCATACCCTCTGTTTTTTTTAAGTCTGTTAATAGATTTTTTAACAGAAATTCTCATCCAAGATATACACATAAAGCTTCCTCATTGCAAATGTAATAGCTTTGATGTAGAAACCCCACTCACCTTTTCAAAAAAACTCTAAAAATGTTGGCTTTTCATTCACTGCTTTGCTAACTGAGGTAAAGGTACTGCAATGGTGGACAGAAAGTATATCACACTATCTCGACTGCAACGCTTTAGCCCCAGCATCACAAAATTACATAGTACTATTTTTGCAAACCTTGTTGCAGAACATTAAAGACAAATGTCAGAGTGAAATGAATATTTAAATTATAACTTGTTGGTACTAATGCGTATAACCTTTCTCATATCCTTTTATGTGCAAAACCCACTGTCACACACATCTACAATTGACCTGTGGGCATTGCTATCAAACATTTACAGTAAAAATTGCACTCCTTTTTTGTTCTCTGATATCGATGTTGTTAGTTTGTGTATTTTTTACTGATTTTGTCTAAACTTCAGTGTCAAATGGATGATCTTTATCTTTGTAAGGAAATTGCCCAAACAAATGTGATGCATGTTCATTAGAAAAAAGTGAGGTGGAAAATGTTAATATTACTGCCTATAAAGTGAGAGAAAAAGGCAGAGTTATATGCACCACTGTAGATGGTTTCCCTTCAGGCATTTATATGGGTGCATCATTTTCTTCCCTTTGCTCCTGAAGTTCTTCTTGAAGAGTTCTCCTTTCCTACCCCTTCTTGCTTTCCTTACATGCAATCTTCACCTTTTTCACAAAAATGCTGGGGCCTCATCACATGCATATCATGCTACTTGAGAAAACAGACAGTGCCTCTTTGGAGTATGCTGAATTCTGAACCTCTGTGTGTCTATGAATATAGTCCGGAAGACACTCGTTGAACTTGAGCAGCAAACGGAAACACGAAAAGCATGGATCACTTCTGGATAACTGATGGAATAAATTGGTTTATACATGGAAAACATTTGAACTTCATTGGATGGTTCACATATGCATTTTGTCTGTACATCCTGGGTTGGGGTGCCTGATGAGACTCCAGCATCTTTGGGATTTACATTCACGCGCACAGACGGAGTGTGTTCCAGGATAGCACTCACCTATTATAGACTTGAGCATTGCAAATACATTAAAGGACATAACATGCTGGTGTGCATTCTACCATTTCATATATGCAATCTTTACCTTTTTGCCATTTTACCTGCATTCTTGAAAATCTATTACTCTTTTTGATATCTTGTTATGGACGAAGTCCCAACTGAGTACAGTCTGCTTGGCCAAGATTTTAAACTTTTTCACTAGGATTGCACGTGACTTTTTTTTGCATTGCGTTTTTCACCAGGTGGATGAGGACATAAATCCACACAACTGAGCCCTTGGGTATTTTTCATTCTCCTGTGTCCTGTGTTGTCCGACTGATGAACAGAACATCATTTTCACTTTGCTCAACTCAGGCCATCTCTCTCCCCAGAGCCTGTATAGCCTGTTCTGAGACATACCCATGGTCACCAGAAGGGTACGAGCACAGGTCATTACTGACAACTAAGAAAGTGTCCTGCTGAATTAGGAGAAAGAATATCCATTGTACTCACAGCAGAACATACTGAAAAAGATCAACAGAGCCACAGGCTTTATTTTTAAACGCACATTTTTCGAAGGAGGAACGGTATCTGACATTTTAACAGATGAAATCATTACCATCCGTTCATATAAACTTCTCAAAAAGTCTGGGGAGCCTGGGTTAAACTCCACAAACTGGAAACAAAAAGTAGTCTGCTGGCAGTGTTTATTTCTATAGGTTTGATAACTTCCTGCTGAGGGGACATTAACCTACTGCTTTAAGTCCACAAACATCTCATATTTTTTTACATATGTTCTCACAGGCACTCAGTAACCAAGGCATCCACTGAAGTTATGTTTAAAGCCACAATTAAATTAGCTACTCATATGGAGGTGTGTTCTAGTTTCCCAAGCACCACGTGGGGGAGCGCAATGCATGATGGGACAGGTGCTCGCCATTGTGTACAGGGCAAGGACTGAAGCGTAAGCCCCACGTTCTCCCTCCGAATAAACCTACTACTTAAATGACGCATGGTGTTGGAGTATCTTTTCAAGGGGTACTTTCCATCTCTACAAACTGGCGATGAGGTGGCGGACCTTGATCGGCGGCTGCCTATGTTCAGAACCTGCAACCAAGTACCGAGCAGACACGTGCCACGGACCTATCTTCAGGTCATTTGGAGGGGGAGCGCAGCGGTGCGACGATTAGCAGCGGGAGGTGTTTCCTGATTCCCTCCCATGACAGCAATCTGGCCTCGCGGTCTGACGCACCCAGGACAAGTTCACGCTCTGGTGCTCTTGCGCAACTACCCATATGCCCCACAGGTGAGCACCACGTATCAGTGGCCCAGCAGAAGTGCCTGTGGAACTTCCAAACAAGTGTGAAAGACTTGTGCCCTCAAATTCATCTCAGGTGGATACAGGACTAGGCCTTGTGCCCACGCCTAGATTCCCGGGTGCACATTCCTACTTGGGCATTGAAGTGTCAGGAAGCTCCCACAGTAAAGTGCATGCTCCCTGCAGTTCCACGGCCCTCAAGACCAAGTGCCCATCTGGCTGCTTGTGGCATACTGATCACACACGTATTCCACCCCCCTGCACCACTGATTCTGGGGGCAGACTGAGACTTTCCTTTTCTACGTGCACTGTCACACCCCTGCCACAGGGGGCAGTTGGCTCGCCGCTACTCCTCCCACCCACGGGCAATTCCTCCTTCATAAGCCCACCAGAGAGCCATTATGTGTGCACAGGCCTTCTCGCTGACCAACCCCGTCCCGTTCCTGCCAAAGCTGGGCGAGCAAGCCATGAAATAGGCAGATTGGAAGGGCTACTTTCTAAACTATCTGTCCACCCTGGAGAATGAAGGGGAAGAGGCCTTCTCAAGTAAACGCAGGAAGAAAATTCTGTTGCACAACCTAGGGCCGGAAGGTTGGCGAGTATAAAAGAACATGGTAAAAAAGACTAGAGGTCCCAACGATGACGATGTCTTCCAGCACGCGTTGGAAGACTTGGACAGTCATTACCAACCAGTAGTATGCACTGCCATAGACAGATACTATTTATTTCAGAGGAAGCAAACCAATACAGAGACAGTGGAAAACTACGTTGCTGCTCTGAAAAAGCTGGCAGTGACTTGCAAATTTGGCCACCTTCATGATGATCTAGTGCGAGATCAGCTCATAATGCACACCGTCAACACGAATGTACAGGAGAGTTGTGGGTTAGCGGGGATGCCCTCCTTAACGAGATTATAGCGATAGTTAAGAAAGCAGAACTTTCTAAGAGATGTACAGTAGCTGCAAAGAGACACAGTGAGAGCAAACCCACCGTGTGCAGAGTGAGCGACCCGAAAGCTCCAAGTGCCAACCCTCTGCCCAGCGATGACACCAGATACAGCAGGAAGCCAGTGAAGAAATACACAGGACCAAACAAATTCCCCAGTGACCAAAGAGACAGTTGTTATAGATGTGGGAGTCAAACGCATATGGCAAATGACAGGCGGTGTCCTGCCTTCTGAGTCAAATGTTCCTTTTGTGGGGTGATGGGTCATTTTGGTAAAGTCTGCAGAAGGAAACCCAGCAGTGCTACAGTTAAATGTGTTATGTATGATTCTGAAACAGAGGGGGTTGAGGGTGATGTTGGTGAGGATTGTACTTTGTGCATTGATAAACAAATCATGGGGATTGATTGCAACAGCAGTAGGAAGCCCTCGTGCATTTTGACCATTGGGGGTGTCCAGGTATCCATGACAGCTGACTCAGGGTCCCCATACACCATAATCCAACAAAATATCTGGGAAAGAGACTTTATTCGCACCATAGGCAGTCACCTACACACCACCGATATACACCCAGTCACCTTCACGGGAGAGAAAATTCCCATGCTGGACTTCCGTCAACTGAGATTTGAGGGAGGACCTCTGTACGCAAACTGAATGTTGCAGAAACGGGTCCCTCTGTCTTGGGATGGGCTGACCAAGGGGCGTTAGGAATCCAGCTCAACCCTGGCAGAGTAACACAAATACTCATGACGGACAGCCCACCTGCATCGGAAGAAGTAAAACTGAAAGAGGCATTCCCGTCAGTGTTCGGCGGAACCATAGGAAAATTTTCCAAGTTCACACACAGAATGCTCCTGAAGGACAGGGCCACACCGGTCTGCCACAAAGTCCGGAATATCCCGTTCAACTGCAGAGAAGCGGTGCAGATGGAACGAAAGCGCCTGGAAGACAATGGCATAATCGAACCGATCGAAAGCGTGGAAAGTCTGGCGCCCTTTGTGGTGGCGTAAAAGCTGAGTGGGAAGGTGCATCTTTGCATAGACCTCAAGGAATTAAACAAGAACATAATCGTGGACAAATTTCCCTTACTGAAAATCAGTGAAATGTTAGCTCAAACCAAAGGGGTCAACTGGTGCTCCATGATTGACCTCACAGCGGCGTACCACCAAATAGCGCTTCACCCATCCTGCAGGAAGTTAACGTCATTCATTACTCAATTTGGGTGCTACAGATTTTGGCGTATGCCTTTTGGCCAGGCGTCCGCGGCTGCAGTTTTTCAAAAATTGATGCACAAATTATTCAAAGACATTAGTGGAGTCTTGTATTTCCAAGACGACATACATGTCATGGGGAAAAACAAAGCGGGACATGACAACAAACTGACCACGGTGCTACGGACACTGTCAAACAATGGCCTCACTGCAGAATTGGAAAAATGCAAGTTCGATCTACGCTTCATCACATACCTGGGGCACGAAATAAGTGACAGAAGGATTTCTCCGAAGAAAGCCAACATAGAAGCTATCCCCCAAAACAAGGATGAGGCCCGATCATTCCTTGGATTGGCCGAGTTCTACAGCAATTTCGTCCAGAACTTTGCCACCAAAACGCACCATCTACGTCAAATCCTAAAGGAGAAGAATGCCTTCAGCTGGCCTCCCAAAGCTAATGAGGAATTCGAGAACGTCAAGAGGGACATTTGCGATGCCATTCCCCTGCATGGATTTGACAGCTCTGCGCCCAGCATATTGACCACGGATGCTAGTGAAAAAGGTTTGGGGGCTGTCCTGTCCCAGATGTCCTCAGATCGCACAGAAACCACCATCAGTTTCACCTCCTGTTCCCTCGCCCCCAATGGGGAGAAGTTCAGCGTCATTGAGAAGGAGATGCTAGCATCCATTTGGGCCATGGAAAAATGTTGCCAATATCTCTGGGGCTCCCGGTTTACCCTCCGTACGGACCACAAGCCGTTGGATAAAGAACTTACATTCAGCGGCCATGCCAGTGCTACCCAACGCATCGCCAAGATGAACCTCAGACTGTTGGGTTTTGTCTATGATGTCGAGTACTTACCGGGGAAGAAGAACAAAGTGACAGATTACCTCAGCCGGTCAGCTGCAATGGAAGGGGCACCTGCACACACGGAATGGGACAAGTACACTGTAGCATTTACTACAGACCAGGAGGACGTTATTAGTGCACAAGACTGGGAGACAGCTTCCGACACAGACCCCCAAATATCGTGCCTTAAAAAGCTAGTTACATTAGGCTGGCCTGAGAAGAGGCACATGAGCGAAGACCTCAAGAAATTTTGTGAGGTGAGAAAAGAACTCTCCATCATCGATGATGCCATATTTTTGCTACGAGGAGACAAGGTCATTCCCCCAAGACAGTTAACCGATCGCCTCCTCACCATAATGCATGGAGGCAACTTAGGAATTGTGAAGTCGAAGAGGAGAATTAAACAGTCATATACATGAGAGCTTGCAAGCATTGCAGCAATGCGGACAAGTCACTGACCTTGCTACAACCGCCGTTGGGAAAGTTCACCACTCCCAACAACCCCTGGGACGGGTTGTCAATTGACATTTTGGGCCCCATCCTTGACTCATGGGGTATACCAAATACGCCATTGTCCTTGTTGACAGATACTCTAAGGGGCCGGAAGTAGAAGTATGTGAGAAAGTGGACACGGAAGCCATACCTTTCTCACCACTGCATTCTTAAGAGAAGGGATTCCAAAAGTCATCACGTGTGACAACGGTCCCCAATTTACGTTGGAGAAATGGAATGCATTCATCAAGAGAAACGGAATCACAATGAAACATACTCCAGTGTACCACTCCGCTGGTATCAGCCTAGCGGAACGGTTCAACCGAGTGCTCATGGGTTCCATTCAAGCAGCCATCAGTGCGGGTAAAAGTTAGGAGGCAGAAATCAGAAACACAATATGGGCATACTGCATCACACACACCCTGACTGGGTACAGCCCATTCAAGATCCTACGAGGCCCAGAACCATTCACACGAGACAACACTGTTTGGATGAACCTCAGACTACAGAGCAAATGGTCCCTAGCAATAGTCAGAAGCAACTTGGAGAAGACACAGAAAATTTACATGGACAACTATAACAAAAAGCACGGAGTGAGAGAAGTCTCCTTAGCACCGGGGGATTGGGTCAGAGTGAAGCTTGGCCACTTGGGCAAGATGGGAGTGCAGCAAGTTCAGCAAGACTTTACAAGTCAGAGAAACTTACACGCGCTCCACCTTGTTGAGTGACGGCAAGGTGTGGTCACAAAGTAGAATGGCCAAGTGCAACAAGGTGATCAGATGGAAAAAGGACGATTCCAACACAAGCACAGGACATTCTGGATGGGAACTAGACAATGAGGTAGACGGGTTAGCCACAAGCACAATGAGAAATGGCATGATGAGGAGTCAGGGGATGACGCTGGGACCACAGGGGAAAGGAGTAACCCAGAGGCCACACAGCACCCTACACCCCAAGATACCAATGACATCCGCAACCCAGTCACCACCCAGGGTACTTCCACTGCACACGACAGGGGCCAAGAGGGGAGCACCGGGATGCCAGCTCCCACACAAGAGAAGCACATGTGTCAGGGGTACCCCCCACACGCACCGGTACTGGCAGAGCAGTAGTGTTACCTAAGAGATACAGCAATTTCAATATGTAACTGTCTACTTACCTCTAGACACTCTAGCCACTGTTATGTTTCAAACCCCCCCCCCACTCCTTCCATCCCTCGCCTCTCCCTCAGGCTCAGAACTATATGGTTATTTGTTAATTTGGCCAACCACTGTTCAGGCGCCACACATTTTAAGCAATTGTATATGCCTAGTCAAGTTACCTATTTGGATGTTGTTAAAGGGGGAAAATATGTGGTGTTGCTCTCTAGCTTCGCAAGCACCTCGTGGGGGAGCGCAATGCATGATGGGACAGGTGCACACCATTGTGTACGGGGCAAGAACTGAAGTGTAAGCCCCGCGTTCTCCCTCCGAATAAAGCTACTACTTAAATGAAGCATGATGTCGGAGTATCTTTTTGAGGGGTACTTTCCATCTCTACGGAAGGGTCTTTATTATGTTTATGAAGTGCAAGGACTGTGATTTGAAGCCTGAGGCTGAAAGCTAGCAAGTCCCACTCCCTCTGGTGTGTTTGTCAAAGATTTGTAGGCAAAACTCTCAGTTTGAGGCCTGAGGACTTAATATTTGGATCAGTAAATCTTGTGCGATTTCTGTGTAAGTTCACTATAAACCCATGCTGTAAACTAAGTTGGTCCTAGATATCCCCGATACCCGTGTTTAGGTAAAAAAAAAGCTTTGTCTGTTATTACAAGCCCCTCTTGTTTGTTAGAAGGCTGCAGGCTCTTTTCGAGTTGTGATACTTGAATCAAATTGTCCAACCCCCACTTATGTGTGTGGACAGCAAATTGTATGTAGACTTACATTAATCATTCACATAATTTCATTTTTTTATTTTTTATCTATTGTGTCCAAAAAATTATGCTCCTTGCTCTATCATTGGTCCATTGCAGAATTAATCATTTATAGCTGTTTCCGTGAAGCAATTTCCTAGAGCCCTGTGTTCAAATTTGTGGAATTTCAATTGCAGATCTTAAGCTTTTAAGAAAATAGCTTCTTTGGAAGATAACACAACTGACTTACAGGCGCTGCCCGCACAGGTAAGAGCGGTGGGGTGAGGAAAGGGCGGGGCAAGGTGGGAAGTCAACAGATGACAGGATAGATAAAATATAATGAAAAAATAAATAAAAACACTTGCCTTGCACGCGCCGTGATTTTACCTATCCAGTTGTCTGTCAACTTACCTGCCTCGCCCCACTAGTCTTACCCATGCTGGCTGCACCTGCTGACTTCAAACAAGAGTAGAACAAGTCTGATTCAAAGAAAGAGACTGAGACAGTTAAAGGTACTAAAATATCACTCTAGGCATCCGTCATTTGATAACAAACCTTTCTAAAGAGTAAAAAAAATGAATGCCTAACTTGTTACATATCTACTATGTGATGAAGAATTGCCTTCTTGCTCCACTGGTAGTGAAACCTGATAACATCCATTGATGGCTGTATTCAACCAATCTGTGCATGTCGGCTAACATTTAAATACGAGTGCCGGCATTTGCATCCTTCCTAGTGTAAAACCTGTGTTTACATTTATCTATCTAGAAGCACTAGGCTGTGCGGGGGTGGGAAGTTTTCCCTGTTTTAAATTCATGTCAGGAACATAAGTGCCCCTTGATTATTGTTTGTGTAACATTATAGACTTGCGGTACACATATACTTGTTTGAGGTGATATTTTAGGCCGATTTTTTTCTGCCCGGGCCTTTGTCAGCAAAATTTAGTGTGGGCATATGGGTCCAATGGGTATAGTAATTTCAAAAGTTTAATTGTAATTACGCTTTATAGGAATGGCGGTGCCTGTTATTCTCAATAGGGTGTACACCGTAAAACGGACGTAATTTAGCCCATAGTCTCTGTACATATATCTAACGAAAGTTTAGACTCCTAATAGGTGGACCTCCTTTTAGGTTATGTAATGTTACAAATATAAGGACTATTATGAGGGCGAAAGGGCAAGTTCGGACGCCTAATATGAAGGTGTATTTGCAAAAATGATTTTTAACTCCACACGCTGTTTGTCTCTGCGTTTGGAACGAGTGGTGGACAAAGGGGTTCTGTTAAAATATTGGGGATTGGTCCACCTTACACTATTAGGCAGGTTAATCTGTGCCTGATAATCATTCAACCCTTTTTTTTTTAAGTTTGAGTTTATTGAAGAAATAAAGAAGGGAAGGAGAAGGGAGGGGAACGGGGTATAATCATCATGATAAACATATACAAAAAATAAGCAATTCAATAGAAACTCTCATTAAAAGCAATTATAACAAGCATGAAGCTTACATGAACAGAGCCTACGTATAGGAATGAAAAATACCATATAGTATAGTAGAACGTGATATCATAACAAAAAAGGCATTAAAGAAAGAAGAAAATCATGGTGGCTTACGCACCTCAACTGTGTTAGGATCTGGAGAGGCGTGCACCGGAGCAAAGGAGGAGAGATAGGATACCAAAGGAAGCCAAATCAGGTCGCGTTTAATTGCCAGGGAAATGGGAGATACGTAATTAGTATCTAGGCGATGATGGAAGCAAACTGCATTCCACCAAGATTGGTAGGAGACATTTGCAGCCTGTTTCCAATTAGAAGTAATGGTATGGAAAGCCACAGCAACTAGAAGGTCAAGTAGTAGATAATGGGAAGGAGATTGTGGGAGTGACGGTGATAGGGAACCTAGAAAAACTTGTGAAGGGGAAAAGGGAATTTGAAGTTGAAATATCTTTTGTATTTGCGTCCATACTAGGTGCCAGAACTTGGAGATAGGAGGGCATTCAAACAACATGTGTTTGAGATCTGCGACGGGACAGGAACAGGACCAACAAATAGGGGATGTGTCAGGTGAAAAACGGGATAAAGCTTGTGGAGTACATAAAGTTCTGTTATAAATGAAATATAAGGTTTGGGTAGTATTAGCAGCTCTAGAGGCTTTATGAAGCTTAGCCCATATTTTGTCCCAAAAAGGTATTGGCCAACCCTGAGAAAGATCCAATTCCCATGCATTCTCGATTTTAGATTTTAGTCTGTCAGTGGAGTACCGGAAAGAGTTATAAATAGCAGAGGCTGAGGGAGACGTCTCCAATAATAAAGAAGTAGCTTTGCGGTCCAAAGGAATATCAGTAGATGGCGCCAAAGAGCGAAGATATAAGATCAGGACTGGGAGAAGGGCATTGTATTGCGAACGAGCAGAAGAGGGCAGTGAGAAAGAGGATTGAAGTTCCTGGAATGAGAGAGGGGTATCTTGGGAAATTAATTGAGAGATCCAACACAATCCTCGAGAATGCCATGTCTTCCAAAAGATGGTGCGATTACGAATTTTGAAAAGAGAGTTGTGCCATATCGGTTGATCGTGAATGGAAAGGAGGGAGGGATAAGATGATATTATGTAAGGGAGAAGGAGAGTGCGGCAATGAGAAATAACAGGCGTACGAAAGCGAACTAAAGAAGACGTGAAGGATAAAAACTCGCGAAAGGTAAAGGGGGATAGAAAGGAAGATTCCATACTTAACCAGACGGGCGGATAGTGCGGAAGATCAGAAGAGAACCAACGGGTCGATTGTTTCAAAGAGAAAGCTCGATGATATTCTCTGAAATTCGGAAAGCGCACACCAGACTGAGCCTTATCCTTGCGCAATGAAGCCAAAGCTATCCGAGACCGCTTGCCATTCCATAAGAATTTCAGCAACAAGGAATCAATCCGTTTAAAGAAGGAAACTGGAATGTGTACTGGCAGCATGGAAATGGTATAAAGAAGAAGAGGGGATAACATCATTTTTATAGAATTGAGCCGACCCCACCAAGACAGAAAGAGCGGGTTCCAGCGTTGAATAGCCGTGTCCATTTTCTTGAAGACATAATCAAAATTAAATTTGAGTGTATCAGACAAGAGAGGAGCGAACCAAACACCCAGATATTTGATCCTAGATGGTTGCCAGGAGAAACTCGTTTGGGAAAAAAGATGCTTTTGACAAATAGGGTTTAAAGGTAGAATCTCGCACTTATCAGCATTTAGGCGATAACCAGAGACCGCGGAGAAGGAAGACACCTGCTGGAGAAAAGAGGGAATAGAGGAAACAGGATCAGAGCAGTAAAAAAGAATATCATCAGCATAGACCGAGAGTTTAACTTGACGCAAACCAAATTTAAAACCAGAAATACTGTTGTCTAGACGAATTTTAGTAAGAAAGGGTTCCAAGGCTAAAACAAAAAGTAGGGGGGATAGAGGACAGCCTTGTCGCACTCCCCTGTGTAACGAGAAATAATCCGAGGTCATCCCGTTGACAAAAATGGAAGCCTGGGGATTAGAATAGAGTAAAGAAATAATAGAGATGAATTTGGAAGAAAAGCCGATCCAGCGCAAGGCCTGAAACATAAAATCCCATCCAATCCTGTCAAAGGCTTTCTCCGCGTCTAAAGAAATAGCCGCGAAGGGAAGTGACAAAGAGGAAGCCTTGCTAAGTATATTAAGAAAAACACGGGCATTGTCAGATGAGAGACGGCCCTTGACAAAGCCTGATTGTTCAGGGCCAATGAGATCGGGTAAAAGGGGATCCATGCGCAATACCAAAATTTTGGCCAAAATTTTATAATCCGTATTGACCAGTGAAATTGGTCTGTAATTTTTGCATAATGAGTGGTCCTTATCTTCTTTGGGAATTAAACAGATTAAAGCCTGTTGGAAGGAGCCGCTGGAAGAACCCGCTGCAAGGAAGGATCGGAATAATAATAATAGTTTAGGGAGAAGTAGAGAGGCGAAGTGGCTGTAAAATTCAATAGTGAAACCATCAGGGCCTGGAGACTTACCGTGCCGCAATTTAGAAACAGCATGAGAGATTTCAGAAAGCGAAATGTCTTGTTCTAGGGCAAAAAAATCAACTTGAGAAGCCGGGGGGGAGGGAAGCGAATGAAAATATGAAAGAAGATCCGTAGTCTCCGGGATGTGTTCGGGGGTATAAAGATTGTCATAAAATTTCACAAACTCAGAGAGAATGTCTTTATCTTTAAAGCAAGAGTTCCCAGTGGAAGTCTTAATGGACTCAATCTTTGTACGCTGCTTTCTTATCTTTAAGTAATTGGCCAAAAGTTTTCCCATTTTGTTCTTACCTCCATAATACCTGGAATTAAATTTTAGCAAAAGGTTAGAAGCAGCATCAGTTGTAAACTTATTGAAGGAAATTTTCGCATCAATAAGCTTTTTAAGAGAAATCTCAGATTTAGAAGCATGATAATCAAGCTCTAAAGTCTTAATATTAGCTAAAATGCGTTCGGATTTGGCTTCTCGAAGTTTCTTTCGTCGGGCTACAAAATTAATAATAAAACCCCTAGAGGCTGCTTTAAAAGAATCCCAAACAGTAACAAAAGAGGAATCAGGGGTATGATTGAAAAGGAAAAATTCAGTGGCAAAGGCAGTAAATTCGGAACAAAAAGTAGGTTCCAAAAGCAAAGCATTGTTGAAACGCCATCTGCCAGAGTGAGGGGAAAAAGGAAGTAGGTCAAGGTCCACATGAACCGGAGCATGGTCCGAGATTAGGATGGAACCAATGTCAGAGCGTATAGCGTGCTGGGATAGGGATTTACTAAGGAAGATATGATCAATGCGGGATTGTGATTGATGTGGAGGGGAGTAAAAACTGTATTCTCTAAGATCAGGATTACACAATCTCCAGATATCCACCAAGGCATTATTTTGAAAGGTGTTAACAAATTGAGAGTGCATCCTAGAGGGGACAAATTTAACATTGGAATGACGATCGAGGAAGGGATCAACAACTTGGTTACAATCTCCCCCTAGAAGTATGTAATCTCCAGAAAGGGAGGACAGCTTAGTTGAAATAGAGGGCCAAAATAATCTGTCAATCCCAGTTGGGGCATACACATTAAAAAGAGTGATAGGAATATTATCTATAAGCAGTGTAACAATAACCCATCGACCATCAACATCACATTCGTGAGAAATTGAGGAAACATTTAACTTTTTATGTAATAAAATCACAACACCATTTTTCTTGGAAACTGTGGGGGAGCAAAAAACATGACCCACCCAACAACGCTTGAGTTTTAGAGCCTCGTTTTCAGAGAGATGAGTCTCCTGAAGGAGGGCAACATCAGACTTAAGTCTCGCTAAATGTGATAAAACCCTTTGCCTTTTAATGGGATTGTTTAAACCCTTAACGTTCCACGATGTAACTCGGAATGGAACAGCAAAGAAAAACAGCTAACAGCAACATGCTTATTACTGCAGAAAAAAAATAAATAACTTGAGAAAACTGAGAGAATTGTAACGAATTGATGAAGGAGAGAGGGCAGAAGGAGAGAAAGCAAAGAAGAATAAAAGGAAAGGAAAAAAAAGGGAGGAACCACTATGAATATAATACTGAATCCAAGGAAAGGAAGGAGCAAGAAGGGGAGATGGGAGGTGAAAGAAAGTGAAAAGAAAGAGGAAAGAGCAAAAGGTAAGAGATCAAGTGTAGGAAAAAGGACAGAAACAAAAAACAACAAGAAGACAGTACACGTTCGAAACGAACGACTGAAAAACATACTTACAGAACGAAAAACTCAAGAACGAGGATGGGGTGATGGCGCCGGGAGACAACGACGACGACAACATCCAGAGCAGATATCAAACCTCAACTACCATGGATCCAAAAATGCAGCATATAGAAAGTAGCATGGCATATCAGGGTAGGAGGGAGGAAGGAGATGTCTGTAGAAACAAGAGAGATATACAATTGAAGGGAAAGACGTGTCACAGGGGAACAGGAAACAATTGAACTACATAGGGGACACATGAGAGTGAAACGACTATCGGAAGAAGAGACAGTAGGGGAATCACAACATCAGCGATAATGGAGAGACAACAGAATCATAACACAATGAGTTCCAAGAAGAAGTAGCAGATCTTGTCAACCAGGTCTGGATACATCCATAACATCTGGGCCTTGCCGTTGGAGAAACGCCTGCAAGGCTGCAGGGTCTTCATATGTGGTTGTTCTATCTTTATATGTGACCTTGAAGAGACAAGGATGTAGTAGTCCATATCTAGCATTCAGGGCCCGTAGTTGAGGTCGCATGTCCAAGAACTTCTTCCTTCGATCTGCAGTGGCCTTGGAGACATCTTGTGAAAGATAGAGGCGATGACCTTCCCACATAATTTGCTTCTTGAGCTTGGCAGCTGAAAGGACCTGCAGGAGGTCAGTGAATTGCAGGAATAACATAATGACACCTCTAGGCTTACTAGCGACCTTCGGTCCAAGGCGATGAGCCCTTTGGATGTTAATGGAAGTTAAGGCCGGAGCATCTAAGATCTTGGCAAGAAAGGATTGGAAGAAGACGGTGGGGTTTGACCCCTCTGTAAGTTCTGGAAGACCATAAAGGCGTAGATTGTTCCTACGATTCCTATTTTCCAAATCCTCCGTCTGACGTTTAAGTAGAAGTATCTCCGCCTCCATTGACAGAATATGGGAACAAGAGGATTGCAAAGAGTCTGTGGACGTTTCCAAAGTTTGAACACGGGACTCCAGAGACGACCATTTTTCCTGCATAGCCTGCATGTTCTTTGTGGTAGCTTCCATAAAGGGTTTGAATGCACGAAGTTCTTCCAAAATGAGATCCATGGAAGAGGATGAGGAGTTACTCCCTGGGGATGGTGGATCCTTCTTCAGGCGCTTAGAGGAAGCTAGAGAGGACGCCAGTTTTCCTTTGTTGCGCGCTTTTGGGATGGCTCCTCGAATTAAATCTGATTTTGGTGCCATGGAGTCTTCCATGTCCTGAGGAGGAGAATCCGAATCTGAGTCCACAGGTAATTGAGAAGAAGTAGCCAGCTTTAAATTCCGGAGTTTGCCCATGAAGAGTCTAAGAGTCAGTTGAACGAAAGCAATAGGTTAATGATGAAAATACAGGAAACCTGAGACCAAGGAAGACAGGCAAACATGAAAGACAGGCTGAGGTCACCACAAGGCGAAGCAATGCTGAGTCGAAGCGAAAGCAAGCATGGTCATGCAGAAGTAGAATGAAATAACAAATGTGTGAGAGGAAACACAGTTGTGGTCCTGTAAGACATCTCCAGGGTTAGCAAGTCCTGTTAGCGACCTCCATTGTAAATGTCCAACTTCAGGGCAGCAGACTCCATAAAAGCAAATGCGAGGCTCTTCAGCCGGCCGCCGTGAGGAGACACAGCCAGCGGAGAAAATGGTGGGTAATTGCGCAGGAGCCAGAGCTGCTACTGCCGAGCGGCATGCAGGAAATGCCTCAGAACCGGGAAATAATGAGGTTCCAGCTCACCTCATGGTCCGAATCATGAAACACGCAGACCGACAGGAAAAAGACGCGCTTTATTAAACAGTTCTATTGTGTTCCATGCATTTCAAAGGCACTCCAATTGTAGTTTGCTTCCATTAACTGCCAGAACACCATAACAGGTTGCCTGTCCATAAATACATCAGACAGGACCACGTTCTGCCAATCTTTCAAATGAAGCTGGGCTTGGGCAGAATAATTATAAAATTTGTAGTGCAACACTGTACCTGTATTCCAAGAGGCACAAGTCCAGACAGCTGCCTTCTGTTAAGAACCGAAGTGTTGCAGTTGGTAGCGAAAATGGCAATGCTATGTAGTATATTTAGAAGAGGTGCAAGCTCAGCTGTTTCCAACAAGTGTAAAAGCATCACCTTTAATTTCAGAGATGGGACATACCAGGTGTTCAGGGTAGCAGGCAAGTGTTTCCAAAGAGTGAATTTCTGTCTGAGGAAGTCAGTGATCAATAACCTTCCTTTGCAATATTGCTGTTGCAAATGACTGAAGGGCCAGTGTTGTAGAGCAGAAAGTCAAAAGTTGTTATAAGTGGTTTCACATAAATTACCTCATCAACATAGCCTCTGTGTTTTATGAGGTGTTAAATCATCAATACACAGTCTATTTATTTTTAAACTGTAGACTTCCACCATTATATAGAATGGAAGAAACTATCTTTTACTCTGAAAGTCTCCACTGTTAATAAATTATGGTAAAAGCTGCCAGAGAATTCCTGTCTTCAATTGAAACCCTTCACTGCACAAAAGGGTCAAATACAAGTCACTGGCATACAATGTTGCAATTTAAGCAGAAGCTCTCCAGATTTTCCTCAGCTGACGTGAACCCTTGAACTGAGTAAATCACCTCATTAGCACAGTTCCCGGGCTTCACAAGGCAGCCCCACACACAGCGTGTGAATTTTAGTAGCTTTAATTTAAGTTCAAATAGTTTAATTTAAGTTCAGAGAGCTCTTCGTAAGGAAAGAGAAGCCACTGCCTCACCTTCCGGTCCCTCAGCTCCGTAGTCCATGAGGTGAATTTCCTGTCAGCATTGGAGAAATCATTTACGAGGGCTGTGACAAGCAGCAGGTGCCTTCATTTGAAAAAAAAAAAAACACTGTCTTATCTGCTCTCTCTCCGCTGTCACAGAAGCAGTTTATAAATCATCTCTGCACCACCGAAGAGCTGCAGCTGCCGGTCCGGGTCTCCCCACAGCCGGAGCTCCGGTTCTAAGCGGCCATCTTCTTGCGTGGCCAGACCACGCCCCATCATTCAACCCTAATAAAGGTAATATAAACTGGATTACTAGCCGTGTGGTATAAATACGATAGCGTTGAGATATTCTGTAGACATTTAACTTCCTATGTGTATTTGCTCTATTATTTATTCTAGGGCACAAGTAGCAGGTTTTTCTTGCCTTCAGCCCTTATTTATTGTGGACCACACGAGGAAGAAGATTTGGTGTGTTGGAGGAGTTTATTTCCCTCTCTGAAATAATTCTTCCAGCATTAATTTGAGTGGGCAACTCCTTGTAGCTATGTTTATTGCATATATCTGGAGAATGTAAAGAGCAGTCTAAGACTTTATCAAATGTGTTTAACTGATCTATTATCGTTTATTCTAGAGCAGTGTTCAGATTTTATGTCTGCCTTCCGTCCTTTTTTCATTGCGGAGAAACGAATAAAAAGATCTGGTCTGTTGGAGGAGTTAGTTCCCCTTTTAGACAGACAATCATCATCACCAGTTTTGGTGGGTATTTCTCTAGAGCTATTTTTCATAGTCTAGAGTTTTAGTACGTGAGATGCTCATGCTGGGAGTTGGTGTGTGTGAGTGAGAACTATTGTGTGCAATCCCCCTGTCAGAGCCAAAAGTCTAATATATGTGTTTAACATGTGCATGTTATACTGCATTATACAATAGATGAGATGTACTATTGTTTTTAGCAAGAAATAATTGACATTATGTATATAATATGCATATTTATACAAATCTGAAATTTGTTTTTTATGTAATGTTTTTATAATAGATGAAAGTGCCGGGAGACATCTTATGATTAAGCCTGAAGAAGGTAGTCGGAGTTACTTATACCACCGAAACGCGTCACTTCTTGATTTTTAGAACTACCAAACCTCATGGGTTCCTATTGATAAAACTATAGAAGGATACTACCATATGTTGAACCTGTAATGATCACCGGTTTGGCGGTTGTGCATTCCAATTTGCACTTTGTTATCAATTGTATTCTCCCTTACTTTGTGAGACATGAGATATATTGCTAATATGTGTTGCTAGCGTTTGTTTTATTGTTTACATTGTACCTTTTAATCTTTTTTAACTTACTAAAGGACCCATTGAATAAACATTTGTATATTAGTGTTTTGGCTGCTGCTATATTTGTTGGTGATTATTTGACTGTGTGCAAATGTGATATGTTTCTATGATGGTCTGTTTGAAGAAATCCCAAAGGGAAGTTGTTTCTGACTTAGTGTTTATTTAACCAAGTACATACCGCGTTTACATGTCTGTTTATATGACAGCTAAATGTCACAACTTCTGGCACATGTTTTAATTACAGATAATTTGAGGAATATTAAAAGTGCAACATTTTATTAAGCAATATATTACTTCTAGTTAAGCAAATCAACCTACTATTTAATGTAGGAATATGATTCTAGCATTAACTGTGAATGTTGTCTGATGTGTGTAAAAATAAGTTCAGTCCCACGACCTGAATCAAGGACAAAGCTAATTTATGAATCTCTATTTATAAAAGAACCACAATGTCACGCTTTTAAGGGTGCTGTCATTGCATATGACAACCCGAGTGACATCTCGGAATGAAAATGTATTACAAGAATGTGCAATAATGTAATAACTATTCACTTACATCAGTTTAACCTTCAATGTGTTGATGACAGATGGCGAGATCGGGATATTGTAAATAGGTGTTTATTCATGAAATGTTTCTAAGGTTTCATGTCACATTTTGATCCCAAATGCTGACTTTGCCTCCATCTTGCAACTTTATAAAGTCAGGGAAAATACAGTGTTCAAAAGTATGTTCTGATTATTACAATGTATGACTGTGCCTTTCAATTCATAAAATGTGTGGGCTACAAATTTGTTAGCCCAATACTACATACTACGTTGTGCATTTCTTAAAAAGAATTGCATCAGTTTATGTCAGTGCTACCAGCCCTCCATTTAAGTGTCATTTTTCATTTAATCACTAATCATATGCGATAACAAATGACACTGTTTTTGTTATGGTCCCACCATTTCTCATTTATTATTTTTCTGTTTTAAAAACAATGTAGCCATTACCACTGCTAAACAATGTTAAAGTACCTGCATTCCCCTTAAAACAAGTTCTGTGCATTGAACAGTCAAGTCAGTCTAGCAGCCGAGCCCAGTTGAGTAAGTCAAGCAGACGATCAGCCGAGAGGTGTACTTGGAGCTGGTGTGCAGCTGCACTGAGCCTGAGATGTACGCTGCAAGCCAGCAAGCAGGAGAAGGAAGGGGGTCCAGGTTCTCATCTCTCGAAGTGAGACTGGGCCGAACTGCCCCCTCCCTGATCACCCACCTGCTCAACCATCAGGACCTGCCCACCCCGCTGCCACGCCACCAGCACTGCTACTGCCAATACAAACGCTGCCACCATTTTTGGCAGCCGACTGCCCGCATCTGAGGGGGTGGCAGGCAGCCAGGCTAGGTGCCTGGATCAATGCCCTGCCACAGACAGAATCGGCTGGCATTAGGCTGATGCAGCTTGTCAGTGGACAGGTAGTCCCTCAACTGCCAGCTGCTCCTCCACCCCATACAGTGGGTCAAGACCACTGTGCCACAATTGGCCTCACTGAACTGTCTCCAGCAAGCCCCTCAATCTGGTAGTGGCAACTTGCAGTAAGCATGGAGGGCTGCAGGAACTGGACAGGCCTGTCCGGAGGTTCTATCAGGTCCTACACCAATGCCCAAACCTCCTTGCCCGCCCCTGCAGCAGCCATTCGGCTAGAGAGAGTGGGTTCCCTCCCCCTTGTCTTTTCCCTCTGAGGGTCAAAGGATGGAGGCAGGGGGTTCAGAAGGACCAAGGGGCATCAAGGAAGAGACCAAGCAGGACACTGCACTTCAGAAGCTTCCCAGCCCTTCTGCAACAGCGCTGGTGTATGAACTCCTCCCAGGCAGCTTCCATCACTACCCCTGCGGCAAGCACTGGGGTTGCTTAAAGCTGCTGCCCAGCTCTCCTGTCACCCTATATACCTATTCTACCCCACAACAGTCTACACAAGGACTTGGACCTCAAAATGTCACTGGCCTGCGGGGCTTCTCTTTTCTTTTTGGAAGCATAGCCTAGGGATCCCAGGGGCGACAACCGAAATTCCAACCTGATCGAACTACCAAAGTCCAGCCAGCAAGTCACTAGCAAGGCCAGCTTGCCGCATAAAAAGCCCAGGGGTCATGCCAAAAAGGAAACTACTACCCCAGAGAAAGGGCACCACCCATTTAGTAGACACATTATTGGTCTTACCAGCGGACTTGTCCTCGGGGCCATAGCACGCACTCCATACCCTTGCAATAGCAGGTGACCAAGTAGCACAACCGTCACAGGGGCTTATCAGTGAATATTTCAGTGCAGAGATGAGTCAGGCACAACCACCCTCTTCCTCCTCACCCTCTTCACCACAACTAAACCCAGCTGTATCGGCCAAGGCAAAGACCTTCACAAACAGACCTTCAGCCAGGCCACTATCTGACAAGCCTCGCCCCCACCTAACCCAGCTACAGGCAGGTCCTGAGCCTCTTCAACAGCCTCCTTTCACCCCTGAGAGACCAATGAAGACCCATGATAATGCACCAACAAACAAAGACACTAAGGGTGATCATTCACAGAAGTCTAACTATGGACCCTAAACATAGGCTCATTAAATTCAGCTCAGGTTCATATTCATGCAACTAGCCATCTCTCCTCGGTTAACTCCCACAAGCGATGAATGGGTCCCCAACCAGCCAGCACACTCGAGCTAACTTAGACTCCAACACCAATTAAGAGGAAAAGGAGGGAAAGCTCCCCAGAGTCTAGGAATCTATCAGACCGGTTCCTAGCCACGCTGGAAGCCAGAATTGAAGCCTCCCTTGCCCAATCATTAGGACTGCATAAAGATCCACATCAGCCCCAACAGCATACAAAAAGCAGACATGGAACCATCCCCTGTGCACAGCCCCTTGAGCCCCTCCTTGGTCACACTGACCTCTCTATACATAATGCAAGATACCATCGTCAGTGTACTACTATGGCAATCACAGAAGATGAAACTCCAGATTAACCTAATTCAAACCATGGCTTCAACCTTAGCTGATCTGGGCTTCAGGCTAAGCATCATAGAACCGACCATTGGACTATTGGAAGCCTTTCTCCCCACTGCTTAACAAACTCTTGTCTCTCCCAGAACTACTATACTCGCTCGTAGACAGTGGTAAGAGTGACACACACTGTGCCGGACACCCCACTCAAAACCCACAAAACGTGAACTCTCCTGCCCCATCACCCACCATTACAAACAGTGCCACACTGGCCCCTACAAAGGGTGCCCCCCCGCCCCCGAGAACAGGCTACCAGTGCCACTCCTAACATGCCAATGCTCCCTGTCAGCTGGTCAGCAGAAACCCCTTCTCAGGGGTTTATGGCTTTAAGTACAGGGACACGCACTCACAGCACTACGGTCTCACTGGTCTCAAGTCGGACCAAGAAATACGAAGTAGCTTCAAGAAGAAGCCGCATAGCTTCCTCCCACCCTCCAATAATATCAGTTCCTTCTAGAAGAGCAAAAAAGAAACTTAAAAAACTGTCTAGAAAACAACGCCTTGTTAAACAGAGATCCTGGCTAGGTCAGGTGTATATGCAAAGTCGGCCCAGGAACTAAGGGTAGCAAACCACTTCCCCATCTTCAATTGGTATCCAAAACCAAGAACAGAAATCACCAAGCATAAGGGAGATACTACTACCACAAACGCTCCCTAAAATAATTCTACCACAAATGAATACATTGGCCGCAAAGCCCCCACCCCTGAACTCAGTGCCGCTGAACCTCCTATATTCGCAGCGGGGGCAAGTACACTGCACAACCAACTTATGGCAGTCACACAAAGGATCAATGGTCTGGCTAACCAAGATATCATCCCACAGTCTCCAAGGGGCTGCTCAAATGCAATATCGGTATCAGATAAACAAACAACAAACACAAGTACTAACACTGAGATGCCACACATCATACCAGACAACAGCACGCCAGGTTTGGTTACTCCACCTAGGACCAGTTGCATTCAAAATGCTGACTAGGCCAACTCGCTAAGACCAGCCTACACAGACAGGTCCAAACCCAGGCGATTGATGGCCAAAGATGGATTGGGGAGAGCTACATTCGACTTGAACCCATACTCCATCCTCCCCAGGTCCCACAACTCCAACCCTTAGGACCTGGTGAGCCTTCCTTCCAAAGCACCCATGAAAAGCTAGAACTGTCTCTCATCCCGCATTACATCCACAAGGGATTGCATGACGCACTTAACATTAATAACCTCCTGCACCTATTTAAATACATCCTGGCCGTCAGGGGGATAACCTCTTCCAACTTAACATCAGTGAAGTTTGCTCGAATATCAGACAAAGGGACCTCAGAGGCTAAAATCACAACATGTTCAAGATTGACCTTAAAGGTTCTCATCCGTACTGAGAGGGATGTAGAGAACAATTCTTAAAATCACAACATAACCAAAAAAAACTAATCGTCTGAGACCAAATTTGTCTGTAAGAGCTGGGAAGACCTCTTGCTAGAGTTCACCACTCTTGAAATTTAGCTAGTGGGAGACTTTAACATCAGGGGCCTGAGGAGAACCAACAACTCAGCTTACATATCCATGAAACCATGAACACATTATTGTATAACTATAATCTTCATTCAGTCGAAAAAATCTTTCAGTTATAAGAGCCCTGTGGACAATTCCCTGCTTCATTCAAGATTATCTCAACCATAGAATACATACTCCGTTCAGCCTCCCTGGGATGCCACTTATTCAAACTCGAGAAAGCGACCATAACTCCCTCACTGCAAAACTGGACCTACAACCGCAACAGCCACCACTGTCATAGAAGTGGGGCACTTGGCACAGTCCAAAGCTCACACTATAGTCAGGAAAATCAAACAGCACGCATCAGGTTCCCCCAAGGTGGGCAAATGGCACAAAGATATAACCTTCGATTTCAACAACAACCACCTGGATAACTATTAGGACAGATGGGACGATCTAATAACCAAGCTAAGAGACCAGCTGATGGGACCTGGCGCCCCAGGTCTGCACCCCAGGAATCAGCCTAAAAAAACCCACAATGGAGCCATTGTCAAGGCACGAAGAGTAGTAAGGAGGGCAACTCGTGCGCACAAGCAAAATCCAACCATATTCTCTTTTAAAAATATAGTCAATTTACTCAAAATGCACAAAAAAGTAATCTGGGAAGCAGAGAGGCTCAACAAACAACAGGAATGGATAAAAATACAACAAATGCTAAAAGAGAAATGCTCAGCCCACTACTGGAACTATATTAACAAACTTTGATCCTCCAATTGCCCCAGGAGAAATGGGATCCCTGTAGTAGCCTTGGTAGGGCGCATCAAAACACAATACAGCAGTAAGTCCCAAGGCTCCAGCGATGCTCCAAGTAACAACATGCCGCAAAAACGCACGCTCTGATCACACCAGTCCAGGTTTGCAGACACTTAAAAAACATGAAAAACGGCAAAGCCCCAGGCCCCAATGGCCTATCAGCTAGCACGTTCAAATGCAGCCTGGAGGACTGGACTAAGGTGCTTACCCCCCTTTTCAACCAAGCCTATACCGCAGCACAGATCCCTGACTCATGGAGAGGCTCATTCTTATGCTAAATCTTTAAAAAAGAGGATCAACCATCCCTTCCAACTATCTACTTAGAGCTCTGCTAGATCTAGAGACCAAGGTCTACTCCCGGTGTCTTCTCAAATTGCTGGAAGAATGGGTTGCAGAAAACAACATCTTACCTTACTTCCAAACTGGATTCCACGCTGCAGCCCCCAAAATCAACAATATCACAGCCCTAGCCATCCTGAGTCACTGAGCAGCTCAAAAAAGTCAACTCCCTCTCTACTGCTGTTTCATCAATTACAGTGCTGCTTTCGACAAAGTGGTCCTTACCACTCTTTGGAGAAAATTAGATGCCTGGGCCATACCCTGCTTGAAGCCCTCATTTCTCTGCACACACACACACGGGTACGGGTGAGAACAGGCCCCTCAACAGTATTTTCAAAAATCACCACCAATGACGGCCTAAAGCAAAGATGTGTCCTTGCCCCCCTCCTTTTAACTTCTATACAGCCGATCTTGGGAGATTCCTGAAGCACAGCTGCATGCTCCCACAACTGGGCCACTCAAAACTACACATTTTACAATATGCTGATGACATTGTAAAAATGGACCACACCACAACCAGAATCCAATGCGCCTTGAACAGGCTAGATGAATTTAACAATGCCAGTTCTTTCAAAATCAACCAGGACAAGATCAACGTCCTGATTTTTGATCAGCGCCGAAAAAAGAAATTCCTAACCTGGAATATTGGAGCCGCATCCATTAAAACAACATCCAAGTATAACTATCTGTGGGTATGGTTCAGCGAGTCCTCCAGATCATTGGTCCACCTAGCTGCCTAGAAAAAGAAAGCCAGAGCCATAACACACAGCCTGATAAGCCTCAACCAGACCTTGAGCAGAGCCTCAGCTGGCCCTATAATAAAGGTCATAAAAACCACTCTTAACCTTGCCTTACACTACGTGCAACAGGCATTTTCAGAGGCATGCGCAGATAGCCTAGACCACGCCAAATGTTGGACTAACCAGCAAGTCTTTCAACTCCCCAAATACATATGTCAGGTGAGACTACAGCTAAAGTTGGTCCTCCCAAGACAATCAATTACCTGTGAGGCTGACACCCTGAAATTCTACATAAGGGTATTAAAAGCTCTGGGAAACACTCTCAAAACTCGCTTAAACAAAACATTTGAGAGCCCAGGGAATCCTTGGATTGGAACCAACAGACTCAAAATGCTATAAGTTCATTGCAATTCGAAGGCACAGTGCTAAAAAATGGACTCCCTCCCCAGCGCAGCCTGGAAAAGGGTCATAAACAGCAGGTGAAATTATTTTCACATCAGATGGACATCTGGACTTCAAAGGCCTCAACTATTCTTTCTCCCTTAAATGATTCTTATTTACCAGGGAAGCCTCAACCATACATTTTAGACAGTCAGTCAGTCAGTCAGAATATCTTTATTCGACTTATTACAAGTCATACAAAGAACAAAAAAAATTTTAGACATGGATAAAATATTTCTATACAAATCTATCACATAAACATGCTCAAACAACAAGAGAAGTTTTAAAGTAAGCTATGGCTAACAGGTTTCGCCCGCATTGCGGCTACCAGAAAGTTTGCCATACAAAAAGTAACATGTATGTTAGGTAGTAGTTGTAGAAAGAGCAGGGCTGGTCTTACTTGGACAAAACCAGCTTTTTTCAAAATAGGCAACAAATATTTCTTTCTCTGCTCATGGTATATACTACAAAACATAACAAAGTGCAGAGTATCCTGCACCGAAAAATTGTCGCAGCAGCACGGTGGGGCCTGCTCAGGCTTCTGCCAGGTCTTAAATGAACCTAGATAAAAATGTATCAAATTAAATCGGAACTTTGATAATAAAAACCTGTGATATGGGAATGTGACAAAGTTCAAGTAGGGGGCGAGTGAGGGTGTACAAACCAGGAGGTTATGTGCCCTTACTGCGGGTTTCAACACTTCGAGATCCTCCCTCCGTGCTTCCTGCCTATCCCTAAATAACTCTTTGATGGTTACTATGTCCTGTCTCCTAATATTTTCCGGAGATGAAAAAAGATCTGGGCGACCCAGATCTGCAAGGGTTTTAGCTACATATGCCAACCAAGGGATACTGGTGTATTTATCCAAGGATAAGACATCGTGCAAAATCTTGTGGTTCAGAGGTAGGTCATCATTTGTCCACAATTTCAGCCACAAAGTTAGCGGAGCAAGGCTCAGGGTATCAGACAGATAGGGCAGACCCACCTCCTTATGGATGGAATACGTTGGGGTGGATTGCGGGACTGAGAGCAAGGATCTAATGAATCTATTTTCTGCTCTCTGAATTGGATCCAGGTTTACGTAACCCCACAGTTGGGAACCATAGGCCGCTATGGCCACTGGTTTGCTCTTGTAGATTTTCAGAAGGGCTTGCATGGGCCTAGCCCCTAGCTTCCCAGCAAAGCCCAAAACCGCTGAGGAGGATCTTATTACCGCCAATCTTTTTGCTCTTATCTGAGGGCCCCAAGTTCCTTTCTGGTCAAATATTACCCCCAAATATGGAAATGTGGACACGTTGGTGACAGGGACTCCCCTGCAAAAAAATGTTTTGTGTCTTTTTTTGTTGCATTCACGCCCCATGACCATCGTGTGTGATTTAGAGGCATTGACCTTAAGGTCCAGCGTCTCCATGAAGCTACCAAAAGCGTCCAGGAGATGCTGTAGGCCTACCCCAGTGCGGGCTATCAGCACTGCATCGTCCGCATACAGGAGCGCTGGAATTTTGACATCTCCTGCATGCGGAACGTCGGCTGCCTGTCCCTGCAGGTGACTGCCCAGCCTGTTGATGTAGATGGTGAATAATACAGGGGCTAGAATACAGCCTTGCCGCACCCCCTTAAGGGATTTAAACAGGGGGGTACGTCTGCCATCATTTGTGACTCGGACAGCTGCAAAAAGCTCCTGGTGCAGTTTAGCCATAAACACAACCAAAGACTCATCAATGCCCATCTCCAACAATAACTGCCACAATTTCGACCTATTCACCAGATCAAAGGCAGAGGAGAGGTCCATAAATGCAAGGAACATGGAGCCCTCCTTTGCCACTGTATATTTAGAAATTAATAGATGTAAGTTTATACATTGTTCGATCGTCCCCTTTTTTTCTCTAAAACCATATTGTAGTTCAGACAACCCTCCACGGCTCTCAACGTTGTCATTAAGTCTGGCTAGAAGAACTCTGCCTAATATTTTTACCGTTGAGTCCAAAAGAGATATGGGCCTATAGGAGGCGGGATCATCTCGCTGGCCTTTATTTTTATAGATAGGGACTATGGTGGATGTGGCCCAAGAACTGGGTACATGGTTGTTGGCTGCGTTAAACACTTTCGACAATACAGCCGACCACAATTTGGGAGAGTACATGAAAAAATCAGCGGGAACACCGTCAGGGCCGGGAGCTTTATGTCTTGTTGTGGCCATCAGGGCTTTTTCTACTTCTTCGGGGTTGAAGACCAACGGGTCTGCCACTATAGCAGGTACTGAAACATCTGCAGTTCCTTTGGACCCACCCTCATATACATTTTTGAAGTGGTTTAGCCATTTGTCGTCGGTGATCACACAGTCCATAAGAGCATTATTGTCTTCAGAAAATAACGGTTGTCTAATGATCTCCCAGAATCTTTTACTGTCCTTCAGTACTGCAGCTGAGAGGAGATTTTCCCATGCTTCGCGTTTAAGGGATTCTTTGCGGTTCTTAATGGCAACCTTGTAGCGTTTCCTTAATCTAACAATATCCTCCCCAGCCCTGGGAGAGGTTTTTAACGCTGTCAACAATGCTCTGTGCGCTTTTGAACAAGCAGAATCAAACCAACGTTTTGCTCCAGAAAATCCTTTTTTTGGCTTGACTAAAAGATCCTTAGCCACCTGGCCACAAATTTCCTCAAAAGCCTCTATAATTTCTTTACCTTGCACCCCCGATTTTTGACAGATGGCCACTTTGTCCTTTATTTTTGGAAAATTTATTTCATAGAAATTATCCGGGATCACTTTGGCCCATTTCAGTCGTCTGTCTTGGTCGCAGGGTTTCAGGGGGTGTGCTGGTTTAAGTGCTTTTGGCAGTGCTCCCATCTGGCCACCCCAGGCCACTTCAAGTAGTACAGGGTTGTGGTCACTGTAGGGTATTATGACTGTACAATAGACCATAGACCGGTTTAAAATACCTTGTGAAACAAAGATGTAGTCTATCACTGAGCCATGGTGACTGCCAATGTAGGTTGGCGCCCTAACGCCCTTATCGGGTTCATAAAGGTCATGGTTTGCTAATAATTCTTCTAACTCAAGCCCCTCTGTAGAGTGTTCAAAGTGGGGGCCCCGAGGTTTTAGATTTTAGACAGTCTATGCATATCGGACCACACAAATATCTTGTTTATCTACCTGCTAGGTCTGCAAGCTGACAACTTCAACCAATGGGCTTCACGTGGAAAGGAAGGTGCCTGCCGACTATGCAACAATTGGACCAAATCGTGGCTCCATGTCCTGTGCTGCTGTCCTTCACTTGATTCCTCCATGAGATCTCTCATTAAGTCACTCCATTTAAAAAAGGGCATCCATTCGTGCCTGGAGGCATCGGCACTATGTTTCTCCCATACAGATACTCAAACCCTAGTAAGGTGTGGCAAATATGTTAAGAAGCTTGATGACCAACTATTTCCCCACCTTGCTAGCCTAAACTCATCACTGATGTTAATAAACTGATAACTGACTAATTTACTGTGTGACTCTGTGAATCTCCTTCTCGCCAAAACCCTTTTTAGATGGAGGACATTAACTTCTGGACTCTGCACTTTCATCTGTTTTAACTATTGGCCATGGAAGATCGGAACGCCATTGACTTCTATGCCTTTTAACCACATTTTGGTACCACTTCAATTCCACTTAATGCACACCTTTACCTATCATGGCTAATATTGCTGCTGTATAAACTTGTTTTATTCTTTTTAAAATCTTATTTTTTCCAATTGGGAAAATGTTATGGTTTTAAGTAACTAAAACAATAAAGAGTATTATGAACCTCCTGTGCATTGGAACTCCCAGTTCTGCCTAATTAACATCCCTATAATTCCATTGCCGTAGTGGCAAAAATGCACCCATGGCATGTGGGCTGCAATATGTTTACGGTAAGCCACCACATACATGACAATATTGTGTCAGCCAAGAACAACACTCTGTTCTGACTGGGGTGTAGTTTGAAGGTTCTGCAATAACTCAAGAAAATGTGCAATGACCATGTAGAAAAACTTGTTTTTAATTTATTAATAAGTTACCTCTACTGTGCACATGGCATTGGACACCCTGAAGGAAGCACTGTTCACTGCACCTGTTTTCAATGCACCTGACTTCAGCAAAGAGTAAGTAGTGCAGGAAGATACTTCAGAACATGACAGGGAACAGTTTATTGCCAGACAATTGATGGACATTGCCAACCTGGAGTGCTAATCAGAAGATTGATATTACCCTACAAACAGTGGTAGAAGTGCCATAGAGATGTCTCTGACTCCTAAACAAAAGCTGAGATCAGAACTGTTTGGGACTCATCATCATCAACGGTCTTTATTCGGATTAATCTAAACCCATAAACGATTAAAACAGCAAGAACATAATACAGTTCTTACATGCTATGAGAGACTAACATGTTTCAGATAGTTAAAAGAAAAAAATAGATACGTTTCCAAGTTAAAAATTCATAACAACATATAACACAAGGAGGCAATCACTCGTACAAGGGCACAATAACAGAGTGAACATGTATTAAAACAATAATAAGGAGCATATAAACAAGTTATATCACAAAACACATATTTGTCTGTATTGTGTAATCGAATTGAGACAGAGCCAGGTCCTTATTCCATTCTACTGGATAAAAAGACCGTGGGGCCTGGGGGCATATAGTGGCTGTAAGGGAAGCATGTACAGCTAGTTGCTGAACTGAATTGCGCAATTCGGAACCAGAGAACCTGGGATGAGTGCTGGCTTCCAAACTTGACCAAATTGTGTGATCCTGGGAAATGGTTTACTTCAATTTCCCTTTTTTTTCTTCATTGTCACATATAAGAAGTCCTCGAAATACAAGACTTCAGGATGTGTGCTGTACAAAACCTTCTCCTGTGTTTGGGTTTAATCACTAATGGCATTGTTGTCAGAGTGGGGGAGAATGAACGTTTTTTAAATTCATGTTTGAAAACTATCACTTTTGAAAAATTACTTCTGAATGCACTGCTATTATTTGATTTGCAGGTTAATGAAACACGTATTTTTAAACGTTTGCTGTCTTTAAAAATGAAGGTGTTCCTGCAGTTAAGGGGTGCTTAGTTACTTCATAACTGCAATTAACATTTAGATAAGTGCATGCTGTTTATTTAACATTTGTTTAATGTTAGGGTAGAGTTGAGTGAACAGCAGCCCAGTGTGACTGTTGCACAGGAGGCCACATGCGGCCCTCAGGCCATACTTTGAGTATCACTGACATAGATGTTGACCGTGGCACTGCCAGAAGTAGAGTAAAAAGAGATTTTCCTGTGCCTGTAGTGTCCTAATGTTAGTTATACCTCACAGAGACGCCACATAAATAACCCCTGGTGGACACTTGCATTTGCAAAGTTACAACATTTGTTTTATGAATTTACTCCCTATTTTCTTGCCAAATCTAAAAATTGGTTTAATTGACCTCATATATTTAAGTGTTGGGATTCTCATCTGGGGGCCCAATTGAACAATGTAGGAAGAATGTATGCACAGATATATGAAGATTTTTTAATTTTTGCCAGTTCTACCCTTTGAGATTATGCTCCTAATTACGATGTTGGGTATATTTACGTCCGACTGACACCGTTGCTGTCGGTGGTCCCGACACTGCGATTACAATACGACTGAACAATGGGAGCTTGTGCTGTGGCCGCAAACCAGCCGTAGCACAAGCTCCCATAGACAAATGGGAGAATCTGTTCATCCGAGGTGCCTGCTACGTGGTGCAAGGATTATCACAGGGCACAATAGGTGCCCACTCGGCCCCCAACCGGTGGCTGCAGGATGAAGAGGGCCCTCCTAAGGACCCCCAATGTCGCTTTCTGACAGGCTTTCCATGTCCAAAATCCTGACATGGAAAGCCTGTCAGAAACTGACATCATGATCCCTACGGTTGAAACGCAGTCCTTAGGGATTACGTGCTTGTCTCCAACTGGCTGACGGGCTTCAGGAGCCCGTCGGAATCCAGTCGGAATGATCTTCCGGTTTCAGTTTCGACTGCCAGTATTTTAATGTGGCGGTCAAAACTGAAATCATGATGAGGCTCGGAAAGCCTCTGACCAAAGATCAGAGGCTTTCCGACCCTCATCGTAATGAGGGCCTATGTGGTTTTTGCTTGGGCTTCCCATTCCCGCATACCATTGTGAATTATTTTGCCAGGTTAAGCTTGAGATCGTTCTCTTCCATTATTGCAGAGAAGCTGTTTTTTCAGGCCCTAGAGACTAGCTGCTGTTCTGGAAAGAAGCACAGTGCCATCTGCATATAGGAGCGCAGAGGTAGAGTGCTTTTCGACTCTTTCGGCGCGTCAACATTCATCTGTTGCAAGGCTGTGTCAACCCAATTTATGTATTAGAAGAACAAAAAAGATTCAAGCGCACAGCCTTGCCTGCTGCCTCTCGTAACTCTAAATCTTTTTATTTATTTTCTTTTTATTTAGATGAAGAGTTTTGCATAGTACAGCTTACACAAAACGCACAATTCAGCACATTAATCAGAATCTTACCTAGGATGCAGTTTGTACTACAAGCAACAATCCAAACACAACTTATGCAGTGCAGTGCTACAACTTCCAGTCCATATTAAGCAGTGTCCAGCATGTCTTGGCTTATCCAAACATCTTAGTCAACCACCTAAACAACTACACAATATAAGCAGTTATATCACATCCGGGTGCTCCAGTAGATAAAACCAATGGTTTTCAGAGGTCCTTAGGTCTTGAGGCCACAGGCTTCAGCATATATTTCCATCTGTTCTTTGCAGTACACGAGATCCCTAACCCATTTTGCTACAGTTGGTACCGTCTACCCCACCAATGCATTGAAAGCGCAAGTTTCGCCAGCAGAGTGTAGACAGCCACCATGCGTCTGTTGCATGGCTGAAGCCTTTTTACCAGTCCCAGCAAGCAGATTTCAGGCATACACTCAACTTTAGCCAATGTCATGGATGTTAATGCCTGAGCCACACGCTGGCAGAAGTTGTATATAGCTTTACAATCCCAGGCCAGGTGCATGAAATCCGGCCAATCCGCCCGAAATCTCCCACATACGGCATCTTCCCGAAATACATATTTCAGCAGTTTCACAGGAATATAATACAGCTGGTGCAGAAATTAAAAATGTATTACTCAAAAGTTACAGTTGGCAGTTAGGCGCCCAGTCAGTGCACAACATTCCTCCTAGTCCTCCTAGACCATAGTCTAGGCTAGCCTGCTGGTAACTCTAAATCTTGGTGTGCATTCACAGTTTGTTCCATAACACACCCTTGCAGTCCATTAACTAACTATGTAGCTGGGACAAATGTGAGATAAAATTAAAAGGGGCACCCATTTCTGCCATGGTCTGCCATAGTTTAGCATGATATATCGGGTTGAAAGCAATACTCTGGTCTGCAAAACAGAGATGTATGCTACCCTTCCTAGTAGTAGTATATTTACTGATAAGGAGGTGTAGGCTAATACATTGTTCTACCGTGCCAATATCCCTCCTAATCTCATTCTTTAAATCTGTTAGCCTCTAATTGTCTATAGCATGTGTCAAGCTTTTCTAGAATAACTGTTCCTATAAGTTTGGCAGTTGAGTCCAGGAGAGATATGAGACGGTAGCATTTCACATCCTCCTTGTCCTCTTTTGTGAATATGGGGACTCTAATTCAAGGGAAGAACCTTTGCGTTGCAGCATTTCCCACTTGGGTTAAAATTGGCACTCATGATGCTGTCAGGGACTTAAATGAATCTACTGAAACCCAATCAGGTCCAGGGGCTTCACCAGGAGCACATTTTCCGATTGCGAATCTCACTTCTTCAGTACTGACTACCATTAGGGGTAATGGGTGAGATGGGAGTTTATCATCCATACATATTTTTTATCCTCTTTTTGTTAGGGTTAAAAATCCATTCAAAGTGGTTGATCCAGTCCATAGGGGAGACCAGTGCCTCAACTTTTGGTGTTAGATTGTCATGCAGAAATGGCACGTGAATCATTGTCCAGCAGACCTGGAATCTCTAATTTCTGTGACCTGTTCTAAATTATGCCATACCTGTAATTCTTTCTTTTTCCTGTCCAGAGTTCACTTGTATATCGAAGAAAGGTACCCCCTATGTATACTTCTAGGACCAAAGGTCCGGGGAAAGGGACGCAAAATCACATAAGTAAGTACTCTTCTCAGATCTATGTCGTTTTACTAGTGGCCTGCAAGAGGTTCAACAAAAGGGCCCTTCCACAATGAACAGTCTTTCCATACAAAGTTTTACAAAAAATAATACATGTTATAGATATATTTTTTTTTTTTTGCATAATTATCATTCTCTATTTATGATTTTTTCTTTTATAAAGTCTTAATTTGTAAAGATCTAGACATATCTATTTAGAGATCTCAATGTGCATAAATACAATCAAATTCATAATAGACATTTTATTTTTAAATCGCTGAGGATGTGTAATTTACAAATAAAATACACGGAAAGACATACATTGTACATTCTCTTGAGTCGTACCTGTGCCCCCACTGGAAACACATGCTACCTGAAATCAACCAATCTCACCAAACAAACAAACGACAAACTACATTCACGCAAAAAAACACACTCAAACACAAAAGAAATAGGTGGTGAAAAGGGCCTCTGTTCATTTGTATGATATACACCAATGACGATTAAGCGGACTGAATGAATCACAGTGTATTCCATCTTGGTGTTATCTTTGAGTCTGGTCAACGTATGTTTCGTTCGATGTACATGACTCCCACCTTCATCAGGACCACTCTTACTATACATTTTCAGGTGAGTGGGCGGGGGTCCTCTTATTTGTTGTGCCCAGGAGTTTCAGGTCCCCACTGTTACAGGCCTGTTAATATGACGGGTGGAATGCAGACAAATATGTGGCAACTGGTCTCAGTATTTTTCATTGTCTGCCGGGTAAGTCCTTGTTGTTATCGATGCAGGGTTTACTTTGTATATCTCGTTAGTCTCCTTCAATTGGTGCTTTCCCTTTTTAATGGCAGCGCTGTCCTACACTTTTAATTAGATATGTGCTGGTGAAATCCGGGTGTCCTATGCGTCTGTCTCCTTGCCTATACGGACATCAGAGTTCACTTGCAGACACACCTTAGCATTTTTATCACTTTCTTGTTCCTGATCTGCAACACATTGTTGAGTTTTTGCTTTGCCTGTTCTCATTGATAGTCAAACCATCCGAAATTCTTTTTACCAGTGCCTTTATTTATGGGTCTTAGATTGTCAGCAATTGCAGAGGTTATTTTACCAAAGGCTTCCAGGGTTTTATTGGAATTAACATGCATGTATTAAAGCCCTTCTAAGGTTCTTTTATAATACTGCCCAGAAAGGCAGATTCATTGATCGCTATCCATTTTAGACTTCTGCCCTTGTTGCCAGATGGTTTCAATGTGTGTGGCGAGCTCTGGCCCTGCCAATTGGTCAGTTTTAATATTGAGTGTGATGATTAATAAAAGGTGATCAGTAAAAGTGATGGGGTCAACCATAATTGGTTTAAGCAGACAGAGGACTGTTTCACACAGTAGAAAGTGATCAGTCATTGAGTCTCAACCAGTTCCTTGGTAGGTTGATATAATGTCAGATTTTTACGGGTAGGTTGATATAATGTCAGATTTTTACTCGTGGTTTGATCCAACAAATCTAGATTATATTTTTAGATCAATTGATTGATGGCCTCACCATATTGATCATGTTGGAAGTGTGACAGGCAGCTACCTCTCCCATCAGTTACCCACAGGTCGCTGTTGATGTAAAACGGCACTTACCAGCATTAAAGTCTCTCTCCCAAATATAGAGGTTATCTGCCCCACAGCTACTCATAAAGATTTCTAGTTCATGCTACAGGTCCTCCTTAACCCTCCTTCTTGTATTATTAAATATGTTGTTATAAAAAGGGTGAACTTCATATCTCTCAATGATGTGTAAATATAATAGCTGTAAATAGGGTGATTGGTTGAAAGGTTTCACAACAATTATTGATGCTGTGGTTGAAATTAGGACTGCCAAACCTCCCTTTGCTCGACCACTTTTTGAGGGGATTGCCGGAGAGCAGATGGTAACAAATACTTCAATACCAACACCCCTCACGTCCCATGATTCCTGGAAGCATACTATGTGTGTGGTGCTTTTCATGCTCAGCCATTCATTATTCTCGATTTTATTTCTGATCCCAGCTACATTCCAAGATCTTATAGTTAATAGTTCATCATGGACCTCTTTACCAACGCTTGTTTCCTCCGTGCTCCTTTCATGGTCATCCTTTATCACACCCTCTTCCCTATTTGTCATTTCTGTCTCGTGTTATCCCCAAGTCAATCCCAGTGGCTACAACTATAGAGTGGGGTAAATCTGTTGGTAAAGTTGAAAGGCAGAAACCTATTGGGTATGGGCTTCCGTTCTTTCAGTATGTTAGTTTGCGGTATATACCTTTGCTGTTGAAACTCAATTTATGGGTGTTTATAGAAAAATCATAGGTGTACTGCTGTGATCAATCTGTAATTTGTTTCCAGGAGCTTTTGCCTGTAGAATAGTTTGGAGAGGAGTGACTTTACAACATCTGGGTCATGAAAGTGAACAATGATACAGTCACCACAGCCTGTTTTCTGAGACTACCCAACCCAATGTAGCCTTCTTACCATTAAGATTTAATTATAAATGGAATTTGTGTTGCATATATGATCTGACATCCAATGTAAAAACTGAGTTTTTTTAGTACAGACCAAGTTTCTGTCACATGTTTTTCAAGTTTAGGGATGCCCTTCAAGATGATAACATACAGGGTTGCATTAGGTAATAGGTGTATCATCGGCGTTCCACTAGTGGTTACGCCAAAGTGTCAAGCTTCTTGTGGGGGAGGAAGAGTAGTCAGGTATTCATCATTAGGATTTTATTTGGGCGTACACCTTGCACCTTGTTAGGAGATTATCCATTGGTATTAGTTGTTTGTACTTGATGCTCTGATTCTCCAGCTGTTTTCTTTCTAGCAAAATTAGAAGTGGGTTGATTTTCCTCTTCTTAATTGAGTCAGATATCTTACTTACAGCTGTTTCGAGTGTTGTGACTCTGCCCTTAACTTATCTTATTTCAGATAGAAGCTTTTTTTTCTAATTTATTCAGTTTGGTATTGACTCTTTTAATCAATGTCTTGAAGTTCTTCTATAGGGAAAATTCCTGTTCCATGCTTATATCATGAACATAATTACCCTTCCCACTGGTGCCAGGCGCTCTGGTGGTCCTCTTAGTACAAGTGCGCGTGGAGCCATCCGGCTGTCTACTCTTTTTTGCAGGTGGGGATTTTGGGCCATGGTTGGGTGAGAGTTCAAATATCTCCAGTGGAGTGGTTAAAATGCAGGGTGCCTGTTCAATGCAAAAGGTATGGCTCATTATAGGGGCCATAACAAGAGGTGTGAGACCACCAGCACTTACCCGATTCTGTTCCCCGGTCGCTTCCACACTCACACTGTACATGGCTTACCTGTGTTCAATGTGGCGGCTAGCCTTTCTTCCACATTAACTATTTCAATACTGATCATGCCCTTTGCGTCAGTTAAATAATTGGTTATGACATTTGCAGATTTAGCATTTTACCTTCTGTGCCTTGGGCCAGTTTTGGTTTGCCCATATTTGGCTTGGCCCAAGAGGGGTTCTTACCGGTAGGTGCAGCAACAATGGGATCCTTCAGTAATGAGGAGCGACCTAGCCTCGTTCAGGCATGGACAGGTGCAGACGGGCCCATCTTGGCTCAGTCTTGGCCCAGTCCTGGCAGAGTCTTGGCCCAGGGAGACGGCTGGGCATGTCCTGTGCGTGTTCCGCACTGTGGGAAAGCTGGGAGCTATTTTGAGCATCCTAGAGCTTCTGTCAGCCCCAACACATGCTGAGCGACGAAGTCCCAGCCCAGTGCCAGTGGCTGTGAACAATGCAGCCAAAATAGTAGGCATGGAGCCGCTGATGAAGGATCCCATTCTGCAGGAAGCTAGGAGCTAATTGGAGCATCATGAGGATCCTCCCGACCTCAATGCATGCTGGGGCACGAAGTCCCACCCCAGTGCCAGTGGCATTTAACAATGCAGCCAAAAGTGTAGGCAGGGAGCCATCAATAAAGGATCCTCAACTGCGGAAAGCTGGGAGTGAATTTGAGTGTCCTGAGGCTCCTATCGGTCTCATTGCATGCTGGGGGATAAAGTCACTTCCCAGCATCAGAGGTGTTGAACAATGCGGCCAAAAGTGGCAGCAGGGAGCAATCGATGATGGATCATCATTTCTGAGCTCAGGCACACCACAGACAGATTGAGGTAGAATGCTGAACTCGTTAGGTGGCCCTTCTCCTTACAGGGTATGGTCTTCATGGTGGAAAACTGGGTCTGACTATGCCAATGTTGATAGTTTTGTCAGGTTCCTCAGCCATTTGCCTTTTCTGGATGTGCTGGCTTTGGAACTAAGTTTATTTTGCCAATGATGAATGGTGACTAAATACCTGTGCATCCCCAGAAACATGTGCTATGCATTGGAACACGTTTCAATTTTCCAACTGCTCTATTTAACTTTCCTATAGGTCAACTAAAGCTATTGGCTAAAATGTACCCGAGGGATGGAAGCCTGAATGCTTTATTTAGGGAGTTGTATATATTTATTGTACTAATGGTTGTATATTAACAAGTCACCTCTACAGTGTCATTGTAAACCGACACACAAAGTGCCTCAGACATAGAAACTCCGACACTATCCCGATTTAAAAATTATGCCCTCACACTTACTGAAGCCTAAAATGTATTTCACTGGGCTCTGCTACATATTCTGTAAAACATACCAAGGTGTGACTAATATTTTTGAGTCTGCAACTCTATCTGGGAAAATGCTAAAGCAGTCAATCAAAGTTTTCCACACTTAATTTATTCAACCGGAACCACTGACGCAATGGCAGAACATCCTTGACACATGCACAACCCCTGTCACGTGGAACTGTATTGTGCACGTATGCTGCATTTTACTGGGGGCACTGCCATTGACAGTGCTGCGGATCAGTTACCGGCTAAGCTTCCGCCTTGCCAACGTCACCTGCGTTCTGCCTGTGTTGCATTGTCGATCATTGATTTTCGAGTGGTGCATGGGTATCTGCCTATCCAACAGGACGGTAGATGAACTGGATTTTGACATTTGTGTGTGCCCCCTGTTGACTCACGACCAGGAGCGTCACCATGATACCCGTTTATGGGATGCGTTGCTACTTGGCATACATGTAGGCAGCTGGACATGGAAGATTACACAAATCCTTGTGTGCAGTGACCTCATTGAATCGCTCCCCTTTTGTGCTGTAGTGCTAATTGGTGAAAGGGGGTGAACGCAGCACATCTGTCCAGACCTGCTAATGGATGGACTCGCCGTCCTGTTTGATGAAGTCAACAACGACCTCATGTTGGAAATGATGGCCTACGAAGCTGCAATCACTTTCATTGATGAGTAACTATGTACATGCGGCCAGAACTGATTTGAACCCATTGCATATGTCCCAACACCTTGTTGCATCTTGGAGATCTGGTCACATATCCCACGACAACAGTGGACATGGCTGTATTCGCCTGGACTCCGACTACATGAGCGCACAACAACGCGGGTTAACACACACCTGTGAAAGGTGAGGCACTCCCCCGGAGTGGACAGCGGCGCTTGGCAACGTTTCTCATTCTGACATACTGCTCCATTGATCTGCATGTTGTGGCACTTATCCTGCCCATACTGACACACATATGCTAATAAATAATACGCACCTTCACTTGTGTTCAACTGTGATGAGTGTTGATTTGAATGACAATGTGTGTCTCACTGCCTATCTGGGTAACGGCCATACATGCGCATTGATAGCATTACCCAGGAAGTACCTTTTTGTTAAATCACTGTCCTTACATTCATCCATATTTACATACTTGATTGATGATTGCCATGACACATCTGTGTGAATTAGAATGTTTTATTCACATTCAGTGGTGTGTTGAAGCTGGACCAGTACAGGGCCATGCAAACCCCACTTTACATTGTTGCCCGTAGAGGGCCAGCCAGAGTCCTTTAGGGATTGACAAGTTCATCGGAAGTGGAAGACTTCAGTCCACAGTGTGATTGCTGTGTCATTGGTAACCAGAAATAATATGGCAGTCCATGTCGAGGTCCAAGGTGAGTGGCGCAGAGTGTATCGGGGGACAGTGGAAGGTGTTATTCCAGGGCATGATGCAGAGGGCAGTACCAAGCAGAAACCGGCCATACAGCGGAGATGAATGCTACCACTTCATTCTGACCACAAAGCTGGATTTGTCATCATCTCTGTCCTCTGATGTATCAGGTGCCTCACATGTGGGTGGTGGTGTTCTGTCAGCATCACTGTGTGGCAGTGACACATTAGGGGCCGGAGGTGGGCTGTCTGCCGCACTGTGGATGGAGTGGTAGCAGCAGCATTCATCCACGCCAGGCCTTGTGGTGGCAATGCCATGTAGAGGATCTGCAGGGCATGGAAGATCCCACCTACATCTCGCTGGTGTGCAGCCGTGGCAAACATACTGTCAGGAACACTATAGCTTGTCTGCTTAATTGTTCAACCAAAAAGAAAAATACTTTCTTTGCCCTTTACCCTCATTGGTATCAGCAACGCTTACATTCTAAGATGTTTATTTATAGTTGGCTGTCAAAACTCGCCAGCATTGGTTTTCCCGGAATTCCAAGATGGCGGCCACCTTCAAGATCTAGTGTTGCAGTCTAGCTTTTTGCTCTCGCGCTGAAGTGTTCTTCCAGCGCGCTAGCCCGCCAAACGGCGCACTTCAACTGTGGATTCAGAGCTGAGGAGAAGTGTCTTATCTACTCGCCGAATTCTGTGGAGATTTTCTTGTAGTCAATTCTTCAGTCACGAAGACCTTCAGTTTTGTTTCTGAGAACTCTGGGTGAAGACTCGTTTTTCTCTCAGCCTTTATGTAAACGAGTCAGAAGGTTCCGAAGCATTGAAAACTTCTCAGAAGTAATAATGTTCTAATTCGTCTATATGATTTCAAGACCTTTTGTACATATTTAAATGATTGCAAGAACTATTGAGTTAAAACACAAACTAGAGGTTGAACTCACCTATTCAGAGAGTGGCTAGCCTTCTATAGTGTCCAGGTTAGTGTACCTACACATTTGTTGAAAGGTTTTCCAGTCTAGAGATATTAATGAGATTCTCCTTTCAAAAAATTGCTGTATTAATTTATAATATATGGAAAACCATGCACACCTGGATATATACAAATGTAGACAGGATGAGGCGTGCCTTAGAGGTGAACGTCACCTAAACCAGGACGTGTAGACAAATGAAGAATGCACTAATCGAATTGAGTAGTGTCCCTCTAAGCACAGCCAAATTGCAACGAAGTTGCAGGATAAACACTGTTCAAACTCAAAGGTAAAATAACAAGTTGTTCGTTGTTGTCATATTCCTCGTTTTATTCACGGGATATGAAATTCATCACAGTAATCAAACCAAGGACTCGTGAAATATACTCAATGCATTTCGGGTTTTAGATAACCCTTCATCAGGAGTGGTCCTAGGGAAAATACAAAAAGGAGAGATGTGTCGACCTGTTGCGTCATGAGAATAATTAAATTAATGTCTGGTGAGTTAGAAACTAATCAAAAAAAGATCAATGACTGTGAAGAACCTGAAATAACAGAAGTGACCATTCAAAAACGGTACCTTATGGAATGGCGGTTATTGTGAAAAAATAAAACGAGAAATGACGTGATAAAAAACAACGGTGCCGCGAGGACCAAGAAAAAAGTGCTGTTGGATCAAGCGTATGGTTATTGTGAATGAGAAATGACGTGATTAAAAACAACGGTGCCGCAAGGACCAAGAAAGAAGTGCTGTTAAACTCAAACGTGTGAAACATAACTGATTAAACCTTAAGCCACAAAGCCATGCTACTTCCCTGTGCGTGAAAAAAGATAAAACCATATAGTAACAAGACATACCTGGTAAATTAAGTAATCTGAGTAACCAAAGTTACGACAGGCGGGGAAAGTCAGCGTGTATGCCTACAATCCTGCTCCAACTAGTGGGTCAGTTAGTAAACAGTGAAAAGGAAGTGCCTTCAAATATCAAAGGCAAAGTAATGGAAAGTAAAAAAGGACCGAATAACATCGGAAAAAAGGTCAGCCATCTTATGATGGTATTCACGGAGTGACATTGGTACTGTATATGCGGAGGTTAATGGATAATAATGAATAAAGTAATGACAAAGGTTAGAATGTTTAGAAAATAATGGAAAGAACAGAAGATAAATAAACGATAAACAACCAAATTAAAAGAGAGGAATTTAAAATGAAAAACGGTTTCACTGAGTTGAAAACGAATAAAGTTAAATGAGAAAAAAGAGTTCTGTTATAAAAGGCTAAAAAAAGGCTGAAAAAAGAGATAAAAAAAGATCCAAAGTGAAACGTGATGGAGGAGAAGAATAATAATAATAAACGAAGTGAAGTTGTGAGAAGTTGTGTAAAACAATAACACTGATAAATATAGATAAACAAAGATCCAAAGTCAAACGTGATGGAGGAAAAGAAAAATAATAATAAACAAAGTGAGGTTGTGAGAAGTTGTGTAAAACAATAACACTGATAAATACAGATATTCAGGTGAAGTAAAATAGACCCAAAGATCAAAACAAGTGCAAAAGGCCAGAATGCACAGAGTAATAGTTACAAAAAGCAACTGAGTTCGACGCGGTCATTAAGTCCGTGTGGGACCAAGGCATTCATTTTGTAAATCCATGCTGTTTCTCTCTGTAAAAGATATTTGCGGTTGTCTCTGTTTTCTCTGATTGGAACCATTTCACAAACCAAAAATCTCAATTGGCTAATGTTGTGACTCTTGGATAAAAAGTGCATCGCTACCGTTGACTTGATGTTTTTGTTGCGAATGTTGCTTTTGTGTTCTGTTAGACGCACTTTTATTTTCCTCTCAGTTTTGCCTATGTATACGAGGCCACATGGGCATTTTAGCATGTATACAAGATTCTTTGAGTCACATGTCGCTGTAACATGTAACTTGATGTTAAAACCTTGTGTGGGATGTTGAGTTGAATTTCCTTTGATGATACTGTTACAATGCCCACAGTTATGACAGGGTATGGTACCTTTGTGAGATGAAACTGAATCAATGGTGGGTTGAGAATGCAAAAGTTCCATCAAATTCTTACTCCTCTCATATGCAAAGAGAGGTTTCTCCAGAAATGTATCCTTGAAGTCTGGTTCTATCTGTAGCATTGGCCAGTGTTTCAAAATGATTTTCTTGATGTTAAAACTCTCTGTGGAGAATTTGGTAACTATGACTGAACGTGACGTGGACTTCTTGGTGTCACGAATCTTTAACAATTGAGATCTAGATTTAATTTGAACCCTTTCCAAAGTAGAAATCAAAGTTTCTTTGGGATATCCACGATCCATGAAACGTTTTTCCATATTCAAATTTTCTTGTGACAGTTGCTTAGGTTCAGAAATGATTCTTTTAACTCTCAGAAATTGAGAATATGGTAAGTGTTGCTTCAGAGAGGGCTGATGGAAGCTTGAAAAATGTAATAAGTTGTTCCTATCGGTGCTCTTCCTGTATAGAGTAGTCTCAATCCGACCCTCCTTGATGTACAACAGTACATCCAAATAGTTGATGGTATCACTATGAATAAAATAGCTGTGATAAAGTGTAAAGTGTAGTAATTCAAGTAAAAATACTTTATGGTCTTCAGAGATCTGTTACAATCTTCCATCTCTGAAGACCATAAAGTATTTTTACTTGAATTACTACACTTTACACTTTATCACAGCTATTTTTGTTACAACAACAGGTACTATCTCCAATTGAATGGCACATCGATGGGCGATTGTGCAGCTCCCAGCTACGCACAGTTGTTCATGCACAAGTTTGAGCTTGACCACATTCTCAATAACATAGAGTGGAAACCACACATGTTATTATACTTACGTTACATTGATGACATTTTTTTAATTTGGAAAGGTTCTGAACATCTATTAAAAACCACGATTGTGGCTCACAATGGGATCAATGATCGTTTGAAATTCACGTATAACATTCATAGTGATACCATCAACTATTTGGATGTACTGTTGTACATCAAGGAGGGTCGGATTGAGACTACTCTATACAGGAAGAGCACCGATAGGAACAACTTATTACATTTTTCAAGCTTCCATCAGCCCTCTCTGAAGCAACACTTACCATATTCTCAATTTCTGAGAGTTAAAAGAATCATTTCTGAACCTAAGCAACTGTCACAAGAGAATTTGAATATGGAAAAACGTTTCATGGATCGTGGATATCCCAAAGAAACTTTGATTTCTACTTTGGAAATGGTTCAAATTAAATCTAGATCTCAATTGTTAAAGATTCTTGACACCAAGAAGTCCACGTCACGTTCAGTCATAGTTACCAAATTCTCCACAGAGAGTTTTAACATCAAGAAAATCATTTTGAAACACTGGCCAATGCTACAGATAGAACCAGACTTCAAGGATACATTTCTGGAGAAACCTCTCTTTGCATATGAGAGGAGTAAGAATTTGATGGAACTTTTGCATTCTCAACCCACCATTGATTCAGTTTCATCTCACAAAGGTACCATACCCTGTCATAACTGTGGGCATTGTAACAGTATCATCAAAGGAAATTCAACTCAACATCCCACACAAGGTTTTAACATCAAGTTACATGTTACAGCGACATGTGACTCAAAGAATCTTGTATACATGCTAAAATGCCCATGTGGCCTCGTATACATAGGCAAAACTGAGAGGAAAATAAAAGTGCGTCTCACAGAACACAAAAGCAACATTCGCAACAAAAACATCAAGTCAACGGTAGCGATGCACTTTTTATCCAAGAGTCACAACATTAGCCAAATGAGATTTTTGGTTTGTGAAATGGTTCCAATCAGAGAAAACAGAGACAACCGCAAATATCTTTTACAGAGAGAAACAGCATGGATTTACAAAATGAATGCCTTGGTCCCACACGGACTTAATGACCGCGTCGAACTCAGTTGCTTTTTGTAACTATTACTCTGTGTATTCTGGCCTTTTGAACTTGTTTTGATCTTTGGGCCTATTTTACTTCACCTGAATATCTGTAATTATCAGTGTTATTGTTTTACACAACTTCTCACAACCTCACTTTGTTTATTATTATTTTTCTTTTCCTCCATCACGTTTCACTTTGGATCTTTGTTTATCTATATTTATCAGTGTTATTGTTTTGCACAACTTCTCACAACTTCACTTCGTTTATTATTATTTTTCTTCTCCTCCATCACGTTTCACTTTGGATCTTTTTTTATCTCTTTTTTCAGCCTTTTTTTAGCCTTTTATAACAGAACTCTTTTTTCTCATTTAACTTTATTCGTTTTCAACTCAGTTAAACCGTTTTTCATTTTAAATTCCTCTCTTTTAATTTGGTTGTTTATCGTTTATTTATCTTCTGTTCTTTCCATTATTTTCTAAACATTCTAACCTTTGTCATTACTTTATTCATTATTATCCATTAATCTCCGCATATACAGTACCAATGTCACTCCGTGAATACCATCATAAGATGGCTGACCTTTTTTCCGATGTTATTCGGTCCTTTTTTACTTTCCATTACTTTGCCTTTGATATTTGAAGGCACCTCCTTTTCACTGTTTACTAACTGACCCACTCGTTGGAGCAGGATTGTAGGCATACACGCTGACTTTCCCCGCCTGTCGTAATTTTGGTTACTCAGATTACTTAATTTACCAGGTATGTGTTGTTACTATATGGTTTTATCTTTTTTCACGCACAGGGAAGTAGCATGGCTTTGTGGCTTAAGGTTTAATCAGTTATGTTTCACACGTTTGAGTTTAACAGCACTTCTTTCTTGGTCCTTGCGGCACCGTTGTTTTTAATCACGTCATTTCTCATTCACAATAACCATACGCTTGATTCAACAGCACTTTTTTCTTGGTCCTCGCGGCACCGTTGTTTTTTATCACGTCATTTCTCGTTTTATTTTTTCACAATAACCGCCATTCCATAAGGTACAGTTTTTGAATGGTCACTTCTGTTATTTCAGGTTCTTCACAGTCATTGATCTTTTTTTGATTAGTTTCTAACTCACCAGACATTAATTTAATTATTCTCATGACGCAACAGGTCGACACATCTCTCCTTTTTGTATTTTCCCTAGGACCACTCCTGATGAAGGGTTATGTAAAACCCGAAATGCATTGAGTATATTTCAGGAGTCCTTGGTTTGATTACTGTGATGAATTTCATATCCCGTGAATAAAACGAGGAATATGACAACAACGAACAACTTGTTATTTTACCTTTGAGTTTGAACAGTGTTTATCCTGCAACTTCATTGCAATTTGGCTGTGCTTAGAGGGACACTACTCAATTCGATTAGTGTATTCTTCATGTATTAATTTATACACATTACTATTGTACAGGTCCTGCTCTCCCCTTTTTCTGATGCAAGTTTTCACGAGTGTTCAGTGAAAGAAGTAGCTGAGGATACTGGATCAGGAGGCGGTCTCTCTTTGTCTTCCCATTCCCCTTTCCCCTGTGTAGGTGAGTTGCCCAGATTGTTTCCTCAGTCTGGTCACTCACCTGCCTTGGGATTATAGCATCCGCATCAGTGGAAGGAAAATTTGTTCATTTGTCAAAGCACTCTGACAGATTGAAGTGCCCTAAAAACTATTAATTTCCACTGAGGTGGTATGACTGAGGGAATCGATTTAAATGCCATAGCGGCCTTATGGATGGAATGCAAAAACAATTGACCCTAGCCTTAGGGGAGAATAAGAGTCTTAGAGAAGAAATCAAAAGATCCCATATTGAGACTCAACAGTTAATGCAAAAAGTAAGTGAATTAACTTCTCAGTCTAGCGGTACTTCAAACAAAACTGCATCCGCTTCGGCCTCAGAAGTTACTACTCAGATTATTCATTCCCTTTCTCCCATAATTCCTTTAGCACCTCCTGAACGTTTCAATGGGGATCCACAAAAAGCCCAGATTTTCATTACCCAATGCACATTACACTTTCTGTGTAGACCAGTCATTTTTGCGGATGATCAATCTAAAACCGCCTTCATATTGTCTTATTTGAGTGGGGACGCAGCTTCTTGGTCCATGCCTTTGGTCTCGCAGGATGATCCTTTGCTCTATGATTTCGTAAGATTCAAGGAAGAATTTCTCCGAATTTTTGATCGCAGAGCAATATCCCAGGCTACCGACAACGAGTTACTTGACCTTAAACAAGGAAATCGGGATTTGGTAGCTTATCTCGCACAATTCAATAAATTGATTGTGGAAACAGAATGGCCAGAAAGCAAGAGGTCAGCTATATTCTATTGTGGGCTGCGCGATGAGTTAAAAGATGCCTTAGCCCAAATTCCTGATCGTCCTACAGAGGTGTCAAAATTGATTGACCTAGTTTTGCAGATTGATCAACGACTATTCGAAAGAAAATCATAACGTAAAAGAGAATTTCGTCCCCTACCTCCACGATTTGACAGAAGTAGAGCTGAGACCTCAAAAACTACCGATTCCCATCTCTCTGAAGAACCTATGCAAATCGGTAGTGTGAGAGGACCTTTAACAAAGGAAGAAAAAGAAAAAAGAAGATCGGGAAATGTATGTATGTATTGCGGTCTTTCCGGGCATTTCGTAAAAGAATGCCCAAAGAAACCTAAAAGAAGCAATTCGGTAAAAGAGAAGTCCCATCAGTAAACAGGCTTGCCCTGATGGAAGACCGACCTAAGTCAACCCCTGACCTTCAACAAGTGGCAAACACTTTACAGTCTGCTTCCCCACATCTCACAGTATCGTTTGAAATTACTTTTGGAACCAAGAAATTATCAGAAGTCTCAGTCATGATAGACTCTGGGGCCACCGGAAATTTTTGTGATATTCAATATGGCAAAAGAATCGGAATTTCCTTTGTCAGAAAAAAGATTGCTGAACCGGTGAGAGCAGTCGATGGTACAAAATTGCCTTCCGGTCCTATCACCGACGATACTGAACCAATAGAATTAAAGGATTCTCATGGACATCAAGAGACTATATCATTCAATTTGATCGACGCTCCTCAATTCCAGTTAATCCTGGGTTTACCTTGGTTGACAGAACACAACCCAGAGATAAATTGGGAGAAAAGAACAGTCCAATTAAACTCCAGTTACTGTCTTCATCACTGTTTTAAATCTACTGAAGACCAGCACGATTCTTCTCCAGCAAAAATGTTGGCCTCTAGATCCAACCAAATCTGTGCTCTTGAGATGAAAATCATACCACCTGAATATGAGGATCTAGCAGCAGTATTCAATAAAACACAAGCCGAGAAATTGCCCCCCCACAGGCCATATGACTGTAAGATTGATTTAGAACCTGGGGCCAATTTACCATGCAGTAGAATCTACACCCTTACCGAAAAAGAAAATGCATTCTTAAAAGAATACCTTGAGAAATATTTGGCCAATGGTTTCATCCGTCCCTCCCAATCTCCAGTTTCTTCACCTCTTTTTTTTGTCTCTAAGAAGAATGGAGAATTAAGAACTTGCATAGACTTTTGCGCAATCAATCAAGTAACAGTCAAAAACCGATACCCATTACCCTTGATTTCGGTTCTGTTGTATCAGATAAAGGAGGCGAGAGTGTTTACCAAACTTGACCTTCGTGGAGCCTACCATTTGATCCGGGTTGCAGAGGGCCATGAGTGGAAGACAGCCTTTCGTATCAGATTCGGATTGTACGACTATCAAGTCATGCCCTATGGGCTGTGTAATGCCCCGGCAGCTTTTCAACACTTTGTTAATTATGTGTTGAGAGAATTTTTGGATCTCTCTGCGGTGGTTTACATTGATGACATCTTAATTTTCTCCAAAAATCAACAGGAACATACGACTCATGTGAGAGCTGTTCTGAAGAAGCTTTTAGAAAACAATCTCTATGTAAAGCTGGAAAAATGTGCTTTCCATGTGAATAAGGTAGAATTCTTGTGATTGATCTTGTCAGAGAACGGAATTTCAATGGATCCAGCTAAAATCGAGACTATACTTACCTGGCCCTCCCCCAAGAATGTGAAGGAGGTGCAATGTTTTTTAGGATTTGCACATTCTTATCGTCGTTTTATCAAGGAATTCTCTAGAAGGATAATTCCTATCACCAGAATACTGAAAAAAGGAATCTCATTTCTTTGGTCAGATGAGGCAGAAGAAGCCTTTAGTTTTCTTAAGAAATCATTCACTTCTGCGCCAATCTTACTTCACCCTGATCCAGAGGAGCCTTTCTACGTTGAGACAGATGCCTCGGATTTTGCCATCGGAGGAGTCTTGTCTCAACGACACAAAGAAACTGGACAACTGCACCCAATTGCCTTCCGCTCAAGAAAGTTGACTCCTCCTGAGATAAACTACTCCATTGCAGACAATGAATTGTTGGCAGTTAAGGACGCCTTTCAGGAATAGTGGCACTATTTATTGGGGGCCCACCATGTTGTCACCGTTTTCACAGACCACAAGAATCTCCAGTTTTTAAAATCTGCCAAAACCTTAACCCCCAGACAGCTGAGGTGGTCCCTGTACTTTGCGGATTTTACCTTTACTATTACTTATCAACCTGGATCAGCTAATGGCAAGGCGGATGCTCTTTCAAGACTTGGAATAGAATCTGGGGTTGGAGAAACTGCCAAGATACCAATCATTCCTGCGGACAAATTTGCCTGTGTCCTTCAGTTTTCAGAAATCAAAGAAAAGATTCTGGGGCATACGTCAGAAGAAGAAATGATTAAATGGCAAAGTGAAGGTGATGACAGGAGGGTAAAAGAAAAACTTCCTTATGTAAACAACGCTTTGTACCTACCCTCTCATGAGCTTCAAGAAGTCGTTCTACGAGCTTGCCATGATGACCTTTTGGCAGGTCACAAGGGTATTACTAAAACCATTGAACTCGTTAAAAGACAGTTTTGGTGGCCAGCTATGATCCCTCAAATAAGACAATATGTTCTGACTTGTGACAAATGCATTAGAGGAAAGACCAATCGACAGGCCCCTGAGGGGAAACTTATACCTCTATCTACAGTTCCTCACCCTTGGCACACCATAACCATGGATCTCATTGTAGATTTGTCTCAGAGTCAAGGGTATAACACCATCTTAGTGTTTGTAGACACTTTCTCTAAAATGAGTCATTTTATTACATCAAAAAGAATACCAGGATCTACACAACTAGCTTTATTATTTTCACAGCACATTGTAAAAGCACATGGCATTCCAGTAGTTGTGATTTCTGACCGTGTGGCCCAGTTTGTTTCTAAATTTTGGAGATCCTTTATGACTCAAATGGGTATCGATTCCCGATATTCCACAAGTTATCACCCTGAAACGGATGGTCAAACTGAGAGAGTTAACCAGGAGATTGAACAGTATTTGCGTTTATATCTTTTGGAACAAGAAGGAGAGTGGTCCGAGTTAATTTGGACGGCAGAATTTGCTTACAATAATGCTGTGCACTCTTCCACTGGTTACTCTCCCTTCTACCTAAATTCAGGTAGACATCCGAATGTAATTTTGGGAAAATCTGATGATTCAGTCCCTGCAGTGGAAGAATATGGTAAGAAAGTTCAGGAAAGTTATCAACTTGCAATTGAACATTTGGAAAGGGCCAAGATCTCTTATAAGAAGCAGTCTGACAAGAAAAGGAGATGTAACCCAGACTATTCTGTGGGAGATTTGGTCTGGTTGTCTACACGACATCTTCATCTAAAAGGAAACAAAAAGTTCCAACCACGATTTTTGGGACCTTTTAGAGTTTTAAAGATTGTAAATCATGTGACCATTAAACTAGCTTTGCCTCCTCAAATGAAAGTCCATCCAGTTTTCCACGTTTCTCTTTTAAAGAAAAGTCCTCCTGGCATAAGGGTTTCCACCCCTCCACATCCAGTTATCTTAGACTCGCATCAAGAGTATGAAGTGAGCAGAATCTTAGATTCAAGGTTAAGGAATGGGAAACTGTTCTACCTTATAGAATGGAAGGGGTTCGGCCCTGAGGAAAGATCTTGGGAACCATCTCATAACGTACATGCACCTAGACTAGTCAAACAATTTCACACTGCTTATCCCAACAAACCCCATTTGGGAGGGCCTTCTTTGAGAGGGGGTACTGTCAGGAACACTATAGCTTGTCTACTTAATTGTTCCCCCAAAAAGAAAAAGACTTTCTTTGCCTTTTACCCTCATTGGTATCAGCAACGCTTACATTCTAAGATGTTTATTTATAGTTTGCTGTCAAAACTCGCCAGCATTGGTTTTCCCGGAATTCCAAGATGGCGGCCGCCTTCAAGATCTAGTGTTGCAGTCTAGCTTTTTGCTCTCGTGCTGAAGTGTTCTTCCAGCGCGCGAGCCCGCCAACCAGCGCACTTCAACTGTGGATTCAGAGCTGAGGAGAAGTGTCTTATCTACTCGCCGAATTCTGTGGAGATTTTCTTGTAGTCGTCGCTTTGAACTCCACCCTCAAATAGCGGTGTGCACACCAACGACAATATTTTTAAGGAGACTAGTGTCTCAATTCTTCAGTCACGAGGAACTTCAGTTTTGTTTCTGAGAACTCTGGGTGAAGACTTGTTTTTCTCTCAGCCTTTATGTAAACGAGTCAGAAGGTTCCGAAGCATTGAAAACTTCTCAGAAGTAAGAATGCTCTAATTCGTCTATAGATTTCAAAGACCTTTTGTACATATTTAAATGATTGCCAAGAACTATTGAGTTAAAACACAAACTAGAGGTTGAACTCACCTATTCAGAGAGTGGCTAGCCTTCTATAGTGTCCAGGTTAGTGTACCTACACATTTGTTGAAAGGTTTTCCAGTCTAGAGATATTAATGAGATTCTCCTTTCAAAAAATTGCTGTATTAATTTATACACATTACTATTGTACAGGTCCTGCTCTTCCCTTTTTCTGATGCAAGTTTTCACGAGTGTTCAGTGAAAGAAGTAGCTGAGGATACTGGATCAGGAGGCGGTCTCTCTTTGTCTTCCCATCCCCCTTTCCCCCGTGTAGGTGAGTTGCCCAGATTGTTTCCTCAGTCTGGTCACTCACCTGCCTGCGGGAGTTGGGATTATAGCATCCGCATCAGTGGAAGGAAAATTTGTTCATTTGTCAAAGCACTCTGACACATTCTTTCCACCTGCATCTGCTCCAAGCTCTCCATCATTCTCCTTACGTGTCCCAACTCCCAGGTGACATCGCTGGAGCCACTCTGAATAGACAGTTGTTCTTGGATCAGAGTCATGACTCCAGCAATGTCAGCATCACTTTGTAGCAGTGACACATCAGGGGCCGGAGGTGGGATGTCTGCCGCACTGTGTGGCACTGACACTTCATGGGGCGGAGATGTGGATGGAGTGGTAGCAGCTTCATTCATCCACACCAGGCCTTGTGGTGGCAATGCCATGAAGAGGATATGCAGGGCATGGAAGATCCCAGCTACATCTTGCTGGTGTACAGCCGTGGCAAACATTCTTTCCGCCTGCATCCTCTCCAAGCTCTCCATCATTCTCCTTATGTGTCCCAACTCCCAGGGGACATCGCTGGAGCCCCTCTGACTAGACAGTGGTTCTTGGCTCAGAGTTATGAATCCAGCGATGTCAGCCATGGATTGTTGGAGAGCATGGATCAGACAGTGGGTGTCCGTTAGGGACTGTAAGTGGTCCCTGATGGGACTCAGACACCCATGTATGGCATCTAGTTTGCCTGCCATAAGGTCAAACCCCACACGCAGCTGATCAGCCATCTTCTCCTGGAACCCTAACACACAACATTGGAATGCAATGTGTTGGTCGTGGGGGTCCTGGGAGACAGCTGTGGTGGTGGGTGCTTCCTGCTGTGTGGTCTGTGCAGGGGGTAGGGTCTACTCGATGCAGCTGGCCTGCACTGCTCCTGAAGGTGGGGTGCCAGAGCTGTCCATGAGCTGTTGGGGAGGTCCTCTTCATCATCAGTGCTGTGTTGTTGGGTCTGCTCGGCAGGAGGTGTTGATTCTTCCTCTGCAATGGGAAGGGGAGACGTAGATTGGCATTATGCCAACATGTATGTTCACGCATTGGACAAGTTTATATACAGACTTCATGGCAATGTACATTGTAACGGTTAAGGATGAGATGCCTATTTGATGTGGGACAGTTGACATGTCTACACCATCACGGATGTGAGGTTGTAAATTGTCATCTCACAGTTTCCAGCAATGCCAAATGCGAATGGCCATTTTCTGGACATAAGCGGCAGCAGTTGTGCCCTCTCTTCTGTTGTGAAAGTGTTGCAGTTTGTACCACATGGTTGACAATGTTGAGGTACTTGGATTCTTATGTGTGTGTGCTGCATTGTGGGTGAGTTGCCCCTTCAGCTCTGATTTTGTGGGCCCTTATCCCTTTTAGGTGGTGTGCCTTTCACTTCTGTGCTTATACAGTGCTGAGATGTTGCAGACTTGGGTAAATTGGGCTCATGGTCGGAGTTGTGACTATTGGGCATGGTTTGTCCGCAGATGTGCTATACTTAATTGTGCATGTGTGCCATTGTGCCCATCTCCCCCCGTCCCCCAGTCCCTGGTCGTTACTCACCCTGTTGCTAGTGGTTCAGGTCCTGTTGGGCAGTGTCTGGTCCCCCAACTCCTGCCACTTTCTTCCCAATGATGGACACAGCCTGGTCCTCCATGTGGGTTGTGGGGTTCTAGTTGTCCTCTGTACTTGCTCCGGCTACCTCCATGGTGCTTCGCAGTTGTATGTGTTTTGTTTGTGTTTTTTGCCCCTGTTTTAATAGATATTTTTCCCGCTTGACTTGTGGAACTTGCAGGCGTGACGCTGCTTATTGCTGAATTTTTAACGCTGTTGGGCCCATCGCATTTTATTTCACATTCGGGTTTAGATTTTTATTGCCATCCCGGTGGATTTATCGTGGACATTTAACGCGTTATTGGGAATCTATTGCATGTTACCGCCACAGAGTTATTTTCCTGCGATAGATGCTGACGTGAAACTTTGCGTTAACCAATTTTTGCGAGAATATTCCCCAGTGAGTAGTACAGAGACCTGAGAAGACTGTGAGAAGTGGGCCAGCACCTCAAAAATTAAGTGTTCCTCTCTACTAGAGATGGACAATTATCCTGAAACACGTGTTTAAAGGTACCCTGCACTGGCTGTACCAACCATAGGGAAAACAAAAGACATATAATTGAAGTACGTCTTAATGTGCACTGCATTTACCTGAGTTGTCACGTATTGTACTCACTACCCCCTTTGGTTGCTTAAAACTAGTGCTGTCATTCGTCTAACCTCTAGAGCTGGAATACCCACTCTTGGCTAGGAGAGTTAATGACCTTAGCTCAGAAGACAATTGGCTGCATCTGAGCACAGGAAGAACAGGGTGGTATTAGCGGCTGATGACTTACCAGGGATTAGTTAGCTGGGAGTGGACAAAAAGAGTTGGCAGAACAAAGAACAACCATAGCACTAGTTCCTTTGAGTTGGATATGTGTGTTGGGAGTGGCTTTTCCTATTTATCCGCAAGACCCTCCTAAACAGCAAGACTCTGGTTGCAGTTGCGGGAAGACGCAGTTGGTGCCCTGGCATATAAATAGAAGAGTGACTAAGAAGGCAAAGACAGGCATGCTTGGTGGCAGAAGAGTTCTGCCATCATGGAGCACTGGCTCTGAGCAAATGTATAGCAAGGCAACAAGGAAGTGCTGCTACATGAAGTAGGGGGATAACAGAAAATAGTTAGAATTGACTAGCAGAATTTCCCCAATCACTGGCTAGTGCAAGAGATAAGTCTAGCATCTCAACCATCAGTCTTGGGAAGACCTAATCTGAAGAATAAGGGTTTTCTTTAAGATTACTGAACTTTGACTACTTTTGGAAAAAAAAGGGCTTACTCAAAGACTTCATGACTCCAAATGTTAGGTGTTTTGCCAACAGTTTCCCTGCTTTAGCTCCACAAAATAAATAAGGACTCCTGGCTTCATGAGGGTCCAGCCGAACATGGAGTACAAGACCCTGCAAGAGACCTGGCCGGTGAGAGACTTGGTTGTAAGCAGGTTACTCTAAAGACCTAAGAGGCTGAAAAAGTGACCAGAAGGAACTTTCCCTGTCGTTGGAGAAAAATGGGACTCAGTAATTTTTTCCATCCCCTGAGGACTTGGACAGGGTGCAGAGACTTGTCTAGGGAGGTCACACGCAAGATGTGCAAGATAACCAGGTTGTCCATGTCAAAGCTTTTTGCTCCATTGAAATAGTGTCAAAGGGACCTTGTGATAAAGTTATCCAGCTTTGTGTAGCTCGGCGTAGCTACAGCTTCTAGCTTTGCCCTAATGAGGATTTTGAGAATCAAAGGAATTTATAGGCAAAACCTTGTACCAGGGTACTGTGGAAAATCTATCGCAATGGTGAAACGGCCTCAGTGGCCATGAAATTCAGCTTTCTCCGGCTCAGACCTTTGGTTGCCAAAACCAACAGCTTCAGTGAGTATTCAACCATGAAGTATCTGACTTCAAGGGGCCCTTGCAGACGTCAGCCTCAGACTCTACTTGATATTGACTTATATTTCAGACACTAAATCCGAAGGTAAAATCTCTGACCAGGATGACCTGATTGTTGTATCGGACCTAGATTCAGAGTCCACTTGAAATTATATCTAAGTCCCAGACAACTGCAAACTATTGTTTTTCAATGGTGCTTTATATATCTCTAGTTTCCCTAATCTATTATCTTGATCTTCATATCTTTTAGCTCACTAAGAGCCTGATTCACAAAGGTAAACTCAAACCATTGTATAAATTTACAACTGTTTGGTATTCACAAAGGAATTTTACTAGTAGTGTCTTTACGACTGTGGAGTCTCCGCACATAAAAAAAGAAAAAAAAAAAAGAAAGGACAGTCCTATCTTATTTTACACAGAGACTCCGCAGTCATAGATATATTACAAGTAAAATGCATTTGAGACTAGCAAACAAACAGAATCATACACAAAAATGTAAGCTTACCTTTGTGAATCAGGCCCTCCATGTTTCTCTAGTTTCTGAAATTGGTTTGGGAATTTTTTAGTTCAGCACTTTTTAATTTAAATTGTTGGCGTTGCTTGTATGTACTGTTACTCAAGGAATGAAGATAGTAATCAACGTGCAAGCAGGCATACATGACAAGACTTCACATTGTACGTTCCATCCATAAGACGTCTGAACTGACAAAGTTTAATAGTAAAAACATATTGTAGATAAGGTTCTACATACACATAAGTCAATAAAAATACGCCACCAAGACTGATAATATGCTAATAAGCATAATCCTCTACTGGAGAACATTATACCAACTTCTTCTATCACTAACAATAAAGTAATATGTTGAAATATTCTGGGTTGTATGCTGCTTAATGCTAAGCCATTATCACCACCTTCAGGAGGTCCGTATTGTCAAATTTAATCTATTCTGAGGATATGAGTAGATGGATACAGAGCTCATAACTAGCCTCAGATGGGAGTAAAATATGAAATCCTTCAGGCCCTCCCTCACTAACATGCAATGGGAGTTAAGAGGTTTGATTAGCAATGCTCACATGCTACTGTCAGTGTAGAAGGTATATTGTAAAAGGCTGGGAATATCCAAATTGACAAACACATTATTAAGAGAGTCTACCTGCTAATTTTGAGTTGCTACTATATGAACACTGCATGGGAAGGTTAATTCTTGTTTTTAACCTTTTGTGGAGCAACTAGCACAGTAAGATCCTTTTGACTGATGGGACCAGTTATTTAGGAAGCAACTCAAACCCATTTTTCTCTAACATCTGAAGGCAGCATTGGTAATATGTCTTTGATGTATGGGGAGTGCGAGGACACCCACTGTGGATAGGTGTTTATGCTTATTTCCAGTCAACCACTCATTCATAAGAGCAGTAGCCTACGATTATTGGACCTCTGCACAAATAACAAGAGAAATCAGAGTGTTAACCTAGAGATAGGTGATGTTTAACTGAGGATGAAGACAAGGTCTCTGTAACACTACCCAATTAAAATTTAAACAACATGATCCACAAGGACAGCATCCTGATTCACTAAAGGTCAGAAAAACAAGAAGTTAGAGAGTCAGTTTGTCAGCCTGGTCTTTTGGCAACCAGTGTACCTTCATGTTAATGCATGTTAATGAAGTAGAAGGTTTGTGCAGTATCCAGATCCTACATTGTAATGTATTGCAGTGTGATTGCCATTTAATGATTGGGAACACCTCAAATTCATGACCTTGGTAAAAGAAAGTTCACTTGAAAGCAGTTTATTTACCAAACAATACAGTTATGCACTTCACTAATTGATCCATCTGCAGACATGGGTCCGACCAAGAGCTGATGAACGCTGGCGGCTCTCTTTTATTCGGTCAACCCCACAACTCTATGAAAGCCATGCCCTCTCATAAAGACATAGGACTGAACACAGGGCTAGCACAAACTGATTTCAGCCAGGATTGGAAAGTTTTCCTTGGCAATGTTAGATCCCTCATATCACAAAACGAGGCCCCTGTAATGGTAGGGAGGTCCAACAAAAGGCTGAGTATGCTCTTAGGCGCAACAGGGATACCCTTTTCAGGACAGTTTCCCTCACACACCAGAGGTATCATGCTTCACCATAGGGTGTGCCTCCTCGCATGAGAGACCTAGTCTCCACATGGGCTACAACTCGCTGCGAGGGAGGAGCTCAAGGATGTTTTTGTATGAGGTGGGCTAGTGTTCTAAAACCCTATGTGAGCCTGTGTTGGAAAATAGTGCAGTGGTGTGATGTGAGTGATTTAAAACTAACTACGGGGTTAGCTATGCTGCAACTTTTATTCAGCTACCCAGTGTCAGGATTAAAAACAGAATAAAGCTGGTAACACAGGTGCCATTATTAGAGGACTCTGTGTTGTATCAAGACCAACATGTTTCGGCCAGCAGACCTACACTAGTGTCACAGCCTTCTTCAGGGTAAGTAATGCAGCTAATTGCAATAGATAAGTGAGTACAACGTGAAAAAACATGAGAAAAACACATGCAACAAATAATAGTATCATACTGAACCAGTGAATTTTAGCTTGTTCAGTATGTTCTATGCACAACCTATGATGGAGGCAAAGAACATCATATCATAATTGTATACTAATATTTGAAAAATATTTGAAAAAATATGGCGAGAGTACAACATTCAGTAAATACTCCCATTTAGTAATACACTGAAACACATTCCCATATTAGAACAATATGCAATGTCATGCGATGCGTGACTCACCACTTTTGGTTTGTGCAGTTCACCACATCTGTCCCAGCATAATAGCCGTAAGGTACGTACGCAAAACCTAACAAAGAAGGTTTGTAGCATTAAAAACAGGAAATCCCAAGAGAGGGAGAAACAAAGGGGGACGTAATATCAGATTTGGGACTGAGGTGGGCAGAGGATCGGTGTATGTGTCCTCTAGCTCAGAGGTGCCACTTAGTGTCTAGGCAAGCTCACCCCTCAGACCAACAAAAGGGGAGAGCAGCAAAGGGTGTACATGACAAGGACCACAACAGTGTAGATCCACATCTTATCTGGAGTGGGTGAGAATGAAAAACGGACTGGAGGCTACGTAGGGGTAAAAACCGGAGGGGTGCTGAGCTGACCCCTCTCCGGTGAATGGGAAACATAATCACGGGGTTGGAGCGTGGTCAAAAGTGTGACCAGGAATAGGGGAACTAAATATAATGCCGGTGAGGTGTGTGCATGGCATAAGGCCACACACTGACTGAACACAAAGCACAGGCAAAGCTGCCGTGGTGCCGTGGAAGGGTCGGCAGGGTCCGAAAATGCTGGCGGTACAATGCGCTGGAGTTAAGGATGCTGCTGGTCTGCAAATAATTCTGAGGTGGAGGAGCGCGGTCAAAAGGTGTATGGTGTAAGAACAAACACTTGGTGAACACAGTGCACTGACTGAACCGCCAGGGTGCCGTTGGGAATTCTGCGAAGGCTGAGAATGCTTATGGCAGAGTGTCTTGGATTAAAGGAAGCTGCAAGCATGGGAAATGAGCTAACTGTGCAGGGTGGAGTGTGTACAGCTAGCACTTACCACAGGTAGTGGGGTCCCAGGACCTTGTGGCACACGTGCAAGGGGCAGGAAAAAAGTGAAGCAGAGCCGCTAGCCTTAAGTACGGTGGCTCATTAGTCTCCGTGGAGGGAGATGCGGCGCACCTGGGGTAGCCACGGCAACTGGATATCCCCGGAAACAGTGGTGCGATGGGTAATGTAGTTCTGGCGGCCGCTTGAAAATTACTGGCAGTCGTGAGATTGCAACCATGAAGAAAGAACCTGGTTGCGTGTTTCCCAGATGCAGTGCTTAGAGCTGAGACACAGCGCGGGCATGACAGATGAGAACTGGATGGGACTGAGCAGCAGTCGTCCATATGAAGTATTACAAGGGTATCCAAACGTATCAGCCCTGCCTATGATGAGTGCATGGAGCACGGGAGGGCTGGAATAAGCTCAACAGAAAAGAGAGCTTGAAAACACTCGGTGGACTGAGTTGCAGTCACCCAGGTCGGGCATTGGAGGTGTGCTAGGCATGCAAGCTCGTGAGCATGCATGCCGGGCCATCCTTGTAACCGATGGTGGTAGGGTTCTAGTCAGAGGATGGTTCTCAGGGAAGAGCCAACTGCAGGGATCTGATAGTAGGGCCCCACAAGTGCAGTGCTTAGGGTGTGCGCGTGAAAAAAAGGGTGTGGCCCTAAAGATAGCGGCACACGTTTGAGGGTGGGTCTCAAGAGAGCACCAACCAAGGGATCTCATCATTGAGACCCACGTTCGCAGTGCCCAGCCTGTACACCCATCTCTGCTCTAGCCTGAGAAGTTTGACTGCCAATCCAGGAGTGGCTGCATTCAGGCTAGGTTTCTCAAGAATCGTCAAACTGAGCGAATCTGCTCCATGCTGCATATCAAAAAAGTGTTTAGTGAATTTCGTGATTTGCTTAGCACACCTGATTGAACTCTTGTGTTCTAGGATCCTAGTGCGTACTTTTCTAGTGGTCATCCCCACATACCTCAAGCCGCTTGGGCAAGTGAAGAGGTAGACAACCCGCTCACTATTACAATTAGTGTGTTATTGCAAGACCCAGGGTCTAGAAGTTCCTGGGCCCGATTCACAGAGCTAACTTAAGACAAAATCCTAAACTTACTACCATTTTCGTATTCACAGAAGGCACTTACTCATTTTGGTATTCACAGAAGACACTTACTCACTTCGGTATTCACAGAAGTTAGGAGTCCTAACTTTAGGACTCCTAAATGCCTTCTGTGAATACCGAAAGTCTTAAAATTAGGATTTTTCTCAGTTTAGGAGTCCTAAAGTTAGGACTCCTAACTTTACTACTACTAAACTGAGAAAAATCCTAATTTTAAGGCTTTCGGTATTCACAGAAGGCATTTAGGCGTCCTAAAGTTAGGAGTCCTAACTTTACTACTACTACTACTAAATTGAGAAAAATCCTTATTTTAAGACTTTCGGTATTGACAGAAGGTATTTAGGAGTCCTAAAGTTAGGAGTCCTAACTATACTACTACTAAACTGAGAAAAATCCTTATTTTAAGGCTTTTGGTATTCACAGAAGGGATTTAGGTGTCCTAAGTCCTAACTTTACTACTACTAAATTGAGAAAAATCCTAATTTTAAGACTTTCGGTATTCACAGAAGGCATTTAGGAGTCCTAAAGTTAGAAGTCCTAACTATACTACTACTAAACTGAGAAAAATCCAAATTCTAAGACTTTCGGTATTCACAGAAGGCATTTAGGAGTCCTAAAGTTAGGACTCCTAACTTCTGTGAATACCAAAATGAGTAAGTGCCTTCTGTGAATACCAAAATGAGTAAGTGCCTTCTGTGAATACCAAAATGGTAGGAAGTTTAGGATCTTGTCTTAAGTCAGTTCTGTGAATTGGGCCCCCTATGTCTATACTTTTGGTCACTTTTGTTTGTGCGCAAGCAGCACAGGACCCGCATGGATAGTGGCCCAGGACATTGAGTAAGTTCCAGAGAGTGTTGGGTATCGGTGTGTTTGTAGATAGGGGTCTGGTGTGGATCAGGGTATCTTTCAGGTTGTGACCTCTTTTGAATGCAAAGAGCTGTTTTTTGAGGGTCAGCTGTACCTTAATGAGGATATTCCAATTGTGCAATATGGCTTCTTGACTATGTTAGAGATTGAACTGAAAGTATTTATGCACTCCAATTTGGATGGTGACTGTTTGGCACTTGGCTGTTCTAATAGGGCTTTTCTGTTGTTATTTAGAGCGTGTTTTGATGATTTTCTGATGAGGTTAGCAGGATAATGTCTGTCTAGTAGGTTACTCTGTAGTTTGGCTGCATGTGCATTATACTTCTCAATACTAGAACAGTTCCTTCAGAGTCTCAGGAACTGCCCATATGGCAGATTGTCACGCAACGATCTATGGTGGTCACTCTCATATTTGAGTAGAGAGTTGTGGGCCATGGGTTTCTGATAGAGTTCGGTTTCGAGAGTTCCTCCTGCTGGGTAGATCGAGAGATCTAAGAAGCCCAATTTCTCCTTGCTTTATTTGCATGTAAAGCATAAATGATTGTTCAGCCAGTTGTGGAAGAGGTTAATCGTCACGCCGTCTCCACACCAGATGACGAGGATATTGTCTATGTACCTCTTCCATAGGATTATGTGGGTGAGAAAAGGATTGTCCCTCCTAAGGACAACACCTTCGAACATATGCATGTAAAGGTTCGCTAAGCTAGGCGCGAAGGTGCTGCCAATGGAAGTCCCTGATGTTTGGAGCTAGAGTTGTGTTTCAAATTGAAAAAAGGTTTCCTTCATTGCCAATTTCGCGCACTTCATGATGAAGGGGATTAGTGTGATAGTCTCGGGTGGATGTTGTGCCAGAAGTTGATCAACTACTTCTAAGGTTTGATCCTGAGGTATGAAGGTATATAGTGATTCCACGTCGAAAGACACTAGATAGTCAGTATGTGGGTCAAAATCAATGTCATTCAGCAAACGTAGCACATCCGTCGGGTCTTTAAGATATGTGGGCATCTTACTAACCAATGGTCATAGGAAAAAGTCAACGAACTGTGATAACGGTTCCAGTGCAGAACCGATACCTGAGATGATCGGTCTGCCTGGGGGTGGTCTCTGCGGTTTGTGTATTTTGGGTAATACATAGAAGTAGGGAGTAGTCGGTGTTTTAGTGCAGAGAAAATCAGCTTCTCTTGCCGTAGTCCAGCCATTTTCATAGGCTTCCTTCATCATGGAAGAGATGGTCTCTGTGATCCGTTTTGTTGGATCTTTGTCCAGGCGCCTATAGGAAGTGTTGTTGTTGAGATGTCGTAGGCATTCCGCCCTGTAGGTATCTGTATAGAGTATTACCGTTACTCCGCCTTTATCGGCAGCTTTGATGGTGATGGTTCTGTCCATGCTCACAGAGCGAAGAGCCTGTTGTTCGCTTTTTGGAATTTTACTGTTAACCCTGGGTGTAGTGGGCGTGGTGGGGCTACGTGGAGCATCACGGAGTGGGGGCAAATCTCCGCACACTCCGCACACTCCACGTAGCCGCATTACGCGCCGCCCACCTCCATCCCGCCCTCTTTTTTTAAATGCCCTTACAATGTTTAGAAGCATGGAAAAGTAATTAAAATGACTTACCTGAGCTGCGGCGTACCGGGGCTCCCTCTTCCTGCTTTATCGCCGACTTCTTCCTCACAAATGCGCATGCGCAGGCTGTTTAATATTTATGTTGCTCCCTTGGCTGATCTTGAGGACGTATGGGTTCACGCCAATATCATACACGGATGACACCCAGCTTACCTTCTCAATTAACAAAACCTCCCTCTCCGCTCAGTCTACCTTCTTCTCCGGCATGTTAGCAACTTCCCAATGGATGCGGAATACGTTTTTACAACTAAACGCCGGGAAGACTGAAATTATGCTCTTCAGAGAGGCTGCAATGCTGCGGTCACCAGAATGGTGGCCAGGAGAGCTGGGTAGCTCCCCCGAGCCCAAGACACTAGTAAAAAATTAAGGGGTTCTCATCGGGCAGGCTTCAAACATGAAAGAACACGTAACCCAAACTGTCAGATCCTGCTTTCATGTGCTTAGTCTGCTGAGATGAGTCTTTCCTTTTCTCCCAGACTCCACCTGTAAAACTCTTATTCAGGCCCTGGTATTGAGCAGACTGGACCACTGTAATGCCCTGCTGGTTTCCGCGAACAAGTTATCACTGGACCGTCTACAGGTAGTCCAGAATACTGGCACTAAATTCCCCTTACAGAACGGCCTCCCGTCTGCTCCTTCAACGGCTTCACTGGCTACCGGTGCAGAAACATATAAGGTTTAAGGTTTACTGCATCGTTCAAAAGGCAGTATATGGTAACGGTCCAGTTGACCTCACAGAGAAATTTAATAGCTATATTCCATCTAGGGATCCCCACTCTGGATCCAAATCACTGTTGGTGGTTCCGCGGGTCAAGAAGTCAAGAACTGATGGGAAAGCTTATTCGCATCTTGCTTCCTGCTATTGGAATCAGCTTCCCATCTTGCTGAGGCAATGTGCGGACCACTGTCAGTTCAGAAAGCTCCTGAAAACTGCTCTATTTTAGAATCACGTCCATGCCACCCTTCTCCTATATGTCCACAAGCACAGAAATACCCCTTCGGGGGTGATTCAGGTGCTATACAAATCCAATAAATAAAATAAATGAGGTTATCCCCACCTGAAATACATGACTGGGAACCAATGACCAAATTCCTATATGGTATGTACATAAACTGCTATTTGTGAGTAGTGGCATCTGCGAAACTCACATTGCAAGTAGATGAAAACATTATCTTACTTTTATTTTACGTAACCACATACATATTGATACCGTCAAACAGTGCATTTCAATCATTGCCTAACAGTAGAGCAGGAGGCCGATCCTTCTCTAATCTGGCGGCCGTTCACTGGAACGAGCTACCCTTAGACCTTTGCCTAATGGACAAATATTTGTCCTTTAGGGAGAAACTAAAAACATGGGTGCTCCCTAGAACATAGCCAAAGATATCTACAGTCATCTTGGCTGAGTTCCCACTCCTTTAAAATGTCCGGACAATCGCCATTTCCTTATTAGGATAACGCTTTCCTAGCGCCATGATGTCCCTCAGGATGAATGTTGCACTTAATAAATACAAATACAAAGTAGCTGAATTAATCACACAGCTGTGTGTAGAATCTTTAATTTCCTGTTGGACAGATTTCAAACTAATGCATCCTTTTTGGGGCCATGATTATACTTGCAGGGGCATCATCTATGCTGTAGAGCCTTGCATTGCACGACATTCCAAGCCCTATGGTTCTATGCTTTCCTCTCCCCGCCCCATCTTCTTATGTTCATGTAAGCTACCAAAGTTATACTGTTGACACATATAGCATCCTCAAAATAGAACAAACAATGGATGGTTTTTTTGGGTTCGGAAAAGTCTTTGGTAATAGATTCACAGCTTTGTTTGTGTTGCAGCCTGTTATTCTAGAAAGGAAATCCTATAATGAAGCAATGACTTGGATTGCAAGAATATGGACGCTTGGAGTATTTAAGCTAAGGAAACAGATGATGAAGTTTCCAGTTTACATTATGTCACAATATCCCCTTCATGGCTCTGGAGAACCTGAGCACCTGCCCTGAATTCCAGGTTAGTGAGCCTGATTAACATGTATTTGAATCCCACCCCCACACCCCTATCCAATTATTGTTGGGCACCTCTATTGTATTGGTGTGGGAACCCAGAGAATGATGTGCACCAGACGTTTAGCCCTTATGTTGAGAATGGCAGCCTTCTTCTTGCTAGGCTGAGGGAAACTGGCAGTAGTGGCAGAGACTGATTATAGAGGAAGGGAGAGGTTGGTTTTGACTGTCTCCTTCAGGCAGAGTTGTTTGCTGGTTTCACCTGGTAAAACATCTTTCTAGTCTTTCTCAACTGGGTCATTCTGTCCTTCACTGGACAATATATGTCTGCTCTACATGTAATAGAAGGGGTGTGCTTGGAGTGTGTGATGTGCATTTACTCAATGGGGACAGGGGTCCAATTTGGCCCTCCAATGTATGGATGGCCTGCAAAGTGGTGGCAAAAGGTGATGGTCATATTAGATACATTGTGTATTGTGTCATACAGTTTCCACTTTCTAAGTAGGAACTGTTTGTTGGACAACATAAACATTGGGATGGAGCCAGACTGATTCCATTCACCCCCTCAGAACATGTTGGCTTATAGACCTGCTAGCTCACAGTGTCATTGTACATACCCCTAACCCTAGTAAGGTAACAAATGGTTTGGGCATGCTTGAACATGACAACTCTGACTCCCCAAGAAATCGTGGTAACAGATCTAGAACCTTTTCTCGCAGTTACTCATGCTCACTTATAAAGGTACACAAGAAATATACAAGGAGGCGTTTCAGTAATTATTGAACCATCACGTTTCTTGTATAAAATATATGTGCTGTAATGATTAATATGTTATGTTATGTTATGTTATGTTACGACTATTTATTGTGCGCACAGATACTCCAGCCAAGGAGCGTCCTGGCGCAGAGACAAGGTAGCACGTAACACAACCACAGGCTAAAAACAGAAACTAAGAAACAGCTAAAACAAGAAGGTTTTTATAGCCCTCCGAAAGGTCAGAAGGTCCTCCAGCAAGCGGATTTCAACAGGCAAGGAGTTCCATGCTGACACAGCCATTACCCTAAACGAGCGGCCTCCCATGCGGCTAAGCCTGAATCTGGGAACCACCGCAAGGGCCAGACCCTGAGAGCGAAGGCTACGGGCAGGGACATACAAAGACAGACAACTCGACAGGATTTCCGGGCCTGTACCTCTCAAGATTTTAAAAGCAAGGCACAAAACCTTGAAGAGGATGCGCTTCCTGACCGGAAGCCAGTGTAGGGAGCGAAGGACACCTGTCACTGAGCAGAATCTGGGCAAGCCAACAATCGCCCTCGCCGCATCATTCTGAACCCGTTGTAAGCGGGTTAGTTCAGCCTGGTTAGCCCCAGCCAGGAGAGAGCTGGCGTAATCCAGGCGAGAGATGATAGTAGCCTGGATCACCAGCTGCCTGGTCGGGGCATCAAAGAACTTGAGAACAGGTCTCAAGCCCCTCAGGAGACCGAAACAACAGGCCGCGGTTCTTTTAGTATGGCCTACAAAGGAGAGGCCCGCATCCAGCCATACCCCCAGATTTTTCACTTCCGATACCGGGATCGGAGTAGGTCCCAACTCTGAGGGCCACCAGTGGTCACCCCACAGCTCCACTCCCTTCCCGACGACCATCACCTCTGTTTTAGTGGCGTTTAGCTGAAGGCAATTGCCTGTCAGCCAGCTAGCCACCGCCTTCAGTCCGGACTGAAACCTGGGGGCCTCAATCTCCGCATCCCCACTGAGAGTAACCGCCAGCTGAGTGTCGTCAGCATATGAGACCAAAGTAAGGCCCCAGTGCCTAGCGACATCAGCCAGCGGTCTCACGTAAAGATTGAACAACGTGGGACTCAGCGAGGACCCTTGCGGAACCCCCATGGCCAGTGGTTGGTAGTTGGACTTGAAGGGAGGGATGGCAACACAGAAGGAGCGGTCATCTAAAAAGGAGCGGAACCATTGCAACACCTGACCGCCAATGCCAGTCTCCTCGAGCCGACGCAGGAGGATGCTGTGGTCTACCGTATCAAAGGCGGCGCTAAGATCTAACAAAATAAGCGCCGCCGTTTGACCAGCATCCAACCTTGCCCGGAGATGTTCCACCATCACAAGTAGCGCAGTTTCCGTACTGTGCCCAGCACGGAATCCGTTTTGTGTGGGGTCGAGGGCATTGGTCCGAGTCAGATGTTCAGACAGGGCCAGGTTGACGTGGGCCTCCGTGATCTTGGCTGGCCAGGGTAACAACGAGATGGGGCGATAGCTTTCAGGCTTGGAAGGGTCCAGGGTGGGCTTTTTAATGATCGGGGACACCACAGCTTGTTTCCACTTAGATGGAACAGTTCCCGTTTCCAAGGAGAGGTTGACAAGGGAGCATACGGCTGTACGCCCCATAAAAGCTTGGTCTCGGAAGAGAGCAGGCCTTACTGGATCGGATGGGGACCCAGATTTGACTTGCAGCGCAAGTTTGTCAAAACCATCCAAGGTGAGGGGGGGGAAAACAAGCAGTGTAGTCTGATGGTGGACCCCATTTATACTTTCCTCAGTGAACCCTATGCTAGGGAATGTCCTATATATAGCTTGGACCTTCCCCAAGAAGTAACATGCAAGGGATTCACAATGGGAAAGGGAGCTCACGGTCGTAGAGGTAGTCCGCTTCGCTGTGAGATCTTTTACGGCCTTAAAGATAGCTTTTGACGGATTCGGACTGTTCCGGAATTCGGTGGCATAAAAAGCCGCACGGGCTCGGCAGATAGCTCGATGGTAGAGCTTAACGGACTTGGCGTATGCAGCTTTTAGATCAGCCCCATAGGTTTTCCTCCAAGCCCTCTCTGCTCGTCTACAGGCACCCTTTAGGGCCCGGAGAGCGCCATCGTACCAGGGACTCGACTTTCTGGGATTGATTTTAGTTGAAACGATGGGTATCAGAGAGTCCAAGGCCCTAGTTATCCATGAACAGAAGAGGTCATACCCCCTTTCCACATCCGTCAAAGGGCCCAGCGGCTCCTCTAATAGAAGACGATGAAAGTCCTCTAGCCGAAGCTTTTTCCAAGCCCTCTTCTGAACCCGTCTAGCCGTAGAGATGGAAGGAGTGGCCGAGACCGGGCAGAGGATGGACACCAAGAAGTGGTCTGTCCATTCCACCGGAGAAACAGAGGTAATTTGAATCCCCAACAGATTGGTAAACAGGGGATCCAAAATATGCCCCCCCAGATGGGTAGGCTGGGAAACCATCTGGGGAAGTTGAAAGGCCTCCAGGTCAGAAGAGATGGAACACACTGTCAGGCCAGAGAGGGTGTCGAAATGTAGGTTTAGGTCACCCATGATAGAAAAGTTGGCACAGTCGGCGACCAAAGGGCCAACAGTGTCAGGGAAAGCATTTCTAAACGCCACATCACTGCCGGGTGGGCGATAGACGACCATGCCGGACAGGGTAAACTCAGGGCTGACAGAGACCTTGAACATGGCACTTTCACACCCGGAGATGTTTAGGGCACCCCAGACGCAAAGGTAGATAGATTTTACCACTAACGCGATACCTCCACCCCTGGACAGCCTATTCAAGGTGTACATAGAATAGCCGGGTGGGCAGGCTAGATTGGTAATAGCGGTATCAGCGTCCTGTAGCCATGTTTCCGTCATGGCAAATACGTCTGGAGCTTCCTCCTCAATGAGGTCATAGATATGCTGATAGTGTTTCAGCGCAGACCTGACGTTTAAATTCAGGATCTTCAGAGTAGTAGGAGTGTCTGTAGTACGGCGGGTCTCCGAGGAAATAAACCTTGGGAGAGGATGCGGAGAGTCGAGAGCCCACCCATTACAAGGGCAATGATATGGGCCACGCAATGGGTGTACCGGTGGAAGGGTGCAACAGCGGCTTACCTGACCGATGGCAAACAGGCAATCCCGCGAGTACGTCAGCATGGTGGACCCAGGATGGTATAATAGTCCTTACACAGAGTACCGCGACGTCCAGCGCGTCCTTAGCGCGGACGGGCGCAGACGGGCAGGACTCTGGCACGACTCCGGCCACGTGAGGACACGCCCGCTGCGCGATCCCGCTGCGCTAGGGGAGGAGCTTTAAGTAGGTGTTCCCAGGCTGCTCCTGCGCACTGAAGCGCTGGAGGGTAGAGACACCTCTATCCACACACCCCACTCCAAAATGGCGGCCAAAACGGACAGGTCACCCACCCCAGAGCCAAATCCGCCAAAACGGCAGTGCGGGGGCCAATTATGGTGCAAGTGAAGGGCGCTGTCTAAAAGCAGGTATACAAACAAATTAAACACAAAAGTTGTTAAAAATCACGAAGGTGAGAGCAAATGCGCGCAGAGCGCTCACGCAGCTACCTTGTCAGGGGCGGTTTCAGGAGGGACTCGCCTTAAGTAGGTGTTCCCAGGCTGCTCCTGCGCACTGAAGCGCTGGAGGGTAGAGACACCTCTATCCACACACCCCACTCCAAAATGGCGGCCAAAACGGACAGATCACCCACCCCAGAGCCAAATCCGCCAAAACGGCAGTGCGGGGGCCAATTATGGTGCAAGTGAAGGACGCTGTCTAAAAGCAGGTATACAAACAAATTAAACACAAAAGTTGTTAAAAATCACGAAGGTGAGAGCAAATGCGCGCAGAGCGCTCACGCAGCTACCTTGTCAGGGGCGGTTTCAGGAGGGACTCGCCTTAAGTAGGTGTTCCCAGGCTGCTCCTGCGCACTGAAGCGCTGGAGGGTAGAGACACCTCTATCCACACACCCCACTCCAAAATGGCGGCCAAAACGGACAGGTCACCCACCCCAGAGCCAAATCCGCCAAAACGGCAGTGCGGGGGCCAATTATGGTGCAAGTGAAGGGCGCTGTCTAAAAGCAGGTATACAAACAAATTAAACACAAAAGTTGTTTAAAATCACGAAGGTGAGAGCAAATGCGCGCAGAGCGCTCACGCAGCTACCTTGTCAGAAGACAGAAGAAGATAAAAGTCATAAACAGTATAAGTGACAGTGAAAAGGATAAACAATTCCACCATTATACTAAATCAGTGTATATATGTTGACATATAAGTACTGGGTATAGTGTACTCTTACTATGCGCTCCTGTGGTGTTCTGCACCTTCTTTGTAAACCGCAGATTCTTGACTCTGGAATGTAGTGGAGGTTGCCTAGCATTGCTTGAACTGGGAAGGCAGATACTCCTGACTAGCTGCTGGATGGGGTCTCAAACCTTGTGCTTACTTTAATAAAACTCTCTCACTTCAACTACAAGAGTCTGGACCTTCATTTATGAGAGACTTACTTCTACATTTTGGCGACGATCTACCTATGCAAATAAAGAGACCCCAACAGCTTACATTTAAAAAGAACAGTTTTCTACTTTTAAAAAGAACAGCTCTGCAAGTCTTTCCTTGCGACGAGCAACTCTCCTATCGCCCGACTGATCTTCATTTTCTTCTTCATCTGCCGAAGAGGGGAAGGTTTACCTAATTTTCCGGCATCCCGCTGCAGTGTTATCTGAAGGGTTTTGGTGTCATCCAAGGTTTGCTCCCTCAAGAAGGACTTTGTGGGTTGAGCGGACCCTGGAGGGAGGTTTTGCTCACTTTGGGCCTGTCGCCTAGGCGCTATCCTCCCCGGTGTACGACAAGAACGCCACTAGACGAGTGGATAGGGTTGAGGCTTTATTTATAGAGTGAACACAGTTTTCGGATTTCTCTTTCTCTCAAGGTGATAGAAGGGTTGAGGTTGCCGTCACGGACGTAGGGGTCCCGGTCAGGGTTGTGCCTGGTTCGTCCCGGTTATCTTCACCTCGGCGGGGTCCTGGTCCTGGTGGGGTTTGCCTCAGCGGGATGCGTAAAGGAAGGCAAGAGCAAGGGTTAGTTTGCTATCCTTATACGTCCGAGATTTGAGGGGGGAAGGGTAGTGAGGATACACCGGGGGTCCGTCACCGTAAATACACACGTGACCAGAGGGCAGCTCCGTGAGTGTTTCGGGTACAAGGAACACACACCCAGAGAGAGAAAAAAAAAAAACCAAGCCCCCAAGACACCCCGTGACCTCCCCACACAAAAGCAAAAACCCGCTCTGATTATCTCCCTCCCCTTGTGGACAATAGCCCCAGGATCCGGCCCGTACCTTTCCCAGCCACGCTCCTCCGGGCGCGTGGCGGGGCGAGATGCCGTGAAGTTGGCCTCCTGGCTCCGCAGATTTCTCGGCTCCTGCCGCTCCTCCACTCTCTGGCTCTCGTCCTCCGTACTCTTCGTTCCCGTCGCGCTGCTCACTCCGTCTCCTGCTCCAAAGGCTTTCGCCTCGTCAGCTCTCCGGAGTTCCGCTTTACGGGGCTCACTGCTGTCTGATTCGTCCGTTCCTGGTGACGTCGTCAGAGCCGCACCTCCATTCGCAGCAATCCAGTCCACGTTAAAGGGGCCGCCAGCACCCTGCATGGGAGGTGTAAAGGTCCCGTCAATAGTGTCTGTCTCGAGGTTCTCCTCCGATCCCTTGACTAGGCGACACATCCCCATCCTCGGATTTTCCCGTTCGGGGGAAATAGGGTATCTCGAGAGGAAGTCAGCATTGCCCTGATCCGACCCCTTGCGATGTTTCACCTCGAAGTGATATGGCTGCAACGCCAAGAACCAGCGGAGGATACGTTCATTGTGGCCCTTGTTCCGCTGGAGCCAGGTGAGAGGGGCATGGTCCGTAAAGAGGATAAAGGGCCTGCCTTCCAAATAATAACAAAGCTTTTCTATCCCCCACCTCACAGCCAGACACTCCTTCTCGATGGTGGAGTAGACCTGCTCCCGGGGAAAGAGCCTCCTACTGATGTACAATATAGGGCGCTCAAGACCCTCGGCATCCTCCTGGGAAAGCACTGCCCCTATCCCAACCCCGAGGCGTCTGTTTGGAGGATAAAGGGTTTCTGAAAGTCAGGCGCTACTAACACAGGAGAAGAGGTAAGAGCGTCCTTGAGGGCCTGAAAAGCCATTGCTTCCTGCTCACTGGGAGCCCGCAATCAGGGCGAAGTCTGGGATTTCCGTAGGAGATCAGTCAGGGGACTGGCTATTCTAGCAAAGTGTGGGACAAACCGTCTGTAATAGCCTACTAATCCTAAAAATGCCCTAAGATCCCTCTTTGTCTTGGGATATGTCAAAGCCTGCACAGCGGCCACCTTCTCTGTCTGGGGTTTTAGGTTCCCGTTACCGAGCAGAAACCCTAAATATTTTACCTGGTGATAAGCCACTCGGGACTTTTTGGCGTTTATATGGAACCCAGCTTGGCAAGTGCTGTTCAAGTGGTGAAGGTGGTCTGGCCACGTCTTACTGAAGACGACAATATCATCTAGGTAGGCAGAAGCATAAGGAAGGTGTGGTCGGAGAAGGGTATCCATGGTCCGTTGAAAGGTTGCCGGGGCTCCATGCAACCCAAACGGGAAGACCGTAAACTGGTAATGCCCCGAGGAAGTTGAGAAGGCGGTTTTCTCCTGGTCACTCGGGGCAAGGGGAATCTGCCAATACCCCTTGGTGAGGTCAATAGTGGTGATATACTTGGCCTCACCAAGGCGTTCCACCAACTCGTCAACCCAGGGAAGAGGGTACGCGTCCTGTTTTGAAACCCTATTGACCGCCCTGAAATCAATACAAAAACGGATACTCCCGTCCGGTTTTGGCACCAGAACCACCGGGGAACACCAATTACTTTGGGATGGGACAATGACACCGGTTTTTAGCATTTGTTGGATTTCGGCTTGGAAGGCCGCTCGCCGGGCCTCAGGTATCCTATAAGGTTTTTGCTTGACTACAACCCCTGAGGGGGTTGGTATAGTGTGTACAGCCAGGTGTGTTCTTACGGGCTGGTCAGAGAATATCCCTGAAAAGTGATGTAGCAGGGAATCAATAGCGTCCCTCTGGGAGGCAGACAGTTCGGGGTTGATAGGTAATTCAGGAATGGTATGTGACAGAGGGGTGGAAAAGGAAACCAGTTGAGAAGAAGTCAGAGGGATTCCCAGCCATTTTTTCAGGAGGTTAATGTGGTATAACTGAGTTTTGGTTCGAGACATTTGGAGAACGTAGGAGGTTCTACCCACTTTTCTCACCACCTGAAAGGGACCTTGCCACTCTTTTCTCATCTTTTGAGCCGATGTAGGCAGCAACACCAAGACCCAATCCCCCACATCGAGCTCCCTCCACTTTTTCCCCTTGTCATAGAAATACTTCTGTTTGGTTTGGGCGATGGCTAGGTGTTCATGGGCTAGAGTCCTTAATTTATGTAACCTAGACTGCAATTGCCGGGTATAGTCTAGGAGGGCCTCCGCTTCCTCTTTCCCCTCTGTTTCCCAACTGTCCTTCGTTATTTCGAGTAAGGTTCTTGGTTTCCGCCCAAATAGGAGCTCGAAAGGAGAAGCCCCTAAGCTGGACTGTGTTTGACTCCGTAACACAAACAGGGCCAAAGGCAACATTTGATCCTAATTCCTCCCCTCCCCAGACAGAAGTTTTTTTAGGGTCAGTTTGAGGCTTCCGTTGTAGCGCTCAACCAACCCGTCTGTCTGGGGGTGGTATACTGAGGTTTTTATTTGTCTGATGTTGAGCTGGTGGCACGCCTTTTTCATCAGTCTTGACACGAATGGGGTTCCCTGATCAGTGACCATTTCCCTAGGGAAACCCATCCTAGAAAACACTTCTATCAGGCGCTGAGCTATGGCGTTGGTGGTGGCTGCTCTGAGGGGAAACGCCTCCGGATATCGGGTGGCGAAATCCACTAAGACAAGGGCATACTGATGTCCCCGACTAGACTTGGGCAAGGGGCCAATGAGATCCATTCCCAGCCTATCAAACGGTTTGCCTATAATGGGAAGCGGTTGCAAGGGGACCGCCGGAGGCGTGTAGGGATTGCACCGTTGACATATGTGGCATTCTTGGCAGTATTTCTGGACCTGGGCATATACCCCTGGCCAGAAGAAATGTTGCAGTATGGCTTGCCCCGTTTTTTCAGCCCCAACGTGCCCCGCCAAGAGATGGGCATGGGCAAAAAAAGATAATTTGATCCCTGAAATCAGAGGGAACCAGTAGTTGAGGAACAACGTCTTCCTTCGCTAAACGGTAGAGAAGACCCTTCTGCTCCACAAAGGTAGGGTACGATTGGGTCGCTTGGTTTTGCTCGGCCCTGGCTTTAGACCAGGCGTTAACAAGGCTTGTATCATTTAGTTGGGCCGTATGAAAGTGGGTGTCCTTAGCCCAGGGTTCGGGGGTCAATACAGAAACCGGCCACTGTTTCGGGGAAGAGAGAACTTCCCTCATCATGGAGGAAAAACAGGGATTGTCGGTTCCCAAGATGACGGGTTCTGGAAGCAGTGGAAGCACCCCCACTATTGCAGTCATGTTGGCTCCTGTAGGTGTTTGTAACTGGATCGTGGCTAAAGGGTAATCCCTCACCTCCCCATGAACGCACCTTATACCAACCCTTCTACCTGGTAGGACCCAAGAGGGGTGTATGAGCTCCCGTCTGGCTACAGAGTGCTTACAGCCGGAGTCTAGTAGGGCCCTTACACCCTTACCCTGGATTTTTACACTCACGTAAAATACGGGTCCAGTCTCCTGAGCGAAGAGAAGAGAGTGGGGCAGATAACTCACGTCCATTGGTTCCTTCTCTTTGTCCCTCTTCTTCCTGCAGTAGCGAGCTATGTGTCCCCACTCCCCACAATCATAGTACTGGGGTCCTGAGAAAGGGGGGTGATCAGGTCGGGTTCCCCGGTTTCGTACTGGTTCAGGGATCACTTTGTTCCGGTCTCCTCTCCCCGGGATGTCGGTTTTTATGGGTCTCTCGGGTGCTTTCAGAGGACGGCCTTGAGCTCGGGCGTAGGATGTGGCCATATCCACAGCCTGTTCTAGAGTCAAGCCGGCATGTTGTTTCAACCATCGTTGGCTGGGATAGGGGAGGGCCTCCAGGAATTGTTCCAGGTATATCTTCCCCATTACTTCCTCCATACTGGAGTCCTGGGGTTTCAGCCATTGATCCGCCGCTTCTTTCAACTTAAAGAACAAAGCCTTTGGTAGGTCGCCAGGTGCCCCTCGCTCTTGCCGGAACCGCAGCCGATGAGTCTCGTCATCCACCCCCAGTCTGTCTAGAATATACTGCTTTATAATGGCGTAGGTAGCGGTTCTATCTTTATTGACAGTCTGATACGCCGCCTGGGCTTCCTCCACCAACAAGGGGGCTAGATAAAAGGGCCATCTCTCTCCCGCCCAAGCACTAGCCCTGGCGGCTCTTTCGAAGTTCAAGAAGAAGGCTAAGGGGTCCTCTCCTGGGGCGAACTTCTGAAGAGGGACCACGGTTCCTGGAGGGGCGGCCGCTCTAGCCTGACCCAGAGAGACCGTAAGGTGAGCTTGTCCTTCGGCCAATTTGACCAGATTCTCAGCTTGCGTTTGGATGGCCGATGTGAAGACAGCCCGATCGGCCTCTGCTTGGGAGGAGGCCCGTTCTATGGCCCACTCCATTTTCGCCTGCCCTTCCTTCATTTGGTGAATAAGGGTATCCATCCTGTATCGGGTGGTGGTTTGCAGAGACTCCTATCTGGCTCGCCACTTGACGCCTAGGCGCTATCCTCCCCGGTGTACGATAAGAACGCCACTAGACGAGTGGATAGGGTTGAGGCTTTATTTATAGAGTGAACACAGTTTTCGGATTTCTCTTTCTCTCAAGGTGATAGAAGGGTTGAGGTTGCCGTCACGGACGTAGGGGTCCCGGTCAGGGCTGTGCCTGGTTCGTCCCGGTTATCTTCACCTCGGCGGGGTCCTGGTCCTGGTGGGGTTTGCCTCAGCGGGATGCGTAAAGGAAGGCAAGAGCAAGGGTTAGTTTGCTATCCTGATACGTCCGAGATTTGAGGGGGGAAGGGTAGTGAGGATACACCGGGGGTCCGTCACCGTAAATACACACGAGACCAGAGGGCAGCTCCGTGAGTGTTTCGGGTACAAGGAACACACACCCAGAGAGAGAGAAAAAAAAAACCCAAGCCCCCAAGACACCCCGTGACCTCCCCACACAAAAGCAAAAACCCGCCCTGATTATCTCCCTCCTCTTGTGGACAATAGCCCCAGGATCCGGCCCCGTACCTTTCCCAGCCACGCTCCTCCGGGCGCGTGGCGGGGCGAGATGCCGTGAAGTTGGCCTCCTGGCTCCGCAGATTTCTCGGCTCCTGCCGCTCCTCCGCTCTCTGGCTCTCGTCCTCCATACTCCTCCCGACTCTTCGTTCCCGTTGTGCTGCTCACTCCGTCTCCTGCTCCAAAGGCTTTCGCCTCGTCAGTTCTCCGGACTTCCGCTTTACGGGGCTCACTGCTGTCTGATTCGTCCATTCCTGGTGACGTCGTCAGAGCCGCACCTCCATACGCAGCAATCCAGTCCACGTTAAAGGGACCGCCAGCACCCTGCATGGGAGGTGTTAAGGTCCCGTCAATAGTGTCTGTCTCGAGGTTCTCCTCCAATCCCTTGACTAGGCGACAGGGCCATATGTAGGTAAATTACATTTACCGATTCTTAAATACCGAATTTTACCGATTCGGTATTTATGAATCTGTAAATGTAATGTAGGTAAATTATTACCGATTCGGTAAATATCGGTATTTAAGAATCGGTATTTACCGAATCGCTAATGGCAACTGGCTTCCCATTCATTCCTATGGGCCTGGAGGCCCATAGGAATGAATGGGAAGCCAGTTGCCATTACCGATTCAGTAAATACCGAATCGGTAATAGGGGAGGCATTATCATGGGTGGCAGGGTATCACATTGACACCCTGTTGCACGCCTGATTCGTGCATGTGTGCACATGTGGCGCACATACATGCACTAAGGGCATGTATGTCTGCCACATTGCACATTTCAAATAGCACAATAATGCTTTTTTACAGGTATACGTTATTTACCATCAACTTTTAGTTGGTGGTAAATAACGAATCCACACACCTACGAGACACTCCCCCTACATATCATTTCAGGATTCGGTAATTTTACCGAATCGGTAATTTTACCGATTCGGTAAATTACCGAATCCTGAAATATGCCCCCTACATAGCAAAAGCCTAAATACCGGTCGGTAACGGGATATTTACTGAAAATCGGCCGTTACTGACCGGTATTTGGCTTCCTACATATGGCCCTTTGTTAGCTGCACCATTGAAGGTATGTGCACAGCGCTTTGTTTTCACTGAAGGGCTGATCCGCTCTCCACGTTGCCTGATTTGCGGAGCTGTCTGCTCTTGATTTGCCTGGTCCTGATGTCCTCACGTGAAGATGTTGCGCCCATTTTAGGTGTCCAATACTTGCCTTTCTTCCAGTGACGTTATCGCGTAAAGACGCAGCGGCCATCTTAAGTGTCCTACACTCCCAGTACGGCGCAATTCTAGTGGCCTGTCCCAAACATCATTGCTATTTACTTGGCATCTTTAATTGGGCTGACAGTTTTGAAGTTGTGCGCTGACACGCCCAGCTGATCTCACTCATCATCGTTACTTACATGGCATCCACATCTTTATTTGAGCTGTCAGTTTCAACTAGAGCTACGTACTAATGCCATTTTTCATTCCTGTGCATGGTCACAGAGTGCAAGTTGTGCGCTGACACGCACAGCTGATCCTACGTTTCTTCAGTGCTGCGTGTGCATGATCACAGAGTGGAAGTTCTGCGCTGACACGCACAGCTAATCTTACGTTTCTCCAGTGCTGCATCACATTGAAGTTGTGCGCTGACACGCACAGCTAATTTTACGTTTCTTAAGTGGTGCATCAGATTGTGCGCTGACACGCAAAGCTAATCTTACGTTTCTTCAGTGGTGCATCAGATCAAAATCAAGTTTAAATTTACGTGCTGTGGTGCACAGCTTGCAAAATTTCATCATTTTTTGTGTGCTAATGCGCAATTCAGGCAGGGTGCTATTCTTATAATAGGTGTTTGTCACTTTCGCTGTTATACTCATCTCGTTTCTTTCTCTTTCTCAATTGATGTAATAGTGATAGTTTATATAACAAAAATGCAGAATGTTCCAGCACCTCTGTTTTTTCTCTCTTCCCCAGGTGTACCTCCTATACTCTGGCAAAAGTGGAAGAAGGTATTTAATCACTATGCTCATCTTCTTTGGTACCTCCCTCAGTGCAGAGAGGAAGACTTCTCTCCTGATGCACTGTTTAGGTTCTGAGGAGCAGGGAGTTTTCGAGCACCTACCTGATCTCGCTGACAGTGACTCTGCATCCCTTAATGAGTATGAAATTTGTATCAAAAAGCTTGAATTGCACTACCTACCTAAGATTAGTACTGTGCTTGAACGCTATCATTGTGGTAGAAGGATGCAGAGGCAAGAAGAGCCCGTGGAGCAGTAGATAACAATTTTGCGTAAATTGGCCTCAACCTGCAACTTTGGTGACACATTGGAGGAACGCCTGAGGTATCGGTTTATGTTGGGTTGTGTTCAAGACAAGACTAGAGATGCTATATGGCAAAAAGACAACCCTTCTCTACAAGAGGTTATTACCATCGCAAAGAGCCATGAGCACTCAAAGGAGTGTTTTGACATCATAAAGAAAGAATCCTCTTCTGAGAAAAACGATCACTCTGATGTCAAGGTTGTTTCAGATAAGTCCGTTAAACCTAAAAATGTCTTAGATCAAAAACAATGAGGACAACCTCAATAATCCTCTTAACAAAATGAAAGTCAGAAATCTTGGAATTCCAAGCAATTTCAATGCAAGTGTTACAGGTGTGGTCACATGGTCGATTTTAAAACTTGTCCAGGTTTGAAAGTAATTTGCTAAATTTATGGTTAGAAAGGTCATGTTTCCAAATGTTGTAGGTCAGGTAAAGATAAAAAATCTGTCAAAGAAGTCGATGTTAATGATGGTGATGCTGAAGAAGTCACTTGTTTGTCAGGTTTCAGGGAATAAGCCTTGTTGGACTTTGCCCTTTTTGCAGGGTCATGCCTGAACTTTTTGCCTTCCTCCTGTATTTTCTCTGACCTGTTTTTGTTGATTTTATGACTCTGGGCACTTTACCACTGCTGATCAGTGCTAAAGTGCATATGCTCTCCCTATGGTAAAATTAATGTATGGATTAGTGACTCCATGATTGGCTGATTTGGTTTACTTGTCAGACCCTAGTACAGTGCACTGAGTGGGCCCAGAGTTTGTAAATCAAATGCTGCTGGTGGGCTTGCAGCACTGGTTGTACCACCCACAGAAGCAGCATGTAAAGTGTGTCAAAGGCCTGCCATTGCAGAGCCTGTGTGCAGTCTGATACTGCCATGTTGACTGGCTGGCCAAGTGCACCCACTTCCCAGTCCCTCAACCTTCCCTTTTCTGCATATTAGTCACCACTATGGTAGGCCCAAGGGCAGGGTGCATTGTAGGTAAAAGGTAGGGCATGCCCTGATGTGTGTGGCTTGTCCTAATAGTGAATTACAGCCATTTTCGTTTTTCACTATTGCAAGGCTACTTGTTCCCCATAGGCCAGAATGGGCAGTTTGATTATTACATCTTATAATCCTAACTGACTCAGGTAGAAATTTGAGTTTAGTATGCCTGAACTCAGAATGATAAAATACATATTTTAGTGAAGTTGGTTTGAACATTCTGTGTTTGAAAATACCACTTTTAGAAAGTAGGTATTTTCTTGCCTAACTCTCCAAGCCTGCCTCTGCTAGGTTTTGTATTCCTTGTCTGGAGTTTGAGTGACAGGTGCTGGGGGATTCCAGGAGACAGGGTGAGTCAGCACAGATCTGAATAGAGAGATCGTCTTGTAGGTGGGTGGGAGGAGTTGCACCTGGGACCTGAATAGGGCTGTGCCTTCCCTCCACAATGCTGGCTCCACCCCCTGTGGTGCGTCTGATGTCCCTGGCCTACACTGTGAAAGGAAAGAAGGAGACTTGTCAACAAAGTGCTCCAGGACTGACCAGAACTGGTTTGGACTAGGCAAAGGCATCTCTTCCTTCAGAGAACAAAGAGAATATGAGTATAAATACTGGAGCCCAGACCCCAAGACTTAAGATCACTTTGGGAAACAAGAAGAACCTTTGCTGAGGAGAGGCACCAGAGAAACTGAGGAAGAGACTATCCCTAGCTGAGTGCTGTTTGGGGGATGGACCAGCAGTGGTTGCCTGACTGCCAAAGAAAGGAGAAAGGACTTTGTGCTACTTTCAAATCAACTTGTGAAGGATCTCCAAGGGTTTGAGATAGAGCTTGCCTCCTGATGAAGTTTCAGGGACAAGAGACTTCACCAACCAGCTCCCCAAGAGTTCTTTTGAAGTGCCTGCTGTTGTGTTGGGCCTTCTGAGGTACTGTGTGTCGCAAGGAGCTGAAGGTGCGACTTACGAAGAAGAAGCGTGTCGCTGCCACAGCCGCTGTCGTCGCATCACTGGAGAAGGGTGTCGCTGCTGTCACTTCGCGTTGCAGAAGCGTCTCGCATCGCCGGAGAAGAGTGTCGCTGTCGCATTAGACGTTGTTGCATCATCGGAGAAGCGTGCCGCCACCGCTGACGTCACATCACTGAAGAAGAGTGTTGCAGCTGCAGTTGTCGCATCGCCAAAGCGTCTCACATCACCAGAGAAGAGTGTCGCCGTCGCATCAGATGCCGTTGCATCACCGGCGAAGCGTGTCGCAGGGCCTGTCGCAGCTCAGAAGAATTGTTGAGTCCCCGCACGGCCGTCGGGCGTGCACGCATCGTGTTGCATCAAGAAGAAGATGCCATTTTTGTTTCATTGCACCGGATCTTCATCGCATCACAGCGTTGCGGGCCGCATTGCCACGGAAGCGCAGTAAGAAACCGACGCATCACCTCCCCACGATGAGAAGAACCAACGCATCCCCTATGCATCAGTAGGGACCCAATGCATCACCGTTCTTGCGTGTAAAGAACTGATGCATCACCTTCCCTGCAACACTTTCATTGTATAGCGTTACGCATTCATGGGTACATTGAACTTAAAGTGTCGCATTTACCATCTTAAGAGAACTGAGCTATTTCTACCATTTTTAAGTACAGTATTGTGGATTTTTGTTGTTTGTGGTCTTGTGTTAAATCTATATAAAGAACACTTATTTTTAATATACAACTGGTGTGGTGTCCATCTGTAGTGTTGTCACTGGTTTACTGTATGTGTTCACAAATGCTTTACACACTGCCTCTGAGATAAGCCTGCCTGCTTGTGCCAAGCTACCAAGGGCGTGACCAGGGGTTATTTTAGGAGTGTACCCCCTTACCCTGACTAGAAACAAGGGTCCCTATTTGGTCAAAGGTACCTACCTCTGCCAACTAGAGACCCCAAGTTCTAACAGGCCTGATGATCCTTATGAGGATGTTAATGATGCATTGGTCAAAATGCTGTTCGACTCTGGGGCCAAGATTACACTTGTTCCCAAAGTGTTTTATGAGAGTAATTTACAAGGAAAAGCTGTTCTTAAAAAACATGACATCAGACCTAAGGGCAATGGAGGTGTCAATATTGACCTACATGGTTACTTTTGGGGGTCAATAAACTTCAAGGGGAGAGTGATCTCTGGGAAAACGTATGTGTCAATGAAAGGTGACTCACTTATAAGTTGGTTTCACCAAAGAAATCTGTATGTGTTTCTTGACCCCAATGAAGATCCTCAGGTCTGTCTGAAAGAGTTGCCGCCTGTTATGGTGGTTAACTATTTGGTTAATGATTTCATTAAAGATTTTCCTGCTGTTTTTGCATGCGAACTAGGCTATTTTAAAAATTATGTACATCGAATAAGACTTAAAGAAAATGCTATCCCTAAGGTTGCCAAAGTCAGGAGTGTACCTCTCTTAGTAAGGGAAAGCATGAAGAATGAGCTGGACAAACTCCTGGCGAGGGGTATCATCCAAGAGGTTGAGGCAACAGAGTGGGTCTCTCCGGTAGTAATGGCATGTAAGGCAAATGGTGAGGCCCGACTCTGTGTGGACTTGAGGGAACTCAACAGAGCAGTGGTCATTGATCACTACCCTCTACCCAATATCGCTGAAATGCTGTGTTCCCTTGAAGGGGAGAAGCACTTTTCTTCTTTGGATTTAACCTCTGCTTACCACCAGGTTAGGCTGCATCCTTCTTCTCAAGATTACACAACTTTTGCGACACCCTTTGTTACATTTAAGTTTCTAAGAATGCCGTTTGGTCTGATTTCGGCTGCCTCCATTTTTTCTTGGAGATTTAAAGGGTGTCAAGGTGCATCAGGACGACGTGCTCATTTTTGGAGTTGATTTGGAACAGCATGATTTGAAATTGAGGTCTGTTTTGGGGAAGTTACAAAATGCCGGTCTCACCCTTCATGCTGGCAAATGCAAGTTCGATGTCAAGGAAATTGAGTACCTAGGACATTTTGTTTCTGCAGAAGGAATCAAACCCTAAAAAACTCTTGTGGATTCTATCCTCAATTTGCGTTCACCATCTAGCAAGGATGAACTTATTAGGTTTTTGAGCATGACAGAATTTTATCATAAATTCATTCCGAATTTTGCAGGAAAAACCTTATCCCTAAGGTCTTTGTTGAAGAAAGGGTGTGAATTTGAATGGTCAAAAGATTGTGAAAAAGAATTCATTGGTATTAAGATTCACCTCAACAATGCACCATGTCTGAGTAGTTTTGACTCTGCAAAATCCTCTTTTCTCATGACCGATGCCATTGCGACTGGTCTAGGGGCAGTACTGTTACAAAAAGAAGATGGTGTAGAAAAAAAACATCTTGTTCATCTCCGGGCCCCTAAGAGGTGCAGAATGCAATTACTCTGTTGTCAAGAAGGGGGCGCTAGGTGTGTTCTGGGTGGTGCGTAAGTTAAGGACATTTTTATGGGGTAGAAGGTTTAAGATTCTATCTGACCACAAACCGCTCAAAGACGTTTTTACAAAGAAGGGCATAGATTTTGTCTCTCACCGCATTTGCAAGTGGGTGGTGGCTCTTCAAGAATTAGATTTTGAAGTGTCGTACTTACCGGGTTCTTACAATGTTCTCGCTGACTGCCTTTCGAGACTTAGCGGTGTTGATGATGACAGGATTGATGATATTGAGTCCTTTGCTGGAGAGGATCGGGAAGAGGATGTGAATGTGTGTTTGATTAGTGAAGGTGTTGTTTCAGAAAATGAGTGGAAGAAACCCCTTGTTAGTGATGTGACTCTACAAAAGGTCATCACCATGGTGAAAAATGGTTGGTGCGATAAAAGGGACTGTGATGATCTGCTTAAGGGTTTTTGGCATGTCAAAGAGGATTTGGCTGTTGTAGATGGTGTACTTATCCGTGGCAGTAAGCTTATTTCACCACTTCTCTTCAGGGAGAAATTGGTTGGGAGTGCCCATGCCTCACACATGGGTATAGCCAAGACCAAGGAGGAAATCAGGGAAGTGTACTGGTGGCCTGCCATGGATGTTTTGGAGAGAGACTTGTGCGGGAGTGTGCAGAGCGTGCTAATTGTGACAAGTGGATCAAGTGTAGGACACAACCAATAGTGGTTAGAGAGCAATCTGCTTCTCCTTGGTCTAACATTTCCTAAGACATCTTAGGTCCTGCAAAGTTGAGATCGCAAGATCGTTATGTCATCGTATGCATTGATTTGTTTTCATGGTGGCCGGAAATCAAGAATGTGAACTCTGTTGAGTCAACTGATGTGGTAGAGTTTTTGGATGAACTTTTTGACCGAGAAGGCTTCCCACAAACCCTTTTGTCTGATAACGGTGTTCAATTTACCTCTTGTTTAGTGGAAGATTTTCTGTCCACTAGGGGCATTAAACACAAGACATCTGCTCTTTATCATCCACAAAGTAATGGTGTGGTTCAGAGGTTTATCAAGGTGCTTAAAGAAGCAATGCAACAGGCAAGGTCTTGTGGTGATTGCTGGGAGGTTGCGGTGAGAAGAAAAGTGAGAGAATATCATTTCCCTCCCCATTCCTCTACAGGTGTGGCACCCTTTCAGCTCTTTAAAGGTACAATTGCGAATGTGGAAGTGGCTCCCTCTTGGGTTTCTGCAAAAAGAGCGTTGGTTGATGAAAAAGGGGGTAGCACTGATGGTTGGTAGGAAAGAGAGAAAGGTAGAATGGATGAAAGAAAAATTAGTTATGATATGAGAAAAGCTGTGAAGAGTATGATAATTGAAGTTGGTGACTGAGTCAAGATCAACTTGCCAAGGAAAACTTCTGGTGTGTCAAAATACAGTCAGCCAATTCAAGTCATCAAAGTGTTTAAAAATGCCATAAAAACGAGTTATCACAGGATTTGGACTTTGGGCAGAGTGGCAAAATGCCGTTCAACACCTGCATGTCCTGCCACAGCTTCCTCTTCACTGTCGGATAGACACAAATCTGTGGTTCCTGAGAGGTGTTTAAGACCGCTTCGTTTGAAGCGGGTTGCTCTTCATTTTCAAGATTATGCTTCTTAATGCATTAATGTTTTTTTACTACTTGTTCTTTCTGTGACTTTATTTTTCTTTTTAGTTAATTCATTTATTTTTATTGTTCTGCTGTTTGTTTATGAAGGGGAGGGTGATGTTGTGTTCTGCACCTTCTTTGTAAACCACAGATTCCTGATTCTGGAATGTGGTGGAGGTTGCCTAGGGCTGCTTGAACTGGGAAGGCAGTTACTCCTTACTAGCTGCTGGATCTGTCTCAAAGCTTGTGCTTAATTAATAAAGCTCTCTCACTTCAACTACAAGATTCTGGACCTCAATTTATGAGAGACCTACTTCTACAGCTCCCTAACCTAGTTGCCATGGCCGGGTATTCTGCCAAGAATCCCCTACTGGATGATCTAACTCACCATTATCTGAAGGCAAGGTATGGAGGTCCCCATCTTAGACACAATTCGGACATCCCTCCTCACAGATGGTAAACAGGAATCAGCTGGGCTGAGACTACAACACAACATGACCTTGCACTGACAGCAGAGTGCTCCTCTAACTTGAACACAAAAATGCATGTGTATTTATAATACATCATCTGTGCTTTCGTGCCAAGGCTTCAGTCGGGTCAACTTTGTTTATTGTCTTTGTGATAGCCAAGTTGCCTCATGGACAAGTAACAAACAACAATATTTGCATAATGTGTGTTCTGGCCTTGAAGTAAATGTTCAAGGTGTCATGACATTGTACTTAGGAAGTGGAATTGTAAGCAATGTGGTTTCAGAGAAATTGATCCTGCTTTGTCATGCAAGCAAATGTGTCAAAAGTCATTGTGTAAGAAACAAGGCAATGTAAAAAAAGTGTATGTGTAAAATGGCAGTGTTTCTTCCTGAGCCTAACCTAGCCACTTGACATCTACTCCTCAGACATAAGTCGATTCAAGCTATTTAATAAGAAGAAGCTATACAGAGCAATGGTACAGTATATGATCATATAAAAGGTGCTACTATTATTAAAAAGGCAATCATACAGTTTGAAAACCAAAGCATACAGAAAGCTATTATTAAATGTTCCCACCAAACAGAATAGCCAATTGTTTATGTGTTACGAGTGGTAAAGAAAACACTTCGGTTCCCACCAGCTGCAGACAATGATCCACGAGACACACCTCGGAGCAGGATTATGGAGAAATGTGTTTCCATCCTACCCCCACAGCAGTTGCTGAAGGAGTTACCACAGCCAGTGGAAAATCCACAACACCAGAGCCAAGATCCATCTCACATGGAGCAGAAGCATCTCAGGAATGATCATAGAATGCAATCAGAAGCAACGGCAAATGCAAATGACAGCCATACAAAAGAGCATTTAAGGGGTCCACCAGTGCGTCCCTGTCCAGAGGCTGAACCAATTGCATTCCAAGGCACAGGTCCAAGGCACACTCAAAAGTGCACAGCAGAGAGCCAAATACAGGCTGCATATAGTGAAGCCACACAGGCCGAAAGGATAAAAACCAATGCTCATTTAATTCCTGAAGCAAGGGTGCGCCAAAACGTTTTACCATGCATTCAAATCACAGGAGCACATGGGGTAGTGCCAGTTCCCTTCGATCTTGAGATGGGACATCCATTGCAGAACAGAAAAAAAAAATCACCACCTCAACATTCAGGAACAGGACCATCGGAAGACCTCCAGAAATGCTTCCGAGCACGGAGTGAATAAATAATGGAAAGTCTCCTAAGATTGCCTGGAAAATACTAACCAAATCAGAGCCTAAGCTTTTTATAAAGTGTGCAACCCCTGCAGTATGAGACATGTTATAAATGTGGTACTAAAAATCTGCAAAATATTGTGGGGAATTACTGCGGAGTATCGACTGTGTCTCTGAAGAGGACCTTTCAGCTTGAAGATAACATGTTTTCTCTGCAGTTGTTTTATGAAACAGTAAGGCTTTCAGTCTGCTCAGGGCATCAAATTGCATGTACAAAATTTGATCAAAGGCCAAGGTGTTGCCTCCCTAAATGTACAGGCAGGGGAAAACAATACTTGTGTACAGCAAGTTTCCACAGAATAAACCGTGACAAGATAGGCTATGCAGGGTCTCATGCCGCAGCAACCTTGATCGTTCAACATCAAATAACCCCCCATTTGATATTAATCTGAAAGCCAGACCAATCATGGGGAGCCTTTCAAGTGGCAAGATAAGTTTACTATGGATGCATTACAAGCCCCATGGAGCGAAACATTCTTGCACACTAAGGAACCAATAAAAGCATTCTCACTGCCGGAATGACTGAGAAAAATCTCAGTTTCCTTATTCTGACACCGAAATTCAAAAGGTAAGTCCCAATACTCATGTACTCATGTGGAGTGGTGTGGCTCACTGGTTAGAGGCAGCAGACCCGGAAGCAGAGGACAGCCCGGGACCAGGGTTCAATTCCTGATGCCGCAGGGTCGTGGACCAGGGCCAGTGGACTCGATAATTCTCGCCTCGGTGCCTACTCTAACCAGGGATCACACTCGGCAACTCTGGGCATTAGCTTGCCTCATCTCCACAATGGCCCCCCACATTCGCTGGGGATGCCTGGTTTCACCTTGGAGATACCCAGGAGGGACCATCTCACAGGGAGAGCCAGGACGGGTTCCCCAGCGGTCTACAGCGCCAGGATACCTCAGGGCAGCAGTGCGCTTTACAAGACACATACATTACATACCCTTCCCCTAATGCTTTAAATCGCCCACTTGATGGCAGAGTAACGAACCTGTGAATTATGAAATCCGTGGAAGGTATCTCAGGAACAGTGAAAGGCAGCTTCTCTAATATCTCTATGTGTAACATAGCGTATGTCACATCTTTGCATGCCATGAGTATTTTCTGTTTCGTACATTGGTATGGTGAAAACAGAATTGTTGCATTAATATGTTGCCATGGTATGCGACCAGGAGGAAGTGTCTGAAGTGTCCAACTCAATAGCAGAATGGATCTAAGTTGTGACTTCTCATGTTGTAATGTGGACATGTCATGTTGTATAATGTCTTTTGCCAACGACACTATGTTACACAGGAAGTACATTCTAAGGGACAAGATTGTCATGCCATTGTCAACTACTGCTAAAGCCTTTTCTCAATTAGCCCTTTCAATTTCATGCAGCCTTTCAGCAACTTCCTGCTGAAAAATATCCATATTTCATTGTATATTGTATACAAGAAGCTTTTTTGATGTGGTTTTTGAGGACCTAGTTTCTTTGTCATCAGAAAGAAGGGACAATTGTTGTTTCACCTGGGTCAATGTTGAGGCTTTTATCCAGTCAAGGCCGAGCTTCCCAACACTGTAAGTTGTCACCATCCATAGTGTTCTCTCTGCATGTAACGCAGGTCAGGCCTGCTGATCTTGAATACCTCTTTGTTACCCAGGAACCGTGTTTGACACCCGTTAGTATCTAATGGTTAAACTAACCATCCCCTCCAATTGGTGTCTGATGAATTGTACATGCCATAGTATGGTGTCTAATGTTTCCTCTTTCTATTTTGTAAACTGCTACCAGTTTTCAAAACGTGCGAATGTTGGAATGTGTGGTGTGTTCAAATCCTTTATCTTAGCTCAAATAAGAAATTATGTTTGTTGCATAGTTTTGTTTGGGAAAATCCCCTGCTGTGGTTTAAAGCATGCTCTAAACAACACCTTGTTCCCCTGAACCTTCCAATCTCTTGTCACCCAAATTGATTATACATTAATAGTGTCCCTCCAAAAGTCAAACCCATGTGTGAACAGTTGGGAAATAAAGGAAGCAGAATAAATCGGTTTGGTGTTAGTTAGCATATATTTTTTTGCTGGTGATGGTGCAAGCTTAAAATAATAAGACACTGGCTCTAATGTCTCATAACCAGAAAAATAAGCAAACTTTTGCGCAAATGTTTTTGAACTACCCCGTGGTGGAGTAGGGCAATGTTCCCATTTGTGTGTATTTAAAAACAGCACATAGAGTACTTGCGTTATGCCATAAATCATGAATATAATGTTGAAAACAGAACATTTCATTGCAATTAGATGTGCCTTCGTACAGATCAACACACGAAAAAACAGAAGAATGTCCCAGATATTCTAACATTTAATACACTGAATCAATATCCAAATAATCAGAGATAGTATTATGGGTGTTGTCATTCAACAATAATTCAAACAAATATGGAGTTGAGTAGGACCATACACATAATATGATACCCTATCCCAAACAATCCCATCTGGAACTGTAACAGCTCAAATGTTCACCTGGGAAAGGTCTCTTCATTTTTTGTGTGGTGAGGAATGTGGTTTTAGAACAAAGTTCACCAGTTGTACAGTAGAGCATTCCTGTAGAAGCAGGAAAAACTATCACTAAACCAATACAAAGGACAAGGAAAAGTAACGCAATTGTAATCTAAAGATGTAACCATGGAGGAACAAAGTATGTCTTTTTCAGGCAAAGATAAAAAACACAGTCTTATCTGAATCGGTAGAGGTAGTGCTGCTGGTGGATCAGATGAATCTGACGAAAAGTCATCAAAGTTGATGAAGTAGGCAGAGGCAGTCTGATCTATTTTGAGCAGTTCTGAAAAATCTGTGTTTCTGTACAAGTCGATTAAAATATTTGTTGTAGTAACAGGCTGAAGGGATACTTCATTGTTGGTTTCTACTATCTCCCATTGGAAAGATTATGCTTGTTCAGTTATTAAAGCATCCATCCAAACTTCCTGTATGGATGTGAGAGGAGGCACACAACTACTCAGGAGCCCACACGTCCTACCACTTAGTTTGATCAGATCAATGGAGATAAATCTCTTGTTTCAGCAACCGGCAGGAGGTAGAATAAGTACAGTTATGGTACCTTCAATGGGCAGGGCAGGTACTCTGTAGGATGTCTTGTATTCCTTTTGCCCACTTTTTCTCTCTGACCAGATCCCAAATCTTCAGGATCCAACCAGGAGCTGCAGGCACTTCCTTCTCTTCACCAGTGGTAGTGCATTTTACTTGGACGCTGATCCATTCATCCCGGAAACTATTCAGTTCCTGACGTTCATATAGATCAAATGGTGTTTTCAGCCATTACTGTGCTGGAACTGTCAAGGTCTGGGATCCACATTGTTAACCCAAACAGGATCTCATAGGGTGGCTGACCATCCAGGGATTTTCTAGGTAGGTTGTTAAGTACCCTCTGGACCCCAAATAGATGATAAACTGAACTGTGACCTGATTCTAGTACCCTAGTTGTTAAATATTTTGTCTCATTTTTTTCTCTCAATGACTGAATCTTCCTCCGGATGGTATGGGAAGAAATACACCAGGGTCACACCCAAATATCCCAGGGTAACTTTGTAAGCCCTGTAGGTGAACCCCCTCCCCTGGTCAAAATGTAGTTTGCCTACTGTGTATGTACCGATAAAAACTCACAGATCCTTTATAAAAGTTCAGGCATCAGCCTACCCCTGTGGCTAATGGCCAGAGGAATCAACAACAACAATCCACTGCAACCAAGATATACTTGTAAGCCCCATCTGATGACAAAGGGCTGCAATGGTCGAAAAAAACACAGGCCAGAGGCTTGTTTGAGATCAGTAGAGGTGTCTGTGGTGGACCTGCCATGGTGGAACCCTTCATCTGTTAGCAGATGTTGCCTTTGAGGACAAAGTCCTTGGTCTGTTTAAAGAGACCTGGCCACCAATAGTATTGCTGCAATAAGGAAATTGTAGCAGCCACCCCTGTGTGTGCAGACCCTCATGTCAGCTAGAATTAAACATAACCAGTGGTCTGTCTATGGTATTACTCTATCCCCCACTCCAAGAATGTCAGCAAATGGTATGTTTTGTGTATCTAAATTGTAGGAGTACTTGAGTGGAAAGCCTTTTTGCTGGTGAGTATCATTGCATGCAGCGTTGACAGCTGCATGATGTCTATATCTATTCTCATTCTTGAATAAGTAATTGCATTGATTGCAGCAGTTTGCACTGTTGCTTTTGTGGCTTCATCAGCCTTGGAATTCCCTGCAACGTGTATGCCAACCCATTAGTGAAAAAGGTATGCATTACATGAGTCAGTGGCAATCAATCTTACAGCTTTGCCACCTGTTCCCAAAGCATATTTTGGTGGATTGTGTATCCGTTTTAATCTCTGAATCCATTCTAGCTCATGTAGTTTAGAAACTCATTATAGGACTGGACACACTAATACGAATCAGACACTATGAGTGTGAGGAATCCGGGATCTGTATTCTCCAGTGCCAGTATTAGAACCTTAAGTTCAGCCAACTGCGCAGTGCAGTCACTATGTGACTGCGTATAGGTTTTCTGAGGATGGAATTCTCCATCCTGTACACGCCTCTTCACAGCAGCGCTTGCTGCTGAATATTGGTGCTTTGTCTCTATGGCAAACTGTGCGGAACCATCAGTAAATATGATGTAATATTACTGATCTAGACTCATCATATCATTAGGCAGATGATATTCATGTTCATACTGCAGAAAGGCTTGTGTTTGTAGTGTAGAGTCAAATCTGTAGTCTACATCTGTTGCAGTGAGTGAATTAGCCCATTGTATCGAAACTGGATGTAATGATTTTTATTTTGGAGCACTCGCTTTCATGATGGCCTCTAGGGTGGGCACTGGGATCACAGCAATAATTCGTTTTTCCTGAACCAGTGCTCTCTGCCTCACCAACACGGTCTAAAATACGGTCAGTATTTTTTGTGCCAGTGCAAAACGCATTTCAGCAATGGTGTATAAATGTGATTTATATGCAATTGGTACAGTGCATCTTCATTGAATGTAAGGTAGGTGTACCCTGATGCGAACGCAATTACGTGATTCACCAAGTTTGTTGTGCTTACACGTTTGTGTAAATCCTATAAAGCTAGCATGTCAGCTTGAACTGAACATAATATTTGTGTATGTTCAGTGCTCCAGTGTCGTAATAGCACACACTTCTCTAGGAAATGTGTTGCAATGCTCTTACCTTCACTTGACAGCTCATATCCCAGAAACAGGACATTGAGGTGGCCCATGTGAGCAAATCCCAGAATTATGAGATCCACTATTGCACTGAAAGGTCATCATGCATCAAATATATGTCATCAGCAAAGGATAATGCCTGGTCATCAACATTTTGTAAATGTTCAGCTACTTGAGCTGAGAACAGCCCGGGGCTATTCTTATAGCCCTGAGGCAGTCAACAGAATTGCCTCTGAGAACCCAGCACGCTGAATGTGGTCACATTCCTGCTTTCAGGCACTATATTTTGGCAGAAAAATCCATTTGAAATATCTAGTGGGGTTTTGTATTTTTATGTTGTACATTAGGGCACACTGTGAACGTTTTGTATTGCGATTGTGTGAGTAGCTGTGTTTAAATGTCCGTAATCTAATATTCAATTATATGAATGATCTGGTTTCATCACAGTAAACAAGGGATTATTCATTGAAGAGGTGCAACTTTCTATTACACCCTGGTATTCAAGTTGTTGGAGAATTTCCCTAACTTTTTTTTTTGACTAATGGGGTTTTGCCTTTAAGGTTGTGGGCCTGACATCAGTGGCATTTCATGGTATGGTGAACCATCATCACACCCACTGAAGAACCAGAACCTTTTGGGCCTGGCGGTGCAGGGTTCGCCTTAATCTCCTGGGTTCTCCTGCTTCAGCTAACAGAGACACGGGGACACTCTGTCTGCGTAAAAGATCAGATTTTATTAGCTGCAGCTAGTACAGTTGTCCTAGAAGTACACACGGTATGTTCTCAGGAGACTGCCACTTCACTCCGTGGCGCACAATCTTTTATAGTACATAGGTGACATATACATTAACCAAGATTACTCCTAAAACATACATGAAAAACCAGTAGGAATAGTCTAAAAGAAAGTCAGAGCCAATAGAAAAAGTCGGAAAACAAAAGTATCGAGTAACTCGAAGAAGCCTCTCCTCCAACTGTGTTTGCCACCCCTCCCACAGGTTAAGGTATTAACATGTCTGTAACTGACTTGCAGGTGGCGAGATACGTTCGTGTGTTTTGGAGGACAGTTGTGAAACGAGAGAATACGAGCGGAGGACAGCGAAGGCCAGAAGATAAGATAAAATCAGGAGAGAATAGTGTGAACCAACAGATAGTTAAGACAGGGATTAGAAAAACCAGACAGGGATTAGTGTACTCGGCCAGTCTCTAACACCAGCTTTGTAAACAGAGGCACAAGGCTATTTTGACACAATATTGCAGGAAAAGCAGAAAAGACTTTGTTTGTCGTGCTGCCTGAGTGAGGGCAATACAAAATGGCGGTGGAGCACAAAATGGCGGCTCAATGCGATCGTGATTGAAAATCGAATTTCCTCAGACCCTCCTTTTGCCAGAACTCAGGCAAGATACACAGACTCATGTTAATCTGAGTCGATGTCGATAGCCATGAAGTCATCGAGCTGTTGCTGTAACATCATTCTAATATTCTCTGTTCTTTGTGTCTTGGGTTTTGGGATGCACATAGTAGCACAAAGGTCGCAGATGGCGGGACCACAGTGCATACAAAGACAACAAGAGAAAACGATGGCTAAAACCATACCAAGAAATGTTAGCACTTTCCAACCCCATTTGGACAGTAGTCCTCAAAACCATCCCAATAACGACCAATCTCCTTCGTCCTGATGAATCGACTCCGAGATTATGTGTAATTTAGAGATGGCCTGGTATACTGTCGGAGCATCATCAGGTATATAAATACAGCAACTTGATTTGATCAATTTACAGACTCCACCACGATCTGCAAGAATAACATCTAAGGCAACTCGGTTCTGCAAAGTCATAAGGCGATCCGCCTGTAGTTCTGCTGTAATATTACTCAAAGCTCCTACAGTGATGTCTATGGTAGTCTCTACAACACAAACGAGTTGTCTCATATTCCTACTGTTTGCCATAGGACCCCAAAAAGGAACAAATCCTTTAACGAAGTCTCCTCCCTCTTGTCCTGCTGTATCTTTGGAATCAATAATTCCTCTGCCATATCTGTTTCTATGGAAATTTGAAGAAGCAGTGTATGTAGGGGGAAGAAGAAAAGCTATATAGCAAGTTCCAGAAAAATCAGTTGGCAACCACGTATAGGCTCTATCGTGACAGATGAAATACGTGCCCTGAGATGGCACTAACGGCGGCGAATTCTGAGATGAGTGGATGTATGTATGGGAACAAAAGCTTTTTCTCTGTTCGGTGTCAGTAATCTGGCCATTTATTTGCAAACAAAAATTGCCTCGATGAGGTACAGTCCAAATTGGTGGAGATGTTCCCTGTTTAACCTTATCACTAAGGCTAGTGACATAATGAGTGAAGTTCCAATTAGTATATGCTTTTCTCTCATCAACAGAAATTTTACTGTTTTCCATGATTTTGGCCATAGCTACCATTCCCTTTATCAATGAACTATGACTGAAATCTGGTCCACCAATATAGGAACTGACAGGTCGTTTAAATCGGCTTTGATAAGCATTAGAGAAAATAACAAAATAAGCCCAAGCAGAACCTTCATAAGAGAACGGAAGGACTAAATATGGCATCCCTTTTTCTGTGGTATGAGGCATTAGTCCACATACCCAACAATCGATTGTATTAATTACTAATTGGTGTTGGTGTAATAACTGGATAAATGAATTGTTGTAATATTCAATTCTTCTAACGAGTTCATGTTGAGGAAGTGTATAAAATAGATGCGGAGAGATAGTAGAATAAGAAGGCACAGTAATAGAAGAAGGGACAACTTTTTGCTGCATAGCATGAACAATCCAACCTATACACGCCAACAAAATACACAATAATATAAAAACACATAAAGTTATACCACAACGACTGTATATTATTTTATAATAATTGTCTTTCATTTTGTTCTTTCTCTCTCTTTCGCCTAATGTAGTTTCCATCTTCTAAATGGATGCTCACGGCAATCTTCTTTAATCACTTGGTCACGATTGTCTGCTGTCCTATGACACTGCAAGTCCTGCAGGCCTATTGCCACTACTCAGGTCACAACCAAGACTCCTACCGTGACCCTCCAACCGGGATAGAAACTACATGGAAGAGAGAATCTTAAGTTTTCTTCTTCAATCTAGGTCTTAAATCGTGAACCTTATCAGGTACAGTCTGATCCTGAAACAATGTTCGTGGATTTGTGGTATTCAGACGAAAATGTGGTGGTACAGCTTCTTGGAGAATGTCGTCATTTTCTTTTTCTGACAGTGTTCCATTCAAGCGTACATCACTAAAAGGTATGAATCGGGGAACCTTCTCGCTCTCAGAGTCGCTTATACCCTTACGGACCCACTGATCAAAGGGCAGAGGCAAAGTAACCTTCTTGCAGTGCACGCCATGGATCCAGTTCTTCTTTCCTTCAACTTTTACTGCTGTATGAGTAGCTAGGAGAACCTGACAGGGTTCTCTCCAGCGAGGCTCCAAATTCTTCGTCCTTTGGAAATTCTTCACACAAACCCAGTCACCTGGTCGGATGGAATGACCTGAGTCTGTGGAGGCCTCTGGCAAAGCGCTCTGAACCTGTTGATGGAGAACACGCAATTTAGTTGTGAGGTCGTGCAAATAATCAATCAACATTGGATATGGCAAGTCTGAATACTTTTTAGGGCGAGGGACTCCCCATATATTAGCAGGGTGTCCAAAAACTACCTCATAAGGGCTAAGTCCCAAACGAGAATGTACAGCCGTTCTAGTGGATAGAAGAGCCAAAGGTAAGGCATCAGGCAAACTAAGGCCTGTACTAGCCTGTACTTTAGCAAGTTTGAGTTTTAGAGTGCCATTATAGCACTCCACTAGACCCGCTGACTGTGGATGATTTGCCGCATGGAACTTCAGTTTTATACCAAGACCTGCACAAACTTTGTGCATGACTTGGCCCACAAATTCGCTCCCATTGTCGCTCCAGACAATGCGCGGCAAACCAAATCTAGGGAAAAACTCTTTAAGGAGTACTATGGCTGTAGATAAAGTATTGTCTTTCAGGGGGTAAGCCTCTATCCATCTGGAAAAGGCACATACCACCACTAGAACATATTTGAGATTGTTACATCGTTCCATGTGAATGTAATCGATTTGCAACACCTCAAATGGATAGGTCGGAGGAGCAATATGACCTGCTGGAGTTGGGGTTCACTTTCCTGGATTGTACATTAAGCAAATAATACAATGTTTCACTACATTGTCTGCACATTTTGGGATTCCTTAGTTTTGCCACACTGGAGCCAGAAGCTTGCATATTCCTTTCTCACTTAGGTGGGCTGGACCATGCGCCATAGTAACTACAGGTAGTACAGAAGCATCTGGTAACAGCAAACATTGGTGCTCGGACAATTCCACCCAACATCCCATCTCGTCTAACATTCCTGTACTTTCTTTCCAGCTTCTCAATTCTTTTTCTGTAGCCTCTTCTTGAATTGATTTCACACTTTCTACTGTGTCTTCACACATTCCTTTTTCTCTGACCCAATTTGCAGGGCCCGCAACATACATGCGACTTGTAGCATCTCTGGCTGTCTTTTTCGCTACCTCATCCGCAAATGCATTCCCGCGACCAACCTCGTCAACAATCTTCTTATGTGCGCTACACTTCACAATTGCTATCTGGGTAGGCAAAGCAAGAGACTCAAGAAGGTCAGTCACCAACTGACCATGTTGTATCTTAGTGCCGTGGGAAGTAAGAAATCCCCTTTCTTTCCACAAACGTCCAAAATTGAACGTTACACCAAAAGCGTACTGGCTGTCGGTATACACGTTCACTCTTTTTCCTTTGGATAACACACACACTCTGGTTAAGGCCATCAGTTCAGCTGCCTGAGCTGAATTATGTCTGATGCGTGCTGTTTCCATGATTGTATGCAAGGTAGTAACAGCATAGGCTGAAGTTGTCTCTCCATTAGGAAGCTTAAAACAAGAACCATCTACCGATAGCGTTCCATTCCGATTCACTAATGGCGTATCTGTTAAGTCAATTCTACCCTTTGTCTCTTCCTCAGTACGGAAGAAACAATCATGTTGTTCGTGAACACCTTTCTCTTCTGGAAGAGGCAACAAAGTAGCTGGATTTAAAGTATTACATCGTTTGATATGCACGTGACTAACCAAAAGCGTCAGCTCATATCCAGACAAACGAGCACTCGTAAGATGCTGTGTTTTTGTTCTGTTTAGCAAAGTATCCACTGCATGTGGCACCATAACAATGAGAGTATTATCTAGCACCATTCCAGCAGACTGTCGAATAGAAATTGCTGCTGCTGCTGTCGCTTTAAGACAATTAGGCAATGCTTTAGCTACTGGATCCAACGTAGCCAAAAAATAGGCACATGGTCATTGTTTATCTCCAAATCGCTGTGTTAAGACTGACAACGCACAACCTTCTCTTTCATGAACATAGAGCGTAAAAGGCTTACTGTAATCAGGAGTACCTAGCACAGGAGCGGAACACAGAGCAGCACGTAAGTCAATAAAACTCCTCTGACACTCGTCAGTCCATGGAAGGGGCTGAGGCGTATCTTTCAAAGTGAGTGCCAACAAAGGTTTGGCCAACAGAGAGAAGTTAGGGATCCACTGTCTACAATAGGAAGTAATGCCTAGAAAGGCACGTACCTCTCTTTGTGTGGATGGTACAGACATTTGCGCAATTGCTTGGATACGTTCTGGGGTTAATCGTCTTCCCTCCTTTGACAAGAGATGACCCAAGTAGGTAACCTCTCGGCGAACATATTGCAGCTTAGAAGGTGAAACCTTATGATTAAGATTGGATAAGTGTCGCAACAATGCAACCGTCACATTCTTACATATATCCTCTGAATCAGCAGCGATTAACAAGTCGTCCATGTACTGAATGAGAGCAGCACCAGACGGCAAGGAAAAAGCATCAAAATGACATTTCAGAGCTTGACTATAAATAGAGGGACTTTCACAATAGCCTTGAGGTGCACGTTTGAATCGGAAGCTTCGGCCTCCAAGAGAGAAGCCAAAAATGTCCCTACTCTCTTCAGCAATGGGAATACTAAAGAAAGCATTTTTCAGATCGATAACAGAAAACCAAACCGCTGTAGAAGGTATCATCGTCAACAACGCAGTAATATCTGGGACAACAGGAAACTGTGGTACAACAATTTTGTTTATCTCCCGAAGATCAATTACCAAGCGATAAACAGGAGGCTGAGAAGGAGCAGTGTGTTTAAGAACAGGAAGAATAGGGCTATTACATATGTTACCTCTCGTTTCCACAACTACATCCTTCTGAATCAAATCATGAATGATTTCCAAAATCGCTCTTTCACCTCCAGTGGAATTTCTATATTGAGGAACGCGTGACAATTCAGCATTAGGTTTGAGAGTAACAACATAAGGTGGAATTTCAAGACAACCAACATCATTTGGACCCGTGGCCCAAAGCGTTGTAGGAAGAGAAAGCAATTCAGGTGGGAATTGATCTTTTGACAAATACATTGGAGAAGTCAGTTTCTGTCCTAAAGTAAGATATACACCAGAAGGAGAGCAATATATCGCTGCATGTAATCTTTTCAATAGATCCAAGCCCAATAGATTCTCGCCGCAACCATTCGTTAAGAGAAGCGGAACTTTTAAATCATAAGGGCCAATCGAAATAGGCAAAGGGCAAGAAACCGGATTACGAACTGGGGCGCCAGAAAAACCTACAGATACATTCGTTAAGCCAGACAAAGGTGCCCCAGGGAGTTTTGAATGAATGATAGAACTTATCATCGCACCAGTATCTAAAAGAAATGGCTCTGAAACCCCCATTGTAGAGACATTAACATAAGGTCCATTCTGATCTACTGGAATCAACACAACTCGCTCACTTTGTCCATGGCTGTCCTAGTTAACATGAAGACTTTCATTCTCGCCTTCAACATAACAATCCTCATTGTAATACTGTGTAGACCGAACGTTTTGCTGATCAAAGTAGTTCATGGAATTAGAAGGAGGAAGGGAACGCTGTTCTTGGGTCAACATACCTCGACCTCTACCTCTGTTTGCTGACTGGAGGCCACCACGACCTCGTGGAGCAGATAGTGTCCCATTGCGCTGCAATAAAACCGGACAACTATTCTTAAAATGACCTTCCTCCCTACAATAGGCACATTGATTAGGATCTAACAAAGGTCTCTGAATATATGGCTCAGGCTTTTGATACACTCTCTGAAACTGTGGAGGCTGTTGAAACTGGGGCTGAGCATAACGTGGTGGATAAGCCTGTTGCAAGAGAACCTTAGTTTTCAATTCTTTAGTCTTTTTCTCTTGCTTATCTCTTTCTTCTTTATCTCTATTTTCATAATATTGAGCAGTAGCCAATATCTGGGCTGAAGAGGAGACGGCCCATGAACTTTCAGAGTCTTTCAACTTATGCGATAGCTCAGGTAGCAAATTAAATACAAACTTATCTACAAATAATCGCTGTCCACCCTCCGTAGTCATGTCCTGACCAGTGTGATCAATGAATGTCTCCTCGAAACGAGTGAAGAAATCGGAGACACTCTCATCTTTCTTCTGTTTACACGCAGCTAGTTTATCCCAGTTCACTCTCAAGGCAGGCATCATCATTTTCATTAATGTGATAATCCTACCAGGGAGTTCTAAAATCAAAGCATCAGGCTTTGCACCACCCACTTGGGCTCTATCTGCGGCAATTATAGCATCCCAATCAGCACCTAATTCCTGTGCGTGATTCTCCTTACGAATCCTAGCCCATAACGCTTGTGGGACTACATTTCCCATCAACATATCAATATCTGCTAAATTCATAATGCAGGCATCAACAGTCTGTGACAATTCTTTATAATAACCTGCAAGGTTCTTACGAGGATCCGGTAGAGACTATTTAAGAGCCAGGACTTCAGCTCTTTTCCAGGGCACATGTACCCATATACGCTGGAAGTGAGCAGGAATAGCTAGATTAGCACCTGCTGCTGGAACCTCTTCTCTCCATACTGGAGGAACCTCTCTCATTGGATAATTTTTCAGTGTCAACTTAACTGAGGGATCGGAGTCAAGAAAAGTCTGTGAGGTAAATAAGGTTCTAAAGTAACAAGTGTCTTTACAGCGTCTTCAACCTTAGAACCCACAATGAGTCCCTTATCAAAATTAGCCTGAATATCCAACAGACCCTGAGGAACCGAACCCAAATCCATATCCTCCCAACTTTTAACAAGAGTATCACACATAACATTGAAAACATATCTCTGCGTAGACGCATTCCACTGTGAGAAGGTAGACATAATGTTGGGTGCACTATACCGAGGAGATAAACAGCAAAAACACAGTGGTAGGGACAAATTGCACAGGGAAGTGAAAATAATAATACAAATATCAAACTAGAACCCTTGCTGCAAAGTTGACAGTACGACGACCACTAACGTCGTAATTGATGAACTGAGTTCACCTCATACTAAAACAAACATTGAAAACCGAGCAAAGTGGTTCTGAAGTAGAGCACAAATCAAAGTCCAGATATAATTCAATAAAGTAGTCCTTTGTTAATGCAAGTTGTTCATGTCTTGTCTTTATTCCGAAGTACAATCTTCACTGCATGCCATCAGGCCAAGCCAACACGTGTTTCGTCCTGACAGTTGTAAGCCATGGACTTCATCAGGACTAGAGGCAAAAGAAATAACTACATTTGCAACCTGATTCCAAATAAATACAAGGATTCCATGTTATAGACTTTTTGGTCAAATGGAAAATAATATGTTTCTATTTGAACTCCTGGTAGCCCTCCGATCACGCTTTTTTGTTGTAAGGCTTTGTTTTTGTTTACTCATGACACGTTTACCATTCCATCATGGTGCTTACTGGTGGTGACATATGCTGACCCACGCAGTCCGTTTTCTAATGAGGCCTTATAATCCCATCTCAAGATGGCGCGTGTTATAGACGCCAACGCTATCACGAAAGGTCTTGATTGAGGACCTGATTAGGTCGCCAGCAGGTAAGCGTCGTACTGTTGCTCTACTGTTTAAGACTCTCTATATGAAGCGATTTAGTTTAGTTATATGACCCTGTGCTGATAGATTGTTTATTTAACTCTTTTTTTAGCATTTGCAACGAGTGGCTTGTTACATGAGGATAGGTTACCGTCAAGCCAGTATAGTTATTTTGTTCTCTTACAATGTTAGCTCCCGCTAAGCCTGTAGTACAGATAGGTTTTTATTATTCGTCCTTTTTCATTTAGTTGAGGTTAGACTTGCATTTTGATCGGTTGTGACTTCTGTGATATAAGACATTTAGATAGGTGCCACGTATATTCAACCTTTTCCACCTACACACTCGGTCGTTATATTGTATCTCTTGTCGTGTACCCTTCTAAGTTAAGTCTCTACCCTTGTGTTTCAGGAAGCATGGCTTATACTTTACCTGACCATTCCTAAGAGACTTACTGAGAGTTTTCCAGATTCGACCATTTCAATTACAGTGTACCATTATATTAGGTATGTTCCTTTAATATACGTATTATCTGTTGAGATGTTGGTTATTTTTACTGGAATCTTACATTATTCAATTACTTATGTCAGTGTATTTTCTCCTTAGGATTACAGATGTTGCGTCCAAGTATCCTTAGATTTGTACTTTCATACATTTGAGATTTGATGAACTTTTGGTAAGTGTACTTACTACTAGAAGGTTAGGTTTAGATTGCATGGTCCTTAGCGATTTCTAGGCAGATACGGTTTATTTACGCTATGCCAGCTTCCCTTTTTTACAATTTACTTCTGCTTGCAACTCTGAGTGTACACGTTCTAATTATGAATACATCATGTATCATTGTGACTTATTTTTCTTTACTTTGCTCGGTTTGCACTATACCGAGGACCCTTCTCAATCCATTTACGAGCGAGAGAGTCCAACCTTTCTCGTTCTTCGGAAGCTGGGAACTGACTACGAGACTGTCTTCGAGAAAATGTCGGAGACGCATTTAACGCCTCAAAAAAAGGAGATAAAAGACCAGAGACCGTTTCTGTAAGTTGTTTACACATAGACGGAGGATTTGACATAAGGATAGGGGACAAGGTATTAGGCGAACTAACTGAAGAGAAATCAGTAATTACCGGGGGAGCAGAGGGCAAAGAAGATGAAGGAAAAGGAGTCAAAGGCAAAGCTGGCAGAGGAGGCATTACTTGAGGGGGCAAATGTGGAAGAGCCGGAGCAAGCGGAGGCGCAACTGGCGGCTGAGCAGGCTGTAAAACGGGGGTGCATTAGCACCTTGTACATAGGGCGGAGGCAATCTCAATAGGTGAGACATTAAGGGATCTTCCTCTAAATCCTTTCTTTTATCAGAAGGGGAAGCTGGCAACATCGGATAGCATTTATCTATCGCCATACGATGCTGTCTCTCTGAAATTTCCATTGCATTGTTAACTTCATCATCTTTAAATTGCTGAGCAGCCTGTATAATTGTCATACCCTGTGCTTTCCTATCTCGTTTTTCTTGCTTAATTTTTCTCTGTTTGGCTTCCTTACGCCAAAGGCGGAAAGAGTCAAACATTGCCGGCCGGGGTTTTCTTTTAAATAAAATAGTTTCCAAATTATCTAGTATGTCAGGCTCAAAACTACCATTTTCTGGCCATTTTAGAACACCATCATTCTTTGTGTATCGGATCCATGTCTCGTTAAAGGCAATGGGGCCAACACCATGTTTAGAATAGAGCTCATAAGTGGGCGTTCCAACCGAAGGAATCGGAAAAGAGTCCTCCAGCCGGGAATCCCTATTACAACCAAAGCAACAAAGTTTCTTAAACTTAGTCAGACCAGGCATCGCTATTTCACTGGACTGTTCACAAACATCAAGGGGGTTAACTCAATTAACACAGCACAAATGTACTTACCCCTCGGCTTCGGTTATTGCAATACCCGAATCAAAGACCCAAAGAACCTAAGAACCAAAGAACCATCAGGAAGGAGTAACCACGCTGCAAAAGACCTTCGGACCACTTTCGACATACAAGGGTCGCTTGACGTGGTTCGCGATTCCTCCAGAGTTTTCTTGCGGGGTTCCTCACGACCTTCAGGCAGAACCACTACCTCTGAAGCCGCCCCGCATTGGGCGCCATTTGAAGAACCAGAACCTTTTGGGCCTGGCGGTGCAGGGTACGCCTTAATCTCCTGGGTTCTCCTGCTTCAGATAACAGAGACACGAGGACACTCTGTCGGCGTAAAAGATCAGATTTTATTAGCTGCAGCTAGTACAGTTGTCCTAGAAGTACACACGGTATGTTCTCAGGAGACTGCCACTTTACTCCGTGGCGCACAATCTTTTATAGTACATAGGTGACATATACATTAACCAAGAACACACCCAAAACATACATAAAAAACCAGTAGGAATAGTCTAAAAGAAAGTAAGAGCCAATAGAAAAAATCGGAAAAAAAAAGTATCGAGTAACTCAAAGAAGCCTCTCCTCCAACTGTGTTTGCCACCCCTCCCACAGGTTAAGGTATTAACATGTCTGTAACTAACTTGCAGGTGGCGAGATACGTTCGTGTGAGGACAGTTGTGAAACGAGAGAATACGAGCAGAGGACAGCGAAGGCCAGAAGATAAGATAAAATCAGGAGAGAATAGTGTGAACCAACAGATAGTTAAGACAGGGATTAGAAAAACCAGACAGGGATTAGTGTACTCGGCCAGTCTCTAATACCAGCTTTGTAAACAGAAGCACAAGGCTATTTTGACACAATATTGCAGGAAAAGCAGAAAAGACTTCGTTCGTCGTGCTGCCTGAGTGAGGGCAATACAAAATGGCGGCGGAGCACAAAATGGTGGCTCAATATGATCGTGATTGAAAATCGAATTTCCTCACCACATGGCTGCGGTATAACGCAGGAGCTAGTGCTAATGCCCACTGCTTGGCGTATGAATGTTAAACTGATTCAGGAATGAAGTCGGAAAAAGCAGGAAAGATTACTATTTCTCCGTTTGGGCAAACCATCACACATTCAGGTGGCCAATCCTTTTCAGACAAAAGAATATCATAGCTCAATGACAAGTCTTCCCAAAACAGACCATTCAAATTTCTAGGTATGTACCCATCCAGCTGGGGTTTTATTTTGTAAAAACGATGTGGGACGCTTACCCTAGATTCAGGTGTTACCACCTGAAAATATTCACTTAGTGCTACTCCCACCAGGCAATCCATCAGGTTCTGGTGAACTATTGTGACCTCTGCTGCACTGCCCACCATGGTCACTGCACATTTCCAGCTCAGAAGTAGTGCCCTCAATATCCGTGGCATGCTTGCCTTATGGTCCAGCTACCTTTTTATTTTTTAATTGAGGTTTGGATGTTTTAGGTTTGTCTTTCTGTTTAATGATGTAGTCAGATGAGCATTGTGAGCCCTTCTTCAGTTTCACATACTCCAACAATCTGCGCTCTGACCATCCACCTCTCTCCGAACATTTTTTGGATGACTCCTGAAAGAAGCAATACAAATGTATATCAGTATCTGTTGCGGGGATTCTGCACATACACAGAACTATGCACAGGAAAACAGGACCTCAGTGTACAGGGGCTGAACCTTCCTACCACCTTAGTACCCAAAATCCCAAAACCGACTAGCTATAGTGTCTCATTCGTTCTCCTACATAATCACAAAGCTACAAATGATTAAACAACCCTCCCAACTCTCGCAGGAATTGTGGTAGCAAGACATGCCCTTTCGCTCACTCACTTATACTTGTCTACAATAAGATTTGTCAGAGTCACTGTTATAGTTCAAAATGTTTATTTTAACTAACGTGCTCTATAGTACAGTATACAAGCCACTATCAGTAGCCAAATGCATAAACCTAATACAGTTAGCATTGCTACAATTCCATAGAATATAAAGGGGGATGTCATCATATACAGACAGTGGAAAAAGGACTAACCCCCCTCCCCTTGGTAAGGTGAAGTTTAATATATAAAGGAAGATCTCTGGGCTCTGTAAGCAGACCACATACTGTCTAGATGGAAGTTTTACATCATAGATACTGGATAGCTTTTCTACCCGGAAAGGTCTCTCTCCAAGTGTGTGTATTGAACAACATGCGTCCCCGTAATATCAAAGCATGAGTTTCCAGCAGCGCAGCTGTGTTAGCATGTTTTGTCTACGCCATTAAGGACTGACCAGAACAGAATAACAAGGGGCATTGTTTATCGACCTTGCATATCGTGTTCAGACTAAACTCCAGGAACAGGCAGAGAATGCAGAAAGCAGACGGTTCTCATGTAAAAGGCACAAACAGAGCAATGAGCAAAATAAAGTCATGTAAGCAGCATCATAGCAGCAGAGCTCATGCTAACTTAGCAATGTCGAAATTGACCCTAATGGCCATATAACATATCCTAATACCTGCCAGGCGGTCTTATCACAGTTACGCAGGTTATAGTGTTTCTCAGTGGATTCCAGTGATTTAGTTTTGTCTTTGTTTTTCTTACTATCCCACTTCTTCTTTGTAAAATAATTAGTTGCTTGCTTAGAGTTATCTTTTTCAGAATTTCTCCTCAGTTGTGGTTTACCAGGTTTGGCTCCCAAATTATCTCTACCTAGGGGCTGATTCCGATTCCGGCCGCAAAACAAACCGACCGACACGGATCCGGACCGAACGACGACCGATATGGACAAGCGCCGTACGACCTGTGCAGTACGATGCAACACATGTGAATTACAACCGACACGTACGGAATACAAGCCGTACTACCGAGCCATACGGAAAATAGTGATCCGGCCGGAAAACCGACGTGAATATCACTGACCGACACGAACCCGGAATGAAGCCGACCTACCCATACCTGCGACATACGATTTGCGCAGTACGATCCAATGCGTGCAAAACCAGACCGAGTCGCACCGAGAACAAGCCGCACGACCGACATTCACAGACAACCCGGCACACAAGCAATAGAGACCGCCGCGAACGACGCGTACCAAACACAGAAGACAGGCAGCGTGAACGAGGCGGAGAAGCCCGCACGAGACAACAGCAGCATCCGTTTCCGTCACACGAACGTCTCCTTCATGCCTACAAAACACAAAGGAAAAAAGACAAAAAAAGGACCAAACAAGCAATGACAAAGCCAATAAATACCAATTAAAAAACATCGGACAAAGACACACCCACCACTCCAACTATATAAAGGACTACAATCACTACCATCATCCCTTGCAAACAGGAAACACAGCCAGCAGCAAACACCAGTAAACAGCAATCACAGACACACTCACAACTCACCCATCACACAACTCACACACCATCAGCACCTCATACAAAACCACACACACATACACCCAGCAAAACCAACACCAACCCACCATCACTTGCACCCTCACACAAACATCCCTCACCACCACCACCCATCACCATGCCTCCAAAGAAGAATCCAAAGTTCACAGATAGTGAGTTAGAAGTGCTGGTAGACAAGAGCATCAGAGTGGAGCCACATTTGTTTGGTACATTGGTCCAAAGGACCCCCATCTCACAGAAAACAAAGATGTGGGCGAGGATTGTGGACAAGGTGAACGCCCAAGCACCAGCAAGGCGCACAAAGGACGACATCCAGAACAGGTGGAATGACGTGCGCAGGAGGGTCAAGAAACTCATCGAAAAAGATCACGCCCTGAGTCAGTGCACCAGCAGTGGCCCTCCTGCCAAACCAGTCTACTTCAGGACCTGGGAGGAGAAGGTGCGAGACATCCTACCACCAGAGAGCATCCATGGCCTAACAGACATCCCAGAGCCTGGTGAGTACACAAACAACATACTCAAGATTGTGGGACAAGGGGACAGTGAAACCATGCACCGCAAGCAAAGCTACACTAACCAATAGATAATCAGCCCAAGATGTTTATGCCAGTCACACAAACACAATACCTGCCATCTCATAGTGACTGGGAACTGTGTCATGACATGCACCATCCTACAAACAAATAGAGCAAGCCAGTGGCACTAAGCCAAATACACCCTGCCAGACAGTTTGACACCACAAACACACCACCTCACAGTGCAGCTGACTGTCAGGAAGGAATAGTGGGGATGCAGGTGAAGTGAGTGTAGCCAAAAGCATGATGGGGCCTGTAGTCACAGATAATGCTCCCCCTCCTCATTGGCCCATCAAGACCTCTCAGAAACATGCCCACATCACAGGGAGTGGAAAATGACTGACAAGATGGCTGACACTGCGTCCTGCTGTGGGGAGCACAAGGCCCTGCTAGGGCTTGTGTGCAAATCAGAAGCAGGACACCACTGACTGACATCCTGAAAGACAACTTGCACACCCTACAATGGAAGCACGTTTCATGATGGGAAGGAGGACTGACAGCCCTGACCATACTTATCAGCATGGGGAGACACCCCCCCTCAACACAAACTCCACACAACTCACCGGGTACAATGCATTGACGCACACCTCATTGAAATATCGGCAAAAGATATCCCATACTGGGTGCTGCTGTGTGAAGCACAGGGGCTCACTTGGGACTTGTAGCCAAACAAACACCAGGATTTCACTGTCAGCCATCTTGCCATTGCTGTCTCGCCCCCTCACAGGGAAGCAGAGTCAAGAGGGAGGAAGTATGGGCATGCTGGGAAGGGAGTGTAGCCAAGAGTATGAAGGGACTCGCAGTCACAGACAATCTACACCCACCCACATGGCCCAGAAAGATCAAACTGAACCATACTTGCCACACAGTGAGTGGGAAGGGACTGACAAGATGGCTGACACTGGACTATGTTGTGGGGAGAACAAGGCCATGCTGGGAAATGGCCAACAACAAACATCAGAACTTCAGTCAGCCATCTTGCCATTGCTGTCACACCCCCTCACAGGGAAGCAGAGTTAAGAGGGAGGAAGTATGGGCATGCTGGGAAGGGGGGTGTAGCCAAGAGTATGATGGGACTTGCAGTCACAGACAACCTACACCCAACCATATGGCATCCTTTATTTCTGGGAGTTCAGCTGGGCTTGGGAACTTGATATACAGGTCGAGGAATTGCAACATCTTCTCCAAGACATCGCGTAGCACCCGACTAAACATCGTTTGCGACATCCCACCAGCAGTAGCCACAGTATACTGGAAGGTACCAGTTGCAATGAAGTGCAGGGCTGCCATTACCTTCACCTCTGGGGTCAGTGCTGTAGGGTATGTCCGGCCAGGTAGCAGATGTGGCGCCAACTGCTCTGCCAACTCCGCAATCAGTGGCCTGGTGAAGCGGTACCGTCTGATGCAGTTGTGTTCCTGCATGGTTGCAAGGTCTGGGAACGGACGATGGACAGCTGGTGCCCTGCAGTACATAGATGCACAAAGGAAGATTGTCAGTTCATCCACCCATGTGGCCATGACCACCATCACTATCACATGCTAGTTCATGATATTACACAATGTACTGAGGTGTGTGCTGTTGGTCATGGACACATATGTCACCTACAAGACCACCACCTCACATCTCAATTCCACATGTCCATATGAGTCCCATGTAGTGCAATGGTCAATCATCTGGCTGTGTCACCCAACCTATGTGCTGCTGCAATGTTCCAAAAACACACCACAGTGACAATTGGGGCCTCATGTCTCCCAGGCATCACAGATCTTTGCCATGCAGAAACCCAGGCTCCCTGTATTGCGACATAAACACAGCAATGGACATGGCGTAGCACGTACACAACACAAGGAAAGCGTAAGTCCCACAGGTAGTGACCACTGTTGTTCCTGCCAGCCCTACATGTACGTCTTTTAGACACACACCCCATCAAGGTTGATGCATATACCACATGGATGTGGAGATTGTTACCCATTGGGAACATTTGATCAGACACATCTGATACACAACATGCACACAGACTGTAGGTGCACATCAGTATTGTGGCTAAAGGTCTCACTGTGACGTTCATGCCATCACCCCCAGGACACAGGGTGTATGTTACCTGTCCTAAAAATATCCAACCTGATACTGTGGATGTGACTCACACACAAAGGATTCTGCCCCCATGTACACGTGCACAGCCTGGGAGTGGCTGCACAAAGTGCCAGCCAAAAAACCAGATGTGGCCCCCCCAAACACCCAGGAAATGCAGCCTTGCATGCCATGGGACACTGTGTGGCCAATGCTGTAGTGTGGTAGGTGTGCACAGGTGTCCCTATGTGTGTTGCATCCGTATAATAGTCACATTAAAGAGGTCCGATGTGGGTGACACTGCGTACGCATTGCATGGGTCATGTCCGAGCCGTGCGTACGCTTTGTCATTGAATGCAATGCGGTCCGACGCAGGTGACAATGCATACGCATTGAATGGGTCATGTCCGAGCCGTGCGTACAATTTGTCATTGAATGCAATGAGGTCCGACGCGGGTGACATGCGTACGCATTGCTCGGGTCATGTCCGAGCCATGCGTACGCGTTGTCATTGAACGCAATGATGTCCAACTCGGGTGACTATCATGCATACGCGTCGGACAGGCATGGTCCGAGACAGGCGTACGCCTTGGCCATTGAATCGTATTCAGACGGGTGCATGTGTATATTCAAAATACGCGTTGTACAGTCAGTTGAATGAGCTGGCCGCACCCATTGGCTCAGGACTGTCATGGAGACGGATGCGGATTCAAAACTTGTACGAGTTGTGCACTGGAAATTCAGTTGGAAGCCTACAACAATGTTGCAATTTCAAGTGTTCCATGAAGGTATAGATTTGAACGATACGGAAGGCGTGTACGAGTCGTACTTTTAAATGGATTGGCCAGATTCATAGAATGCAACCGTGTTGGACCTATCACTTGGGACACATGGCACAGAGTCTGCCTCTGCAGCACAGATATAAAGCTGGCTGTCCCCCAGGGAGCTCACTTGCCTGCACTACATGCTCCTGGACCACATCCCTGCTACCACTGATGTTGTCTATGCATCCTCTGGCTACTGCTATGGCACGTACCCTGGAGAGGGCCCCAGCCTTCACTGAGGAGGAGAACCAGACCCTGCTGGACGGGCTCCTTCCAGAGTACAGAAAGCTCTATGGGAAACCTGGGGAGCAGGTGAGTGTGCAGTCCACTGCCTTCCTAATTATGCATGTTGTCTGACTAGCAATACAAGCAGTGTGTACACCAGTGGCAAGTATTCTCACTGACTACTTTCATCTCCCAAAGTGTGTAGGTACATGTAATGAATAGTTTTCCTGCTGCTAAAGTGCATTATTGCAAGCTTAAACTATCCAGGCATTGTTAACATGTCAGACATGCAGGTGATTTTTCCTTCCCCATGGTTGCACTACCTGTGTAATTTATTTCCCTTTGTGATGATGACATGTATATCCAAATGTGTGCTACACAAATCTGGGGCATGTGTGTTAATGTACTTTTCACTTTGTCCTCCTCACAGGTTGATGCCCACCAGAAGCAGGAGATCTGGCTGACCATCTCCCGGGCTGTTCGCTCTGTGGGGGTCTACAAGTGCCGGATCCACAACTGCCAGAAGAGGTGCCAGGACCTTCAGGGCTGGACCCGGAGGATAGCTAAAGTCCAGCCGAAGCTGTCACCTCCACGCAGGAGGGGTGGACACTGGACTCTGACTCCCCACATGCTCCGGATACTGGCAGTGGTCTTCCCGGACCTGGATAGGCAACTGAAGGCCAGACAGCAGCAGGAAGGGGGTAAGTCCATGCCTAATCTGTGTACTATGTCTGACATGCTAATAGCAGCCTCTTAGCCTGGTCACACTTCCACATTACGTAGGTCTTGTAGTCCAATACTCAGGTCCCTCAATTGTGTGATGCACCCTCCTCATCTGTTCCACAGGTGTGGCCCCTACAGTCTGTTGCTTGTGTCACTAGGGCACTGTGTCCCTGCAGTCAGCTATCCTTCAGCTACCAGTCAGCATCTGTTCCCGTGACTCTGTTGTGTGTTTCATGGGTGGGTCAATTGTTTACACAATGAATGAGATCTGACATGTGATCTGTGTGTGCCCTTGAGATGTGTACCAATTGCTGGTCTGACTCGCAACATGTGGCTGGGGTATTCCAAACAAACCCATGCAGCAGGGGACTCCAATTTTGGGGCCTCAGGAGTATGTATATCAAGTATGTCACACTCGCTTAGCCACCTGACTACTGTCCAGGGCCAAACACTGTTTCACCTAGACCTGGCCAGTCATGCCTCCTCAAGGGCATTTAGAAACACTCTGTAATCCCACTCCTGTGTATGAAATTGCAGGTTGTGCTTAGTGACATGTGCCCACAGGTGTCTGCCTCTGTGTCATTAGGGTGTGGCTTGTTGTTACGTACAACTGGGGTGTCCATCATTCAGAGGGTCAGCATGACATCTGTGATGTGACTGTGAGAGACGAGACCTGTGTGACCTATAGGTGTGTGATCATCTGACAGCGCACAATGGTGTATGCAACTGTGTCCTTCATGCAGCTGGGTTACATGCATGGCAGACTGTAATGTGTTAATGTACAGGGATTTGTGTTTGCTGAGACTCATATGTCTGATTTGCATGATGTGGGGTCTTCTGGGTCCTGGATATGTTGTTTGCATGGGATGGGCAAGTGCGCCCGTCATCTGCACAGTTCGCTTTACCCCTGAGCTAGGATTGTGAGTCAGTGCATATTGTTGTTGTCTGGATGCCCTGCCCCTGTGACAGGAGACAGTGTTGACTGACTTTCAGGGCATCCCAGTGCCATGGCATTTAACTTGCTATGAGTGAGCCTGCATTTTGTTCAAGTGTGCACCATGCACCCCATTGTGGTATTGCCCATCAGGAAATGGTTACATCATAGTGTGTGTTGCTGGCATGCATCCCAAGCATGAGAAATGAGTCTCTGCCCATCCCTTCATCCGGATACCTGTACTGAGTCAGTAGCAAGAGATGTGCTGTGTGTATAGTGAGATACTCCTACATGTTCACTTACATGTACAACTAATGTGTGGGTGGTGCATGTTGGCACATTGGGGTGTTGGCATCCAACATGCAACGGACATTTGTGTGAAAGTCAAGGAGGGATATGTGTGCCATCGTTGATGTTGAGAATGACAATTGTCTTATCCTAAACAGTGTTGGCACTTTGAGCTGTGTTCAGCTGATGATGCCAGGGCTTGCCCTGTGATGTGATGTACTCACTGTGGTGTGTGCAGTCGGTGAAGAAAACTATGTTGTTCTCTTACTTCCTATTCCTATCCAGAGACATCCACGTCCACAGGAGGGGACAGCTCCACGGACCAGACGGAGCCACAGAGCCTTGCAGGGACAGAAGGAGAGGAGACGGGTGGACACAGTGGCACAGAGGGCGAGTGGAGCCACACAGAGGAGTCGTCAGCACCATCCCCCCCAGCTGAGGGCCACAGCAGCGATGAGGATGACTCCCTTGGGGAGGCGGGTGTCAGCAGACACCAAACCCCAGCTAGTGAGGCTGTTCCTGCCCCCGCCTCCGCCACCACCACCACCACCCCCCTCCCATCGGCTCCCATCCCAGAGGTCCCTGTGGGCTCCCATGTTTGTGAGCATGTCTCCTTTGTGCCAGGCACTGCACCCCCTGACCCTGTGTCCCCTGCTGCCCTGAGTGAGGAGTTTGTGGACTTACTTAGACAGATCCATGTAGGGAAGACATCGATGCTGAAGGTCCTCCATGCACACACAGGTCTGTTGGCACAACTGGTGTCATTCATGAAGGGCATTTCCTCAGGCATGTCTGCCCTACAGAGGACCAATCAGTCCGTGGCCTCCTCCCTGATGACAGCAGTGTCCCTCCTCCAACAGTCCCGCACCCCTCCTACCCCTGCACCACCCACAATTCCTAGCACCCTACCTGTCCCAAGCACAGAAACCCCCAAACCAAGGTCTAGACGTGCACACAAGCAAGCGCAGGGGACTGATTCCACACTCACAGGGGCTGGTTTGCAGACACACACACAGTCATCCACAACCCCTCCGCCGTCCTCAGAGACCTCTCCCTCCCAGCCCCCTTCCCTTGCCTCATCTGCAACCCATCCCCCCAGAAGCTCTTCCTCTGTGACCTTGGCCTCTTCCCCACTGACCCTGCAGATCCTGATTACAAGGGGAAGAGGAAGTCCCCACACACAGAAAGGAGTGCCCCTCACACCCAGACACCCTCCCCCAGGCGCAGTCAGACAGAGACCCCCACCTGCAAGTCCCCCGGTGCCAGAAGAGCAAGACCCCCCGCCACCACGCAGCTCCAAGGCAAAGTCTCCGTCCTCCATCCCCCAGGCCACCACTCCAGAGGTTCCCCCACCACTCCCTGCCTCGGATTCCCCCACCCACAGATACACCATACCCAAAATGCTAAGGCCATCCCCCCTAGCACTTGCTCCTCCACACCTGGTCAGACAGTTAGTGCCACTGATGTGGGGACCTTGTCCCCTCCTGCCCTGCCGACCTCACCTGTCCGCCATTCCGCTCCCATGGATGTAGGCACTGCTTTGGAGTTCACGACCACCCAGTCTGACTTGGGCACTGCAGTGGTGAGCCAATCCACTCCATCTGACCTGCCCACTGGAGTTGTGCCGGCACCCCCACCATCTGACTTGTGCCCCACAGTTGTGACAGCACCCACCACTTCAGTCAGCTCCACTGCAGTGTCTCGCCTGCATCCCCCACCTCTTCACTGCCTCCTTCTGCTGCGCCCTGATCCTGTCTCTGCGGTGCCTGGCCTGTCCCCATGTATGCCCCTCCGAGAGGATGACCCCGGTCCTTAGCAGTGCAGGCAAGCAAGGTGTGACAGTTGTCACTCTACTTCACTCCTTGGCATTTGGACATGGACTGGCCATTGGCCTTCTGTTTGCACAGACGTTTAACTTTTAAAATGCTGAATAAAGCTTTTTTCTTTCTCCCTGGAAACTAGATTTCGCTGTACATTATGTTGATGATGTTTAACATGCTCTTGCACCTGTGATGCTTTGTTTACAATTTAGAATTCTGATGTGTTGCTGTGAGGTACTCCCTGTGGTCCATGAGATATGTATCCTATTCTGGTGGGTATCCATGTCATCCTTTGCAGCTACCTGGGTGTGTCAGGGTCAACTATTTGTGGACATCTCTCTGTGAGCATTTCATTTGCATGGTCACATCTGTGGCTTGCACCCCTGCACATATTGTCACTTCCACATACTTTGTGCTCATCAACACTGGACCTACAGGTATGGGCATCATTGTAATAGGAGCAACTGGGTCCTCTGTGCAACTTGCTAGACATATGTTTTGGGTGTGTGCAGATGACTTAGGGGAGACTCACGTACCCAGGCTGTTGTGACCAGAGCCTTCATTGTGTGGTAACTGATGGCTGACTGACCAAGTGTTCTGCAGACATGAGTGGGACTTGCGGTGAATATGTTTGACACAGCTGGGCTCCCACAGGAGTTGGGTCCCCTCAAGTAAGTGTGTTGTCCAGTGACATGGCCTGGGCCCAAGGTGTGTGTTGTATGAGCATGTGTGTGTGTCCACATCCCTGTTCATACACAGACAGTGTTCCCTTGATATGTTCCTGTTATTGATGCTTGCTGAGTGGTATTAGGTTCATCCCACTACTTTTCCAATGGGCTACCAGATGTGTGGGTGCATGACACACTACTGTTAATTGGTGTATCAACTTTGGGATTTGTCTGTTCTGAGTGGTGATGATGTTGTCAGACACAGATGGGATACAGTGAGGGTCCCTCAATGCACCTGTTTATTTGCTAAATCATGTAGTTGTCCCTAGGTGGTGGTTTTCAGTGATTGAGACATTTGTATGTGTGTGTGACTGCTCCCACTTGTCGGATTCATGGCTGCGATGCTGGCAGGTGTCAGCATGTGTGCCTTGAGGTCATGGCCATGTACCGCATACTGTGCAGTATGTCTGTCATTCTCCAGGGTTGTGAACTGTCCTTGTGTGATGTGTCTGTGCACCTTAGTTCCTCACAACATTCCTGTGTTTGTCATGGGTGCATGTGCAATGTCACCTGTCCATGTGAGCTTCACAGATATACATTGTTGCAGTTCAGGGTGTGTGGTGTTGAGGGTGGACTGATGTGAATGTTTGCATGGGTGGTCCCCTAACTCCCGTTTGTCCATGGATGAGGGGCCATGCTGAGTGATTTGTGTTTGTGTATGTGTGATGTATGTTAGTGGCACAGGACACATGTCTGGGTTTCCCAGTTTGTACGACATCTGCCTTTGTCATCACAGTGGAGGTGTCATGCATGCTTGTGTCACCCCAATGTCTGTTCCCTGGGTGTAGTGGTGTTGTGTGTCAGTCTCTTGCTGTGTTAGTTGGTGTTCATTCCAGCTTGTGTCACATGTGTCTGTTGTGCTCCCTCTCATCTCCCAATGCCTGATTGCCCACTGAGGGTGTCCCAATGATGGTTTACATTTGTATGGCACTGTGTCCACATCTGTGTCACTGTGGTTCAGCCCCCCTCATGTGTTGTGCATTTGCCTGGGGATACTGTGACACACACACACACACATGCTGTGTCAAATGTGCAGTGTGAGTTTGCCTGTTTGTGTTTGTGCATCTGCACCAGTGCATTGGTATTGCTGTTGTGGGCCTTTGTCTGGATGCTGTTTCTGTGATTTTGCATGCTGTCCCTGTGAGTCATATCCCATCATTGTGCACATTCATCCTGGTTGTTAGGTGCCATTGCTGGCATGGAATGTGAGTTTGGAATCTGACACCTTCTGTCTACACATGTTGTTTTGATTGGTGTGTCTATTTTCGAGATGTGTGCATGCTTGGTGATGGTCACTTCTGCTGTGGTGTCATTGTACACTGTATGCATTGTCAGCCCCCATGTGTGGTGCTTGTCTGCACATGGCCGAGAGTGTGTTATGTTTTCACAGCACTGTTAGCCTCACCACATCTCTGTGTGTATGGGACACAACCACTAGTTTGCCCCAGAATTGTTGGATGTGTTGGGAGCAGGGATCATACATGCTGTTTGTTATTTGCAGCTTTGACCATGATGACACTTACCTTTTGGTCACTGTGATGAGGGGGGTTTAGTCCCCATCACCACAATGCTCAACATCTGCTGCATTTTGGAAGCCCCCACTTAACTTCTGTTCTACACAGTGAGGGGGTGTTCTTTTTACATTGCCACAGTGCTATGGTGATGCTTGCCTTGTGTATGTCAAACTCATGTGTTGGTCACACATGTGCTGTTACTTACATTGTATGCTCGTAGCCCTAATCACTGTTGTGGGCATTTGTCACAGACTACACACTGTTGACATGATGTTAGGGGGGATGTATTTTGCAGACATACCTGATGTTGGAGTATGCTGGGTGTGTTGCGCATCACCCATCCTATGTGTGAGAGTGGCAGGGGTGATGGGCAACATCAGCCATATGGGTGGGGGTGGCAGGGGTGATGGGCAACATCAGCCATATGGGTGGGGGTGGCAGGGGTGATGGGAACATAGTCCCTATGGGTGGGGGTGTTAGGAGTGATGGGCAACAGAAGCCCTATGATTAGGGGTGGCAGTAGTGCTGGGCAACAGGACCCTATGGGTGGGGGTGGCAGGGATGATGGGCAACATAAGCCCTATGAGTGGGGGTGGCAGTAGTGCTGGGCAACAGGTCCCCTATGTGTGGGGGTGGCAGTAGTGATGGGCAACATAGTCCCTATGGGTGGGGGTGTCAGGAGTGATGGGCAACATCAGCCCTATGTGTGGGGGTGGCAGGGGTGATGGGCAACATCAGCCCTATGGGTGGGGGTGGCTGAAGTGATGGTCAACATAAGCCCCATGGCTGGGGGTGGCAGTAGTGATGGGCAACATAAGCCGTATGGGTGTGGGTGGCAGGGGTGATGGGCAACATAGTCCCTATGGGTGGGGGTGTCAGGAGTGATGGGCAACATCAGCCATATGTTTGGGTGTGGCAGGGGTGATGGGTAACATCAGCCCTATGGGTGTGGGTGGCAGTAGTGATGGGCAACATAAGCCCTATGGGAGGGGGTGGCAGGGGTAATAGGCAACAGGTCCACTGTGAGTGGGGGTGGCAGGGGTGATAGCCAACATCTGCCATATGTGTGGGGGTGGCAGGGGTGATGGGCAACATAATCCCTATGGGTGTGGGTGGCAGGGTGATGGGCAACATAGTCTCTATGGGTGGGAGTGTCAGGAGTGATGGGCAACATCAGCCCTATGTGTGGGGGTGGCAGGGGTGATGGGCAACATCAGCCCTATGGGTGGGGGTGGCTGTAGTGATGGGCAACATAAGCCCCATGGCTGGGGGTGGCAGTAGTGATGGGTAACATAAGCCCTATGGGTGTGGGTGGCAGGGGTGATGGGCAATATAGTCCCTATGGGTGGGGGTGTCAGGAGTGATGGGCAACATCAGCCATATGTGTGGGGGTGGCAGGGGTGATGGGCAACATCTGCCCTATGGGTGTGGGTGGCAGTAGTGATGGGCAACATAAGCCCTATGGGTGGGGGTGGCAGGGGTGATGGGCAACAGGTCCCCTGTGAGTGGGGGTGGCAGGGATGATGGCCAACATCAGCCATATTGGTGGGGTTGGCAGGGGTCATGGGCAACATAAGCCCTATGGGTGTGGGTGGCAGGGATGATGGGCAACATAGTCCCTATGTGTGGGGGTGTCAGGAGTGATGGGCAACATCAGCCCTATGTGTGGGGGTGGCAGGGGTGATGGGCAACATCAGCCATATGGGTGGGGGTGGCAGGGGTGATGGGCAACATGAGCCCTATGGGTGGTGGTGTTAGTGGTGCTGGTCATGTAACCCCTATGGTGGGCTGTTTTTAGTGGCCAGGATGTGGATCCCTTGTGTGTGTGTGCCATTTTGTGGGTACGTGTTGTTTGTTTATGTGTAGGTGTCTGACTTACCGCCTGCCCCGTCGGCGTCGGTTCCTGATCTGGTCATAGATGTAGAGTACTGGTATGACCTGCGCGATGAGATTCATGATGTGTTCGTGTCGTACACGCTGCTTGTTGCTCCGTCTCGTACCCGCTGCAAGCTGCTCCGTCTCGTATCCGTGGATTGAGTTGTGGCGCGAATCGTAGCTGATATGCTTGTTTTCCGGTTGCTATGACGTCCCGTACGTGATGACCCGTCCGGCGTGTAGGAAGTACACATCGCACTTGTCATGCCGGAAACTGCTATGGATACTGCTGCCGGGTGACTCGGGTCATCGTTAGGAGTTACGGCTCGGACGGAGAATGGAGCTTGATTCACAGCCTACGTGTCGGTCGTGTTTTTGGCAGTTATGCGCATCGTACTTACTCTACAGGACGGACCAGCTCCGGGTACGTGTCGGTCGCACGGTAAGGCTACGGACAGCTGTCCGACCGGCTATCAGAATCGGCCGCTTAGTGTTGCATAGGTCTCTAGATAATTTTAGGTAATTTGTGTTCCTGTTATTACAGAGCTAGATTCCTTAAACATTGGCATATAGCCACATTGCTGCTTCCCCTTTTATCTTTCTTAACATAATGGCGGATACTGTGGTGAAATTGCTCATCAATTTGATCCCCAAGTCTTCGGCAGGTGCTGCCGGTTCTCATTTTGGATCTTTAAGCACTTCTGCAAAACAGCCAATGAAGAAGTACCATGTGTTCTGGTATATACTGCAGCACAAACTGTACCCCAAATGGTGTAGTCTTCCAGAGGGGGAGCCATTCCCATTGGAAGTAAATTGTTAATATCCTGTGTTTTCCCTGGGGCCCACATGGGTAAACAGCACTTCCAGCGGACTTGTTTTTTATACAATCTAGAACAGACTCTCTTCCCGTCTGATGGGAACCTTACCCATGTCTGTATTTAGTGTTTGTGGGTTAATGCCCTGTGTAGCCAATTGTCCTTGTTCAGCTTGAGCAGTCCACACAGGGATTAATGTTAATATTTGAATAACGAACTGTGTCAAACGTAATGTATATTGGCACTAAATATTTGTATAGTCTACGCAACTGTACTGCTGATAAATTATCAACATCAGGATGTGGTGTGTAATCGGCTAAAAATGGCCATGTTGCTCCCTCATTGCTAAGGGGACCCAGTCTAACATTTTCTGTTGTGTGTGGTAGGACGCCATCCACCCAATTTTTGTGTTCTTGATATGTTAAAGGTTTTTATATTTTTTCATATGATGTGTAGGTGTATAGAACTTTATCTTGTGTGTAGTTGTGAAATTGCCTTGTCATGTTCTCTGCTGCCGGGAAAAGGTAACCCATGGATAAGATACCTCTGTCCTATATGCTTCTTGAGCCTCACCATGAAGGTCACATCTACATCCATTAGTGTGAGACCATGTTTCAATAGTTTCTGAATAACTGCATGCCTGCAGTTCTTAGCAATGTTAAATGTCTCTGTTTCTGGTTCTGACATTGTAAATAATTGAATTCAGAGAGGATAACACAATGGGAAAATCCTTTGAAAAGAACAAGCTTGAATGACCTACAGTGAATACATAGGAGTTACCTAATCAGCTGAGGACGATAGTTCATTCAACTATGGACATCTATGGTTAGGAGGGGTATAGGGGTCTCTTGGTATGCATATGAGAACCACTCAGGCAATCCAAGTAAGAACCCAATCTATCAACGCTGGCAGCGTAATGTCATATGGTTTCCTCTTTCTCAGTAGGAACTCTTAATTTGTTGAACAACATAACATTTGGGATGGTGCCAGACTGATTCATAGCACCCCCTCAGGACATGTTGGGCTATAGACCTGCTAGCTGACGTGTCAACATATGTACCCCTAACCCTAGTAAGGGGAATAACGGTTTGGGCAACCTCAGAACATGACACCCTGACTTCCCAAAGAATCATGGTAGAACCTTTTTGCTCAGTTATTCGTGCTCACTCAGAAAGGAACACAAGAAATACAGTAAGGGGCATTTCAATATTTATTGAATTATTGTGATTCTTGAATAGAATAAATGTGCTGCAATGATTAATAGACAGAAGCAGATAAAAGTAACTAGCATTTTAAAAATTGTAAAAAAGGATACATGATTCCACTTTTGTGCTAAAACAGTGTATATTTGTTGGCATATAAGTACTGGGTATAGTGTACTTCGACTATGCGCTCCCTCACCTAGTTGCCTAGGGCGGGGTTCTGCCAATAATACCCTACTGGATGATCTAACTCTGAATTCCCTGAAGGCAATGTATGTAGGTTCCCGTCTTGGTCACAAGTTGGACATCCCTCCTCGAAGAGGGTAAACAGTAATAAGCTGGGCAGAGACTGATGACCTCAAAATGACAGCAGTGTGCTCCTCTAATTTTAGCAAAGAATTGCATGTGTATTTAAAATAACATTATCTGTGCTTCCATATAGAGAAATGTTTTATTGTCTTTGAGATGGTCAAGTCGCCTCATGGACAAATAACAAACAACAATATTTGCACAATGTGTGCTCCAGCCTTGTACTAAATGTTCAAGGTGTTGTAATAGTGTACTTACGAAGTGGAATTGTAAGCAATGTGGTTTCAGTGAAACTAATCCTGAACTGTCACCCAAGCAAATGTTTGTCAAAAGTCCTTGTGTAAGAAAGAAGGCAATTTAAGAAACGTGTATATGTAAAATAGCGGTATTTCTTCCTGGGCCTAACCTAGCCATGTGACAATTGAGGTAGCCTGGAAAATCCTTAGCCTCAATCTTCTGAAGGGTACCAAAGCTTTGTAACTAGTTTATATAAGGAAGCCATCCTTTGATGTGCAAAGATGTTTCTTTCTAACATTCTCATGTTACCATGTCCAAGGAGAGTTACCTAGATAGATTTGTGTACTGGGATCTATGAAGCTATCTGTAGCCATCCAACATTTATGTCTACAGCATGCACGTTAATTTAACAACATGTCTTGGCTATCCAGCACTCACACACACACATCCATTACCTTGCAATGACATCACATGGTTGATTCCTTGTCTACATTCTACACAACAGACAGCAGAATTCCATTAATAGGTGAAGGGTTCAGAAACGGTCTGTGGGAAATGATATAAAGTGAACATTAAAGTGAGCAATCAGAGCTCTATTTAAGACTCAAGGTCATATCACATAAAGCAGATGACTCGTGTCTTAAATACAGGAAGAGTTGGATCATCACTATATTATGAAATTACCACCTTAAACAGTGGCAAATAATTGTTTGTCACAGGAACTTTCAAGGTGTGTGTTGCATTTAGCCAGAGATTTAGCAGTATTTGTTGACATATGTAAAGTAAACAATAAGGGTGGGCTAAAAATTAGATTCTGCTTGTAGAATTGGTGGAATTTGGTCACTCCGCATTGCTCTCTTAACGCAGAGTCCTGACCAATATCTGACAATTCCCGTGTGGCAGAATTTCACTCTGTTTGAGCAATGGGATGATAATAGGAAAAATGAGATGTTCCAGAAAGTGAGTTGTTGGCAAGCACTATTTGGCAACCCCTAGCATGGTTTCCAGTCACTAGGAAGCTTTCCGACACCATTTTCTAATGTGCGCGGTCATGAGCAGTCGTCTTTAGTGGCCTGCTTCTTGAGTAGATTTTCTACTCGAGAGGCAGAAAAATGTACTTGAAATTGGATTTTCGAGTAACTATTCTACCCGAACGGACAATTCAGGTCATTTTTTAGCATGCAAAACAGTTTTCTACTTTCCTTTTTTTCAACAGGAAGGAAGTGCCACAGAGGTTCCAACTTCCTCTTCCTCTCGAGAATGCTCCAGTGCTTTGTCCATCCCGTGGTCACTTTTTGTTTGGATTTATGAGGATTTTTTTTGATGAAGTAAGTTAAATAACCTTTTGATAAATTGTTCATTGATGGAGGACATGTTAAATTGAGGGTGTTCATCAGTATTATTTTGCCTTTTTTGTTTCTTCTTGCATTTCATAATTTGATTGTAGGTATCCTGAATTTCCAGTAGGGGCCTATTTTGGAATTACATTTTTGGTTTTCTATAAGGGAAAACGTTTGCACAGTTTTGGGAGAACTGGAGACCTGGTTTTAAAACTTTTAAAATACATTTTCTCTATTTTCTTTGTGTTGTTCAGGAATTTTGCACTATTATTTTGCTCATTTTACAGTGGGACCTGGTCTGCCCATTGCCACGGCCAGCCAGCTAATATTAGGTATTGGATAAATAAAGAACAAAACAAAAATACAAACCCAAACCCTGAAAACCTGAGTACCCACTGGGATCGTCTCACAATTCAAGCACTTGGGTTCACCCATGGACCCCTGCCCCCACCACGTTCTCAACCTCGGGAGCAAGCTGATTTGCAACCAGCCCAAGATTTCCTGAACACCTCCATCAACTCAGCCACCTTCCATGAAGACTGGAAACGTGCAGAATTAAGGCCCATCCTGTAGAAACAATCCACCAACCCAGCAGAACCAAAGAACTACTAGCCCAACTCCCTGCTCCCCTTTTCAGCAAAGGCTCTTGAGAAAGAAATCAACCAGTAACTCACCAAAAACCTGGAACGCAACAACCTCCTAGACCCTTCTCAATCTGGATTCCAAGCCAACCATAGCACCAAGACAGCCCTGTTCGCAGCCACTGATGACATCAGGGCCCTCGTGGACCATAGTAAAAGCGCAGCCCTTATCCTCCTGCACCTGTCAGCAGCATTCAACACAGTTTCCCATAACATTTTAATCAACAGACTCCCCCACATTGGAATCGAGGGAGACACCCACAAATGAATCACCTCATACCTCGCCAAGGGAACCCACAGAATGAGTATCCTACCCTTCACCTCAGAGCCCAAGAAGATCATCTGTAGTATCCCTCAAGGAGTATCCCTCAGCCCCACTCTCTTCAACATGTACATGATCCCCCTGACCAGCAGCGTCAGATCACACAGAATCAACATCATATCCTACGCTGAGGACACCAAGGTAATCATCTTGCTGAAAGAAGACCCTTCCACCACCAGAGCCAAGATCCACAGATGTATGATGAACGTCACTGACTGGATGAAGGACTGTCTTAAGCTCAATACGGACAAGACGGAAGAAACCCTCTCCATGGGATTCTGCATGGTGGCCTGCTGAATTTGGCTCATCCCCTGCAATGACAGACCACGCCCGCAACCTTCACATCAACTTGGACAGCAAGCTTTCCGTGAATAAACAGGTAAACACAGTCTCATCTGTCGGCTTCCACACGGTATGCATGCTTTACTAGATCTTTACAGTGGCGTAACGAAAGTTGAGGGCCCCTCCCCGCCACGTATACGGAGGGGCCCCCACTCCAGATCTAATCAGAGCTCTTGGGCCAGAGTATTGTGCTGTGGGGGCCCCCCTTCAACTCAGGGCCCCCTTGCACCGCGGGGGCCAGTGTTACACCCCTGGATCTTTACGTGGCTCCTAGTCAACACCAGAAGAACCATCACACAGGCCCTCATCACCAGCAGGCTAGGCTACAGGAACACTCTTTACCTAGGAATCACTGTATGCCTCCTGAAGAGACTACAGACAATAGAAAACACAGAGGCCAGACTCATCCTCAATGTCCCTAGACGTACTCACATCTCACCCTAACTCAAGAAGCTACACTGGCTCCTGATCCAGAGAAGATGCCAGTTCAAGATTTTGAACCATGCATACAAAGCCTTGCACAATGAAGGACCAGCTTACATAAACAAAGGCTTGACCTTCCAGCAACAGTGGAGAACACTCATTCTCACACCTAGTGGCCAAAGCCTGGAACGGCCTTCCCTTGCACCTCAGGACTACCCCGTCGCTCCAGCAATTCAGGAAAGGACTCAAGACCTGGTTGTTTGAATAAATAAATCACCACAAAGCAAGCAGCTACTCCAGTGTCTTAAGACCCTCACAGGTGATTTGTGTGCTTTGCAAATCCTTGATTGATTGATTAATTGAATAATTGACAACTTAACAATATCACATTGCAGTAATACAACGTACATACACAGCGGCAGAAAGAAGCATCACCATCACAACAAAATGCCACACAAAAAATATGCAAACACGTTCTTGTTGCATATTACTGCCTTCAAAATACTGCTTTAATATTGCGATAGTAAAGGATATCTAAAGGCACCAGTCAAAAGTGTTTTTCAATATGGCCCATAACCTCTCGGCTGTTGTGAAATTGACCTATCAACCACAAGGCAGACACAGTAGCATCTCATGTGACTAGCCCTGAATGACATCCATTGGATACAAATTGTGAAAGATAAACCAAATCCAGTATACATAAAATTGCAATTTATTTCAAAAGTGATACAATAAGTCCATAAGCTGAAATGTGGAACGTGGTTGTATTCAGCAAACTCTGACGGCTTTGTTTTGATTGAGGCAATGTCTGTTTCCCCATGGGTGCACTCGAATGAAAGCAATAGTTTCCTATGAAATGTATCATGGTGTGATTATAGAATTCCGCTGAGCCTCTGAAAACAACAATGAAATATGATACAACAGAATGGAAAGGATAACAATTAATTCTGCCAATCTCCCCTTATTCACGATAGCATAAAGTAATAATGCTCAAACTGTGGAAACATCCAGCCAAAATAGGATCCTAATTTCAAAGGAATAGAGAAAACTGAAGGATTTTACTTTTTGATAAATTATTATTATGTTGCTCGATGGCAGCAGTAATTCATTTTTTCTCAGATGTTTCATTTTCAATTGAAAACATTTAAATCAATAACAGCTCGGCATAGGTAAGCCTCAAGATGATGTGCGCCTAGCCAAAGGCTCCCAATAACCTCTACAGTGAGCACTGGGGATTTCGATACAGGAGGACAGCAACCATCTGGAAATGAACAAATAATTTACATAGCACAGCATTTTCAAAATGTCGAGTGGATTAAAATTGCAACTTCTGCAATTAAGCATTTTGAAGGATGAATCCTGGTCTGGGAGTGAGTATAAGAGAAGGACCCACACACAATCACTGGCAGTCCATTCATGAAAAATATACAACGTGGACAACACAATATCATGAATATATCTACCCTGGAAGAGCCCCAGCATCTCAAATGCAAGCCAGACACTGGATCCAATTTACAAAGCTTTTGCTGTGAGTGGGTTCGACTTAGTCTTGTACTGTTACAGGCTTACTCCTGTCTAACTCTGGGAGGTTAGTAGTAAGCCATGAGTGCCACAAGAGTAGCCCACACTTATTCACAGCAAAATCTTTTTGAAGCAGTCTCAATGTGCATGTACAAATAATAACACCATGTTCCACATGTCAGTATAAAATAAGCACCAAAGCAAAAACAAAAATACAACCCTCCCGCTCAATTGGAATAGATTTTAGCTATAAAAGCACCACCTCCACCAATCAAATACTAATGCCTCTCATACGTCATAAAAACACAATCCCAGCACACATTCGATGCATGCTTGGCAGGCAAAGGCTGCTTTGATACACAACAGACAACTATTCGTAGAGTACAGTATTTTCAATTATCAAATGACACAACCAGCAAATGTAATGGTTTGCCAGCCACACACATTGATTCATTGTTGTCAACAAATGGATCAAAGAAGCACCACGGCGGGTACCTACGACATGTGCTGATGCCAAACGAGACATAAAAATAGAGGCAGAGGAGGGGTATCTGGTCAAAGGTTCCTAAACTTTGTACCTGTTGTTTTAGTGCTACAAATGCACGAACAATCCTGACTATATATTTGGAAGAAGGCAGGTCAGTGGCATGAAATAGTATGGGCATCAGATGCACAGCAACAAGGACTTTCCTACTGAAAGATGGGAAGAATTGCAAGCCCAGAGGAGAATTGTAATTGCTCTATTCGTAAACAGGGAGCCCATTGAGCAAGTGGTTCTATGTAACAACTGAAGTGTGAGGCCCATTCATTATTAGAGAAAATAAACTGGAAAGGATGGCCTGGGAGAACTTACAGTCACTGAAAGGTCTTCAATCCATTTCCTGACTGTTGGTGGAATAACACAAATAGGGATCCACAGGTTAGGGTGATTTGAAGATGGCATGTGGTAACACAATTAATGGACGTAGTTGGATATAATAGAATGTTGGTGTTTTAACTATGGGGAAAAGCCAGGATATACTTAGCTTTCAGCTCCCCACCGAAAATATTTCCGGATCCATCTTAATATTGCATGTCCAGGGTCATTGGACCATGCTCAAATGGAATTACATGCAATAATTCTGTTTGGCCAGAGGGATTCATCCCTGTTGAAATAGCCACTTGACTTGTGAGAGAACTTTATTTCAAGATCAGGACTGTTTTCAGTTTTTTTTTAATTCTAAACCTCATGAATCAACTTTAGTAGGAGAGGGTACCGTAGGTTGTTTAATAAATAAGGATTAAGAATAATCAGGCATGAATGCAGTTTAGAAATGTTCTGTGAATTGTGAAATAGAAATTCACCAAGCATAGATTGTGGTGGGCCAAAGTGAGAATGGAGCAGCTATCTCTTAAGTCCTCTCTAATTATGATGCCTAATATAAAAGATAATTATGGCCAAGGACACGTTTGGCTTATAAGTATATAACAATATTTCGTTTTCTACATAGCCATCAGATGAGGAAGGTGTTTGCTTTTAGGGACAAGGGGACTAACGCTAAAAAAGGATAAGTGCCTGATTTAGGTCTTCATGGATGGATTACTGCATCACAAATGTGACGGACATCCCGCCCGCCTTATTATGATCTTCATAGGATATAATGGGATAGTAATACAGCGGACAAGTTTGTGAAAGAGAATTCCTATCCACCAAAACCTACCTCAGGCCCTTTCTCAAAGTTGCTCTATTCTAAAGATCATCTGTGTGCAGTACTTAAATTGATTCTCACAGTGCCTGATGTCCTCACACTTGAATTCGTGCTACAGTAAGAGAGGATGCTCATTGATGTAAAGAGCCCTCCCTCAATTCCCTCTGAGTTCAGCAGAGCAATACTTCACATAGTGGATGCCATGCTGTTTAATTTGTTCTCACTGTGTTTAAAGGGACTTCTCTCCAGAAATCTTGGCAACAGGCCAATATAATGTTTTAACCAAGAAAGAAAGATATTGTTGAATGACCTTCCTATTGACCATTCTGTTTGTTCAAAGGTGATACAAACATGTTTGCCAAGAGCCATGCTATCTAGATTAACCAAATTCTCCACAGACCAATAGGAAGACGTTGGCACAGAAACTGGAATAGAAAATACAAAGTTTAATAAACCTCATGAGGTGGAACTACATTCACACAGCACCCTTCGGTATTGAATGAAGTAGCACACCAAACAGAAGGAGCATGGTCCTTTTATACCCACACAGGTGCTTAAAAGAGGACGGTACAAGTACAGGAGAAGGTTTTATGTACATATAAGGTCATATAGAAATGCACAGTCGACAAGTAGGAGGAGTTAACAGTTTGCCAATGCTAGTAAACACATCCTGACAGTCACATACTACTAACAGCTGCAAGGACAGCTGAAAACTCACTGGGCATGTGCAAAGGTGGAAGATGCTAAATATAGTTTGTTTCTAGGCAGATTACAAGAGCAGTCAACACTGAGGGAGGACAAAGCACATGGTGAGCACATGCCAGCACATGGCAAACAAAATGGCTGCCAGAAATACAAAATGGATTCCACAAAATGGACAAGATATCTTCTAAATACAAGATGGATTCCGCTAATGCTAAGCCAATCGCTGCCAATTTACAACAGAAAACCCTTTTAGCATTAGCTGAAGCCATCTGTTCCTCTGGGGTAATCTAAATATCTATCCCGTACATCTATTAGCATTATTTCGGCCACCTCTTTATTCAACATTTGTTGGGCCTCTGTTTCTGCAACATTCCTTTTGACAGGTATACAGGCAGAGATGCAAATGGAGCAAAGCATTGGACCACATTGGATACATAGACAGCATGTAAAAAGTATCGTAATCATTACACACAGGATAGTCAGTAGCTTCCAGCCCCAAGCAGAAACAAGAGTCCAAAACCATCCAGCAAAAGTCCAAGTACCAGACTCTGGATGAATTTCTGCAGCAATCTTATGCAGTTTTGATATTGCATCATATACTGAAGGTGAGTGATCCGGTATGAATACGCAACAGCTGCTACCGATGATGCGACATGCACCACCTTGATCAGTCAGAACCACATCTAGAACGATTCGGTTCCGGAGAGCTACAGTCCTTGCAATTTGCAGCTCCTCCGTAATGTTCCCAAGTGCCATAGCTGTCTGATTGGTAACAGCTTCCACAACTCTAGTCAATCGTCTTATTTTCCTACTGTTTAATGCAGCACCCACAAAGAAGAACAAACCTAAATTAAAATCGACATATTGTTGCAGAGTGGTATCAGTTTGGCCTACTTCGTCAGTACTTATTGTCCTTTTGTATCTATTTCTAGAGATATCGTTGAATAATTTAAGGTCCCGGTGGTATGATGCAGGTGCCAGAAACACAGGGGGCAATAGAAAGGACACATAGCACACACCTGACCACACAGCAGGTAGTTGATAATATCCGTGACTACCACAGATAAAGTAGGTATTGCGTGAGGCTATAAAACTACTGTTATTTATACCTTCAATAGTCAGAACTACTGTACATTCGCTTTTCCCCACTGGAATTCTCCCAATACTGCCTACACATAGATCTGCTTTAGCTCTAGTAACAGAAATCACAAATTGTTCATTACTGGTAAAAGTTCTCATATTTATGAAGACATATGGTGTCCGGTTGATACTCTTCCCATTCCCATTTGGTCCCTTTGGCTTGAGGATAACCATCTTTATCTTGGTAGCATACTTTATTACGCCTACTGTACGTCTTCCAGATGCAAACAAAAGCGCATACCAAGCTTGACAAGAACCATTATGAGAAAAGGGAAGAGGAATAAAAGGTGTTCCTCCTTTCTTTTGATGTGCAGGTGTCATCCCACACACCCAACAGTTGGTAGTATTTGTGGCATTATGGGTATGATGCAACATCTGGATAAAGGTATTATTTAAATAAGATTGTCGATACTTCTGCTCATGGTAGGGAAGCGTAAAGTAGTGGTGTTCAACCGATACTGGACCAGTGGCGATCAAAAGCTCTTGAGCAGGAGCCACTTTCTCAACGAACCAGGTTATTACTGCTACAACCACCATAGCAACAACAAACCCTATAGCACAAATGATATTTCTCTTAGCAACAGTTGATTTCATTGTGAACATGATCAGCTTGTCGTTGAAAACAATCGTTGGAGCTCTTATCCCTGGGCAGCCGTTGGTTTCTTCACCGAGGGTCAAGACGGGTGTCGCTACACTATACAGGACTGATCCCCCCCCGCCACATCGGCATTCCGTTTCACTAACCCAGGGCGGTTGCTCAATCAGTCTATTTCGACCATGCAGGCTCTTTCCGTTGTCTCAGTTGGTATCGGGATACTCCAGGAATCGTGTGGTCCGGGAAGACTCCCTCAGGTTTGTCAGGTGATATGGCTTGGCCTTTCTCTGTATCCAGGATGTCCCGATGGTCGATTAAGGCAGCAGGATCCACCAAGGTAGACGGCACTTTCTTGCAGTGGGTGGAGTGCACCCAGTTCCTCCTGTTCGTCACTCGGACCGCACCTCGGTTCCAAGCTGCTCGACCTCTGGAATGATCGGATCATCACCTGGTCTCCAGGTTGAAGTCCATGGCCTTCACCTGCAGACCTATCAGGAAGAGCTTTCTCGAACCTGTTGATGAATAGAAACCAAACTGTCAGTCAATTGTGATAGGTAGTCACTCATCAACACACATGGTACATCATGTATGGGACATGGTTTAGGAATTCCCCAAATGTTCATAGGCCTTCCAAACACTACCTCATATGGTGTAAGACCAGATCGCGAATGTGGCACTGATCTAATGGACAACAGTGCCAAAGGTAATGCGTCTGGCCAATTCAAGGATGTGGAAGCCAGTAGTTTCGCCAGTGTCAATTTAAGTGTGGCGTTATACCTTTCCACTAGCCCTGCTGATTGTGGATGGAAAGCAGCGTGAAATTTTTGCTTAATTCCTAGTCCCCAATAAAATGGGGTCCGTTATCACTCCATAAAAGTTTACAGACACCAAATCTAGGGAAGAATTCCTTCAAAAGTACCTTTGCTGTAGTGAGAGCTGTATTGTCCTTCATAGGGTATGCCTCTATCCATTTACTGAAGGCACATACCACTACCAAAACATACTTTAAGTTATTAAAGCGCTCAAGCAGGATGTAATCCATTTGCAAAACTTCAAAAGGTGCGGTTGGCGTAGCAAACCCTCCTGTAGGAGTTTGTGTCCCTTTATCAGGATTATGCTGAAGACAAATCAGACAAGACTGCACCATCTTTTTAGCTGTACCGGCAATTTCTGGATGCTCCCAAACTTGCATGAGCAATTTTGTGATCGAGGAGGCTCCAACATGTGCCGGCCCATGTGCCATATAAATCATAGGTTGTAAATAGACTGTAGGCAATCTCCACTTGCTCATCTCTTTATTCCTCCAACAGCCCTCATCGTCCAATGTTTCCTCCTTAGACCATTGCTCAATTTCTTCTGCAGAAGCAGATCTCTGCATATCTAGCACTTCTTGTCTGGTATCATGCCAGCGTTCAGCCTGTGACTTCACTACGTACATAGACGTGGTGCTTCGCTGCATGGCAGTATCACGGGCTGTTTGGTCTGCAAAAGCATTGCCTTGTCCTATCTTATCAATTATTTTCTTAGGTGCGCTACATTTAACAATTTCTATTCTCTTCGGGTATGTTAAAGCTGTCAAGAGATTATGTACTAATTCTCCATGCATTATTTGCATCCCGTGAGATGTAAGAAAGCCCCTCTCCTTCCAGAGTAGCCCAAAATCATGAGCCACTCCAAAAGCATAGCGGCTATCTGTATAAATGTTCACAGATAAGTCAGTACTAAGTTCACATGCTCGTGTTAAAGCTATTAGCTCAGCTGCCTGAGCTGACTTCTGTGGAATACGAGCTGTCTCAACTACCATCTGAAGTGTTGTAATTGCATATGCAGCTGACGTTGTACCATCTGGTAACTTCAAACAGGACCCATCAACCCATAGTTCCCCATCAACACTTGAAAGGGGCGTGTCTTGCAAATCGACACGACCCTTTGTCTGTTCCTCAGTAAGGAATATACTATCATAAAACTCCCGTGACTGAGACTGAGTCACCGGGTATGGCAACAAAGTGGCTGGGTTTAGTATCAAACATCTCTTTAGTGTAATGTGAGGGGCCAACAATGTCAATTCGTATCCTGTCAGACGAGCACTAGTTAAATGCTGCGTCTTCGTCTGATTTAAAAGGGCATCAACCGCATGGGGTACTAGCACCAACAGCTTATGTGACAAAACTATCCCTTCACTCTGATGTATTGACACAGCTGTTGCTGCAACTGAATGGAAGCTTCCAGGTAACGCACGAGCAACAGGATCGAGTACTGCTGAAAAATATGCACAGGGACGCTGTTTGTCACCGTGTGTCTGCACTAAAACTGACAATGCGCATCCATCTTTCTCATGTACATAGAGTGTAAAAGGCTTTGTATACTCTGGAGTACCTAACTAGGGGTGGGCGGAATTTGCGAAATTAACTTTTGCAAATTATCGCGAAAATGTTTAAAATTATCGCAAACAAGCGGAAATATCGCGAAGATGCGGAAGTTTTTTTCCCGCATGTTCACGAGATTTTCTGCATGGTTGCGGGTCGCCAACTTACCCATGTGGTTGCTTGCGGGCGCTGCCATCTTGTTTTGAGTTGTCTCGCGTGCATGATCGCGAGAAGAAAGACGTGATCGCGCGACACATGACGTCACTGCGGGCGTGAACTGTCGCGAGACAGCGCAAATGGCTAAAAACAATACAACATCTCATGGAGAACGCGACCGGATCAAGAAAACTTGTCGGCGAACGCAGGGATTCAGGTAAGGCGATCGCGCGCGCGCGAGAATGTATTATTTTACAGCGCGGGCAAGAAACAAATTATCGCCAAGCTGCGGAAACCGGAAATTTTGACATTTTCGCGCTCTCCGCGGAACGCGAAAATGTCAAATTATTGCAATTTCCGCGAACGGAACAACATTTTCACCCAGGCCTATACCTAACACTGGTGCTGAACAAAGAGCTTGTCGTAACTATCGGAAAGCAGTCTCACACTCATCTGTCCATGGGAGGGGCATTGGAGTATCTTTAGTCAAAAGTGCTAGCAAGGGTTTAACAATGTGTGAAAACCCTAATATCCATTGCCTACAAAAAGAAGTAAGACCAATGAATGCACAGACATCTTTCTGAGTACGGGGCACTGGTGTGTCTAAAATAGCTTGAATGCGATCTGGTGTGACTGCACGGCCATCCTTAGACAGAAGGTGACCTAAGTAGGTTACCTTCGGTCTACAATATTGCAATTTCTTTCGTGACATTTTGTGATGATGGGAAGCAAGAAAAGAAAGCAAGGACAAAGTACATTTTTTACACTGTTCAGGGGTATCGGCTGCCAACAAGATGTCATCGACATATTGTATGAGAGCCACACCTTCAGGCGAAACGAAAGAATCAAGTTGTCTTTTTAATGCTTGACTGTAAATACTAGGACTCTCAGTATAGCCTTGAGGAACTCTACAAAATCTATACGATCTATTATTCAAAGTGAAACTGAACAAATATCGGCTATCAGGATGAATAGGGATTGAAAAGAAAGCATTCTTCAAGTCTATCACAGAGAATGTAGTTGCTGTCGGAGGAACCAAAGTAAGAAGTGTCGTTATGTCAGAAACCACGGGGTATTGTGGTACTACAATCTTGTTAACTTCTCGCAAATCAATAATGAATCGGTAAATCCTAGTGTCAGTATTTTTTTTCAGAATAGGAAGAATCGGACTGTTACAAACATTGTAAGGAACTTCCTCAACAACCCCCACTTCAATGAGATCATGGACAATACGTATGAGTGCTTTTTCACCTTCCTGTGAAATTTTGTATTGAGGCAAACGTGGCAGCACAGCGCCATCCTTGACACTAATATGTACTGGTGGAATAACCATTTGCCCTGCATCAGTGTCTGAAGTAGCCCACAAAGTACTAGGGAGTGAAGCTAATGCAATATCCTCTTTAACAAGACAAGCTCTCTCCTTCACAGGATGGTTGTCATTCAAGATAACACGTACACCTTCTGGAGAACATCGTATCGTAGCCCTGAAATACTTGAGCATATCACGATCCACAATATTGTCTGGTGTATTCGGGGAAAGCAAAAATGGACATGGAGCAGTAAATTTATCCACATGGAATGCAAGTGGTTGTAACAGTGGGCTAAGGGAAGGGGTTCCATCGAAACCTATCGATGTAATGGTTAAGCCAGACAGGGGAGCCCTTGGAACCAATTGTTTAGACAAGGCGCTACGAGTAGCTCCTGTATCAACCAGAAACTGATCAGTAGAACCCAAAACATTTGCTGTAACATAGGGACCCCTCTGATCTACTGGAACTTCAACTGATTCCTTACCCCATCCTAGGCAATCCTATGCATAAGCAGAATCTTGAGAATCAGACGGCACATAGTCGGACATTTCATATTGGTTCCTTCTATCAAAAGTGTTAAACCCATCCTGCCCACGTATATTAGCATCAAACCTAGCACGATCACCTGTGCTTCCTCTAGGCCCTGAAATGCTGAACGATTTCTCTTTTGTCCCCGACCACGTGGACACTGCTGAGCAAGCAGTGCTGGACAATCGGAAGCCAATGCCCAAATTTCTTACAGTACGCGCACTGGTCAACAGACAAATTATAAGTATAACAAGGGAAAGACGAACCATAAGATCCATGTCCACCTCTATCACTACCTCTAAAAGGTGGACCATAAGCCTGAGCTAACATAACCTTCGTTTTTAATTCTTTAGTCTTTTTATCCTCATTACCCTTTGCTTCTAATTCCTGGCGTTCATAATACTGAGCCATAGTCAAGAGAGAAACCGGAGAAGAGGTAGTCCATGAACTCTCACTGGCTTTTAGGCAACAGACAGACAGACTTAAGTGTGGATTTGGTCTTAAGTTTGTCTTAAGTCTGTCTTAAGTCTGTCTTAAGTCTGTCTTAAGTTTGTCTTAAGACAATCTTAAGACAAAATCCTAACTTCTGTGAATACCAAAAGTAGTAAGTTTAGGATTTTGTCTTAAGTTAGTTCTGTGAATCGGCCCCTAAGATTTTATCAACTGGTAACATTGAAAAGAAGCTTCCAGCTTTTTCTCTTCATTATTAATATTTATCCCTTTTAGGTCTTATGGAACATATGTTAATATTGCCACATATGGCGATAGATTTAGAAACTTGCAGAAGATAAATCAAATCTCTATAGTTCACCCAATGTATAATTCACAATGCTAATTGCAGTTTTATCCAGTTCTACTCACTGGAGAAGCTAGTTAGTGTGGTGGCAAACTGATAGAAGAAGTTACATTTTTGGCTGGTGCTTTTTAAGTTTCTAGCAAGAGTTTTTACATTGAGGTATGATAGTTAACTTAAATTATGTGTAACAAGGTGGAATGAGACTGTCAAAGAGACTATGAGGCACAAATTAGATCTGCCCATATTCAGGGGCTAGTTTTCAGCTTCAATTGTTTTATTTGTTCTTGACTGCAACAAGAAGTCAGTAAATATAATGGATGGTAAATTAAAGGTAATGTTTAAAACAACATTATCAATGCATTATTAAAGAGTTATTATTATAATCTAAGGAAACTATTAGAAATAATAATTATACCTACAAAATTGACAGATGGCACTTGAAGAAAAAATATAGGGCCTCACTTATGAAAAGCTGTGCTGTCCATTTCTTTGGTCCCTCTATATCTGTGGGAGTTTATTTTCTAAGATTGCCAACTGTTGTTCCTGGGGCTTCAGATCTTGCTCGTACATACCCCTCTTAGCACTAGTTTCATGGCATCCCATTCCACTGCTTTAGCACTGGTGGATTTCCAGTTTGCATCAAAATACCCCTGGAGCTCCTGTCCTATCGTAGCCTTATATACTGGATCAGTTAGTGCTTCGATATTTATTCTCCAAAGTGGCAGATCTCGGCCTGCCCATAGTGTATACCATAAGCAGAGGGGAGTGATCTGATAAATATCGAGCCAGGTATTGTGCTCCCTCAATTCTATTAGCTGCCACCTTCTGCATGAAAAAGTAGTCCAGTCTGCTATGTGTATTAGTAGCGGGTGTGTGACATGAGTACACTTATTGGTGGGTGTGAAGATGCCGCCAGATATCCATCAGGTTTATTAGCATCTGATGCATAGCTTCTCTGGTTTTAGATTTGGCCTCTGGCCTCGGGGGGTGTCTGTCTCGTGTACCATCTAAGTCACAGTTATGGTCCCCCCGACAATCTGTTCCACCTGGTGCAAAATCTATCTGTCGCATAACTGGCCCAAAAAACTCACCATTGTCACTATTTCGGGCGTATATGTTAATCAGGCAAACCTTTCGCCCTTCTAGTATACCCTCTACTATCATATATCTTCCCCATGGATCTGGGCTGGATTTTGCCGTCCTACATGGGACTCCCGGTGCCACCAACATCAGTGCGCCCCTGGTATATCCTGAATAGGATGTCACTAAAAACTGACCTCTCCACTTTAGTTGGACATATTTGAGGCAATCTTCCCACAGATGTGTTTCTTGAAGAAAGGCTATGTCCACTCTATATTGTTTTAGATACATAGCCACCCAGATCCTTTGACCATATTATTTAGCCCTCTAACATTCCATGTTATGAACTTGTAATTCTGTCTATCATCCTTCATGGCTTCATTGTATAGTGGTGTAGCTTCTCTTTATCTGGTTGGGGAGAAGCCATCATGCCAGCAAGCGCAAACACCCCTTTCAATCCTATAGATTTTGTGGGCTATCTTCTATGTGCATTCCCAGTATTGAAAACAGAACAGTGCAATCTCCAATGACCCCCCCTCTCCCTCAGGCAGTAGTACCTGATCCCCATAGCGCAACCTTCATCTAAGGAGTCGGGATTCCACCCCACATTAAGCTCCCCCCACCCTGCGTCCCTTTTCCCAACATTACAATAAGCAAATACAGTAAATGAGTCCAAAGATTAAAGCTAGTCTCTGAATTACGGCCAACCTGTCAGGCACCATGCTGCACAGCCCAACCCTAGGCATAGCAAGGCCACTTCAGCTGGAACGTCATAAGCTTGATTGTGGCAAAACCATGTCCCCACTCAGAAATCACAGTCTTTATCTATCAGTCTTTCAGGGACACCCTCCTGTCATTTTATCCATTATCACAGTCCACCCTCCCTTACTGCTAATTCCAGTACTTACAGTTTCATTGTCCATACCGTTCTTTATTGTCACCCCCATTACTGTTTCAATATACCTCTCGAGTCTTTTTCAGTTTAACCAGGGTTACCCTGTGACTGGGTCTTTTGTACCAGGCAGAGTGGGGAGAACTTGTTGTGCGTTGGTATCCTCTCCAGTTCGGTCCGCAGGGTTCCGTCCGGGCCTACCTGTATACGTCCCAGCTCAGGTGCATCCTGGTGAGTGGGTCCCTGTTCTCCAGTGTTACGACGTTGATCTCTCTGTCAACCACTTCTCCTTCGTTGTTCTTGCCAGCCTTGGTTTTGATCCTGCCCAGCGAGGCCTATCAAGTCCATCCAGTCTGTGGCCTTTTGCGGTGTAGTGTAGAAATGTACCCTGCTTCATGTTGTATTCGAAGCCGGACCGGAAACATCAGGCTGTATTTAATGTTGTGGTCTCTAAGTCGTCTTTTGACTCCCAGGAAGTAATTTCTAAGATCTTACACTTTCCGTCAGGGTAAATATGAATATCTCTGTCTTCAAACTTGGGAGGGCTATGTGCACACACAGATTGCAATATTATATCTCTATCTCCAAAGTTGAATAAGCGGGCAATTATGGCTCTAGGTGCTGCTCCCGGTCTCGGCGTTGTACACAGTAGATATATTATGTAGGACTGTCAAATGTGCCTTAAATAACAGAAAAAGACAACAGTTGGTCAACTCAACCAAGTTTGTGTCACTGCTTTCCCCCACGCAGCTCCATCACTAAGTTGCTGGCCCATGAGTGTGCTCTGACCCTTCTGGGTTGGGTGTTCGAGGCCCTCCTCCACCCCCAGGGTCCTGCCTGCGACTCATCCCTGGTGGTCCAGTGGGAAAGCATTCTGCGCTTCTGCTCCTCTGCCCTCTGTCCCTCTGCTGCTTTTGTCTTTTCTTTGCTCTCTCATAAAAGCTATGAAGAAGTGCAGGTGCCGATCATCAATGAATGAGCATATGCCCCGCGGACCTCATGTTCTAGATGGACTGGGAGGTGCTGGGAGAGAGTGGTTACTTGCATATTTTATAGGGGGGGCATGTATTACGAACTGCACCCCAGGATACTGCCACGGCCATACCCATCTGCACAAATTCACAAGGGAGATGAAGTAGAAAAGCAATTGACACCACGTACCCTGCTGTGGGTGGGTACACAGCTCCACCTCATACCAGACTTACCAGGGTTTTAAAAATGAGACTTGATTGGGATGGTTCCTTTTGCACATTTACAGGCAGAATATGCTTTGGCCACCTCCCAAATATTAAAAAATTGCAGTTAAGACACAATCTGCATGCCAGGATTCCTAGGGATGAGGAAGCAAAGGAAGATTCCCCATTGGAGCTATGACTGTTGGACGGCTGCTTGGACACAAAGGTCATCTCCCTCCTGTATTCCACATTCATAAGGAACACACAGGGCGAGCCAACATGCTTACACTACTGATGGTGTGCCAATATAGTGGAGCTTGAGGACGAGGACTGGGTAATGCTTTACAATTTCCATAGGGACTGGCCAGCTGGCTCAACATTCATTCCATTCAATTGGAAATGCTGCACATGACATTTTATACCCGGGTTGTGCTACACAAGATAGGCAGCCTCGGGATGATCAATGTCTCTGTGTGGACAATGGGGTACCTTCCTTCATACATTGTGGGGGTGCCCAAACCTTTGTCCCTACTGGTAGTGGCTGACAAAGTCCCTGGAAAAAATAGCTGTGAGACCCTTCCTATTGACCGCTTCAAGGGTGCTGTTAGAGGTCTGGACAGACTCTGAAATTACATCAATTTGGGCTATATCATAGAGGAGAGAAATATTGCAAGGCACTGGGTCAGTCCACAATGTCGGAGGCTAGTGGTGTGGCCAGATTGGATGGAACTGTGCAGGGTCAGGGATAAAATGGTATATGAGAGTTGGGTTGCAAACACATATATGGGAAATTATGGGGTACTTAGGCAGAGCGGATCTAGGCACATGTCCAGGGGAAGGACAGGTTGGAGGAGATTTGGGCACAGGGGGAATGAAGGAAGCGGCCCTCAAGGTTACTGCAGTTCTGGAAGTAGTACATTTGTGCTTATGGGATGTTAGGTTGTATGGTTGTGACAATAATCCATGTGTGAGAGTGGGGGTTGGAGGGAGGAGACAGGGTTTTGATTGCTGTGCCATGGCTGCTGTGTTTGTTTGTCTTGTTATTACTTTGTCAGGTATGTTGTCTTGGCCATTAAAATCAATCAAATGTAATTTAAAACAAGCATTTGCAATGCATTTGGTCTCGCCTTTGGAGCCTTATATGTATTTAGCTCCGCAGCACATAAGCCTGGGTGCTGAACGTCTACCATTCTTTTACATGGAGAGAAAGTAAGCACCAAACTGTGTGACACGCCAGGTATGGGAACACATGCAGAGAAATATTGCCTTTCAGCGGGAAACAGTATAGTCCAAAGCTCTGTTTTTAATATAAAAGCAAGGCCTTCGGTGGTCATATCACTGAAAATACAAGATTTGAAAAAAATATTATTGTCTATGGGTGCTCGTGGAAGACAATTTCTATGGACTGGAATCTAGAGAATGCTAAAATGATTCTGGTATTTTACTAACATCTGCTGGTGGTTTTCTATCAAGAATGTTAAATAGAGGCAGTTGCCAGAAAAATTAAAAAAAGAAAGTCCCTTAGTAGAAAGCACTTCTGGTATTTTACTGACCTCTGCTAGTCATTTTCTATCAAGACCGTTAAATAGAGGCAGTCGAACAGAAAAAAAAGTCCCTAAGCAGAAGCAGACAAGTGCTAGGGCTGTTCTCCAGAGCCCACAAAGTACATACACATATAAGTATATACTAAAGTATATACTAAAGTATACATACTAAAGTATATACTAAAGTATATACAAGAGGTCTCGAATGCTCGACCTAAAAAACAAAGTAGACCGAGCAAAAACCTTTCTGTACAAGTTCCTGAGAGAAATTTGCATATACCTTTTTGGTACATCCCACAATCTCTTTTAATTGATTGCTAGCAAAATGTTTCCTTTCCTTTCCAGGAATTTGTTACTAAATTCATAGTGAGATATATTTAAAAATGGGGCTAGGAAATTCATCGATGGTGCAGCATCTATCTTTATAATGTAGGTGAGATTTTCATCTGAGCCAACAGTACCTGTATATTTTAAATTACATAAATAGGTATTTCAATTTAACAAGGGACGTATATAAAAACTAATATTGTTGCTGTTGTATTGTGTTAACATTCTCTTTCAAATAATTGTGAGAAAACCTTTGGGATTTCTCCTGTTCTCTTCTGCAGGGACACACACCTGGTAGGTCAGGACGAACTGTTCATGAGGAGCATAGTCAATACTGATTGATTTTGATTGAAAAGTCGGGCCTCTATTAAGAGATGGCCTGAAGTGTGGCCAGAGCAATCACCAGTGACTGAGATCAAGGGGCCTATTATGAGGTCGCAGGCCTTACATCCGAAATCATAGATTTCAATTCCGACCACCTGATTTTGATTCAGTAGGTCGGCATTGAAACCAACTGGTCAGTCGGGACCACCCGTTATCCAAATTCGGCGGTTTATGCCGTCCAGATTACGATGCAAGGTTTCTGTAAGAGTTTTCATGCCGGCCTTTCCAACATGGAAACCCTGTCGGAAAGTATGTTTGAGGGCCCTAGCAGGGCCCATTTTCCCTTGCAGCCTCTGGTTGGGGGCCAAGGGGCACCTAAGATGCCCCCCTGTTAATCCCTGCACCTTGAAAGGAGAAAAGAAAAAAGAAGAATATTTTTCTTCTTTTTTCTTTTCTCCTTTCCCCTCCTTTTTCTTTCCCCCCCTCCTTCTTGTCTTCACTTGTTATCAGATTTTCCATCATCCCTATTTGTATCCATTAGATAGACATTCATCATTTATACGTATAATAATTCTGTATGTAATTGTCATCCTTCTCTTTATCCCCGGTTGAGAAAAACAGATTCTCGCTGTATGTGAAGTGTCCTTTTTAGTTCATAGCCAATTTAATGTAAAAGACGTGAAAATAAAAAATTATTCATGTAATATCATTTTTTTAAATATTTGATTCTTTAATTCACAGGAATTGTGGCTTTTCCTGACGAAGGCGTACTTTTCGCCGAAATGCGCGTAGAAGATAATCATATGGCCACTGATTTGTTTTTATTTTTAATTGTTGTTTGATGAATATTATTACATTGAATGTTTACATTATGTACAAATGCACTGTTGAATTGCCTTTTTAATTACTGATCTTTTCTTTGATTCTGTGAGAATCATATTAACAATAAACACTAATGTGAAATTTTTAAATACTGTTTTGGCTATACTATTTGGACACATCCCAGATATCATTTTACAAAAAATGTCAATTGCCTAGGAATTTATTATTGCACTGTGTTATACCCTGTCCTAGGAATTATACTCTATTTCCTCATATTCAGGGGGTCCCTGTTATTTACATAAAACCTTCTTGCTTTGAATCCAGGATCCCAGAAGTGACTTCAAGGGTCTGTTGACTGACCTCCCAATTAAGATACTGTGCATGCCAAGCTTCCAGAGGCTTTTCATATTTTTCATCTGCCTAGAACCACCTGGGCCTGACCTGGTCCCCTCTGTTGGCCTCTGCGGAAGTCAGTCCTAACCCCCAAGTACTTTTCTCAAGGTACTGAACCCATGGCTTCAGTCAGATTTTACTTCTCCCTCCTTTGCTGTAGGTTTCAGTGGATCTGACGTAGTGTGGTGTAGAGAGATGCAGGGCCTTACATTGCAGCACTACACTGCTTCTGCTCATCGGCTTCTCCAGATCTGATGCAGGGCCTCACAGCACCATCCAACTCCTGATCTGCAGCTTCAATGGACCCAATGCCTTGTGAGGCAGAACCTCAGAACACAGCTGGCACAGTCCCTGCACTAAGGACAATATGTAGAAATACCAGTGGGCTATGCCTGGTTCCATACCCAGCCTGTGCTTCATTGTGGTAACCCTAAACTTGTGGCGTTGTCCCAGCCCAGTGCAGCCAGCTACATGCAGTTTGTTCTTCACACCTTTTGGTGCTATTTTTACTTTAAACTTTCAAAACTCACAACTCCTGTTCTCATGTTTTGATTTGTGTAGTTTTTGTGCCATCATATACATCAAAATATTTATTTTTATAAATTGGTTTGGGTTTTGTCTTGTGGTGGCTTTTTACTATATTGCTGTTTGAGTACTGAATAAATACTATACACGTTGCCTCTAAGTTAAGCCTGTCTCCTTGCATGCCAATCTACCAAAGGGTAATGCACAGGTACATGTAGTGACTTGTGTGGTTCATCCAGACAAGGATTGTGATTATTCTATGAAGGGGGTTCTCAGCTCCTTCAACAAATAACAACATTTCTTACAATCGCTGATCACCTTTCTTTCTAAAAGAAGTTAAAGAAACAACTTTGTTCAGTGAATGCTTCTTGTTGGTGTTTGTCTTTAGTGCTAGAACACACCTATGGGTATCTCAATATGAAATCAAATTCTATGATCATACACAGCTGTAGTGTTTCATGAAATATTTAAACTCCATCTTTTAAAGTTCATTCAGAATGAAAACTGTTCTATTGGTTAGCTTTAGTAAATGGGTGATGCTGATAATGGTGATGCTGATTCAAATGTTTTCTATTTTTATACATATTGTCAGTCAGTCAGTCAGTCAAATTGGCTTTATTTCGATATAAAACATATCTTTAAAAGCAATACATTACATCATTCTTTAAAAAACTAAAACGCCAATTCATAAGAAAACAGTTATACAGGATCAAGATACGAATGGCAAGAATAAATTACATAAAAATCCAATTTTAAAACCATGATTAAACAACACACAAAAGCCTTTTTGTTCTGATCAACCATGCCCAGTTTAAAAACTTCGCCAAACCACAGACAAATAGAGGGCGAGTGTCAGATTTTAAAATACGATAGGCCTCACTACATTGTCTTGGGCCTAGCTCTTTACAGAGGGGTTTCAACCACCTAAGGCGAGGGGCTTTATATGCAGGGCATTCGAATAAAAGGTGAGGGACCGACTCAATCCTGGTCTCGCAGAAAGGGCAAAAAGGAGTAGTCTGAACTGGTACCTTCCATCCAGCGGTCAGCTCACACACGGGCAGTGTACCTATCCTGAATTTAAAATATAAGGCCCTATCTCTAGATTTTGAAATAATATCGAGATAGGGCTCGAGTAGTGCCACCTCCTTTACTAATAAGAAATCAGCAGCACATCTACATAGATTAGGATTAGTATTTCTGGAATCCATTACCCATTTCCAGTACACTTTTTTTAGGACAGACTTGGGCGGTGCGGTCCTGGACTGCCAGGCCTCTCCAAGACCCAACTCGCCCAGCAGTCGTTTAACATCCCTCAACCATCCTATTTTGTACCAGCCAGGCATTGATAAAACCTCATTTAGCCCCTCCGCATAACTAACAAGCTCCGGAACTCTCCATAAGCGACCCCAAAGAAGTAGAGGGCGCAACCTTGCCTGGTCTTTAATAGGGCAACAGCCCATGTCAAGGAATAGGGGAAGGGTGGGGGTACTATAGGGAAGGCCCATTATATCTTTCAAAAATTTATTTTCTGAACGGGTCAACTGATCGACATTTTGCGCCCCCCAAAGCTCTGCTCCATAAAGCGCCGCACTCACCCCTCTTGCCTTATAGATGTCAAGTACTGGGGCAATTGGTTTGAGGGTGGAGGACCGTTGTTCTTTTAGCAGAGCCCCTACCACCCTTTTGTGGTTTAACAGCATTTTATGGAGGTGACAATTCCACCTCATGGTGTCAGAGAGGCGAATTCCTAGATAGTCAAACTCCTTGACCCTTTCTAGGGGCACTGAGTTCAGTACAGGTGGCCTGCCCCTTTTCTACGGGGGATTCAGGACCAAATATTTGGTCTTTCCCGTGTTAATTTCTAATCCCCTCAGATTGCAAAACATTTGGAACCTATCAAGAAGGCTCTGCAACCCTACTGGGGTCTTGGAGATTAAGAGAGTGTCGTCTGCAAATAATAGAGTAGGTATTCTCCTGCCCGCCAGGGATGGAGCATCAGAAGGATTTTGTAAGAGATGCTCCACCACTCCATTGACGTATAATGAGAACAGAGTGGGGGCTAAAACACAGCCCTGGCGGACACCTCTATTTACAGTTATTCGGGCAGTCTTTTGACCCTGGTTACCCCACCGAACCTGGGCAAAATTATCCGCATGAAACTTAATTATCAAAGATAATAGGTACGGTGGCATACCCAGATCTGCCAACACCCTCCATAGGCGGCTGCGGGGCACTAGGTCAAAGGCAGTCCGTAAATCTATGAAAGCAAGGTACAGACTACCTTTGCCCAGCACAACCACCTTCCAATATAACAACAGCAGACGAAATGACTGCTCAATGGTCCCAGTACCTGACCGAAAGCCCGCCTGAAAATCAGAAAGTATCCTATTTTCCTCTGCCCACTGGAGTATCCTCCCTAAGACCACCTTTCCTGCCACCTTTTGCGATGAATCCAATAAGCTTATAGGGCGATAGTTAGCTGGATCGTCCCGACTCCCTTTTTTAAAAATCGGGACGACCTCAGCGCCCATCCAGGAATCTGGGAGACGGGCATCATAGAAGCTTGCGTTGAGCAATGCTGCTATGAGCTTTCCCCATTCTAATGAATTCATACGAATCAAATCCCCGGGTAGCCCATCCGGCCCCGCAGCTTTATTTGGGATAAGGCACGAAATCGCATCCTCTACTTCCTTCCCTGTAAACATGAGATCCTCACTCAACCCTGAAGAATCAACCAAAAATGTTTCGACTGGATCTATTCCAACCCCTGTTGTCACAGTATAAAGGTTGGAAAAATGGTCAAACCATGACGCCTCAGGGATATTACTTGTTATAAGGGAATCCATGGGTTTGTCCCTGGTTCTTATTAAATCCCAAAAACCCTTCGAATCCCTCCCAGCACTTGCCAATTTTAGGTCACTCCAGAACTGGTTCTCCCATTCTTTCTTCGCCTTGCTATTATCACCCTTGTACAACTTCCTGGCTATACTAATCAATACGGTATCCTTGAGTTTAACTGCGATAATTAAATCCCTTTTCGCACTTCTGCAGGGAGCAGAATACCAGCCAGGGTTACCCTTGGGGCGCCCTGTCTTGTTGGCCCTATGACCTGGGTTTCGCATAGTGAGGAGATCACCTAGTGCATTGGTAGTATGGTTAAAAGGAGTGGAGATCTCATGGTCATTTGGCATAAAGGAATCTAGTCTGAACAAGGCATTGGTCATGATTGATCTTATTCCCACGATCTTGCCTTTGTCAAGAGCCACATTTTTCCATTTAAGGCGCCTCCCGCAATTCGAGGGGCAAACGTCACTTGTTGACTTCCACACATGATGGGCTTGCAGTTTCTCCACAACTGTCCACATAGGGGACAGTGTCAAAGACAGCGGATTGTGATCGCTGTCAGATGAGGGGAGGACTGCCATATCCAACAGATGACCCCAGAGCTTGAAATTCAACAGGATGTAGTCAATTCGAGATGAATATCCTACCCTGTTGAAGGTATGGGCCCCACAAGAGTCCGACTTTGACCGTCCATTTACTGCCCTCAAACCATATTCCAGGGTTAGGGCATTTAAATGGATAGCAGTTTGGGTCCAGCTCTTGATGGGTGGAATTGACAGGGATGGAATCCCTCTCCTAACATCTTCTTCTTGGGTGCCTAGTATGTCATCCTCAGCTAGGGGTTCAAAAGTGCAATTGACATACGAATCAGTCCTACAAGATCTGAGTGCATCCTCTAAGCCCAGTAGGGTCAATGAGGGCGTGCCCCCTTTCGGGGATCTAACATAAATATTAAAGATCTCTAAAGTCCGCCCCCCGGAAGACCCTCTAACCACTAGTCTCTGCAAGTCTGGGGACTTAATTTCTATGCACCTTATGTGATACCCTAATAAGATGCTTACCCAGATTAATAGACCACCTGAAGGTCGACCTCTCCCGGCGGACGAAGGAATTGCAGGTACAAAGTAGGTAGTATAGCCAACCTTGGAACGGGGTTCCAGACACCAGGTTTCCTGGAATAAACATATCCCGAATGACTCAATAAAAGAGTTCCATTCCGGTATGTCCAAATTACGAGAAATGCCCGCTATGTTCCCGCTGACAATCTTCAAAACCTCGACATCAACTGCAGCCTGTGCAGGGGGTAGCCTCTGCACAGGTAGACTATCCTGAAATGCAGAGATGGTTGGTACATCGCTCGCCAGTTCCACCTGGTTTGGGGCATCAGAGGCAAACTCATTGGGATTTGAATAACCTGTTAACTCCACGATAAGGGACGGAGCACTACCCTCAAAAAGAAATGGGTTATGACAGGGTGGGTCCAAAACTACCCCTTTACAATCTATAACAACACTCTCTTTTTCAACATATACGGCAGGTGACTTCGTGAGAGGTCGGTCACTCTTTTGTCAACAATTCTGCCAGGGCCAAGTGAGGTATGGGCATGAATTTTGACGAAGCAGGCTGGAGTGGTGGGGATAATAAGAGGTATGCCTGCCATTCCATCCCTCCCAACCAGCCGCTCTAGCAGACCGTACAGGGGCTGCATGGTGATTAAAAAAACTAAGGTCACGTGTACCAATTCCTATATTGGAGCCCATACTTCCCTCACTATTATTAAAGCTGTAAACATAGGTGGCTACCCTGGGGTCTTCAAAATTGACTATAATGCAGTCCCCATTATGTCTTTGGGCCGGGTGCCTAACCAGCTAACCCTCCTCACATGGATAACCCGACCACCCAGTGAACTAGGGAGAGTTCTATTTTCTTTCAGCCAAAATAAGATTTTATTCTTGAGTTCAGCATAAGACTCCTGTTTGCCTGGTTTCAGCACAGGGACCCCAGTAAGTACTGCCACAAATGGTTGGCAGTCAGGGGGTAAATTAGGAATGGGGACAGGCACGATGCTTGGGGCATTTCTTGGTTGAGAAGTGTGAATTGAAGTTATTTTGCCAGATTTAGTATTACTAGTACCAGCACAGTTATTATCGCTAAGTTTATTTATCATAGCGGTACCGCTTGTACTTGGGCCCACAAACCCCGTAGTCATCACTGGATGGGCAAGGTTACCCAGTGCTGCGTTAGATTTCGCTGAGACCCCCACTGTGGCCGCCCCAACCTTTGGGATAGCCCCAGAGGAGGCCGCAGTTTGTACAACAGGGCTATTTTCCTCAACCACCCCCTTGGCTGCCCCACAGGTATTAGATAGACTTATTGGGGCAGTAGGTAGTTCACGCGGAGCAGGATTCCCAGTTAAGCCATCCTCCCTAATCCTAGAATGAAGTTTAATGAGAGATTTTAGGGAGAAGAAATTGTCAAGGGTGACTTGCTCAAATCTGTCCAGTCGTTCTGTTAGCCCCTTCACTCCCTCTAGTACCGGGATCAACAATGATTTCACGATTTTTTCAAGCTGGTTGATTAATGGAATTTCGGTAGTGGGGCCTTCAGTAGATACAGCGGGGTCAGACGTCAAGTCCACACATGTCTTCTCTATAATAATACCAGTGGCTACTCCCCCTTTTTGCCCCTGGGGATGACCGGGACCCACCCCTGCACCCTTATGAGACCAACCCACCCTACTTCCAACTCTCCTAGGTTTCTTAAAGGGTTTTAGATAACTGCGCTTACGCGGACTAGCCGGACGTTTCCTTTTACTAGCAGCTAGGCCTTTTGCTGCCAGTGGTAAGGGCACAGAAGGGGCGGAAGAATCCACCTGGCGAGGTAAGGTAGCAACAGGAAGCAAGAGTGCAGAAGTCTCAATCAGCCGTGGCTCTAGCGGGACGCTCTCACCTCCCATCGGAGCCGCAGCAGACAAGCTCTCTAGCCGGTCCAGGCTAGCCCTGATCGCGACAACCCGTGGATGGTTAGGGTCTAATAAGTCGTTAACTAAAGGATCAGGTGCATGAGCAGGTGAGACATTAACTAGAGGGACAGTTGGGCGTACTGGGGAGGGGGCTAGTGCCAGAGAGCCCAACGATGAGCGTTTGCCAATCAGGGGTTCCCGAGAAAGACGCCGTTCTGTCATGGCAATTTCTTTTTCAATTACCGTGACAACCCGGGTAATAAATTGGTCCATAGTCCCGGAAACACAACCAGCACCAGCCCCAACTACCCCCCTCGAGCCCCTACCAGATCGTGTACACATTGGCATAAACGCCTCAGCAAAGATAATTAATTGAACCTCTAGCTGTGCCTAGTAAAGGAATTCTTCCAGTTGACAGTCACATAAAATACAATACTTGCTACCCGTGCACCTCCTAGAACACTTTTCAGAGGGGAGGCCCAGCCCAGCCTTGTCCAGCCCCGGACGGCCACAGACGGCTCGCCCTTTGCCCGGGCTTCGCCCGGCTCGTCCCGCGCGCGTCCCGCGATGCACGGTGCAGGGTTTGAATTTATCCCACTTGTAGACGGCGGGACGGGGAGGCAGCTTCAGGCCCAGATGGATTGTGTGCGATGTAGGGAGCCTTCCTCTGGTCCGCGGTCCCCCCAGCTGCGAGCGGTTCCCGCGAAGCGGGAAACGCGAGTGGGAACAGCAACAATAAGATGATCGCAGGACAGCAGCAAAAAGGGAAATGCAGGAGCGTGGTTCTCCTCTCCTCGTGGCCCCCACTGTTCAAACAAACAATCCTCTCAGGAACAGTGGACAAAGTCTCCCGCAATGCGCGGTGCAGGGTTTGAATTTATCCCACCTGTAGAGGGCGGGACGGGGAGGCGGCTTCAGGCCCAGATGGATTGTGGGCGATGTAGTGAGCCTTCCTCTGGTCCGCGGTCCCTCCAGCTACGAGCGATTCCCGCGAAGCGGGAAACGCGAGTGGGAACAGCAACAACAAGATGATCGCAGGACAGCAGCAAAAAGGGAAATGCAGGAGCATGGTTCTCCTCTCCTCGTGGCCCCCACTGTTCAAACAAACAATCCTCTCAGGAACAGTGGACAAAGTCTCCCGCAATGCGCGGTGCAGGGTTTGAATTTATCCCACCTGTAGAGGGCGGGACGGGGAGGCGGCTTCAGGCCCAGATGGAATGTGGGCGATGTAGTGAGCCTTCCTCTGGTCCGCGGTCCCTCCAGCTGCGAGCGGTTCCCGCGAAGCGGGAAACGCGAGTGGGAACAGCAACAACAAGATGATCGCAGGACAGCAGCAAAAAGGGAAATGCAGGAGCGTGGTTCTCCTCTCCTCGTGGCCCCCACTGTTCAAACAAACAATCCTCTCAGGAACAGTGGACAAAGTTTCCCGCAATGCACGGTGCAGGGTTTGAATTTATCCCACCTGTAGAGGGTGGGACGGGGAGGCGGCTTCAGGCCCAGATGGATTGTGGGCGATGTAGTGAGCCTTCCTCTGGTCCGCGGTCCCCCCAGCTGCGAGTGGTTCCCGCGAAGCGGGAAACGCGAGTGGGAACAGCAACAACAAGATGATCGCAGGACAGCAGCAAAAAGGGAAATGCAGGAGCATGGTTCTCCTCTCCTCGTGGCCCCCACTGTTCAAACAAACAATCCTCTCAGGAACAGTGGACAAAGTCGAAGTGAAGCTCCCCACACTCCCCGAGACAGCCCCTAATTTGGAAAACCAGTAAGTCTCATACAAGAAGGCTAACTAAAGGAGATGTGGGGAATAAACCCAGGATAAGCGACCACTATTAATTCCCCCAGCAGGCTCAAGGGCATCAGCTCAGATGAGAAGACAATAGGTAGTAGCCAGCTGGACATCTCCGTGGAAAATAAATAAAGGGAACAGACTGCAGTAATCAGGTGAGATAGGCAAATGCTTCTTTGCTCTTCCACACGCAGTCGAAAGTGGTCGGTAAAACAAGGAATTCAGTGCGAATCAACCGTCCTGGTAATTCTCGTCAGGAAGGGAAAGTAATAGTGATAAAAAGTCCAACAAAAAAGTCTCTCTACGCGAGAGAAGCAGCGCGTTTAAGTCTGTCTATGAGGCAGTGATTGTCAGGAAATATCCAGGCATAAAAAGGGAAGTGCGAGGAGTGGCACCGTTAAAAGGATGCGAAACAGTCAGGAGTTTGTAACTTACAAGAAGATGCGACCGCGCTGTAATCAGCCCACAGACGCAGTCGCGAGTCGGGTTTTCAGAGAAACGCGGCTGCGAGTTAATTTCGGAAGACGCGGCCGCGTGTCAGCTGACAGCTATCAAGAAGGAAGTCAGGGGAAGGAATGAATAGCGGATGGAGTAGGGAAGCAAAAAGCAACCGCTATATCGATCAGGGATTGTGATAACTGAAGAACAGGAAAATCTGCTGAGTAACACAGAAAGGGGCGTGGATACAAGTCGGGGTCCGAAAGCCAAGCCATATATTTAGTCAAACCCTGAAGGTATTTCCTCACCAAGTTTACCAACCCTCGATTTGTTTAAACAAGTTGTGTTTTATTAGTATGTGAGCGGTATGTAAGGTATGGAGGAATGTGGACATGATTTTTTCATTTCCCTTGGCAACTCCTCTCTGGAAAATGCCCATATGTCACAATAAAATATTGTTGGTTGGCTTCATTTTGAGAAATATTTTTGACCAAAGTATTTAACATTTGCACAACAAGTTTCAACTGGTTAAGTTGGGTTTCCTGATATATTGTATTGTAATTGCGTTTATATTGCGCTTATTCCCCCGGATGAGGCATCAAAGCTCTTTTTTGGCTAGTAGCACGCTGCTCTGGAACACAGAAAGGATTAGTGGTGAATTAGAATAGTGAAATATGAAAGTGATTTGAGTGATAAATATTTTAGTCAGTTATTTGGATTGAAAAGGATAGTGGAGGGATATAAGAGGGAAAAAAGGTTTGCATTTATATAGCCCTTGCTACCCTCAATGGGGTGTTGAAGCGCTTTTTCTGCGAGTAGCACACTACTTCGGAAGCCATAAAGGATTAGTGGAGAAATAGTACAGTGAAATATGAAATTCATTTGAGTGATGGACACGTTAGTATGTTATTTGGATTGAAAAGGATGGTGGCGGTGTGGAAATGTGGATTTTCCTGGTCAGTTATGTCCCCTATCTTGGACCCCAACGGTTCTATGTGCATGTCACAAGTACATGTATGTTTCCCTCCAGTTCCAGTTATGAAGACACAAATACATGTGCGTCCACCGTCAACATGTCCTCTGTCAGATCCGCCATGAACAGGCCGGATATTCCATTCCTAAATATGAAAGGCCACCGGCTTTATATGGTTCACTTATGCCATTTTTACAGTCCAGGCAAGTAGGCCCTGATTCTGCCATCGAAACTCCTCTTGCCTTCTGCCTCTGAAAGCTCCAGTCTGAGCCTGCATCTGTGACCATGAACTTTGTCTCATTCTCTGCGCGGCTCACGAAGCCTGACATCAGCCTATTCTCTGCCAAGAACTGTATTTCACCTTCGAATTATCTGCTTCCCCCTCAGCCGATGCATTCCTGCCTAGTAGTTTAAGTAAACATTCTTCCAGTTACCAAGCAAAAGGCCCGGCTTCTCTGTCCTCATGCAAGTAATTCATAGCCCTGTTACCATGGAATATTCCTACCCCCTCGCATTTAATGTAGACACTTAGACGCTTGTACACGCACACACAGTCAGTATAGAATAGATTCTGTCCGAGAGCCCTTCCCTTGTGGATAACACAGTTCTTTAAACATAGGATATTAGATATGATTTGGGATTAGGTTGACATAACCCCAGACTTTTGTCTCCACATGTAGAGCTAAATGTCAAGTCCCTTTCACCCTCTAGTTGCACGTCTATCACACGTCATGCTGCTGCGCGCGCATCTCTGCCAAGTATTTCTGCTGACATTGCGAAATCATCTCCAGGTATCCACCCACACATGACAATTTACCCATTATCATCAAGTGGACGCCCACATGGACGCCCACCTTCACGCCTACTTACACGCCCACATGCTCTTATCTCATTCTCTCTTGCTCTCTTGCTTACGTACAATTGAGAAATGTATATATACTGTACTCTGTGAATAATGTTTTGAGAATATTGAGAATACTTTTCAGCCCCGTCCAGATCCTTTTTTGGTGATGGAGATATTCTCCCTTTGACTCGAGTTATTGGAATAAAGCCCTTTATGAATCTGATACCACAGACTCAGCCTCTTGCTTTATGCATGATCTTATTGATATCTGAAAAATTATGACAGCGTGATATTTTATTTACCACAGAATGGCGCCCGAACAGTTTAATCTCTTTCCCCACACGCCGGAGATGAAGGTCCAGTTTTGCCCCCTTCCATGGCCGTGATGGACTTCAAACGCGCACGTCGCGGGTTTTCCCGCCAACTCCCTCAGGCCAATGAAGGGGACAGACTGCGACCAGGCATCCATACGAGGCGGTGAGGAACGCAGATTGTCTACCCAGAGCCCACCTGCGAGAGAGCCGTGTCCGAGGTATACAGAGGCCCACCAGGTTTTCGAAGTCCCGATGTCCAGAGGGTCCGATGTCCGCAGTCGTCGAGTCCAGTCCATTCTCCGAGGCCTTCCGTTTCAAGGAGCTACCCGGTGAGTACCATCGCCGGGGAGGCGTGTTGACGCGCACATAGGTTGTGCCGGTCAAGACGGATTTGGGTACACAAATCCGGTCTGCACTGTTTAGCAGTGTATATGTACTGTTTAGCAGTATATCAAGTATTCCGAAGTATCTAGTTATTGTCAAGAATTCTGCTTGGTGATTAGTTATGCAGACTGTCATCATTGTTGGTCATTTTTAAAGGTTAAAATGTTTTATGTTCAATGTTTAATGTGTTAAAATGTCCTGCATATTGTGGTATGAATGATTGTTCATTATTGTGCTTTTTGTATTAAGTGTGTTCAAGACCAGGTGTCAGATCAGTTGTCAATATGCCGCTCTTTTCGAAGTTAAGACAGATTACTACTAGAAAAGGGGTGCTTGAAGAAGCAGTTCCTATTCCTCCTAGGGACACTCCAGGGCACTTTATGTATCACAAGCATGGCTTAGACGCCATATTATTCCTTGATCTATGGGTGGACTACACCAAAGAGTTACCAGAAAGTCAGAGATGGCCCGTAGCTGGGACCTGGGATGCCGAATGTATCATGAAAGTCGAAGAAGAGTTGTGGAAGAGGAAAGCTAGACAGTCACAGAAAGACGCTGTTGAATTATGGCGTAAAGAATAGCATAGACGCGCAGAGTAAGCGCTCAGAAAAACAGAGAAAAAGTAGGGAGGATTCAGACAAAGCCCGAGAAAGCATATTAGTTGAGGAAGGTATCTGAGTAAAAGCAGAACAAGTAGGCAGACAACGAAACACTCTTATGAAAGAGGAAATGTAGACCAGCTTGGAAGGATGCCATTGAGTTTTTGGCGCAAGGAGTGACATAGAAGGACAGAGTAAGTGTTTCACGAAGCAGAGAGAAGTGGACTGGTGTCTGGAAAAGCCAAGGATGAGATGTTACAGGAGGAATTAGAGCTGGTAAAATGAGCGTAGGCTGACAGAAAAAGAAATACTGACGTTGCTGGTATTTATCCCGTCCTTTCAGAGGACCTAGCAAGAGTGGCCCCAGTAAAAAGACCAGTTATAATACATATATTAATTACATAGTAGCCCAAAGGTTCTTGAGCCACCCACCAAATGAACAGCGCATAGCTGGTGTTTACATGGTCCAACATTTGACTACGTTGTCAATAGGAAATTGAGAGGGGTGCAGCTAGAGAAGGAGCAACTCCTGTGATTTGATGACACCCCTAATGTACAAAGTGTTAACGGAAAAATAATTAGTGAAAAGTTTAGCTTGAAAAAAGAATTGTGGGTATTTCGAATTTGCAAATTGTTCATGAATACAGGTTTGTGTTCTTGATGGTCCAGTGAGCCAATGTGCTGGGTCAAGTCGGTAAGATTATGACCCCCTGAGTGCAAATTGTATGTAAAAATAATTTTTCAATTGAGCGAATTATTGCAATTTTTATGGAATTGAGTAGTCTTTTTGTCTTTGACAGCTTCAGAGTGAGGAGAAGGTGGGGGCCGTGTAGAGCAGAATGTGATACAGAAATCGGAGACAGATTCTGACCTTGTAGCCAGTGTAGGTGGGGGCCGATGAGAGGAGCAGAACAGGGCACTGCTTAGAAGGCTTCTCTGACATCGCATCTGTGTAATGCCTGCAGCTGGAGAGCCTTGGGGCCAGGAGTAGGAAAAACAAAAAAAAGATGGCTGGCAGCCCAGGCTCAGGCCGCGCTGAGGGGCTATTTTTAACTTCTCTGATAAGACAGGGCAGCTGAGAAATGTAAGTCGAGAAAGATTCCCTTGTTCTATTCTGTGCAAAACAAGTGCCCCGAGGAAATGTCTATGGAGAAGATTTGTTTTATTTTTTAGCAATTGTTATATTGCTTCTGGTCAGAAAGTAAAATGTTGCTCTTGTTTGGAATTTTAAGGGCTATGTGCCTATATAAAAACGATTTTCAAATTCAGACATTTTTGAATTGTGGACACAAGCTGCCACCAGTTGCATTGGATAAATGATCCAGTGGTTACGGGTCTGTGAGGAAAGATGTGAGATGCATCTTCGACTAGGACATGAGGGTACATTGTGTACAAAGAAGCATAGCACATTTTTATAAAAAAAAAAAAAAAAAAAAAAAAAAAGAGACAGGTTCGTGTGTTCGTCATTTTTTGATTATTGTTGCTGATCCTGTGTGTCAGACTTGACGCGGTCATCATTGGGATGACCCACTGTCAGATGGAGGTGTATAGGGCAGGTAAATCAGTTATTGATTATAAACCTGACAAATTAAGCAGGCCAGAATGTTCGCATCTGAGCTGTAGGTACTGTAATTGCGCATCGCTGCTCATTTATATATGTTAGTGTAATTGTCTATGCTTTCTGTGCCTGGTATACTGATGGCTTGGCATATGTATTTTATATATGTTTTGTTTTTGTGTTGTATTGACCAGTCTGTTTAGCGTTACTAAATTACTAAATTTCACAGACGTGATATTACCTTTATCATGCTGTCAAAATAGCAGACAACACGTTATCAGTGTATGTCTAATTGGTATTGGAGATGAATGAAACAAAAGAAAAAGGCTATGCAAGACTAAAATATTTTTCACATAACTGCCTTTCTCTTATAGACAGGCAGCCTCGGTCATATGTTTCCAGATTGGACATTAAGGAACAATTATGATCTGTGCACTCGCATTTTAACTCTTGAAAGGCCTGTTTTAAATAAGGACTGCCACCACAGAGTGACAAATAAGGCTCGGTATTTAGGGTAATGAGAAAATATCTGACAGGATTTCCTTTTTAAAGTTTGCTTTAGTAAGCTCATTCTTGTGAGTGGTGGCCCCAAAAGTTGACTTGTTTTTGAATTAGGCTATTTATTGTATAGGTGGAAATTATTGCACATTGACTGATTTCTTTAGCAGATAAATTATTAATTATCAACATTAACAACTGTTCTTAAACTTGGTTTTCCGAATATTTAGGTAATTTAGCATTCCTATTAGGGCCTCCTAGCATTAATATTGACTTCAGGTTGGTGTAGGTTCATGTACTAGGGACATTTGCATATGAGATGTCATTTGGCTAGCTTATGAGCTAACACAATGAGGTTTGTACATTAATTTGAAGGATTTCTCGCCGTTTCACATACGCTGTGTATCTCCTATAATTTTGCTTACGCCCAGTAGCTACACACAGGGATTAATAGTGTTGACAAGACACAGGGTTTGATAGTGTTTGACAGCAGTGAAATCTGTTTCAGATTTCCTCCTGTCAAAAAGGGGGGGAAGGAGGAGAATATTGGCTTTCTGCTGGCCCCTGAGGAGGTTCGCTTCCCGCTAGCCCCTTAAGAAATTAAGCCCCTTAGAAATTAGCCCCCTTAGAAATTAAGCCAAGGAAATAGGTATGGTGTTTTTCCCTTTTTCTCATGTTTTATTGTGATCTTTCAGGGGAATTAGTTGTGGGCACCGGAACGTATTCAATTGATTTCTGGTTTTTCACAGCCCAAGACACAAAAAGACTAAAGTCCTCAAGAACACACTGTGGCATTTGAAGAATTAAAGAGAGTTTTATGTCAAGCACCAGTTTTAGCAAACCCTGATTACAACAAATCGTTTATGTTTTTTGTGACAGAGCGGGATGGAACAGCACTATCTGTCCTAACACAAGATCATGCAGGAAAACACGAGCCCTGTGCTTATTTTTCTAGTACATTAGACCCAGTAGCACAGGCTTTGCCTGCGTGCCTAAAATCAGTTGCAGCAACGGCCTTAGCCATAAGACAAAGTGACTTGATAGTGCTGGGTCACCCTCTGACAGTACAAGTACCACACGCAGTAGAGGTTCTCTTGAACCGGACACAAACACAACACCTGACTGTAGCTAGACTGACGGATTATGAGCCAACGTTATTTCAACCACACATAGAGATCAGACGATGCAACATACTGAATCCCGCTACCCTTTTGCCCTCCAGTACAGAAAGCGTTTCACCACACAACTGTGTTGAAGTAATACATACCGTGACTAAACCAAGACAAGACTTGACAGATGTTGCACTCCCAGACCCCGAGCTAACACTATATGTTGACGGCTCATGCATGAGGACAGGGGCGGGAGAATTAGTGGCAGCATATGCAGTGACTGCTGATACTGTAATAATAGAGACTAAAAGAATAGACATATTGTCAGCACAAGCAGCAGAGCTCATCGCCCTGACACAAGCGTGCATAAGAGCTAAGCACCTGAGAGTAAACATTTACACCGATTTTGTGGAGAGAAAGAGGTTTCTTGACCTCTCATGGGGCCAAGATACAGCATGGCCCCCTTATTCAAGCCCTACTGGAAGCAATACATTTACCAACAGCCATAGCTATCCTAAAATGTAAAGCACATACTAGAGCCACAGATACCATTTCCCAAGGCAATGATCTGGCAGACCGAACTGCTAAACAGACAGCTCAGACCCCACTAGACATGACAAAATCACAGATACTATCACTGTCCAAAGCCATGACAGTTAGGGATCCTTCCAGGGATGTACAAGACATTCAGACACATGCTACTGTAGACGAATTAAAGAAATGATCGGAACAAGGAGGGGTACTGACTGATCAAGGTTGGATGACAAAGGGCAAATCCACATGGTTTCTTCCTGATACCATGGTACAAGTGATTATAAATACCGCACATAGTCCTGCACACTTAGGAGAGAAAGCAATGATAGATAGCTTACAGAATATATGGTTCAACAAGCACCTGCGTGCAGCAGCGAAACAAAAGGTCAGAGCATGTATGATCCACCTGACCACCCTTTTGAAGTGCTCCAAATGGATTATATCCAAATAAACAGATGTAGAGGTTACAAATATGTCCTGGTACTAATGAAGCAGGTGTCCCTTCTGTTAGGGTATACCTGGAAATTCCATTGTGTGCGACATCCTGAAGCAGCAGGCCTTGTAGAAAGACATAATCAGACATTAAAAATTTGCGCAGACAAAGGTATAGACTGGATGGTAGCCCTGCCGGTTGCCCTCTTTTACATGCGAATTGTAGCTCATTCTAGAACAGGCTTATCTCCCTATGAAGTGGTCTTTGGTAGACCACCAAAATATGTGGGCACTACAATGCCTAAAAGATTACTTATGTTGACAGTAACATGCTGACAGATTACCTGGCTTCCTTGATGTCTGCACTACTCTCTTGTTGTTCGCAGGTTGCTGCCGCCTTCCCTGACAACACCCAGGTCAAAGAATACTCCATCGCTCCTGGATGACAGGCGCCAAAGTCAGTGCTCTGGACCACGGGGACGGCCGTTAAAGTCAAAGTGCACCTTCACCACTCTTTTACAAAGAAAAAAAAACTTTGAACTTGGATTTTGAACAACATTTTCTAGAGGAGAATGCCCAGAAGTTTCCACAAAGCTAAACCTTGATTCAAAAAGTCAGAACCCGTTTGATCAATTAAGTCCACTAGGTGGTGAAGCGGTTGAACATGTATTCTGGCTCGCATAAGATCTTGGACAATAACATAAAGCAAAAACAAGAGAGCTAGATAAGAAGCAAATAGATGTATAGTGACTGTAATTTTTCAATATCTTAAGAGCATCACGATAATATGTATCAGCTTAATACTACATGCTATTTTTCCTCCTATTGCCTCACTTTTACACTCCTCCACTAATGATACCATAAAGCACACATTTAGTGATCTGCCATCCTATGAGCTATCATATCGACTTGCCTTACGCAACAATACCTTTATTCAGATGCTGCACCATTCACATCAGACTAGCAATGCTACAGACTGCTGGGTCTGTGGCCGACTCCCCCCCCATCAGAACTATAAGGGAGTTTTTGCCCCTTTTTCTCTATCCGTTCACACACAATGGCTCCTGTGGAGCATGGTTTAGTTTGATTAATTCCCTAGATTCGAATTCCGCAGTTTATCAAGACAACTGGGTATGGGGAAACCTGAACTTAGTTTTGCTTAAAGTCTGCTACCCTAACAAGGAGGGACTTCCCAAAAGAACAGGAACTGATCTAAGAAATGAAGTATATGGATTAGGTAATTTTACACTTAACCTCATGATCCTGAACGTTGAATCTGAAACTACACCAATCTTGCCCGCCATGTCCGTATTCCCAGTAAAAGAGGAATTATGTATAAGAAAGAATGGCTCCATACACATGGGCCATAGTAAATGCACCACTGTAATAAAATTCAGTGATCAAGGCAAGTCTACATTTAGAGCTTCTCGTCATTCCTACTTTATATGTGGCCAGACCGCATATATACGCCTACCTCTAGATTGGGATGGTACCTGTTACATAGCATTCCTCCTACCACCTGTTTTCCTAGCTCCTCCTGATTCTCATAGAAATACTCATTTAGTACACAATAGACAGAAGAGAGATCTCCCAATTGTCGATTACACTGAAGCAGCATGGGAAAAATACACAGATTTCAATAAAGGTTTCTTTCCCTATATAGGTACAGTTACCAATAGTAAGTTGATACGTAGATTAACCAGAACCCTTGAAGCAGTAGTGAACGAAACTATTTCCGCCTTAGGCAATTTAACAGAAGAGCAGTCTGCTATGCGGATTGTTGTGCTTCAAAATAGTCTTGTCCTTGACGTTATCCTGGCCGATAGGGGCGGAGCTTGTAGGGTCATCGGATCAAGCTATTGCATTTTTCATACCAGAAAATTCGCCATCTGTATATAAAGCCATAACTCGCCTTCATAAGATTGTAAGCCAGATACACCAGAATCCAGGCACCTGGACTTGGTCCGGTTGGTTTTGGAGTGTATTATCTACCTTTGGATGGAGGGTCCTATCCTTCCTAGGTATTGGCCTTCTCATACTATTCAGTTGCTGTCTATGTCTACAATGTGGACCAGCGATCTGTGGTCTGTGTGCCACATCGTGTATTCCACCACCAAGATTTCATTCAAGATCACGGAAGAAGAAAGAAGAACAAATGATGCTATATGAACAGATCAATGAATTGATGAAGATTGATATCTCTTGAAGGGCAAGTAGGGGACAAGGAGGGAATGTGGAAATGTGGATTTTCCTGGTCAGTTATGTCCCCTATCTTGGACCCCAACGGTTCTATGTGCATGTCACAAGTACATGTATGTTTCCCTCCAGTTCCAGTTATGAAGACACAAATACATGTGCGTCCACCGTCAACATGTCCTCTGTCAGATCCGCCATGAACAGGCCGGATATTCCATTCCTAAATATGAAAGGCCACCGGCTTTATATGGTTCACTTATGCCATTTTTACAGTCCAGGCAAGTAGGCCCTGATTCTGCCATCGAAACTCCTCTTGCCTTCTGCCTCTGAAAGCTCCAGTCTGAGCCTGCATCTGTGACCATGAACTTTGTCTCATTCTCTGCGCGGCTCACGAAGCCTGACATCAGCCTATTCTCTGCCAAGAACTGTATTTCACCTTCGAATTATCTGCTTCCCCCTCAGCCGATGCATTCCTGCCTAGTAGTTTAAGTAAACATTCTTCCAGTTACCAAGCAAAAGGCCCGGCTTCTCTGTCCTCATGCAAGTAATTCATAGCCCTGTTACCATGGAATATTCCTACCCCCTCGCATTTAATGTAGACACTTAGACGCTTGTACACGCACACACAGTCAGTATAGAATAGATTCTGTCCGAGAGCCCTTCCCTTGTGGATAACACAGTTCTTTAAACATAGGATATTAGATATGATTTGGGATTAGGTTGACATAACCCCAGACTTTTGTCTCCACATGTAGAGCTAAATGTCAAGTCCCTTTCACCCTCTAGTTGCACGTCTATCACACGTCATGCTGCTGCGCGCGCATCTCTGCCAAGTATTTCTGCTGACATTGCGAAATCATCTCCAGGTATCCACCCACACATGACAATTTACCCATTATCATCAAGTGGACGCCCACATGGACGCCCACCTTCACGCCTACTTACACGCCCACATGCTCTTATCTCATTCTCTCTTGCTCTCTTGCTTACGTACAATTGAGAAATGTATATATACTGTACTCTGTGAATAATGTTTTGAGAATATTGAGAATACTTTTCAGCCCCGTCCAGATCCTTTTTTGGTGATGGAGATATTCTCCCTTTGACTCGAGTTATTGGAATAAAGCCCTTTATGAATCTGATACCACAGACTCAGCCTCTTGCTTTATGCATGATCTTATTGATATCTGAAAAATTATGACAGCGTGATATTTTATTTACCACAGCGGGATAGAAGATGCAAGGAATTAGAAAAATTATTTTTATTTTTTGGAGCTCATAGCAGTAGGAGGAAGCTGGGGTGAGTAAAAGGGTTGTGTGTTGGTAAAACGCAGGTAAAGACATTGTATGCCTTTACCACGCATTTTTTACCATGCATGTTTTTACCAGGAACATGCTTTTACAATGCATGACATTACCATTCTTTGTTTTTATATATAACAACAACGTATTTGTGGGGGGAGACACCCCCGACTTACCTTAAATGCTTGGTAAAGGCATGTGTTGTAAAGGCATGCAAGTGGTATACAAATATGCCTGGTAAAGGCACAATGAGGTAAAAACCATGTTTTAAAGGCTGTTTTCCGAGTAAAAGGGAGGTGTAGGAGGAAGAATCATAGGAAGGGTTTAGAAGCCTTGTTTTGGAGGATTGGAATAGTAAAAGAGGTATGAGATGGAGCAAGGAGGGTTGGAGAGAGGGAAGGGTCTCAAAAGGGTTATTTTGTGGATCATAGTAGTGCTATGGGGTTTGGATAAATGAGAGAGTGGAGGTAGAGGATATATTGAGAGCGGTATAGGGTGAAAAATAGGGTAGTGCATTTGATATGCTGAATTTGAAGGAAAATATTAAATAAGTAAAAGTAATAAATATATAGATCCAAAAGAAATAAATATATAGATCCATAAGTACATTGAAGGTCTATCGATGCACAAAGGAAGGTAGTATATGTAGATTAAAGATACATTAAATAAATTCTGGTTTTCAGGTGTTGTTGTACTGTAAATTAACTTTATTTATTTATATATATATTTTTGTAGATCAATAGTGAAACAATTGTAGATTAATAGTTATGATAAAAAGATTTACTTATTTATGCAGTCACTTATATACATGTTAAAACATAGAATAATGTAACTATCAGTAATGTGTACATTTGTTAAGCAGAACTAATGAATACCTCTCTCTCTATATATATATATCTATATATATATATATATATATCTCTTTCGAAGTTGTCCAAAAACAAAACGTGCACTCCAACAGCGGATAACTTCAACAGAAGATTTATTACTTGCAGGAGCATACGACTATGCATTCATGCCAGGATCATCTTTTCTGCCCAATGCGTTTCAAGCCTCCTGGCTCTGGTTCACAGGCTTAGACAAAAGCGGAGCAAAGTAATTTCCGGCAATTAATTCCCTTCAGTGGGATCACAGATGACTTCCATATACCCCCGTGCACTTTGGGATTTGAAGTGCATTCATTGATTTAACCCTCCAATGGGTGTGTTCCGTTTATCCTCATTTATTTAATTTTATTTTTGAGCCCTCCGGTGGGCCTCCAGGCATGGTTGCACAGTCCAATATCTTGTCCACTGTGGCCGCATTGAGGCGATGAACAGTTCAGTGCCCCGGCGGCAACTGTGTTTCTCAGGCGGTGCGCATTTCACGGCGGGACAGCCGTTATCATATCTTTCGAAGTTGTCCTAAAACAAAACGCGCACTCCAACAGCGGATAACTTCAACAAAAGCTTTATTACTTGCAGGAGCATATGACTATGCATTCATGCCAGGATCATCTTTTCTGCCCAACGCGTTTCAAGCCTCCTGGCTCTTGTTCACAGGCTTAGACAAAAGCGGAGCAAAGTAATTTCCGGCAATTAATTCCCTTCAGTGGGATCACAGGTGACTTCCATATACCGCTGTGCACTTTGGGATTTGAAGTGCATTCATTGATTTAACCCTCCAGTGGGTGTGTTCTGTTTATCTTCATTCATTTAATTTTATTTTTGAGCCCTCCGGTGGGCCTCCAGGCATGGTTGCACAGTCCAATATCTTGTCCACTGTGGCCGCATTGAGGCGATGAACAGTTCAGTGCCCCGGCGGCAACTGTGTTTCTCAGGCGGTGCGCATTTCACGGCGGGACAGCCGTTATCATATCTTTCGAAGTTGTCCAAAAACAAAACGAGCACTCCAACAGCGGATAACTTCAACAAAAGCTTTATTACTTGCAGGAGCATACAACTATGCATTCATGCCAGGATCATCTTTTCTGCCCAACGCGTTTCAAGCCTCCTGGCTCTTGTTCACAGGCTTAGACAAAAGCGGAGCAAAGTAATTGGTAGACTGGACCTTGTGCGGAAAAACCAAATAAGTGAAGATTTGTTGCAGTGTTTCTATAGTAACAAAACTTGAGGTTTCTTACTTCCTTCGATATCTTAGGCGGTGTTCCCAGATCGTCAGGCCATGTGGCAAGCGGATCATAATGTTTCCGATCTCCACACGTGAGTATTTTCGTTTTGGAAGCATTCAATTAGAGATGGCTCCATTTCATCCATTGGTCCACGGCTCTGAGACAACAGAAAATTGGCGGGTTTCCAATGTCTTTGGAGCATTACAGTTGAAGGAGTATTTGCGTGTCATCTGCATAGTTATAGCACGTGGGATTAAATTGATTTATCATAATATACGCTTGTGGTTAAAGTTACACAAGTGATACAAAGCATGTACAAAGTGTGTGGTGTTGCATCACGGGGAGTGCGGGCACTGCCTAGAGTATTATTGCACACTTCCAACAAAGGCTATGCTAAAACTGACCATACATCCTTCCAAAGCTTTGTTGGGAGAGGGACCAGGTGAGAACCAGACTTGATTGAAGCTGTAATAGTGGTAAATTGTCCTGGGGACAATAGTTAAAAATGATCCATCTGGGGAATCCCAACAATTTCCTCCACGTCAGTATGCATACAAGGAACCCCATTAGATAGCCACTTGAGGAAGCAACAGACCCTCCTCCAAGTTAGATATAGGCACCTTATCCATGGAGCCAATCAAGGTTCAAAAGAACCTTATTTTGTCCTCAAAATATAAGCAGATCTGATGTACTAGCTTTTGCACATGCTCAGTAGATGCAGACACACAACTATTAGAAGTGACCTTATTAGTTTAAATACTTCCTTAGCAGAGTGTTCAGCAGCAGTAAATGTGTTTACCATAGAATTCTGCTTTAGCTAAGGTCACCAGTTTCTTATAACTTAGACAGCACTTACTTTAATTGCAGTGCTGCCTTTATAGAATACACAAAAAGTGATGGGAGCAATACTTGCAATTTGTGTAACTAATTGCAATCGCTTGGGGTAGCATCCCATTCCATTGTTCTTTTGCTCACCATGCACCCTCAGCTTGGATCCAGCCATAAGCAAATCAGTCTTGACCTATTTCGTCATGGAAACCATCAAGCCCAAACTGCCAGTCCTGGTTCTCCCTGAACCTGGATACATGTGACCCAAGACCGGTTTTGCCCTAGTTATAGAATAATCAACGCACCATACTCTCTCAAGTTTCTTGCACCCTCTTTTTGCCTCAGATAAGGTGCACCATGGAGCAGAAGGTCTAGTACACTTTGGATTAACTTTATTTGAAGTCAAAACCACATCCAGTGCTGTTTCCACCGATTGAACATACTTCTTATACCCATTTTCTGAAGGATAGCAGTTAGAGGGTCTCTCAACCCCATCTATCTGACTCATGAATTTGGGAAGAGAGAGTTCACTCCAAGACCTCTTAATCTGATGTATCTTGAAACTATGTTGCCCCAGAGGATTTCTCAGAAGAGGCTTTACATTTTTACAAGATAGTAATCTGTCTAGGCCTATGGGATGGTTTCCACCACTTCCACGAACTTGAGGGGAAGACTCAATCCAAAGGTTAAAACTGCTCACCACACTCTATTAAGCATGGGAACAAGACAAAGGCACAACAAAATCAAGAAAAGAACTGAAATAAGTTTTGTTGACCCTGGGAGATGGTAGCATACTATCTAGAGTTAATCAACACCTCATAGGTTCTATAGACTCAATGTCACAACAGAAGAGGCACTGCTCACCTGACATACTGAATCCTCTATTGCTGTGTCCACCTCAACAATGAATGAATCAAATAGAATAATCAACATAAACCCCTCCCTCAAAAACACAAAAAGATGAATTGAGCAACTCCTTTATTCCATCCTCATTATCAGGGGGAAGTAGCATAGATAAAAATCCCTCCTAAAATAATTTTACTAGCCTGGCTTTTCCAAATATTTAGTAACATTTCTCTAAGATTACTAACCTTAACTTCAGCATCCATTTCGGGAATAAAATAGGCAGCATGGCTGGAGCTGAGCACTGAGCACAAGCAGAAAGTGGACAGGCACAGATGGGCTTGTCTTTGGCATGCCTTCGGTGTGCCAGCAATGCAGCCGTGCATCAGGTCTACTTATATAGCCCCCCAATGTGTCTGGACATTACAAAAGCAGAACAGAAAACAGTTAGACTGTCAAAACAAGATGGCAACCAAATGTTTCTACTCAGTAAAAGTAAAAAATGGCAGCAAAAGCTGGCCAGCACAATCTGCTCAAGTATTGCTAAAAGATACATTTTTCAAAGGGATTGGCTGGTGTACCTTGCCTCTTCATGTCAAAAGAACATTAGCAACTAAATATACACTATGCATTATGGTGCAAAAGTGTGTTCATTGGTGTTGGCAACATAAAGTCCTCCAGTGTTGGGAAGAGAAAAAGAACACATCTTAGAGGATATGGTGTTGTTTTTATCTCACCCTTTAATGCAATGCCCCATGGCAACTTTGGTTGGTGTGCTGCATTGCGGCAAAACATAGTAATTACGCCCCTTAGTGTGTAATATTTTTGGATTCCTTTGTCAAAAATACATAGCTATACACAATCTACACTTTAAAATCCTCAAATTATTTGTAGTGGAATAAAAGTAAAGATGCAATAATGTCCCCAATGTGGTGAAGAGACTAGCAAGCAAATACATATATTTGCCTCCTTTTACCAACATTATTGGTCTTTCTACACATTAGGGCAACATACTGTTATTGATTTACTATATCATGTCCAAAGTTAAATAGTTTGCTTATCTCCTTATATAGGTCGAATCCTAATCATACAGTATTGCACTTATTGCTAAATTGTTTTTTCATAAGTGGCACAGCGATATGATTGGTGTTTTTCCATTTTTATTTATGATGACTATAATGCGTCTGCATAAACAATTTAATAAAATACGGTGGTTCCTTCCAATATTATGCATTTTGTGGTTCACTAGATTTCCTATAAAGGCCCCAGCCCTCTCATTTATATTTTTTATCATTTCTCTTACTGCTCTTTTAAGAATTATACAGAATTCCTATGTATTCTCATGTTTATATTTTTGGATGGTTAAACTGTTAAAATATAATTTTTTTCTTTTTATGTATGCGTTCTAAAAAAGAAAGAGTATTAGCTATTCCAGTATAGTAATTGCGGGTTATGATTACCGGGGTGGAGGGGTGAGGGGAGTATGGGGCAGGGTTGTCTTTTTTATGAGGTTTTTTAAGAACGGGTTACTCAACAGGAAAATTATCATTTCACTGTGAACGAGTAAACGAGAAAAAGTTCCATATCCAAAATTAAAATTTCTTATATATAATTTGTGTTGTAATCTTTACACTAAGGGGCTTATTTACAAGCCCTGTGCGCCACCGGAACGTCACCTTTAGTGACGTCCCGATAGAGCCCAGGAGTTAGCTATATCTACAAGACCACGTAAAGTCACTCTGCAGGGTTTTTTATGGCATTGTGGATATGGAGTAAGGCACAGCAGCACAAGTAGCTGCCTTGACTTACTCTGCCTCAAAGAGGCGTTCCATGGGTGTTTCTGTGAGTGTTCCCACGCAACACTCATGGACTTTGACTGTGCCCCAGATTTACAATATCTCGTAAACCTGGGGCAGCACCAAAATCTAGCCCCACCCTAGAACAGACCTAACGAAGAGAAATGTTTACATTTCTCCTTGTTTTCTCCTCCTTCCATATATGCTGCATTCTGAACAAAATTCAATCCTGCCAACAACACAGACCCCCTTGCACCATGGTGCAAGGGTGCCTGTGTTGGTGCACAGCTGCAAATTGTGCACCAGCGCAGGCAGAAAGGATAGGAAGACAACGTAACTTGAAAACCCTGTGCATTCCTGTCCTTTTGAATTGGCGTAGGGCAATGCAGCAAAATGACTGCGGCGCTGCCCTACGCCAATTATTTGAACATATGCCCCTAACTGTACCAGGCAAATCATCTTCTGGTGGTTGAAGAACTTCTGACTTTCATAGATATTTTTGATTTCCTTGACTAATATTGGGATTCTCTGAGAATCTTATTGGTGTCAGACCTCTAGTCCAAATAAAGAGATGAATCAGCGGAAGTAGATGCAGACTTTTTTTCGACCTGCCTACATTTGTGAATCTGACCATGGATATTGAAGCCAGCTCCCTATCATCACTTAAATGGAAAACTATGCATTTGGAAATTTTCTTCCTCGCCCAGGTTACGCCTTTTAAATATTTCTGCTGTGTGTCCAGCCAGCCCACTGACTTAATTGTTATTTCAGTAGTTGTTAAGACGACAGATAAACCTGTAGGCATTTGGCTGCAATAAAATCTGCTGAAATAGGAGTACATTCTGCCTGGTATTTTCTTATCTGCTTCGCTCTGGGGATACAGACTGTAGAGTTTTCAGAGTGAAGCAAAAAGTGCAAAACATATTTATTAAACGCACTACAAAGGCTGGCCTTGACATTTTCTGTTTAGGTTCCTTCTGTAGAACTATTGTTTATCTGAATATAAATCATTCTGCTATGACAGCTTCACAGCCTTGGCCCAGAAGCATTAAGCCCCCCACAGGAAAACCTGGCAACTTCTAAAGTAAAAGTTCTTTCGTCTGCTGAAGTAGATGCTCTGGAGCCTCGAAGTATTTTTAAATGCCAGCACCGTGACCTGCAACCAGCGGTCATTCCAACATTTGGCTTATTTTATAACAACTAAAACTACTCTCTCCAGCTGAGCACGCAAAACTCCCAAATGCTCATTGATCTCTAAATACAACAATATTCTAGTTACAAGTTAACATAAGGCTAATATACGAGTATACGAACTGGGTGTTTCTCAGATATGCTAGCATATCTTTTTAGTCTCCTCTCGCTTTTAAAGAAAGTTTGTTTTGTTTAGTTTTGTGTTTGTTTCAAGCAGAATGAGAAGGTGAACAATACGTCTACATTCATCAGCATGCATCCTATATGTCAATTGTCGTGTGCTTAATATTCATTATACATTGGTGGATTTACAAACCCTGACGAGGAGCAAAATAATTTCGAATATTTGTTTGGCATTTTCGGGCACCACGGGTTTACTCTCACAACCTAAGCGAGGAGATCGGTAGGCTGCTAGCATAATTCTATGGTGTCTGTGGCCATGGTCTTCATAACTATTTTTACTGGTGGCAATGGTTGTTGATTTTCCACTCAACGATTATGCTCATTTGAAAAAAAAATGATCTGGTTAAACGACAACAAACTATTAGATTTATTTCAAAACACTAAATCCAGACACTTGGGATAATAGTTTTGCAAATGGGTTACCACTTGTTTTTTTCCTTAAACATTATATAAAATAAGTCTAAATCAATTAACCAGGTTTCATAGAGATAGGTATATCATCCATGAGGGACTCAAAGCACTGAATTTGCAAGCTGATTCGGGTGGTCATTGAAACAGTCAGGTCTTGAGTCCTTTCCTAAATTCCCTTAGCAATGAGGCAGTCCTGAGGTGCAAGGGCAAGTAGTTCCAAGCTTTGACCGCCATATGGGGGGGGTGTATGTGAGGAAGAGGGAAGAGTATCGTAGGTGTCTGTTCAGTTGATGGAATGTCATGAACTTGTTGATGTATGCTGATCCTTCACTGTGTAGGGTTTTGTATGTGTGGGTAAACATCTTGAACTGTCATCTCATCTGGATTGGGAGTCAGTGTAGCTTCTTGAGGTGCGGTGTGATGTGGGGACATTTTGGGAGGTCGAAGATGAGTCTTGCTTCTGAGATTTGTATTGTCTGCAGTCTTTACAGGAGGCGTCCGGTGATGCCTACATAGCGTGTAGTCCAGCCTGTTTGTGATGGCTAAGTGACGGTCCTTCTGGTGTTGACTGGGAACCACCTGAAGATCTTGCGGGGCATGCTTAGGGTTTAGAAGCAGGCTGATGAGACTACTTTTGCCAGTGTCATCATAGATAGCTTGCTGACTAATAATATACTGAGGTTAGGTGCATGGTCTGTCGGGGCAGGGGATGGGCCGAATTCAGCAGATCACCATGCGTCGTTCAGTGGCGAGGTGTTGTCCCAAAGATGAGGACTTCGATCTTGTCTGAGTTGAGCTTGAGGCAGTTGCCCTTCATCCGGTCGATGATGTTCATCTTACATCTGTGGAAGTTGGCTTTGGTGGTGGAGGGGTCTTCTGATAGTGAGAGAAAGAGCTGGTTGTCGTCGGCGTAGGAGATGATGTTGAGTCCATGCAATCTGACAGTGTTGGACAGGAGGTATGTATGTTTTGAAGAGGGTGGGGATGAGGGACAAGTCTTGGGGGACACCGCAAACCATCTTCTTGGCTTCCGAGGTGAACGGTGGAAGACAAACTCTTTGGGTTCATCCCGTGAGGTATCATGCAAACCATTTGAGGGCATCTCACTGGATTCCGGTGTGATGAAGTCTGTTGGTCAAGATGTGGTGGGAGACAGTGTAAAAAGCGATTGACAGATTTAGGTGAATGAGTGCTACTATTTCACTGTGGTCCAGGAAGTCCCTGATGTCATCGGTGACTGAAATCAGGGCTGTCTCTCTACAGTGGTTTGCTCGGAATTCGGACAGAGAGGGGTCAAGGAGGTCGTTGTGTTCCCCGTGTTCGGTGAGTTGTTGGTTGCTTGCCTTCTAGGGAACCTTCACTGGAAATGTGAGCATGGAGATGGGCTGATAGTTCTTCATTTCTGCTGGGACTGCCAATGGTTTCTTTAGGAGGGGTCTCATTTCAGTGTGTTTCTAGTCCTCAGGGAAGAGGCTGCAGTGATGGAGGTGTTCAGGACTTTCTTGTGCTCATCCCTAATCATCTTGCCCTCAGGGATGAAGATGTGAGAGGGACAGGGGTCCGTGGGTGCTCCCAACTGCACGAAGTTCATTGTGGTGATTGTGGCGTGGGTTGTGAGAGTGTCCCTGTGGGTGAGCCTCTGTTCAGGTTTTGTGTTTGTGGGTGTGAATAGGCTGATGTTGTCAGCAGTGGGGGGTTGGGGTTCAAAGTTTTCATAGATGATTGAGATCTTGTCATGGAAGAAGTCCGCCAGGATGTCACAAAATTCTTGGGAGGGGATGATGTCGTTCTCGGTGGTTGCAGGGTTGGAGAACTGCTTTATGATGGTGACAAGCTCCGTGCTGCAGTTAGAGCTGGCTTCTATGCAGCCTTCTAGGGTGTTCTTCTTTTAGGAGATGGTGGTAGGGGTTGAGTGCACCAAAACACATAAAGAGAGAGGAGAAGGGTAGGCCACCGTACACCCCACTCCCTGGAAACTGAAACCTGCCACATGAATGAGCACTGTGGCATCAATAAGAGTGTGAGAATATCACAGATCTCTCTATCTAGTTGCCTAACTGTTGTAGGAACAGACTGGAAACCAAATACCTTTTCTTTGACTTATGCTCTGTTTGCAAAGAAAGTCAACCTTAATAGAAGAGGAAACCTCACACCCATAATTGTGTCATGCTTCATCATTGGTATCCTCTCCTCATCCTGGTAGGTGAATACCACCAGGGCGGACTCGACCTCCTCGAAGACTTAAGTGGTAGGAGGGACTTCTTGAATAAGACTAACTGGATGGGATCGAGGTTTTAATAAAAAATAACTTGGTGTTGTTGCCAGGTTATCACCTTTATTACACCAGGTATCTCTAAAAACAATTATGAACAGATTTAGTGAGGAGAATGCCTCAAAACCCGTTTCTCATCTGCCAGCATGTTTCTTCCCGATGAAAGTAGCAAAAGGGTCTGGGGCATTCTTCAGGGCCAAGGGATCCCTATCTGAAGTAAATGTGACTTCAATCAGTGTCTAATTTGAGAATATTTCTTTTAAGAGGTAAAGGTGTGGACTACCATTTAACCCAAGTGATTTCTACCTGGTTCAGGTTCTACTGTTCAATCGACTCCCTAAACTATAGGGGATACCGGCTAATTAGTCTCAAAGTGCGTAGTGTCCTCTGTAGTCACACTTACATCAACAGGTACACCACATTTGGTTACATGTGTGTATACCTCTTTGGAGTACTGGTTTAGTACTGACTTGAAGGTGGTATGGTCTCCTGTCTCTTTACTGCTATGCCACTTCCTTTCCAGTTGCCAGCAGTTGCGTTTAATGGATTGCAGCTCAGCAGTGAACTAGCTGGCTCTTCTGCTAGGTCCTTTGAATTTGGGAGTACTGGAGGGGGAACATTTTGTGATCTGGGAAAAGTTCTTTGCAGCCTGATCTGGGTTGAACATTGTGTCTGGGAGGTGTGAGTTGAGAGCTTTGTTCCATTGGTCTTCCAATATCTTTTTCCACTTTCTGCAAAAGGAACTGGGGTGCATGGTGTCAGTGTTGGTGGGTCCAGAGATGGTGAAGTGTACACTGTAGTGGTCGGACCAGGTAGCAGCGAGATGTGGTTGTACTTGACTCTGTCACTGGATGTGAAAAGATGGTCGAGCATGTGTCCTGTGATATGGGTAGGGTTGGTGACAAGTTGCTTTAGGCTGATGTTGCTCATGCTTTCCAGGAGGTCAGTGCTGTTGGTGTTGCTGGGTTCATCGAGGTGGAAGTTAAGATCCCTTAGGAAGATGCAATGCCCGAAGTTTATGGCAAATCAGGGCGATGAGGTCAGGGATGGTGCTGCAGAAGCTGGGGGTGGTCCTGGTGGTCTGTAGGAGAGGGTGCCTGCAATGGTGCTTTTTCTTTCTGTGTGAAGTTGGAAGTTGAGATGCTCCATTATCGGGGTCTAGCCACCTGAGGAGGTCATGCAGCAGATGGTGTCCTGTAGAAGATGGCAATTCTATCTCTATGTTTGTTGGTTCAGTCTGGGTGTGTTATCTTGTAGCCTTTGGGGGTGGAAATGGCAATGTCTGAATCAGAGGCGGGGTTCACCCAGGTCTCTGTGATGGAGATGATGTCTGGAATGTGATCATGTGTCAGATTTCTGTGGCGTGCTTGCAGAGTGATTGTGTATGGAGTAGAATACACTGGAGTTGTGTGGTTGCAGTCTCAATCAACATGGTGGACGCAGTCGTGTTTGCAGTGTCTACTGCGTTGTTTGTTGCTTCTTGGTGTTGCTGGTAAAGCAGCAGTGCTGGCAGAAGATTGGTCACTTGATGGTGCGAGGAGATGTCCATCAGCAGTTTGATACCTCTGGGCTTCAAGGATCAGGGGTCTTTGGCAGTGTAGCGGTGCAGGGTGGAAGAACATTGGGTTGTGGTTCTAGGCACAGTCTATGCGCAGACGGGATGGCCTTTGGCAATCCTTCTGCGCTTCAGCGGTGTACCTGCTGTATGCAACCGCACTGCGGCCTCCATCAAGTAGGTCCTGGGGGGTTGGGCCGCTGGGTGGTGAGAACTTCAAAACGGCAGGAAAGTGAGCAGTGAGGCAAGCTAGCTCACAGCACAGAAAAACAACAGAATAGAAACAATTACAAGAGGGTACACTTTACAGTGCTATATTGTATAGGAAAAAGGCTCTACAGATTCAGATCTATACAGGAAAACAAGGTTATGCTAACATGCTATAAAGGAACAAAAGTCTCTACACATGGGCAATCTATACAGGAAAACAAAGACTATGCTAACACAGGAGTCTATACTGTGCAAAAAAGGCTGTACTGCGGCAAATCAACAGCTGGGCTGAATACAGTGAACAGCGAAGGCAAGTGGGGAGCAAGGAGGTGAGCAGCACAAAAGAGGCAGTGTCAAGGAGGGCTAGAGTACAATGAGGGGAGCTGGCACAGGGACCTGCTCCTGTGGGGAGAGGAGTTGGCCTAATGGCTAGGGAGGTCGACCTTGAATCTGGATTACTGGGTTCGAGTCTCGGCAATGACGCTGAACATCCTGTGATTCTGGGCAAATAACTTAGGGGCTCATTACGATGGCGGATGGACTTCCGTCCATCCGTCCGCCATCGTTTCGGATTTGGGACCGGCCGCCCATGAGGCGGCCTCCCCACAATCTGAATTACAATGCGACCGCCACCCTGGCGGTCGCATCACCTATATTTTGCATTGTGGCGGGGATGCGTTCAACAGCCCCCGCCGCAATGCAAAAATAAATGATGCAGGGATATGTTGGGGGGCACCATAGGTGTACCCAGTGCCCTTGACCCAGTCCCAGGGATCAAGGGGGACCCGCTACGGGCCCAAAATCCATTTCCGCCATTCGTTTTGCTGCGGCTTGTCCGGCGCAAAACAAATGGATGAAAGGGATATCATAATCCCTACGGCGGTGCCTGCAAGGCACCGTCGCAATGTTGGGCTATGTTTCTGTTCTGAGTCAAGTTCATGCTATATAAAACTCTGTAAAAAAAAAGAACTACTGAGCAATTTAAAGTAACCTGCTATAATTCTTGGTGCACTTCTAAAATACCAAATAAAATTTTCTTATTGTTATGCATGGATGTCATAGACAACTATTTGCATGAACAGCTGTATTCTAAATTCAGTAATGTTTTGGCAAAGCACCAGTGAGTAACAGAACTTGTTAATCACTTTTGCTACACCATAAAGTAGTTTCAGGCTGCTCTTTCTGGGCTTCCTAAAAACCTGTCAGAGCATCCCAGGAACGTAGACAGCAGAGCTTCTGAAGCAGTGGGCAGTAAAATCACAGGGAGGGGAGGTCATTTTATGTTTGGCTCTCTCTCTACTCTTCTTCGTAGCACTTGAAAGCAGCCAGATGATTTTGAGCACTATACATAACAAAACATTTGTGGGCATATTAGCAATAACATGAGAAATCTTTCGCAACACGCGTTCATTTTTATCGCTGCTAATCGCCGGATATTTTAGCGGAGAAAAGATGCTATTAGCAACGTTTATCTCCACTGTGCTAAAATATCCAGCGATAGCGGCGAAATGCCTGAATATCGCTGGAAATCCAGTGATATTCATGCATTAATGCCATGGTGGACTTAGCCTGAAGATCCACCTCCAATTGAGGAATACAGGTAAGTCAGGTTTCCAGCGATAATCGTGATTAGCGCAATTGTTTTTTATCGCTTCGCCTGCGTTGGTAATAGGCGATAGCTGGGTTAGCGACTGCTTACAGTCGCTACCAGTTTGGGTATGCCCACTTTGCATGTCATTAGCGATAAATATCGCTGACATGTAAAGCGGGCCCCAAACCGGTTGCTATCGCCTGGAAGCTGTCGCTAACTGCTGTTAGCGACAGCTTGATGATAGGGCGATGAGAAAGTAGCCGCTTTAGTGGCAAAAAGTGCCGCTAAAGCAGCGATCAAGTCCTTGCCAATATGCCCCTAGATGGGTAAAATGTGAGTTAAATGGATGTTTTGCACCTCGGATTTGTTATAGAGATCATAGACAGGCCAAGCTTTGCTCTCATTGTCTATTTAGGGACTGATTCCGATAGCCGGTCGGACAGCTGTCCGTAGCCTTACCGTGCGACCGACACGTACTCTGAGCCGGTCCGTCCTGTAGAGTAAGTACGATGCGCATAACTGCCAAAAACCCGACCAACACGTAGGCTGTGATTCAAGCTCCATTCTCCGTCCGAGCCGTAACTCCTAACGCTGAACCGAGTTGCCCGAAAGCAGTATCCATAGCAGTTTCCGGGATGACAAGTACGATGCGTACTTCCTTCGCACCAGACGGGTCGCCATGTACGGCACGTCACAGCATCAGGAAAACAAGCTTATCAGCTAGGATTAGCACCACAACTCAATACACGGCTACGAGATGGACCAGCTTGCAGTGGGTACGAGACGGAGCAACAAGCAGCGTGTACGACACGAACACATCATGAATCCCATCGCGCAGGTCATACCAGTACTCTACATCTATGACCGGCTCATGAACCGACGCCGATGGCGCAGGCCGTAAGTCATACACCTACCACATAAACAAACGACACATACCCGCAAAATGGCACATGCACACAGGGGATCCACATCCTGACCACTAACAACAGGCCCCCATAGGGGTTGCATGGCCAGCACCACTAACACCCCGACCCATAGGGGACCTGTTGCCCATCACTACTGCCATCCCCACCCATAGGGCTCATGTTGCCGATCACTACTGCCACCCCCAGCCATAGGGCTTATGTTGCCCATCACCACTGCCACCCCCAGCCATAGGGCTTATGTTGCCCATCACTACAGCCACCCCCAGCCATAGGGCCTATCTTGCCCATCACCCCTGCCACCCCCAGCCATAGGGCTTATGTTGCCCATCACTACTGCCACCCCCAGCCATAGGGCCTATGTTGACCATCGCCCCTGCCACCCACACACATAGGGGACCTGTTGCCCATCACTACTGCCACCCCCAGCCATAGGGCTTATGTTGCCCATCACCCCTGCCACCCCCACTCACAGGGGACCTGGTGCCCATCACCCCTGCCACCACCACCCATAGGGCTTATGTTGCCCATCCCTACTGCCACCCCCAGCCATAGGGCTTATGTTGCTCATAAACCCTGCCACCCCCACCTATAGGGCTTATGTTGCCCATCACTACTGCCACCCCCACCCATAGGGCTTATGTTGCCCATCACCCCTGCCACCCCCACCCATAGGGCTTACGTTGCCCATCACTACTGCAGCCCCCAGCCATAGGATGGGTGATGCGCAACACATCCAGCATACTCCAACATCAGGTATGTCAGCAAAATACATCCCCCCTAACATCATGTCAACAGTGTGTAGTCATTGACAAATGCCCACAACAGTGATTATGGCTACGAACATACAATGTAAGTAACAGCACATGTGTGACCAACACATGAGTGTGACATACACAAGGCAAGCATCACCATAGAACTGTGGCAATGTAAAAAGAACACCCCCTCACTGTGTAGAACAGAAGTTAAATGTGGGCTTCCAAAATGCAGCAGATGTTGAGCATTGTGGTGATGGGGACTAAACCCCCCCTCATCTCAGTGACCAAAAGGTAAGTGTCATCATGGTCAAAGCTGCAAATAACAAACAGCATATAGGATCCCTGCTCCCAACACATTAAACACTTCTGGGGCAAACTAGTGGTTGTGTCCCATACACACAGAGATGTGGTGAGGCTAACAGTGCTGTGAAAACATAACACACTCTCGGCCATGTGCAGACAAGCACCACACATGGGGGCTGACACAAGAGCATAAGTGGCCATCACCAACCATGCACACATCTCGAAAATAGACACATCAATCAAAACAACATGTGTAGACTGTAGGTGTCAGCTCACAAACTCACATTCTATGCCAGCAATGGCACCTAACAACCAGGATGAATGTGCACAATGATGTGATATGACTCAGAGGGACAGCAGACAAAATCACAGAAACAGCATCCAGACAAAGGCCCACAACAGCAATACCAATGCACTACAAAAACAAAACACAAACAGGCAAACTCACACTGCACATCTGACACAGCATGTGTGTGTGTGTCACAGTATCCCCAGGCAACTACACGACACATGAGGGAGGCAGAACCAAAGTGACACAGATGTGGACACAGTGCCATACAAAAGTAAACCAACATTGGGACACCCTCAGTGGGCAATCAGGCATTGGGAGATGAGAGGGAGCACCCCAGACACATGTGACACAAGCTGGAATGTAAACCAACTAACACAGCAAGAGACTGACGCACAACAGCACAACCCCCAGGGACCAGACATTGGGGTGACACAAGCATGCATGACACTTCCACTGTGATGACAAAGGCAGATGTCGTACAAACTTGGAAACCCAGACATGTGTCCTGTGCCACAAACGTACATCACACATACACAAACACAAATCACTCAGCATGGACCCTCATCCATGGACAAACAGGAGCTAGGGGACCATCCATGCAAACATTCACATCAGTCCACCCTCAACACCACACACCCTGAACTGCAACCATGTGCACCTGTGAAGCACACATGGGCAGGTGACATTGCACATGCACCCATGTCAAACACAGGAATGTTGGGAGGAACTAAGGTGCAAAGACACATCACACAAGGACAGTTTACAACCCTGGGGAATGACAGACATACTGCACAGTATGCAGTACATGACCATGACCTCAAAGCTCACGTAACTTTCAGAATCCCTGCCACAGTCCCAGGACAATGCAGAAGCCAAGGAGAACCACAAGGCACACATGCTGACACCTGCCAGCATCGCAGCCATGAACCCGACAAGTAGGAGCAGTCACACACACATATAAATGTCTCAATCACTGAAAACTACCACCTAGGGACAACTACATGATTTAGCAAATAAACAGGTGCCTTGAGGAACCCTGATTGTGTCCCATCTGTGTCTGACAACATCATCACCACTCAGAACTGACAAATCCCAATGATGATACACCAATTAACAGTAGTGTGTCATGCATCCACACATCTGGTAGCCCATTGGAAAAGTAGTGGGATGAACCCAGTACCACTCAGCAAGCATCAACAACAGTAACATATCAAGGGAACACTGTCTGTGTATGAACAGGGATGTGGACACACACATGCTCATACAACACACACCATGGGCCCAGGCCATGTCACTGGACAACACACTTACTTGAGGGGGCCCAACTCCTGTGGAAGCCCAGCTGTGCCAAACATATTCACCGCAAGTCTCACTCATGCCTGCAGAAGGCTTGGTCAGTCAGCCATCAGTTACCACACAATGAAGGCTCTGGTCACAACAGCCTGGGTACGTGAGTCTCCCCTAAGTCATCTGCACATACCCAAAACATATGTCTAGCAAGTTGCACAGAGGACCCAGTTGCTCCTATACCAATGATGCCCACACCTGTAGGTCCAGTGTTGATGAGCGCAAAGTCTGTGGAAGTGACAAATTAGACAATGGGAAGCACATCACATGTGCATGGGTGCAAGCCAGAGATGTGACCATGCAAATGAAATGCTCACAGAGAGATGTCCACAAATAGTTGATCCTGACACAGCCAGGTAGCTGCAAAGGATGACATGGATACCCACCAGAATAGGATACAAATCTCATGGACCACAGGGAGTACCTCACAGCAACACACCAGTATTCAACATTGTAAACAAAGGATCACAGGTGCAAGGGCATGTTAAACATCATCAACATAATGTACAGCTAAATCTAGTTCACAGGAGAAAAGCTTTATTCAGCATATTAAAAGTTAAACGTCTGTTCAAACAAAAGGCCAATAGCCAGTCCAGGTCCAAATGCAAAGGAGTGAAGTAGAGTGACAACTGTCACACCTTGCTTGCCTGCACTGCTAAGGACCGGGGTCATCCCCTCTGAGGGGCATACATGGGGGCAGGCCAGGCACCGCAGGGACAGGAACAGGGCGCAGCAGAAGGATGCAGTGAAGAGGTGGTGGATGCAGGCGAGACACTTGCAACTGCAGTGAAGCTGACTGAAGTGGTGGGTGCTGTCACAAATGTGGGGCACAAGTCAGATGGGGTGGGTGCCAGTACAACTCCTGTGGGCAGGTCAGATGGAGGGGATTGGCTCACCACTGCAGTGCCCAAGAAAGACGTGGTGGTCGTGGACTCCAATGCAGTGCCTACATCCATGGGGGTGGAATGGGGGGCAGGTGAGGTCGGCAGGGCGGGGGGGACACGGTCCCCACATCAGTGGCACTAACCGTCTGACCAGGAGCAAGTGCTAGGGGGGGGATGGCCTTAGCATTTTGGGGATGGTGTATCTGTGGGTGGGGGAACCCGGGGCAGGGAGTGGCGGGGGAACCTCTGGAGTGGTGGCCTGGGGGATGGAGGATGGAGACGTTGCCTTGGAGCTGCATGATGGCGGGGGGTCTTGCTCTTCTGGCGCCGGGGGGACTTGCGGGCGGGGGTCTCTGTCTGACTGCACCTTGGGGAGGGTGTCCGGGAGTGAGGGGCACTCCCCTCTGTGTGTGGGGACTTCCTCTTCCCCTTGTAGTTAGGATCTGCTGGGTCAGTGGGGAAAAGGCCAAGGTCACAGAGGAAGAGCTTCTAGGGAGATGGGGTTGCAGGTGAGGCAAGGGAAGGGGGCTGGGAGTGAGAGGTCTCGGAGGACTGCAGAATGGTTGTGGATGACTGTGTGTGTGTCTGTAAACCAGCCCCTGTGAGTGTGGTATCAGTCCCCTGCGCTTCCTTGTGTGCACGTCTAGACCTTGGTTTGGGGGTTTCTATGCTAGGGACAGGTAGGGTGCTAGGAATCGTGGGTGGTGCAGGGGTAGGAGGGGTGTGGGACAGTTGCAGGAGGGACACTGCTGCCATCATGGAAGAGGCCACGGACTGATTGGTCATCTGTAGGGCAGACATGCCCGAGGAAATGTCCTCCATGAATGAAACCAGTTGTGTCAACAGACCTGTGTGTGCATGGAGGACCTTCAGCATCGCAGTCTGCCCTTCATGGATCTGTCTAAGTAAGTCCGCAGACTCCTCACTCAGGGCAGCAGGGGACACAGGGGCAGAGGGTGCGGTGCCTGGCACAAAGGAGACATGCTCACAAACACAGGAGCCCACAGGGACCTCTAGGATGGGAGCCAATGGGAGGGTGGTAGTGGTGGCAGGGACAGGCTCACTAGCTGGGGTTTGGTGGCTGCTGACACCCGCCTCCACAAGGGAGTCATCCTCAGAGCTGCTGTGGCCCTCAGCTAGGGGTGATGGTGCTGACGACTCCTCTGTGTGGCTCCACTTGCCCTCCGTGCCACTGGGTCCACCCAACTCCTCTCCTTCTGTCCCTGTAAGGCTCTGTGGCTAATCCTGGTCCATGGAGCTGTCCCTCCTGTGGCCGTGGATGTATCTGGATAGGAATAGGAAGTAAGAGAACAACATCAGTCACATGCACCGAATGCACACTCCACAGTGAGTACATCACATCACAGGGCAAGCCCTGGCATCATCAGCTGAACACAGCTCAAAGGGCCAACACTGTTTAGAATAAGACAATTGTCATTCTCAACATCAACCATGCCACACATATCCCTCCTTGACTTTCACACATATGTCCGTTGCATGTTGGATGCTAACACCCCAATGTGCCAACATGCACCACCCACACATTATTTGTACATGCAAGTGAACATGTAGCAGTATGTCACTATACACAGCACATCTCTTGCTACTGACTCAGTACAGGTGTCCGGATGAAGGGATGGGCAGAGACTCACTTCACATGCTTGTGATGCATGCCAGCAACACACACTATGATGTACTCATGTCCTGATGGGCAATGCCACAATTGGGTGCATGGTGCACACTTGAACACAATGCAGGATCACTCATAGCAAGTTCAATGCCAAGGCACTGGGATGTTCTGAAAGTCAGTCAACACTGTCTCCTGTCACAGGGGCAGGGCATCCAGACAACAACAATATGCACTGACTCACAATCCTAGCTCAGGGGTAAAGCTAACTCTGCAGATGACTGGCGCACTTGCCCATCCCATGCAAACAACATATCCAGGACCCAGAAGACCCCACATCATGCAAATCATACATATGAGTCTCTGCAAACACAACTCCCTGTACATTAACACATCACAGTCTGCCATGCATGTAACCCAGCTGCATGAAGGACACAGTTGCATACACCATTGTGCGCTATCAGATGATCACACACCTATATGTCACACAGGTCTTGTCTCTCACAGTCACATCTCAGATGTCATGCTGACCCTCTGAATCATGGACACCCCAGTTGTACATAACAGCAAGCCACACCCTAATGACGCAGAGGCAGACACCTGAGGGCACATGTCACTAAGCACAACCTGCAATTTCATATACAGGAGTGGGATTACAGAGTGTTTCTAAATGCCCTTGAGGAGGCATGACTGGCCAGGTCTAGGTGAAACAGTGTTTGGCCCTGGACAGTAGTCAGGTGGCTAAGCAAGTTTGACATACTTGATATACATACTCCTGAGGCCCCAACATTGGAGTCCCCTGCTGCATGGGTTTGTTTGGAATACCCCAGCCACATGTTGCGAGTCAGACCAGCAATTGGTACACATCTCAAGGGCACACACAGATCACATGTCATTGTGTAAACAATTGACCCACCCATGAAACACACAACAGAGTCACGGGAACAGATGCTGACCGGTAGCTGAAGCATAGCTGACTGCAGGGACACAGTGCCCTAGTGACACAAGCAACAGACTGTAGGGGCCACACCTGTGGAACAGATGAGGAGGGTGCATCACACAATTGAGGGACCTGAGTATTGGACTACAAGACCTACGTAATGTGGAAGTGTGACCAGGCCAAGAGGCTGCTATTAGCATGTCAGACATAGTACACAGATTAGGCATGGACTTACCCCCTTCCTGCTGCTGTCTGGCCTTCAGTTGCCTAATCAGGTCCGGGAAGACCACTGCCAGTATCCGGAGCATGTGGGGAGTCAGGTTCCGGTGTCCACCCCTCCTGCGTGGAGGTGACAGCTTCAGCTGGACTCTAGCTATCCTCCGGGTCCAGCCCCGAAGGTCCTGCCACCTCTTCTGCCAGTTGCGGATCCGGCGCTTGTAGACCCCCACGGAACAAACAGCCCGGGCGATGGTCAGCCAGTTCTCCTTCTTCTGGTGGGCATCAACCTGTGAGGATGCCAAAGTGAAAAGTACATTAACACACATGCCCCAGATTTGTGCAGCACACATTTGGATATACATGTCATCATCACAAAGGTAAATGAATTACACAGGTAGTGCAACCATGGGGAAGGATAAATCACCTGCATGTCTGACATGTTAAGAATGCCTGGATAGTTTAAGCTTGCAATAATGCACTTTAGCAACAGGAAACCTATTCATTACATGTACCTACACACTTTGGGGGATGAAAGTAGTCAGTGAGAATGCTTGCCACTGGTGTACACACTGCTAGTACTGCTAGTCAGACCACATGCATAATTAGGAAGCCAGTGGACTGCACACTAACCTGCTCCCCTGGTTTCCCATAGAGCTTGCTGTACTGTGGAAGGAGCCCGTCCAGCAGGGCCTGGTTCTCCTCCTCAGTGAAAGCTGGGGCCCTCTCCAGAGTATGTGCCATAGCAGGAGCCAGAGGACGCAGAGACAGCAGCAGTGGTAGCAGAGATGTGGTCCAGTGGCATGTAGTGCAGGAAAGTGAGCTCCGTGGGGGACAGCCAGCCTTATATCTGTGCTGCAGAGGCAGAATCTGTGCCATGTGTCCCAAGTGATAGGTTCAACATGGTTGCATTCTATGAATCTGGCCAATCCATTTAAATGTACGACTCGTACACGCCTTCCGCATCGTTCAAATCTTCACCTTCATGGAACACTTGAAATTGCAACATTGTTGTAGGCATCCAACTGAATTTCCAGTGCACAACTCGTACAAGTTTTGAATCTGCATCCGTCTCCATGACAGACCGGAGCCAATGGGTGCGCCTGGCTCCTTCAACTGACTGTACAACGCGTATTTTGAATATACACATGCACACGTCTCCATACGATTCAATGGCCAAGCGTACGCCTGTCTCGGACCATGCCTGTCCAATGCGTATGCATGATAGTCACCCGCGTCGAACCGCATTGCATTCAATGACAAAGCATACGTACGGCTCGGACATGACCCGCGCAATGCGCACGCATTGTCACCCACGTCGGTCCTCATTGCATTCAATGACAAAGCGTACGCACGGCTCGGACATGACTCGTGCAATGCGTACGCATTGTCACCCGCGTCGGTCCTCATTGCATTCAATGACAAAGCGTGCGCACGCCTCGGACATGACCAGTGCAATGCATACGCAGTGTCACCTGCATCGGTCCTCATTGCATTCAACGACAAAGCGTACACACGGCTCGGACATGACCCATGCAATGCGTACGCATTGTCACCCACGTCGGTCCTCATTGCATTCAATGACAAAGCGTATGCACGGCTCGGACATGACCCGTGCAATGCGTACGCATTGTCATCTGCGTCGGTCCTCATTGCATTCAATGACTAAGCGTACGCACAGCTCGGACATGGCCCGTGCAATGCGTACGCATTGTCACCCGCGTCGAACCTCATTAGTGTGACTAATATACGGATGCAACACACATATACTGGCAAGTGACACCTCTTCACACCTACCACACTACAGCATTGGCCACACAGTGTCCCATGGCATGTAAGGCTGCATTCCCTGGGTGTTTGGGGGGCACATGTGTTTTTTTGGCTGGCACTTTGTGCAGCCACTCGCAGGCTGTGCACGTGTGCATGGGGGCAGAATCCTTTGTGTGTTGTTCACATTACCACTGTGATGTGCAATTGGACAGTAATGGGAATGAGTCACGGACACAGTGACAGGTTGGATATGTTTAGGACAGGTCACATACACCCTGAGTCCTGGGGGTGATGGCATGTACATCACAGTGAGACCTGTAGCCACAATACTGATGTGCACCACAGTCTGTGTGCATGTTGTGTCTCAGATGTGTCTGATCAAATGTGCCCAATAGGTGACAGTCTCCAACCCTATGTGGTATATGCACCACCCGTGTGTGTCTAAGAGACGTACATGTAGGGCCGGCAGGAACAACAGTGGCCACTACCTGTGGGACTTATGCTTGCCTTGTGGTGTGTACGTGCTACGCCATGTCCATTGCTGTCTTGATGTGGCAATACAGGGACCCTGGGTTTCTGCATGGGAAGGATCTGTGATGCCTGGGAGACATGAGGCCTCAATTGTCACTGTGGTGTGTGTTTGGATTGTTGCAGCAGCACATAGGTTGGATGACACAGCCAGATGATTGGCCATTGCACTACATGGGTCTCAGGTGGACATGTGGAATTGAGATGTGAGGTGGTGGTCTTGTAGGTGACATATGTGTCCATGACCAACAGCACACACCTCAGTACATTGTGTAATGTCATGATCTAGCATGTGATATTGATCGTGGTCATGGCCACATGGGTGGATGAACTGGCAATCTTCCTTTGTGCATCTCTGAACTGCAGGGCACCAGCTGTCCATCGGCCGTTCCCAGACCTTGCAACCATGCAGGAACGTGACTGCATCAGACGGTACTGCTCCACCAGGCCACTGATTGCGGAGTTGGCAGAGCAGTTGGCGCCACATCTGCTGCTTGGCCGGACATACCCTACAGCACTGACCCCAGAGGTGAAGGTGATGGCAGCCCTGCACTTCTTTGCTACTGGTACCTTCCAGTACACTGTGGCTACTGCTGGTGGGATGTCGCAAACGATGTTTAGTCGGGTGCTACGCAATGTCTTGGAGGGTATGTTGCAATTCCTCGACCTGTATATCAAGCTCCCGAGCCCAGCTGAACTCCCTGAAATCAAGGATGCCTTTTATACAATGGGGAGGATGCCGAACCTCATCGGATCTATTGATGGGACACATGTTGCCCTGATACCACCACAGCGGTACAAAAGGGGGTGGTGATGGACGGAGCATCAGAACCAATCAAACACTCACACCCAGTCAACAGATCTGGGTTTGATCCATCACCGTTCTTTAGCCCACTTGGCCATGTCTGAACTGGGGTGGCTGAGTGGGCTAAAGAACGGTGATGGATCAAACCCAGATCTGTTGAATGGGTGTGAGTGTTTGATTGGTTCTGATGCTCTTTCCATCACCACCCCCTTTTGTACCGCTTTGTTCGCCATAAGTTGGCAGGGTATGCTCAGACGTGAGTCCCTTGCACACTTTGCCACTGGATTCAAGCAAGCCTGGCTGAAGATGGCTGTAATGCCAGAAACCGGTCCTAGGAAGCTTGTTTCCGGTCCAGGGAAGGCATGGCTTGGCAGTTCGGGCTGGACTGTTCCCATGAGGCACAGGGTCAGACTGATTTGCATATGGCCATGTCTGAACTGGGGTGGCAGAGTGGGCTAAAGAACGGTGATGGATCAAACCCAGATCTGTTGAATGGGTGTGAGTGTTTGATTGGTTCTGATGCTCCGTCCATCACCACCCCCTTTTGTACCGCTTTGTTCGCCATAAGTTGGCAGGGTATGCTCAGACGTGAGTCCCTTGCTCACTTTGCCACTGGATTCAAGCAAGCCTGGCTGAAGACGGCTGTAATGCCAGAAACCGGTCCTAGGAAGCTTGTTTCCGGTCCAGGGAAGGCATGGCTTGGCAGTTCGGGCTGGACTGTTCCCATGAGGCATAGGGTCAGACTGATTTGCATATGGCCATGTCTGAACTGGGGTGGCAGACTGGGCTAAAGAACGGTGATGGATCAAACCCAGATCTGTTGAATGGGTGTGAGTGTTTGATTGGTTCTGATGCTCCGTCCATCACCACCCCCTTTTGTACTGATACCACCACAGGCACATGAGCAGGCATACCGTAACAGGAAGCACTACCATTCAATCAATGCTCTGGTGGTCTGTCTTGCTGACATGTCGATCACACATGTGTGTGCACGGTTCCCTGGGTCTGCGCACGATGCCTACATTATGAGGAGTAGTCGCATTACAACACTGATGTCACAGATGCCAGCTCAGCATGCCTGGCTTGTCGGTGTGTACTGACTGTTTCTCATTGTGTGTGTTTTTCAATGTTGTATTCCGCACTCCTACAAAACTCAGCTACTTGTTCATTTTTGTGTGTGTAGGTGACTCCGGATTCCCCAACATGCCGTGGTTGCTGACACCCCTCAGGAACCCTGTGACACCAGCCGAGCTGCGCTACAATGAGGCACATGGTCGGAGCAGGAGGGTGATTGAGCGGACATTCGGCCTCCTGAAAAGCCGCTTTCGCTGCCTGGACAAGACTGGAGGGGCCCTCCCATATGAGCCTGCAAAGGTGTGCAAAATAATCCTTGTCTGCTGCATGCTACACAACATGGCGGTGCGGAACGAGGTGCCACTCGCCCAGGATGACGATGACGATAACCGGCACCTGTGGAGGATCCCGGCCTGGGCCAAGATGCCAGTGATGATGAAGATGATGGTGGCGTCCGCTCACAGCTCATCAACAACTTCTTCACCAGAAGGTGAGTTTCCAGGGTTGTTATGTGATTGTATGGAGGTAGCCTGAAATGTGTTGTGCCAGCTCTGTTGCTGTCTGAGTGTGTCTGTGTGCCACGTGACTGGATGTGTGCTGTGATGTGTCCATTCAGGTGGTGTGTACTCCACAATAGGGTAGTACTGCTAACTAGTGTTTGTGTAGTTGTCTTGTAACATGTTTTGTGCATGTGTATTGCATTTCTCTCCTGTTCTTCTGTGCTTTTGACTGTATCTTGTCTGTCCTTCCCAGGGTACTTTGCCTGTTGTGTTGTCAACACTGACCCCTAACACCCAGAAGCCAACACCATGGTGGAAGTTGACAATTCAAATCAACTGATGTACCACACATCCCTGGACTTCCATTTTCCAACACATTGAGAGCGCGTCCACTGTTACGTAAAATTACCGTGCAACTATTGTGAAATAAATGTGTTGCTGATGTGTAATGAACCAGTGCTACGCTTTGTTATGTGCGTTGACTGTCTTCCCACATCTGAGTGACATCTGCTTACCTCACCTGTGGACTTGTTACCACTGACTGGGGTTGGTGTTGTGTCTGTGCATGCCAATGCGTTTCAGGTCAACATCATTATGTGTGATGAGTAACATGGCCATGGTGAGTATGTTTTGTGTTGCCATAGTGGTGTTTCTCCCTCACATGTGTCACATTCCCACGACTCACCTTACTTTGGTCACATCGTTGCAGTATTTTGCATGCACTGTGTTGTGTGGCAGATCGACATCTCCCTGAACATGACAAGTTGGAATCACAACAGAGGTAAGTATGGTGTACTGGTGAGTTTATTTACAAACATGTGTGAGGGAAGTGCACAGGATGGTGGGTGCTGTACATTGGTTTGGGAATCCAAAGTTCACATTGGAGTTGGAAGTGCTGGTAGATGAAATGTCCAGAGTAAAGTCCACAGTCATCTGATACATTGGCCCAACATGAACCCTCCATGTCATGTGGGCGAGTTGTGTGCAATTGGACAAGGTGAACGGGTTGCGCACAAAGGACATTGTCCAGAACAGGTTTAGAGCCCCTGGGGGATGTGCTGGGACAGCTGCCTCTCACATGTCCTTCTTCAGAATACCCTCTTCTTCTGGGGGGGATCCTCATGTGCAGACCTCTGCGGTGCAGAGGACTCTCCACCAGAGTCTTCCTCCCTCCCTGTGGTGCTGGCAGATGCTGTTGCGACAGATGTTGTGGGCACACAGGGGGGTGTGGACAGGTTGGTGTTGATCTGGCGGAGGCATTGGGGTATGTCCCGATGCACCACAGTAATGTCATCCCACTTGGCCTCCATGCGGGCATGGTGGGCGACCTGCTCGTGTTGCATGTCCTTGAGGATCCCCCCTACCTGGCCAAATCCTCCAGTGCTATCCTGGTACGCATCTAAGATGCGTGCCAGGTTGGGGTCATCATGCAGTCCAGACTCCTCTGCGAAGGCGCGCCCTGTGCCTCCCACCCCTCCTAGCACCCCTCTCCACACGGGCAGGACCAGCGGCGGGATGCACAGGTGACACTGGGACCCCTTGGGTGGTGTTGCTGGTGGTGTTTGCTGTAGCTTCCGGGGGGTCCTGTGTCCCTGTGCTGTGGGTGTTGATTGGCCTTGGTCTGTCTGTGTTGGCGGGGGTGCCCTGTCGGTGTTCAGATGCTGGGGGCATGGGTACAGGGGGTGCAGATGTTGATGCTGATAGTGCTGCATGATGGCTCACACCAGAGGGGCCAGGTTGGTCGTCTTCATCCGAAGAGGACAGTGAGAGAGTCAGACCAGAGAGCTCAGTGTCCGCCAGAGTCTGGGACTGGGTATCCTTATCATTTGGTGCTGGGTGCCCAGCACCACCTGTGTTTGGAAGAGACACACAATGGGATTTATGTTTCTACATACATCGTTGGTTCACAAACATGACTTTTTCACCGTTTCGAACAGATGCCTGCCTGTACACTGCTTTTTCCCAGCTTGTCACGGACAGAGTTTGATATTGTTGTTGGCCATTTCCCTGCATGGCCTTGTGCTCCCCACAACAGAGCCCAGTGTCAGACATCTTGTCAGTCCCTTCCCACTCGCTGTGAGGCGAGTATGGTTCGGTTTGATCTTGCTGGGCCATGTGGGAGGGTGTAGGTTGTCTGTGACTGCGAGTCCCATCATACTCTTGGCTACACCCCCCTTCCCAGCATGCACATACTTCCTCCCTCTTGAATCTGCTTCCCCAGTGAGGGGGTGTGACAGCAATGGCAAGATGGCTGACTGTGAAGTCCTGATGTTTGTTGTTGGCCATTTCCCAGCATGACCTTGTGCTCCCCACAACAGAGCCCAGTGTCAGACATCTTGTCAGTCCCTTCCCACTCCCTGTGAGGCGAGTATGGGTCAGTTTGATCTTGCTGGGCCATGTGGGTGGGTATAGGTTGTCTGTGACTGCGAGTCCCATCATACTCTTGGCTACACCCCCTTTCCCAGCATGCACATACTTCCTCCCTCTTGACTCTGCTTCCCTGTGAGGGGGTTCGACAGCAATAGCAAGATGGCTGACTGTGAAGTCCTGATGATTGCTGTTGGCCATTTCCCAGCATGGCCTTGTGCTCCCCACAACAGAGCCCAGTGTCAGACATCTTGTCAGTCCCTTCCCACTCCCTGTGAGGCGAGTATGGTTCAGTTTGATCTTGCTGGGCCATGTGGGTGGGTGTAGGTTATCTGTGACTGTGAGTCCCATCATACTCTTGGCTACACCCCCCTTCGCAGCATGCACATACTTCCTCCCGCTTGACTCTGCTTCCCTGTTAGGGGGTGTGACAGCAATGGCAAGATGGCTGACTGTGAAGTCCTAATGTTTGTTGTTGGCCATTTCCCAGCATGGCCTTGTGCTCCCCACAACAGAGCCCAGTGTCAGACATCTTGTCAGTCCCTTCCCAATCCCTTTGAGGCGAGTATGGTTCAGTTTGATCTTGCTGGGCCACGTGGGTGGGTGTTGATTGTCTGTGACTACGAGTCCCATCATACTCTTGGCTACAGCCCCTTCCCAGCATGCCCATACTTCCTCCCTCCTGACTCTGCTTCCCTGTGAGGGGGTGTGACAGCAATGGCAAGATTGCTGACTGTGAAATCCTGGTGTTTGTTTGGCTATAAGTCCAAAGTGAGCCCCTGTGCTTCCTCACAGCAGCACCCAGTACGGGGTATCTTTTGCTGATATTTCAATGAGGTGTGTGTCAATGCATTGTACCCGGTGAGTTGTGTGGAGTTTGTGTTGAGGGGGGGTGTCTCCCCATGCTGATAAGTATGGTCAGGGCTGTCAGTCCTCCTTCCCATCATGAAACATGCTTCCATTGTAGGGCGTGCAAGTTGTCTCAGGATGTCAGTCAGTGGTGACCTGCTTCTGATTTGCACACAACCCGACCAGGGCCTTGTGCTCCCCACAGCAGGACCCAGTATCAGCCATCTTGTCATTCATTTTCCACTCCCTGTGATGTGGGCATGTTTCAGAGAGTTCTTGATGGGCCAATCAGGAGGGGGAGCATTACCTGTGACTACAGGCCCCATCATGCTTTTGGATACACTCACTTCACCTGCATCCCCACTATTTCTTCCTGACAGTCAGCTGCACTGTGAGGTGGTGTGTTTATGATGGCAAACTGTCTGGCAGGGTCTATTTGGCTTTGTGCTACTGGCTTGCTCTATTTGTTTGTAGGTTGGTGCATGTCATGACACAGTTCCCAGTCCCTCCGAGATGGAAGGTATTGTGTTTGTCTGACTGGCATACACATCTTGGGCTGAATATCTATTGGTTAGTGTAGCTTTGCTTGCGGTGCATGGTTTCACTGTCCCCTTGCCACACAATCCTGGGTATGTTGTTTGTGTACTCACCAGGCTCTGGGATGTCTGTTAGGCCATGGACGCTCTCTGGTGATAGGATGTCCCGCACCTTCTCCTCCCAGGTCCTGAAGTAGACTGGTTTGGCAGGATGGCCACCACCGGAGCACTGACTCAGGGCGTGATCTTTTTCGATGGGTTTCTTGACTCTCCTGCGCACGTCATACCACCTGTTCTGGATATCGTCCTTTGTGCGCCTTGCTGGTGCTTAGGCGTTGACCTTGTCCACAATCAGTTCATAGCCCGGTCTCTTGTCCTCTGCCTATTTCAATTGGTTCTTATGATTTGGAAGCTCCGCTTCTTTTAACGACTGGTTGCGGCGAAAATCTGTTGGGTTTGGATTTACTGAAAAGATTGCATGCAACAATATATTGTTCTCCTTCTGGTGTACATCTGGCTTTGGGGCAGAAACTGACTTCTCCAATGTATTTGTCTAAAGATCAATTTCCACCTGAATTGCTCTCTCTCCCCGCAACACTTTGGGTTACGGGTCCAAATGATGTTGGTTGTCTTGAGATCCCACCCTATGTCGTTACCCTCAAGCCCAATGCAAAGTTGCCACGCATCCCGCATTACTAAATTCCCAATGATGGTGAAAAAGCGCTTTTTGCTATTATTTATGATTTGGTTCAGAAGGGTGTGGTTGAGGAGACGAGGGGAAATGTATGCAATAGTCCTGTTCTCTCGGTTCTTAAACGCACTGATCCTTCTCAGCCTCTTGTTTATCGCTTTACTATTGATCTCTGGGAGGTTAATAAAATTGTTGTACCGCAGTTTCCTGTTGTTCCAGATATCACTGCCCTGTTAACTATGATACCTGCCTCGGCAGCTTGGTTTTCTGTTATTGATCTGAAAAATGCTTTCTTCAGCATCCCCATTGCTGAAGAGAGTAGGGATATTTTTGGCTTCTCTTTAGAAAGAGAAGTGCATGCCTTTCTGGGCATTACCTCTTATTGTAGACAGTGGATTCCAAATTTTTCTTTGTTGGCTAAACCTTTGTTGGCACTCACTTTGAAAGACACACCCCAACCCCTTCCTTGGACTGACAAATGTCAGAAGAGGTTTTCTGATTTACGTACTGCTCTCTGCTCTGCTCCTGTGTTGGGTACTCCGGATTACAGTAAGCCCTTCACGCTCTATGTCCATGAAAGAGAGGGTTGTGCGTTGCCAGTCTAAACAGAACGATTTGGAGACAAGCAGCGGCCATGTGCCTACTTTTCGGCTACATGAGATCCAGTAGCCAAGGCATTGCCTAGTTGTCTTAAAGCTACAGCAGCAGTAGCAATTTCTATTCGTCAGTCTGCTGGAGTGGTGCTGGATAACACTCTTATTGTTATGGTACCACATGCAGTGGATACCTTGCCAAATAGGATGAAAACGCAGCATCTTACAAGTGCTCGCTTGTCTGGGTATGAGCTGACGCTCTTGGCTAGTCATGTGCACATCAAACGATGTAACACTTTAAATCCAGCCACATTGTTACCTCTTTCAGGGCAGAAAGGTATTCAGGAACAACATGATTTTTTTCTCCGTACTGAGGAGGAGACAAAAGGTAGGATTGATTTGAAAGATACACCACTAATGGACCCGGAGGGGATCCTATGGGTGGATGGTTCTTGTTTTAAACTCCCTAATGGTGAAACAACTTCAGCTTATGCTGTTACCACCTTGCATACAATCGTGGAGACAGCACGCATCAGATATAATTCAGCTCAGGCAGCTGAACTGATAGCTTTTACCAGATCGTGTGTGTTATCTAAGGGGAAGAGAGTGAATGTATATAGCGACAGCCAGTATGCGTTTGGTGTGGCACATAGTTTTGGTCGTTTGTGGAAGGAAAGAGGATTCTTTTCCTCCCACGGTACTAAAATACAGCATGGTCAGTTGGTAACTGATCTTCTTGAGTCACTTGCTTTGCCTACCCAGATAGCAATCATAAAGTGTAGTGTGCATAAGAGGATTACTGATGATGTTAGTCGCGGGAATGCTTTTGCGGATGAGGTAGCAAAAGAAACAGCCAGAGATGCTATAAGTCGCATGTATGTTGCGGGCACTGCAAATTGGGTCAAGGAAAAAGGAATGTGTGAGGATACAATAGAAAGTGTGAGATCAATTCAAGGAGAGGCTACAGAGAAAGAGTTGAGCAAGTGGAAAGAGAGTACAGGAATGTTAGACGGGAAGGGATGTTGGATAGAATTTTCAGAACATCAGCGTTGGCTGTTACCAGATGCCTATGTACTGCCTGTAGTTGCTATGGCACATGGTCCTGCCCACATAAGTGCGAAAGGAATATGTAAGCTTCTGGCTCCAGTGTGGCTGAACGAAGGGATTCCAAAATGTGCAGATAATTTAGTGAAGCATTGTATCGTTTGCTTGATGCATAATCCAGGAAAGGGAACCCCAACTCCAGCAGGTCACTTTGCTCCCCCAACATGTCCTTTTGAGGTGTTGCACATTGATTATATTCACATGGAATGATGCAACAATCTCAAATATGTTTTGGTGGTGGTGTGTGCCTTCTCCAGATGGATAGAGGCCTACCCCCTGAAAGACAACACTGCTTTGTCCACTGCCAAAGTTCTTCTAAAAGAGTTCTTCCCTAGGTTTGGTTTGCCACGCATTGTCTGGAGTGACAATGGAAGTGAATTTGTGGGCCAAATTATGAAAAAGGTGTGTGCCGGTCTTGGTATCAGGCAGAAATTCCATGCGGCGAACCACCCCCAATCAGCGGGTTTGGTAGAGTGCTATAATGGCACTCTCAAACTTAAGCTTGCAAAGGTACAGGCTAGCACGGGACTTGCCTGGCCCGATGCTTTACCTTTGGCTCTCCTATCCACTAGAACAGCTGTACATTCTCGTTTAGGACTCAGCCCATACGAGGTTGTTTTTGGGTGCCCGGCTAATGTTTGGGGAGTCCCTCGCCCTAAAAAGTATTCTGACATACAGTATCCAATGCTGATTGACTACTTACATGGCCTCACCACTAAATTACGTGTTCTCCACCAACAGGTTCAAAACGCTTTACCAGAGGCCTCCACAGACCCAGGTCATTCTATTCAACCGGGAAGACTGGGTCTGTGTGAAAATTTTTCAGAGGACAAGGAATTTGGAACCTCGTTGGAAGGCGCCTCGACAAGTTCTTCTGGTGACAAGTACAGCAGTGAAAGTCGAAGGGAAAAAGAACTGGATCCATGGCGTGCACTGCAAAAAGGTGCCCTTGCCCTTGCCTTTTGACCAGTGGGTCCGTAAAGGTGTAGGTGATTTTGAAAGTGAAAGGGTCCCCCGGTTTGTAACTTTCAGTAGTGCACACCTAGATGGAGCTCGGTCAGAGAAAGAAGATGACGACGTTTTACAAGAAGCCGTACCGCCACATCTCCGATTGAACACTACAGATCCACAGACACTATTTCAGGACCAAACTGTACTGAACAGAACTCGATATAATTTAAGGCCTAGACTGGTCAAGGACACCTGAGATTTTCTTCTCTTTCGTGTCATGTATCATCTGTCCAGGTTGCAGGGTCACGGTAGGAGTCTTGGTTCGTGACCTGTATAGTGGCTAGGCCCCCAGGACTTGCAGTGTCATAGGACGGCTATTAATCACAGCCAAGTGAGTAAGGAAGATTGCTGTGAGCAACAATTTTAGAGGATGGATGTCAAATTGGGAAAGAATAATAAGAATGAAGAGATGAGAAAGAAATATTGTAAATTAGTGAACATTCAATGTGGCATAACATTGTGTGTTCTTATGTTTTTTAGTACCTTATTGGCTTGTGTAGGTTGGATTGTTCATGCTATGCAGCACAAATCTGTCCCTACTTCTATTTCCTTGCCTCTTCATTCTACTATCTACCCACATAAATTACATACGCTTCCCCAACATGAACTAATCAGGAGAACAGAATATTTTAACAATTCATTTGTCCAGTTGTTGCATCAATACCAATTGGTAGTCAACACAACCGACTGTTGGGTGTGTGGACTTATGCCTCATACCACAGACAAAGGGATGCCATATTTAGCCCTTCCATTTTCTTATGAAGGTTCCGCTTGGGCCTATTTTGTGATGTTTTCAAATGCATATCAGAACCGATTTAGACGTCCAGTTGGTTCATATGGTAGTGGACAAGATTTTAGTCATAGTTCTCTGATAAAAGGAATAGTGGCTATGGCTAGAATTGTGGAGAATAGTAGGGTTCCTGTTGATGAGAAACGGGCATACGATGGTTGGAACGTGACTCGTTACGTTACTAGCCTTACAGATAGAGTTATACAGGGAAAATCCCCACCAATTTGGACTGTGCCTCATCGAGGTAACTTTTGTTTACAAATGAATGGCCAGACAACTGACACTGGACAAGGAAAAAGTTTTTGTTCCCATACATACATTTACACATCCCAGAATTCACCAATGTTAGTGCCATCCCAGGGCACGCATTTTGTCTGCCACGATAGAGCCTACACGTGGCTACCGACGGATTTTTCAGGAACGTGCTATATAGACTTTCTTCTCCCTCCTATATACACTGCTCCTTCGGGACATCACAGAAACAGATATGGCAGAGGGATTGTTGATTCTAAAGACACGGCAGGACAAGAGGGAGGTGATTTCCTTAAAGGATTTTTCCCTTTTTGGGGCCCAATGGCCGACAGTAGAAACATGAGACAATTGGTTTGTGTTGTTGAGACTACCATAGATGTCACTGTGGGAGCCTTGAGTAATCTCACAGCTGAACTTCAGGCGGATCGTCTCATGACATTGCAGAACCGGATTGCTCTGGATGTTATTCTTGCGGATCGTGGTGGAGTTTGTAAATTGATCGGATCTAGCTGTTGCATTTATATACCTGATGATGCCCCTACGGTATACCAAGCCATCTCCAAATTACATGTGATCTCCGAGTCGATTCATCAGGACGAAGGAGATTGGTCTTTATTGGAATGGTTTTGGGGATTACTGTCCAAATGGGGATGGAAGGTATTAACCTTCCTAGGAGTGGTTTTGGCCATCATTTTTTCCTGTTGTCTCTGTATGCAGTGTGGCACCGCCATCTGTGGTCTTTGTGCCACTATGTGTGTCCCAAGGCCTGTGTCACGGAAGACGGAGAGCATTAAAATGATGTTGCAGCAACAGCTTGATGACCTCATGGCCATTGACGTCGACTCAGATTAAAATGAGTCTGTGCGTTTTGCCTGAGTAATGGCAAAAGGAGGGTCTGAGGTAATTCAGTTTTCCGATCCCGTTCGTATTTAGCCACCATTTTGTGTCCCGCCGCCATTTTGTGTTGCCCTCACTCAGGCAGCACGGTGAACGAGGTGTTGTTTTCCCTCTTCCTACTGCAAAGTGTCAAATAACCTCCTGCCTCTCTTCAGAGCTGGTGTCAGGATCCGGCCGACTCCACTAATCCTCGTCTGGTTTGACTGATCCCTGTCTTGACTATCTGTTGGTTCGCACCATTCTTTCCTGACTTTATCTTATCCTCTGGCCTTCGCTATTCTTTACTCATATTCTCTCATTTCACAACTGTCATCCGGGGCATACAAATGTGTCCTGCCACCTGCAAGTCGAATTATAAACACTAACACTGATTAACTTGTGGGGAAGGGTGACAAACACAGTTGGAAGCGAGGCTTATTTGAGTTACTTAATATCTTGTTTTCACATTCTTCTCATTGGTTAACCCTATATGCATTGGGAGTGTTCTTTGTGAATATGTGTGTTATAAAAGATTGTGCGCCACGAAGTAAAGTGGCAGTCTCCTAAGAACATACCGAGTGTACTTCTGGGACAACTGTACTTAGCTGCAGCTAATAAACCTTATCTTCTACGCCTAACGGAGTGTCCCGTGTCTCTGTTCGACAAAGCAGGTGAACTCAGGAGATTAAGGCGTACCCTGCGCCGCCAGGCCCATAAGGTCCAGGTTTTTCAGATGGGGGTCCTTTGGAACAATGTACCAAACAAATGTGGCTCTACTCTGATGATATCGTCTACCAGCACTTCTAACTCACTATCTGTGAACTTTGGATTCTTCTTTGGGGGCATGGTGATGGGTGGTGGTGGTGAGGGATGTGTGTGAGGGTGCAAGTGAGGGTGGGTTGGTGTTGGTTTTGCTGGGTGTATGTGTGTGTGCTTTTGTATGACGTGCTGATGGTGTGTGAGTTGTGTGATGGGGAGCTGTGAGCGTGTCTGTGGTTGCTGTGTACTGGTGTTTGCTGCTGGCTGTGTCTCTAGTTTGCAAGGGATGATGGTAGTGATTGTAGTCCTTTATATAGTTGGAGTTGTGGGTGTGTCTTTGTCCCATTTTTTTGGGGGGGGGTATTTATTGGCTTTGTCATTGCTTGGTTGGTCCTTTTTTTGTCTTTTTTCCTTTGGGTTTTGTAGTCACGAAGGAGACGTTCATGTGACGGAAACGGACGCTGCTGTTGTCTCGTGCGGGCTTCTCCGCCTCCTTCACGCTGCCTATCTTTTGTTTTTGGTACGCGTCGGTCGCGGCGGTCTCTATTGCTTGTGTGCCGGGTTGTCTGTGAGTGTCGGTCGTGCAGCTTGCTCTCCGTGCGAGTCGGTCTGGTTTTACACGCATTGCATCGTACTGTGCAAATCGTACATCGCGGGTACGGGTCGTTCGGGTTCATTCCGGGTTCGTGTCGGTCGGTGATAATCACTTCGGTTTTCCGTCCGGATCACTATTTTCCCTACGGCTCGGTCGTACGGCTTGTATTCCGTACGTGTCGGTTGTAATTCACACGCGTTGCATCGTACTGCACAGGTCGTACGGCGCTGGTTCGTGTCGGTCGGTATTTGGTCTGGGTCCGTGTCGGTCGGTTCGTTTTACGGCCGGAATCGGAATCGGACCCTGTATGTTACTCAGAGTACTTCAATAGAAAACCTCCCTGTAATTCGCTTCTACACATCTATAATTGTATATGTTAATTGCTGTCAAAGCCTTCAAACCACAATAAACATGTGAAATCCAAATAAGTCAAATACATGGGAATCATTGTTCGGAAATTGTTAGCAAATTTACTAAAAACCATTGTCTCTGTTGGAAATCTACTATTCATACATTTACTACTTGATTATTTGAATATGTTATACATTTTTAGTAAATTAACAAAAAATGTCTGACTTTACTGGTAACATCTAGGAAAAACATAGATGTTTATTTATTTTATTTATAAAGTTTTATAAAGCGCGAATATGATCCAGAGGGATATCAGAGCGCTTCACAATTACAGATGGTCAAGCTTAGGCAGGCATCATACACATATCAAAGGAAATAGTTTCAAAGGGTGCAACACAGTATTACAATACTTGAAATCTTTTTTTTTGCAGGAATGGGAGGGGAAGAAAAGATTAGGTAAGGGGATATAATACATCAGTACAATGGATGACGGTGTAAGTCCAGTATCTTCAAGCAAATGATCGGAGCCCAATTAGGGTAAGAACTTGCACATTAGGAATCGTTTTACTTCCATTTTGAAGGCAACCGTGGAGGTGAGTCTGTGAATTTCAGGAGGGAGACAGTTCCAGATGCGTGGATCGGAGCTGGAGAAAGCTCTTTCACAAGTTCTCTTTTTTCAAAGTAACTGTGGTTTCAGAATGAAGTTGTTAGCATTTCTTGAGGGTCTACCACCTCCAGAAAGTTCTAGCTTTTGGCATAGGTTCTTGGGGGTTTTGAGATGAAGAGCTTTGTGAGTCAGGCAGGCGATCTCTAGCTGTATCCTTGCTTCAAAAGGCAGCCAATTTAGGGATTTTAGGACTGGGGAAATGTGCGCAGATCTTTTGTGCCCGTGGTCAGTCTGGCCACCACATTCAGTACAGCCTTAAGTGGGGCCAAGGTATATTTCGGGATGCCACATAATGTAGCACTGCCATAGTCTAGCCTCGGCAAAACCAGCGCTTGAACAACCTGCATTTTGTTAACCTGTTAAAGTTTAAAATACAATTTAGTACTTTTGGCATCATGAAGGCTTGAATTAAAAGTAAATTGGTAATACAATTCAAATTAGATTTATATACCTGTGGCCTAGGGCCGTGCAGGACGAGGATAGTTACCGGTGTTAATCATTATAGATGGAATAGGAAAACGATTTGCTCACAGTAATTATGTTTGCGAACTGTTTACACTATCATTGACCACATATTTTTAGATATCTGGTTCGGCAACAGTGGCTTACTTTTATGTTATACTACGCTATATCTGAATCAACCTTATGCTCACTCATGGAAGCTGTACTGAGATGTGAATGTTTGAAAGAAGAAAGTTATTCTTATGCAGCATGCTGGATATATTTTCACAATACCTTATGTGACACGAACTGGAATTAAACAATATCAGCCATTTTAAGTATGTTTAGTTTGCTATTTGTTTAATCAGTACAAAATACCGGGTCGAAAACAGGCGTCGTATTAGCCCTTTAGCTGCTGAGGCTTTCCTCATCACAGTGTTGAGCCTATTTTTGAAGTTTGGAGGCACTTCACTCTTAAGGCTTTGTAACTTTTTTAAACCAATGGTACCTAAACCAAATTTGCATAATTCTTTCCCTTATTTAAGGGATTCAAATGCATAAAGGTTTTGTGGATTGCCATAGAAAGAACTGAGAAAACAGATCAAATGTAGAAAAATAGAAATGAGTGCTGTACAATTGAATATATGACATTACAATGCATACCATTACAATGCTTACTTTTACAATGCAGTTTTTACAATGCGACTACCATTTCTACGCATGTTTTTACAACGCATGCCAGTACAACACATGTGGGTAGGAATACAATGAAACTACCATTACAACGCATACAAAGCATACCATCACTGCACATACCAGCACAATGCATGCCATTACCATGCAGAATGGAATGTAATTTACAATCTTAATATTGTTTTTTCTTTTTTCACCCACCCTTTGGAACGGGATGCAAGGGCAACTGGGGTTTGGTTGGAGGAGTGTATTAATAACCGGGTATTAATTTTAATACTCTTGTATTAATTATAATACCTGAATATGAATTAATATATATATATTTAAAAAATATTGACTTACCACAAAAAAATATTTCACATCGATGTAGATATACAACTCAGTTTAAAAAGAAACACAACAGTCATTTTTAACAGCAGCATCCACATAAAAGGGATACACGACATGCAAAGCAAGAGAAAATGTGTGTCTTTCGACTGTTTCCACTACAGCCGGCAAGCCATCCTCACTCAAAATGGGTGAAATTCTAAGGGCCCAATTCTGATGCGGTTTGGAAAGCTTCATGACCGAATGGGTTTGGGAATGGTTTCAGACTGAATAAGATTGGGAGAGTCCAGCCGACCGAGTACGATGCATCGGATGCTTCCAGATACGATTTGGTTGGACTCCCATTGACTTCAATGGGAGCCTTTGTTATGACCCAATGCATAGACTCCTATTGAAGAAAGGGGTGGCTGGGGAAAATCGGGCACCCTGTGGTGGGCACTCCCTGATGCCTGCCACACTGTGCATGCCTGGCAAGGGTGGACCCATGGGTACCCTCATGGGCCCGATTGGGAAGACTCTGGGTGCAGGGGGGCCCCAAAGTCTGATTTTGACTGCTGATTTGAGTCAGAAAGCACGATTAGGAAAGGCTGTCCAAATCAAGCATCGTACAAGCTCATTCCGAAACGATGCCCGCAGAGACGTACGATTCTGCTGCATACGGCTCGGTCATCCAAAATGCTGTCCGGTTAGGATTGGAATATTCCTAACGCCTAACTCGCATTGTACCTAGTCAGTCGGAAACCTTTCCGAGTCGGTCGGAAGGACACGACTCTGATCCGATTTGGATGGAGCAAATGCCATTAGGAGGCCTTCCTAACAGCATCGGAAACAGGCCCCAAGACGGAATGTAAAAACCAAACCTTCACACACAACATTATAAATATACATTCTGAATCATGAGTAAATATAATTTTTGAAACATATTTTCTTTAATATTTTCGTTTACCCCTACCAAACTTATAAATTAAGCTGACCATCATTTTATCCTCAGTGGTGCTCAGACTTTCCTGGTAACCACACGCATCTGGAGTTGGAGGAGAAAACTGCCACTTTCGACTTGAAACACTGCCCTCTATAGACCAAAGTAAGTGTACGTCAAACATAAAGCACAATTAGTTAGAAAAAAATGTATTGGCAAACCTAAAATAAAACCATGATTTTTTTATATTTTCGTAGATCGTGGAAAATATCCAGCGATAGTTTCTACTTAACTAACTAAAGTAAGTAAATATTTCAAATATATCTGATTGTAAATTAAATGAAAAAAAATAAAGATTAATTTAAGATTTGTAAATTCTTAAACGATTTTTATTATAATATATATTTTTAAATTTTTGAATTTCAAGAAATATCATATTTTGAATTTTTTAACAAAAATAGACTTGGATAGGCGGATGAAAATTAAAACATGGAGAGGCAGCTGGTCAGTGATGGGGGCAACATTGCTATTGTAACTCTGCAGGGTTCTTGCCTCAGGGAAGGTGCTGGTCAGTGGTGGGGGCAAAATTACTATTCTAACTTCTCAGGGTGCATGCTTCAGGGAAGGTGCTGGTCAGTGGTGGGTGGCAAAATTACTATTCTAACTCCACAGGGTGCATGCGCCAGGGAAGGTGCTTGTCAGTGGTGTGGGGAAAAATTATAATTGCAACTCTGCAGGGTGCTTGCCTCAGGGAAGGTACAGGTCAGTTGTGGGGGGAAAAATACTATTCTAGCTGTGTAGAGTGCTTTACTGAGTGAAGGAGCTGGTCAATGGTGGCTGTGAAAATTACTATTCCAAGTCCACAGGGTGCTTGCCTCAGGGAAGGTGCTGGTTAGTGGTGGGGCGAAAAATTACTATTCTAACTCCTCTAGGTGCTTGCCACTGGGAAGGAGCTAGTCAGTGGTCAGGGCAAAATTACTATTCCACGTCTGTAGGGTGCTAAGGGAAGGTGTGGTCAGTTGCTCTACAAAATGCAATCACTTAAAAGAAATGCAAAAAATCCTTATACTTTTTTGCCACATTTTAATTGAAGTATGAGCGAAAAACATTGCGTTCAAAGCCATCAACTGGACAGCAAACTATCATCCAAAATGTGGTTAAACAAACAGAAGGCCTAATACAGGTATAATAGATCCAAAACCTTATGTTGTAACCAAAACTAGGCAAAAGATTTCTTCTAACCAAGCGGGAAGCCAATTAAACAACAATCTCTTAATGAAATCCTAATACATTTTTTCAAACTGAAACACAGATGAGAATGGTTTTTCAAATATCAGTGTAAAAATCCACTTTACGTTTTAGACCTACCCAACCTCACACAGAGAAGAAAGTAAAACAGCTGAATCAGTTGCCGAAAAAAATACAACCAGCAAAAGAACCAACAAGCAAACCAAGCAAGATTACTAAGTTGAGACAAACGACATTTACAATTAAAAATGTCTCTTTCTCTTTTCAAAGGAACCAACTACAAATCATAGTAGACAATCAAACCTAGAAAACTCCCAAAAAAAAATATCAGCATGGTCTTAGTGCACTCAATAGATAACCGAAAAAATTATTAACCAGTTTTTTTACAGGTTGTAATCTATAAACAATGCCAAACTTGATAAGCACATAACAACAGCAATAGAATTTAAAACATGATTTTAGAAATGTCAACAAACAAACATGTAAAAATAACAACATTTTCTTTGCGGGTTAAAAATTCATTTGAAAAGCAATAAAACAGAAACTTTTCATCAATCTTCTTTTACAGAAAACAACATAATGGCATCAAGAAGACAAGCCAGCTATCTTATGTCCCAAATAGTAAATTGTCTCCTAAATAATGGTGGCTATTGTAAGGAAAGACTAACTGAGCCCAGGAGTCATTGGAGATGTGTGCAATATCACTCATCCCATTGCACAGGCAGAGTGGTTACACTTGGAGATACTGTTGAAAGGACCACAGAGCATAACCACATTGCCTCTGCAATGGAGATAGAGGTTAGAGAAAAGATTAATCAAATGAAAGACCTTGCATGCACCTACAATGAGCCATGTGGCTAGGTTTTGAGAGAGGTATCTCGAAACATTCCTATGCATGTAGCTAGTTCTATGCCCACAATCCCTAATTCAAGAAGAAATATTCAAAGGAAAAAAGAGGCAAGCAACCCCCAACATGAAAAAACCCCATTCATACTCTGATATTAACATTCCTCCTGAACTACCTGTCACTATTCCTAATGAAACCTTTCTATTGCACGACATCAAATACCCTAAAAAAAGAATAATGGTCTTGAGAACACCCCGTAACCTTTTAAAATTGGAGAGTAGTGGTATTTGGATGGTGCAAGGGATGCTTAACTCCACACCCCATCCAATTAGTCAAATATACACTATTCATGCATACATTAATAACACTGTAGTCCCCTTAGTGTACAGTTTACTCCCTGATAAGCAAACCTCAACATACACTGATCTTTTAACAGTGCTAAAATCTAATACACAGAACAAAAGTCCTAAAAAAATAATAATTAATTTTTAATTATCAATGACTAACACCATTACTACAATGTATATAGAAACCCACGTTCAAGGATGTTTTTTTTTCGCTTTTCACAGCCATATTGGTGAAAAATGTAAAAAACATTATTAGTTGAGGATTACATATCAGATACTAAACTGCAATTTGAATTAAATCAATCACTGAATCAGACTATTTTACTATAAATGAAGACAAACTGGTAACCCTACTAAATTACTTCGAAGACCCATGGATTGGCCATCTAAGAAGGTTGGGTCACAGAAGGAATCCGAGGTTTCTTGTCAAGTGGTGGAATTGTTATACCACCTGCTTAGAGGGAGGAGCAAAGTCCAATCATGCCATAGAGGGATGGCACAACTCCTTCAATAAATCGATTGGATAACCACACCCTAACTTTTATCATTTTTGGGAAATTTTGAAGAAAGAGAAAAGTTTCCAAGGAATAAGAATAGCGCAATCATTGACTGGTAGTCTGAACACATGAATTTCAAAAAGAACAAAATAAATGTCCGAGACACTATTGGGTTAATTTCAACAGTTTTCGTTGATGGTGGCTTCAGACTACCTAGGCAATATTGCACACTTACTACATTTCTAAATATCACTATCACCTATTCTATCTTACTTGCCTGTTTCGTGTTTTTTTGTTATTAAATGAAACTATTTTTTAATTTTTTATTTTTTTTGCAAACATTAGAAAAAATGGGATCCTACCTTCAGTTGTCTTCATTCTTAGACTCTTCTTCCGCTAAAAAAATTCAAAGTCTGGCAAGTGTCTGCTGCTCCCCAAATATCCAAACTGTGGGGGTGATTACGATGGTGGGTGGATAATAGTCTGCCTGCCTTCTTAGCGGGGATTGGGACCACCCGCCTGTCATGCGGCGGTCCCAATCTGGATTCTGGCTGCAGCACTCGCCGCCACAATGCCAAAAATGCATGTAGTGCATTTACCTGCACTACGTGGCAGGCACCACGCTGTGCCTGTCACTTAGTGCATGGGAATGCAGGGGGTTACCATGGGTACCACCATGTGCACCACCACCCCCCTCAACACAAGGGGGGCCTGCAACAGGCCCCCAAAACCAATCGCCGCCAGCCTTTCCATGGAGGTTTTGCCGCTATGGAAAGGCTGGCTACAGCCAGCATCATAATTTGGCAGATGATGCCTATTAGGCACCACCACCATTTTAGGCATGCTGACCGCTCCTCCAGGCAATCGGTAAGATTGCCTGTGGCAGAAGCGAGGCGGGCAGTCTTTGCGACCGCCACGGTCAGAAAGCGATTCGCCCCGCCATCATAATGTGGCGGGGGTAAATTTGCTGTCCGATGGCGGAGGGCCAACCACCACACTGCTGGCGGTTGTGGGCCCTCCACCATCGTAATCACCTCCAGTGTATTCATATTCCACAATCCCATTAAAAGCACATGCATAACTATCAAAAAAGTCACAGATTGGCATAGCCATTTTTATTTGCAAATCAAATGCTGCAACTAAATCTGTGTTAACTAAAAACAACGCATCCCAAAAAAAACAAAAAAACAAAAAATGATTGCCAAAAACTGCGACAACAAATCCAGCGTTGCATTCTTCTTTCCATTGATTTTCTTTCCACGCTGTGTAAGAAATCAAAACCCAAACATTTAAATGCTTCAAAAATAGTCACATAGAAAAAAAAAATTGCAAAAGCACTCCAAAAGGACTATAAGTTTCCTTCTGGCGAACCATCTCATCTGGGTAGTCTAAAATTCCACGTGGTTGGAGATCCATGAGTAGGTTTGTCTTTTTAAAAGGGACGTGACTCACCAAAAAACATTAAAAAAAATATTGCTTCTTTTAGACTTTGGTTTAAAAGAAATAAAAATACTTCTGTCCACAGAGTTCCCTTTTTTTCAAACCAACAGTGTAAAAAAAAAAAACAATCACCCCGATGTGAGCGTACAATTGCTACCTGCATTGGAACAAAATTGTTGTTAAAAACATAAAATCACACTCCTAAATACTTACATCTAACTAACTAACTCTCTACACTCTCCTTGCAATAAAGTTTGCCTGCCACAATGTCTATTAAATAAATAAAATTTCTCTTACCTGATCGCACCTCTTCCTTGCTTCCAATCTTGACTACAATGCTCCACCACCTGTAGAAACAAACGCTCAACCCCGTACGTCATCTGTAAAAGTAAAAACGAAAAAAGGACAAATTCACCAATTAAATACAGGAAACTGTGAGAAAAATGTAAAAATAGTGGTTTGAAAATTTAAATGTACATCTTGTAAAACTTTTTAGTTTTGTACATTAATATACAAATATATGTGTGTGTGTAAGTTAATTAAACAAAATTTGGAGTCTTAACTTTAAAAATGTTTAAATAAAAGTTTAATATGAAAAAAGTCTTCTAAGTGTCCTATTAATTTTCTTTCAACACAATTTTAGAAAAAAAATTATTTTAATTGTCATATGTCAAACTACTTCATTTTAAAATGTTACTGTGTACATGCCACTTGTTTTAGATATTAAATTTTCCCAAAGGTTAGATTTATCAGATATTTTATATTAAATAATATTTTTAAACCACTGTCCCTTTCAAAAATATATTGTTTTATATTATAAAATGCATTTTTTTTAAAGTTTTTTTTCAACAATGTACAATCGTAATTTATTTTTTAATTATTCTTTTTCTATAATTGTAAAAGTAGAAATAATTGCTAAAAAATGAATATTCTGTTATTAAATTAATACCCAAGTAATAATAAACTTGCCCACCAAAAACATCTATTTCTCTGGCATCCTGTGGCAGAGAAAAGATGGCATACCCTTACAAATGTTATATATTTTTATTGAAATGTTTTTGAAATTAGTAAAATAACTAAATAATAATAATACTGGGGTATTAAAATTAATACCCAAATATTAATACACTTTCCCACCCAATACCTCTATTTCCCTGGCATCCCATGCCTGAAAAAAGGTGTTAAGCCCTTTAAAAAAATATGTTAATTATTTTTAACATTTGTTTAATATGAGCAGCAAAGCCTTAAAAATGAATACATGGGTATTAAAAATAATATCAAAGTATTAATAGATGTCCCCTCCCAAACCCCCTGTTTCTATGTCATTCCGTGCCTGAGAAGAGGTGTCAAACCTCTTAATATTTTTAATTAGTTTAAAATTAGTAATAGAGCTATCAAAAAAAGTATTCGGTTTTAAAATTAATACCCGCATATTAATACACTTCCAAGCCCAAAACCCCTATTTCTCTGGCATCCCATGCCAGAAAATTGGTGTCAAATCTCCTAATATATATATATATATATATATATATATATTCACTGAAAAAACCATAGGTTTCACACACGTTATAGTTAGGAATTAGCATTTAAAAAACCTTAGAAATTCAGTGAAAAAACCATAGGTTTCACACATGTTATAGTTAGCTGGACATTTTACTCGTAAAAAACCAATGAAATTGCCCCGTTATAGTTAGTTCAGCTAACTATAACTCACGCGCCCGCAATGCACTGCTGATGACGTCACATATTACATCACTCATGACATGGTCAGTGACATCACTCATGACATCACTGATGACATCTCAAATGACATCACTGATGACCTCACTGATGACATCATCCAGTGAATGTGTGTTTTTCTGAAAATTAAATATGTTTTATATATGTATATCTCAAGGTCGATGGAAGAATAAATGGGTATATAAGTGTCTTAATGGATGATTTGTTTTTAAAAAATTGATTGTGTAACTGACTGATTAAGTGTATCTCTCACTTTGTGTATAAGTGGCTGCATGGGTTGGTGAGTAGCTACATGGGTGTCTATATAGGTTAGTAGTTGTTTTTTTGAGTATCAGTCTGAGTGTCTGTATGGTTCGGTGGGGGGTATTACGTAGTGCATAGGTGCATGAATGAGTGACTCACTGTTTGTATGTGTTGAAGACAGCATGTGTGCAGGACTGTATGGGTGGATGAGTGTGTGTATGGGTGTGTTAGTGAGTGAATGACTGTCCCAATAGTGTCTTCAGGAGTAACTACATATGTTTTAAACTAGTATATGTGACTATTGGTGTATATATGTGAGTATATGTGAGAGGGACAGATTGAAAGAGTTCCTGTATGAATAAGTATGTGTTTCTATAAGTGATTGTTTAAAAGACTAAGTATGTGTAAGTTTCCGTAGAAGTAAGTGTGGTGGTGTGTGTATAACTGTATATGCAGGTGAATGTATGTTTGATTCTTTATTAGCATGAGTGACTATGTGTGTGAGTAACTCTATGGATGAGTGGCATTATGTAACAGGATGTATAGGTGTATGAGTACATATGATGAGTGAGTACATGTATGAGTGACTGTATAGGACTGTTGGTGAATGAGTGGATGTGTATGTGGATCTTAGAATTACTGAAGAGGTTGTTGTAACTGGTATTGGTATGTCCATTGTTTTGAAAATTTTAGTCTCTATTTTTGAATGTGTGTATCAAAGCTTATATTAAGGTGAGAGGAGGTCTGCCACTCTATCACAAGGATGATGTCATCAGTGAGGTCATCAGTGATGTCATTTGAGATGTCATCAGTGATGTCATGAGTGATGTCACTGACCATGTCATGAGTGATGTAATATGTGACGTCATCAGCAGTGCATTGCGGGCGCGTGAGTTATAGTTAGCTGAACTAACTATAACGGGGCAATTTCATTGGTTTTTTACGAGTAAAATGTCCAGCTAACTATAACATGTGTGAAACCTATGGTTTTTTCACTGAATTTCTAAGGTTTTTTAAATGCTAATTCCTAACTATAACGTGTGTGAAACCTATGGTTTTTTCAGTGAATTTCTAAGGTTTTTTAAATGCTAATTCCTAACTATAACGTGTGTGAAACCCATGGTTTTTTCAGTGAATTTGCAAGGTTTTTTAAATGCTAATTCCTAACTATAACGTGTGTGTAACCCATGGTTTTTTCAGTGAATTTGCAAGGTTTTTTAAATGCTAATTTTTTTTTTTATTCTTCATTTTTTTCAAACATATTTTTAATTTAATTTTCTTTCATTTTATAAAGACTATGCTTAAATTTTTAAAATCCTTAAATATTTTTTTTTAATATATTTTTTAAAATAAACATGTAAAATTTATTACCAGATTTTTTTTTTTTTTTTTTTTTAGTACGCGTACCGTAAGCTCACGGTAAGCGTACGGTTTACGCAACGTCCGTAATCTATCTACGCTGCTTGCGTATAGTTACGCAATTTGCGTAGCCGTGCGTACTGCGCGTGGGACGCGTGCGCGCTTACGCCACACGCGCACGTTACGCGGAAGTGCCGGGGAGTGACTGTTATGCGCATGCGCGGAAGCGCGTGTCTTTTTTACGCGCACGCGTACTTTTTGCCGTAAGCGTACCGTAAGCGTACCGTAAGCGTACGGTAGGTCATGTGATCATGAAACACAACTTTTGATTGGTTGAAACTACTTTCAGTTCTAGAACTCTCCTACACCACACCCATTCCCCTCATTTCTGCTTGTGATCCCTTGGGAGAAGGAGCTGGTTTGTCTTTGGGATACGATGGCAGAACAGCAGAGCTCTTCTGAGAGTGAGCCTAGCACCAGCAGCACTGTCTTGAGGCAGAGATCGAGGAAACAAAAGCCTTCTTATGTTTGGGATTATTTTACTTTTCCAGAAGGCCAGCAAAAGGTGAATGCACCCTTAGTTACTTGCTGTCTGTGTAAGCGTGTACTTTCTAGAGGTAATCCTAACAGGAAGTATTCCTTTGGGAATCACACCATGAAGAGGCACCTCCAGGATGTACACGGAAGGACACATGGTCATCTTTTTGGAGGTAACTCTTCAGAAAGACGAGCCAGTACATCCACAGCAGCTCAGCCTGGACCATCATCTGCAGGGCTGACTCCTTCTTCTGCAGGTCAGGTGAGCCCTTCATCTGTGGGGGGAGAATCTCCTTTTGCTGGCCCTCTGGAAATGAACCTTCAATTTCGGAAGGTTGATATTCATTGCACATTTTGTAAAGGTCTAATTTGTCATAGGGAGACCAGTGTTTCCCTAGTGAACAACAAAATAGATCAGCACATTTGTAGCTTTGAATGATTTTCCCATGCTTCCTTTCCTCTGTCCCTGCATGAACACAACGGTTCTTTTAAGAGCCAACCTTATCTTTCATCTTTTTTTTACATATGTTTTTTAAAACCTTTTTTTTTTTTTTTTTACCGTACGCGTACGGTGCGCGTACCTTTTTTTTATTTTTTAAAAAAAACACTAAAAATCAATTATCACATTACAAGGTCCTTGAGAGACTACAATTATTATTATTGACTTACCATACTCACTCAAAAAAATATTTATTCATTTGTTTTTTTTAAAAATAGTTTTAAAAATGGTTGTAGTTTTCGAAAATTTTCTATATCGATCTGAAAAAAAAGAAAAAAGTATTAATATTTTTTTAACAATTTATAATACAGTATACATATTTACATTTTTTTCAAAAAAATATTTTTGCCTTATTTTTGCTGTTTTCAGAATATATTGCATTTCACTATAAATTGTGAAAGCAATTGCATTCATCATTTTACAGCGGGCAAAAAAAAATAACAATCTCAAAGATTGTATTAAAAAAGCCCAGAATCTCTTCTCACTTAAACTTATCATTACAGAAATGCATATTATTCTAAAAAAATATCATCTAAAAACAATACTTATTTCTTTAAAATACCGTCTGATATGTTTGTTTCAGAAGTATAATCACAATATTATATCTCAAATAACTCCAAAATTTCATTTCCTTTAGGCCAAATAGTATTTTTTTTTTTTTTTTTGGAATCAATTTCCAAGGGAAATCCATTAAAATTCTAAAGTTTAATCTGTCCAGATCTCACCGATTCTCTGTAACATTTTGGTTCACGAAAATTTTTTGAATAATTTATTTAGTCCACAATAGAATTGCTTACTTTTCCACATGGCCAAATAGTAATTTTTTAAATCATTTTTGAAAAAATTTCCAATGGCAGTCCAATAGCATTCCAAAATTTAAAATGTGCAGAAGTTACCGATTATCTATAAATTATTGGTTTTTCAAAATTGCATTAAAAATTAAAAAAGTCCACATTACAATTGGTTATCTTTCCTTTAGGCCAAATGATAATTTTAAAAATATTTTTTCTACAAAATTGCAATGGTAATCCAGTAAAATGGTAAAATTATTTTGTCCAGATCTTGCCAAGTCTCTCTAAAATTTAGGTTTCAGGAAGATTAGATAGGAATTTGCTAAATCAAAAGGCAAACGTTGTTTGAAAATCAATTGGGAATCATTACACAGTGTCCAGCCTTTTTCACATTTTAGATAAACTGTGTAATGTCCAGAAGTAACAGTAGGTCCATCATGGAAAATTATTGCAACAGTTACAAAAGTTTTTCCTGAAATTGATAATTGCTGTCCTGTAAACTTCTTTATTAAAGTATCCAATTTTGAACCATCAGCTCTACATCGTTGCATCATTAAAATTACATACTGTCCGTATTCCCTTAAAATTAATGTTGAAAACATGTCAGAATTACACTCACCACATTTCATGCTATGATTAGCATCTTTAACTAATTTTGCAAAAGTGACTGTTTTACTCTCTGGCAATGTCAAATAAATAAACCTTTCATTATCAACAATAGAGCCACATATATTATAACAATTATCACAACTATGTTCCCATTTATAAGAGAGACCAAAAAAAATGTCAATGGGAACTCCTTCTTCTTCCACTACCTGAAGAAAATACATCAAAAATTCGTGTGCATCTTGCTGTTCATTTTGTGAAAACTGTGTTCGTCCTGAACATACATCTAAAAGTTTTCTAATATCAGTAGCACTTTCTATTTGAGTTTTATCTTTACTCAGCTTTTGAAAAAGGAGACTCAGCTCTGAACAGAATCTTTTTCCCTGATTTACTATTATCTGCTCTTGCAAACTTTCCAGATAAAATGCAACATTCAGCACTACATTAGCGTAGCAGTTGACACCAGAGCTATTTTCAAAATGACATCCTACAACCTGTTCTTCATTGTCCTTTTTCTTTTTGCTTGCAATTACATCACTCCTCTTTTTTTTCCTCTTCTCTATATCTTCATTACAGATATTCTCATTTCTCCTTTTACGAGAAACTACACGTTTCTCCAACACAGGATACTGACCTAAATGAGGAGCATAGCTTCTTCTTAATCTATTATTCTCCTTTACACAGTTTGTATCAGCACTAACTTTTGAGTCATCAAAGTCTATCATGAATAAACCTGATAATGTTTTGACTCGTGACAAAGCTACATATGCCATACCTTCTTTGAACACAGTTGAACCAATGTTCACAAATGCACAATCTACAGTCAATCCTTGAGACTTGTGGATAGTTACAGCATATGCTAGAGAAAACGGAAACTGCTTCCTACGTACATATAAGTCTTTCACAAGCATAAAACGAACTGTACAACGACAAATATCTTTAACTTCATCTATCTGATCAAATTTTATCTGTAAACATTCAATTCCTTCTTTTTTCTGATAATTAATAAAACCCACAACTCTTCCCATCGCTCCATTCACTAAGCCTTTCTCAACATCCAAATTTCTCCTTAAAAATACTCTACAGTTCATGCAAACATATAGATTTTTTTCTAATCCTGCTGTTTTGGAGATGTTCTTCTCTAGTGAGTCCAATTTATTTTTCAGTTTGCCTGTTACTGTGACAGTAATTCTTCCATCCTCAATTTTGTCCACTGCTTCCAATTTCCTGATCTCTTCCTTTTCCAATTTCAAAAGCTCCTCATTAAATATTGAGCATTCACGTAGAGTTGGCATTAAGCAGATGACACTTTTGTTTTCTGCAATATTCTTGTATATTTTCTCTGCAACTATTTCTTCCTTTGGAAATAAATTATGTAGCAGCCGACTCTGTAATGCTTTTTTCCCAACTTCTGTGAGTAGTCCAATTCTGATATCTTTCAGAATACTTCCATATTCTTCATCGTTTGCTTGCCTCATATTAGTTGTAAGTTCCTTGTACTCAAAGAAGGACCAAATATTTGTATTTCCAATGCTTCCCAATGACTTCTTCGTGTCTTCATGTGTCACAGTATTAAACACTGGTTGTCCTTTAACTGGAGTAAGTTGCAAAAGATCCCCAAAAACTATGACGTGTTTTCCACCAAATAACACGTCATAGTCTGTCTTCAAAATTTGCTGCATTCTTAAATGCACAAAGGCAAGCATTAAGTTTGATACCATGCTCACCTCATCAATAATGAGAACTTGCATCTTCTTCAATACTCTTGAAACTTCCAAGGATGCTTCTCCAGTTAGCTTGTTGAATTGTATTTTGTTCTCATGCTCCACTGGTAACATTAGCAAACGATGTAAGGTGATTCCTTTTATGTTATATGCTGCTAACCCAGTTGGAGCAGTAACCACACAAGACAAAGTAGAATCCGTTTTTTGCTTTAGGTAGCTTCTGATGACTTTAATTAGGAAACTTTTTCCAGTGCCAGCTTGTCCGCTTACATACATCCTGATTGGATGAAATGATGTGCATGAGCACTCTTTTTTTATATGTAGAAATCCGTGATCAATTTTGTTTTTGATCTCTTCATAAATGTGTTGCTGCTCTTGATTCAGTTGTCTTTCCAAATTTTGTAAGTCTATAAATTCTTCTTGAGCTTGATTCATAGCCGTTTCCACTTCATTCATGGCTATTGATGCTTCATTTTCAACGATTGGTTGTCCTAGGGGATCTTGACTGTATGTTCCTGAACTTTGGCTGTCCTGAGAACTGTCTCTAGCTATTTCTGCTGCAATTGTAGTTTCCTGTTCAATTTCTTCATTTAACATTTGCAGATAAGTTGAGAATGTACTGCATTGTATGCTGTCTTTGCAAGCATTAAAAGAATCTTCATAGCTCTGGAATTCTCCCAGTAGTTCATCCTCTGTACGCCATGGTTTAAACAACTGTAAAAGAGCCAAGTAGTAAAATTCTTTCTTGTCGGTTGTGTCGCAACTCAGCTTCCGGTGATTTATCAAACTTCCTTTGGTTTGCTTCACCAAACATCCTTCTTCACCAACAACTTTATATTTTCCACTGTTGATGTCTTCTGCAGCTTTCCGTGAATAAATGTAGTTCTGCAGCACTTCATAGAGACACATGTTCTCCAGATGATGACTTCTCTTGGGATAATATGTGTCCAACATGTTTGTTTTCAATATATCTGTACTTTCTGGGTCATTCTCGGCCAAATATTCAATTTCTCCAACAGATTTCAGTACCCGATTTCTCATTGCTGCAAGGCCTAAACTTGCCCAAATTATTCTTCTTGACTTCGAGTAGAGACTTGCAGAAGATAACCTATCTGAACATTCGTAGGATCCAATTTCTCGATGCGATAACATCTTCAAACTGAAACTGTACAGCTTCTTACTGACAGTCTTCTCGTGAGAAATCTCTTCCCACATTTCCTTCAATTCTGTTTTTTCTGATTTCGTAATGTAAGACGTTACATATCGTGCAACAGCAATGGAATTGTCAGCTACATACTGTATATCCATGTTAGCGTTCCACATGGATAAAATGACTGGGTTGTAGTCATTTATATTTTTTGATTCTTCTTTTCTTTTAAGGTTGTAGGTATTCTTAGGTGATTTTCTTGTGATAGTATGTCTCACAGCTGACATAAAACTGTTGACTCTTCCATTTGAAAGAACAGGTCTAGGAAATCCAAATCGACATTTAGTGTAGTATTTTTCTTTGCTCTTGTATTTCCGTCGACAGTATTTTCCACACCGATGACTTTGGAAACGTAGAACTTGCTCCTTTAACTTGTTCTCTTCTTTGCTTTTTGGTATACCACATGTTGCATATTCTTCAATGTAAGATAACACTGCTTCATCAGTATCTGTTCCAAACTTTGGGGCATCCTTGATCCACAGCAGCATATGAATATGAGGAGCACCTCTTGCCTGGTACTCTTTTCTCCAAAAGAAATCCACTACTTCTCCAAGGGGTGGATTTTTTTTATTGCAGATGAAGGACATCATAGCCTCAAATCTATGATTGAAATATCTGCAAACATTAACCGGATCCAATGAGCACAGTTCTCCTGCTGTCTTGTATTCGATGTTTTTAATGTTTGAATTGGCCTCTCGTAGAAAATCCAGTAAATCATCCCAAGCGTACTCGGCACAGCTTAGGGTAAGGAACCATGTTGGTGTTCCTAAATTGCGTAACATGCATTTTAGTTCACCATGGCGTCGGTACCAATATTCATTTGTCCCACGCTGACAAGCCATCAGATTGATCAGTTGTGTTTCCAAATGATCATCTCGGTGCTGCACTTTCTCCATAAAATCCTTAGCAGACACATTTTGTAAATGTACTCCACTTTTTAACCCCTTCAGCGCTGGGCGAATTCCGCCGCGGTGCTGAAGGGTTCGAGCGCGGGCGGGACCATGACGGAACGGTTCCGTCATGAGCACAGCTCAACCGTGGCTCATGACGGAACCGTTCCGTCATGAGCATGGAAGGGGTTAAAATGTGATTTACTGCATAAGACAGTGCAGACAAGTCGCTTTCAAATAAAAGATGGAACAAATAAGGAATACTTTGTCGAAATCTGGGATCTTCAGCATATAGTCTTGTAGTCCGATACTCTGAAGCTGGAATCTGTTCTGGACGTTCATCGTATCGTCCTCCTTTTCCTTTAGGAAACAGCTGGGGAAAACATCGAGCTTCCAAGCTCTCCTCCCATACACTCACGGGATTTCCTTTTGCTTTCTTCATCTGAAAGAGATCAATATTGTCTCCCATAACTTCTTTCGAATGGAGAGGATGTATGCTAAAATGTTCATAAATTTCTTCTTCCTTTGACTTGTCCACTTTTTCAATTTGTCCAGTTGGTGTTTCTGTGTGTTCTTGAAAATCTTCTTCTTCTTCTTCTTCTTCTATATAAATTGATTCATACCATTTGTTATTTTTTTTCAAATACAAATTTGCTCTTTGTACTTTCCGCACATCTACCAGCTCCTGCCAAATCTTCTTATTCTTTGTAGGTACACCATTAACCAGAATAATTAATGGTTCAGTTTCCAAAGTATCCGCATCAATAGTTTCCATATTTTTTTTCAAATCCAAGGGCAAATACACCACTCTACCTTTTAAACCTCTCAGTAAATCTGAAGGAGGTAATTTACCAGTTTTGGGCTCCATACGTACTATGGTCTGGAACGGATGAACACATTGAATGAGTATAGACTCATATGTATTTAATTCAGAAAGTTCAGCAGGAATAGCATCCAATTCTAAATTATTATGTACAGCTCTGGTCGGCATTCTATTTTCCTCTAACTTGTTGTAACAGTATTTACAAATACGCTGATCTTCACCCAATTCAAAACAATTTTCAAGAAATATATATGTGGCAAAATCCATCCACTTATAATTATCTTCATTTTCACTCTTTCTGTAGAGATCAACATTCCTAGTTTGTTTTCTATAATGAGTTCTGCGGCAACAAATACAAGTAACATTTGGTCTTTCATTAGAGACTATTGCAAATTTTGTTATGTGATCATTAAATGTGTTACTTACAGAGGGTTCTACATTCTCTTCCACTTCTGCCTCATTTACTGTGTCCTTCTCTGCACTGTTTTGTTCAGGACCAAAGTAACAAAACTGAATTTCATCAACAACCTTCTCTACATCTGATACCGTTCCTCGGAACAGAGCCCTATTCAATTCATTTAACTTTATTGCTGGACTTTTGGCAAAATACAACCGTCTCACAAACTTTCTCATTTCAGTATGATGAACAGCCAGCATCCTAAAATGATGGAAAACACTATTGCACACTTTTCTAGATGACAAGCAAGAGAATGACCCTGCAAACCAGTATTCTCTCTCACTCTGCATGGATCCAGACTTTGAAGCACCTTAATCTTTTGTTTTACACTTTTTTTACTATATTCTCTTAGAAACTCTCGAAATCTGTCAATAGATTCCTGACGCACAGTGCAAATACTACTACAATTCCAAGTGTACACTGGGGCTTTAGGACGTCTCCCCATTGCCTCATCTGCCATCACTTGTACCTCATCTCTTGGAACCATTATCTCCTTCTCCATTATGCAACCATTTTTTACTTCGTATGAACGACCTCTGGTGTCAACTGCATGCAGCAAACTATTACTTTGAAAATAGCTCTCTTCATTAAAAAAAGGTTCACTACTTGAACTATGCATCCACTTTCCTAAAAACACTTTACAAAAGTTTGTTCTGTTCACTACTCTTTTGCTTTTGCTTTGTGATTTCAGTACATTAACCATTTTATCTAATGTACGCATCCTATTCAAAATTAATATGAATAGTTTCCTTTTTAATTCTAATGCTTTTGCTGCAATGGCTTCAATTTCTTTTTTTCTCTTGTAATATTTTGCCTTTTGCTTATATTTCTTTACATCCTTTATCAAATTGGACATAACTCTTCTCTGAAACATTTTTCTACGTATCTCTTTAAACGCTGTTTTTCTGTTTATGTTAAACTTTTCAATTGCAGAAGGTATATTTGCATTAACTAAATTCTCAATTTTTTGCTGTTCTCTATGTTTTGTTACATTTTTCCGAGGACAGACATTTTGTACATTTTTCTTTGTTTTGAATATTTTGTTAAGAAATTGTTTTTTCTGCTTACCAGAAGATTTTTTCTTTTTCCCAACATGAGCATCTTCTACGAACTTTGGTCCTCCAGTTGTCTTCAAATATAGTTTTTTTTTTAGCGTTTTTTGAGCTCGAGATTTTGTAGGCATCTTAAATTTTGTTCACTGTTCTTCAGCAATACCTGAAAAAAACTAAAAAAAAAATCCTTTATTGTATTTAAATATATTACTACATTTGTTTTCACAATAGTCATAAAACAAAATTTCTTTGCCAATTTGAATGCACACAAACTGCTCTTTTTTTTGGGCAAGTGAAAATCTCTTTTACAAACTGTCACATTATGAAACCACTTTTCAGATTTTTTAAAAAGCCCATGTCCACAGTGCTACACTCCACCAAGGGCAACCAGCCTTAGTGAAGCTCAATGTATTTGCATTACAGACTGAAACCTGAAAACCCCACTGGCTTCTAAATACTGTGCATGACTATACACGGCAAGCACATGGGTGTGTGCTAAGCCTCTGCTTCTTCCCCCAAAAATTCACTCCCCCTTTCCATCTAATGCAACTGTGAAATCACCAGAGCAAGACGCAATAAATCTCTGCCTATAATTCCTCTATGCACACAGAGTCATGTTTTCACATTAGTCCCAAAACGAAATTTCTTTGCCATTTTGAAAGCACACTTACTGCTCTTTTTTTTTCGGGCCGAGTGAAAATCACTTTTACAGACTGACACATTATGAAACCACTATTTTTGATTTATTTAATTGCACGTGTACAAACTGTTTTTTTTTCAGACCACCACCATGTGCATTCTCTGTGACTGCCTACACTCCACCAAGGGCAACCAGCCTTAGTGATGCTGAATGTATTTGCATTACAGACTTAAACCTGAAAACCCCACTGGCTTCTAAATACTGTGCATGACTATACATGGCAAGCACATGGGTGTGTGCTAAGCCTCTGCTTCTTCCCCAAAAAATTCGCTCCCCCTTTCCATCTAATGCAACTGTGAAATCACCAGAGCAAGACGCAATAAATCTCTGCCTATAATTCCTCTATGCACACAGAGTCATGTTTTCACATTAGTCCTAAAACGAAATTTCTTTGCCAATTTGAAAGCACACTTACTGCTCTTTTTTTTTAGGGCCAAGTGAAAATCTCTTTTTACAATTTGAAATCACTTTTACAGACTGACACATTATGAAACCACTATTTTTGATTTATTTAATTGCACGTGTCCAAGCTGTTTTTTTTTCAGACCAACACCATGTGTATTCTCTGTGTCTGCCTACACTCCAGCAAGGGCAACCAGTCTTAGTGATGCTGAATGTATTTGCATTACAGACTTAAACCTGAAAACCCCACTGGCTTCTAAATACTGTGCATGACTATACATGGCAAGCACATGGGTGTGTGCTAAGCCTCTGCTTCTTCCCCAAAAAATTCGCTCCCCCTTTCCATCTAATGCAACTGTGAAATCACCAGAGCAAGACGCAATAAATCTCTGCCTATAATTCCTCTATGCACACAGAGTCATGTTTTCACATTAGTCCTAAAACGAAATTTCTTTGCCAATTTGAAAGCACACTTACAGCTCTTTTTTTTTAGGGCCAAGTGAAAATCTCTTTTTACAATTTGAAATCACTTTTACAGACTGACACATTATGAAACCACTATTTTTGATTTATTTAATTGCACGTGTACAAACTGTTTTTTTTTCAGACCACCACCATGTGCATTCTCTGTGACTGCCTACACTCCACCAAGGGCAACCAGCCTTAGTGATGCTGAATGTATTTGCATTACAGACTTAAACCTGAAAACCCCAGTGGCTTCTAAATACTGTGCATGACTATACATGGCAAGCACATGGGTGTGTGCTAAGCCTCTGCTTCTTCCCCCAAAAATTCGCTCCCCCTTTCCATCTAATGCAACTGTGAAATCACCAGAGCAAGACGCAATAAATCTCTGCCTATAATTCCTCTATGCACACAGAGTCATGTTTTCACATTAGACCTAAAACGAAATTTCTTTGCCAATTTGAAAGCACACTTACTGCTCTTTTTTTTTAGGGCCAAGTGAAAATCTCTTTTTACAATTTGAAATCACTTTTACAGACTGACACATTATGAAACCACTATTTTTGATTTATTTAATTGCACGTGTACAAACTGTTTTTTTTTCAGACCACCACCATGTGCATTCTCTGTGACTGCCTACACTCCACCAAGGGCAACCAGCCTTAGTGATGCTGAATGTATTTGCATTACAGACTTAAACCTGAAAACCCCAGTGGCTTCTAAATACTGTGCATGACTATACACGGCAAGCACATGGGTGTGTGCTAAGCCTCTGCTTCTTCCCCCAAAAATTCGCTCCCCCTTTCCATCTAATGCAACTGTGAAATCACCAGAGCAAGACGCAATAAATCTCTGCCTATAATTCCTCTATGCACACAGAGTCATGTTTTCACATTAGTCCTAAAACGAAATTTCTTTGCCAATTTGAAAGCACACTTACTGCTCTTTTTTTTTCGGGCCAAGTGAAAATCTCTTTTTACAATTTGAAATCACTTTTACAGACTGACACATTATGAAACCACTATTTTTGATTTATTTAATTGCACGTGTCCAAGCTGTTTTTTTTTCAGACCACCACCATGTGCATTCTCTGTGTCTGCCTACACTCCAGCAAGGGCAACCAGCCTTAGTGATGCTGAATGTATTTGCATTACAGACTTAAACCTGAAAACCCCACTGGCTTCTAAATACTGTGCATGACTATACATGGCAAGCACATGGGTGTGTGCTAAGCCTCTGCTTCTTCCCCAAAAAATTCGCTCCCCCTTTCCATCTAATGCAACTGTGAAATCACCAGAGCAAGACGCAATAAATCTCTGCCTATAATTCCTCTATGCACACAGAGTCATGTTTTCACATTAGTCCTAAAACGAAATTTCTTTGCCAATTTGAAAGCACACTTACTGCTCTTTTTTTTTAGGGCCAAGTGAAAATCTCTTTTTACAATTTGAAATCACTTTTACAGACTGACACATTATGAAACCACTATTTTTGATTTATTTAATTGCACGTGTACAAACTGTTTTTTTTTCAGACCACCACCATGTGCATTCTCTGTGACTGCCTACACTCCACCAAGGGCAACCAGCCTTAGTGATGCTGAATGTATTTGCATTACAGACTTAAACCTGAAAACCCCAGTGGCTTCTAAATACTGTGCATGACTATACATGGCAAGCACATGGGTGTGTGCTAAGCCTCTGCTTCTTCCCCCAAAAATTCGCTCCCCCTTTCCATCTAATGCAACTGTGAAATCACCAGAGCAAGACGCAATAAATCTCTGCCTATAATTCCTCTATGCACACAGAGTCATGTTTTCACATTAGACACAAAACGAAATTTCTTTGCCAATTTGAAAGCACACTTACTGCTCTTTTTTTTTCGGGCCAAGTGAAAATCTCTTTTTACAATTTGAAATCACTTTTACAGACTGACACATTATGAAACCACTATTTTTGATTTATTTAATTGCACGTGTCCAAGCTGTTTTTTTTTCAGACCACCACCATGTGCATTCTCTGTGACTGCCTACACTCCACCAAGGGCAACCAGCCTTAGTGATGCTGAATGTATTTGCATTACAGACTTAAACCTGAAAACCCCACTGGCTTCTAAATACTGTGCATGACTATACACGGCAAGCACATGGGTGTGTGCTAAGCCTCTGCTTCTTCCCCAAAAAATTCGCTCCCCCTTTCCATCTAATGCAACTGTGAAATCACCAGAGCAAGACGCAATAAATCTCTGCCTATAATTCTTCTATGCACACAGAGTCATGTTTTCACATTAGTCCCAAAACGAAATTTCTTTGCCAATTTGAAAGCACACTTACTGCTCTTTTTTTTTCGGGCCAAGTGAAAATCTCTTTTTACAATTTGAAATCACTTTTACAGACTGACACATTATGAAACCACTATTTTTGATTTATTTAATTGCACGTGTCCAAGCTGTTTTTTTTTCAGACCACCACCATGTGCATTCTCTGTGACTGCCTACACTCCACCAAGGGCAACCAGCCTTAGTGATGCTGAATGTATTTGCATTACAGACTTAAACCTGAAAACCCCACTGGCTTCTAAATACTGTGCATGACTATACATGGCAAGCACATGGGTGTGTGCTAAGCCTCTGCTTCTTCCCCAAAAAATTCGCTCTCCCTTTCCATCTAATGCAACTGTGAAATCACCAGAGCAAGACGCAATAAATCTCTGCCTATAATTCTTCTATGCACACAGAGTCATGTTTTCACATTAGTCCCAAAACGAAATTTCTTTGCCAATTTGAAAGCACACTTACTGCTCTTTTTTTTTTCGGGGCAAGTGTAAATCACTTTTACACACTGTCACATTATGAAACCACCATGTGTAACTACAACAAAAACAATTCCCATTTCTATTATTCATTTCTTAAGTTACCACATACATCCCCTCTCAAACTCTAAACTCACCTTTAAAATTAGTTAGTTGTGAAAGAAATGTGACACTCAAACAGCAGATTATCAGAGCCAGGATCTCTGTTGTGTTCACCTCTCTCCTCTCAGCAGAACCAGATAATGGCAAACTTTCCCTCTATTTTTCCACACATATACATGTAAGTTTCAAATCTCAGTGCTTCCCCCTTTTTTTCAAATGTAATCACACATTTCTATTGGTTGAAAACCAACCCTTTTCCAAAAGTACCCTGCCCCCAACTTGACTTCTGCCTAGTACCCTTCCCCCAACTTGACTTCTGCCTGCTACCATAGCAACAGCTCATGGAACACTGCTGTGTGCAGTTAGGTCAGAAGTTCGACACACAATGTTTCAATTCCACAGAGCAAGAGTGCTTGACTTTTCAAACCTTACAGCAAATCCATAGTACTGTTCTTTGGTTACACATTTTTTTGTACCAATACAAAACATGCTTCTATTAATTTTCACATACAGCCTAGTTTTTATTCTAGAATGGTATGAAACAGCCAATCAGTTCTTTTTGTTTTAAAAAAATATGTATGCCTCCATTTCCAAACTGTCTTTCTTTTCATATTGCCATTCTACTGAAAGACACCTCCTGAGTGCATCCAGTTCTCCTTTGAAGATGTTCACAGTGTGGATTGTAGGGCACAGCTATGTCTTCTGGAGTGAAAAGTTTGCAGAGAAAACAGATATGGTGAGAGACCTTGCTTTGCCAAATGTAGACATTAAATGGATTGGTCAGAGAGGGTTAAAGTGGCACCAATTGCTGCCATTGGTGAAATCCTTCATTCAAATCCAACACCCTGACCTCATAATAGTGCACTGTGGTGGCAATGACCTAGGTACTTTGACTGGGGTAGGTCTGGAAATGCTTATGAAGGACACCTTTGCACAACTGTTTACACTTTTCCCTAAAACTGCCTTTGTGTTTTCCAACATATGCCAAAGGCAAAAATGGAACTGGTCCAATCATTTCTGTCCACAGATTGACAAAGCAAGAAAGCACGTCAACAAATCTGTTTCTGCTTTCCTCCGTGACTATGGTATGGGTGCCATTTACCACAACAACTTGCGTTATGACATGCAAGACATTTATAGAGGAGATGGTGTGCACTTCAATGATGAAGGGAACAGAGTCTTCCTCTTGAACCTTAGACTCTGCATCGGTACTTACTTGTAGGTACCACTAAAAAAATGACTTCATAAACACAACAGCTCTTTTTAGAGCTCCCTAATTTCTAAACTCTTAAATCTGCTTTTCATTTATCTATTTTTATTTTTTTACCGTACGCTTACCGTAAGCTTACCGTACGCGTACCCCGTGATTTTTTTTAAAATCAATAAATGTTTTTTTTGTACTTTTCTGTCCTTCTTTGACCCCCTTACAAATGTTAGGGGGTCTGTAACTCTCCTCATTGCCCCCTTTCCTTGTTTTCACTCTTTTTTTTCAGAGTGAAATACACAAAATGGCGGCCGCCGCTTCCTGGTTTCGGCCGATTCGAATGTTTACTAAGATCTAACAGCCAATCAGAATCGCGCTCGCGCACGCCGCCGTACGCTTACCGTAAGCGTACGGTAAGCGTACCGTAAGCGGGCTCAGATATATATATTGATTTAAAGGCTATTTTCTCAGAATCTACTGAACAGATTTACACCAAACCTACAAAAGGCACTTCCTTGACCTAGGGACTACCTCTCTGCCAAATTTTGAGTAATTCTGTTCAGCCGTTCGGGCTGTAGCTCGTTCTAAAGGTCCTATGGAAAAATGCATGGGAAAAACGCGTTTTGGGACCCCCCTTTTATCTCAGCCCCCGCTTGACGGATCCCCCCGAGACTTTCAGGGTAGGAGCGGAGCGTAGCGCCCCACCTATTTTGAGAAATTCACGAGGATTCGTCGACCGGCGCCAAAGTTATTCAAAATAGAATGTTGAGGTTTTCCTATGGAAACGTGGTCCTAACTATAACTACCTACTGGCGACCGCCAGTAGGTAATATATATATATATATATATATATATATAATTTTTTTTATTTTAGAACTAGTTTCAAATTAGTAGCAAAGCTTTATAAATCATACCTTGGTAATAAATGTAAAACCCAAGTAGTAATACACTTCCCCACCCAAGACCCCTATTTTCCTGGCATTCTGTGCCAGAGAAAAGGTGTCAATCCTTTAAAATACATTTTAGATATTAGTAACAATAGTGGAGGGTTTCGCTAGAGTTGAGGAAGAAATGGCGCTCAGGCGTGTGCGTCGTGGGTGTCACTAGAAACTGGGTAAGTACGATGCTAACAGGTCAGGGGAAACAAACCCAAAGAAACAACCCCTGCAAGTGTGTGGGTCGAGACCCACACAGTCAACTAGAAATGAGGTCCTGTGCACACGTGTTAGAATAATGGTTTGGGTGTACCCGATAAGAAATGGAACAGATATCAAACATTCCTTGTTTTTGAAATTATGAAGGTCGACATCAGGTGTATCATATGCAAGGATTTCTTTATATATGTTAATTCAGACCAATACAGAGTGAAAACAAACCAGCCGACACGTGTTTTGTCACAACGTGATAAACTTGTGACTTCAGGGCTGTATGTTATACGTGGCGAATCAGTAGGCGTAGAGCCGGTATTAATTCGGACCGGGTCGCGGCACGGGTATTAATGGAAGAAAAGGGGCGGAAGGATGGAGGGCATCCTCCCAATTGTCCCACAGGTGGGCGGGGAACCAGAACAAGACGGGTACGTATTGGCCTCAAAATATCTGTGTGAAAAGGATCTTGTGTGCGGGATCGGCGTATTCTCCATGTTTGATATCTGTTCCATTTCTTATCGGGTACACCCAAACCATTATTCTAACACGTGTGCACAGGACCTCATTTCTACATTTTAGATATATTTAGCAATTTGTTTTAAAGTAGACATTTATACATGACTGTAAATAAAGTAATACCATGTCAGAAAAAAATGTCACAAGCTATAAAAGTTTGAAGAAAAATATAAAAATTAAAAATCAAATAAAAAAACAAAAACATAACTTAACATTAAAAAGTAAGTACTTACCTAAACACTTACCTAAATTCATTGTAATATTTAGTTGTGATAGCATGTGTTGTAATGGCAATTTAGTTGTAATGGCATGTGTTGTAATGGTGGTTTCCTTGTAATAGTTTTGTTGTGAATGCATTACATTGTAATGCATGCATTGTAATTGTTGTTTCCCCAATTTAGCATATGTTATGTTTTCTAAAAATGTCTTTATCAATAGGTTTGCTGTGCTAGGATTATCAACTCCCCAGCATTTAGGAAAAAGGTGAGTGTAAAAAAAAAGTTTTTGTTCCACAATTTTTGCTTTTTTGTAAGCATTAGCAGATGTTTCCTTCTTTGAGCTTTCTATCTAGTTACAATTTGGGGGCCGATTCCGATTCCGGCCGCAAAACGAACTGAACGACACGGACCCGGAACGAATACCGACCGACACGGACCAGCGCCGTACGTCCTGTGCGGTACGATGCAACGCGTGTGAATTACAACCGACACGTATGGAATACAAGCCGTACGACCGAGCCGTAGGGAAAAAAGTGATCCGGCCGGAAAACCGACGCGATTATCACCGACCTACACAAACCCGGAATGAACCCGACCAACCCGTACCCACGATGTGCGATTTGCGCAGTACGATGCAATGTGTGTAAAACCAGACTGACTCGCACGGAGACCAAGCCGCACGACCGACACGCACAGACAACCCGGCACACAAGCAATAGAGACCGACGCGTAACAGAAGAAAGGCAGCGTGAACGAGACGGAGAAGCCCACACGAGACAACAGCAGCGTCCGTTTCTGTCACATGAACGTCTCCTTCATGCCTACAAAACACAAAGGAAAAAAGGTAAAAAAGGACCAAACAAGCAATGACAAAGCCAATAAATGCCACAAAAAAACATGGGACAAAGACACACCCACCACTCCAACTATATAAAGGACTACAATCACTACCATCATCCCTTGAAAACAGGTGACACAGCCAGCAGCAAACACCAGTACACAGCAACCACAGACACACTAACAACTCACCCATCACACAACTCACCCACCATCTGCACCTCGTAGAAAAGCACACAAACATTCACCCAGCAAAACCAACACCAACCCACCATCACTTGCACCCTCACACACACATCCCTCACCACCACCACCCATCACCATGCCTCCAAACAAGAATCCAAAGTTCACAGATAGTGAGTTAGAAGTGCTGGTAGACAAGATCATCAGAGTAGAGCCACATTTGTTTGGTACATTGGTCCAAAGGACCCCCATCTCACAGAAATCCAAGATGTGGTTGAGAATTGTGGACAAGGTGAATGCCCAAGCACCAGCAAGGCGCACTAAGGACAATATCCAGAACAGGTGGGATGACGTGCGCAGGAGGGTCAAGAAACTCATCATAAAAGATCACACCCTGAGTCAGTGCACCGGTGGTGGCCCTCCTGCCAAACCGGTCTACTTCAGGACCTGGGAGGAGAAGGTGCGGGACATCCTACCACCAGACATCCCAGAGCCTGGTGAGTACACAAACAACATACCCAAGATTGTGTGGCAAGGGGACAGTGAAACCATGCACCGCAAGCAAACCTACACTAACCAATAGCTAATCACACCAAGATGTGTATGCCAGTCAGACAAACACAATACCTGCCATCTCATAGTGACTGGGAACTGTGTCATGACATGCACCAACCTACCAACAAATAGAGCAAGCCAGTGGCACAAAGCCAAATAGACCCTGCCAAACAGTTTGCCACCACAAACACACCACCTCACAGTGCAGCTGACTGTCAGGAAGGAATAGTGGGGATGCAGGTGAAGTGAGTGTAGCCAAAAGCATGATGGGGCCTGTAGTCACAGATAATGCTCCCCCTCCTGATTGGCCCATCAAGACCTCCCTGAAACATGCCCACATCACAGGGAGTGGAAAATGACTGACATGATGGCTGACACTGGCTACTGCTGTGGGGAGCACAAGGCCCTGCTAGGGCTTGTGTGCAAATCAGAAGCAGGACACCACTGAATGACATCCTGAAAGACAACTTGCACGCCCTACAATGGAAGCACGTTTCATGATGGGAAGGAGGACTGACAGCCCTGACCATACTTATCAGCATGGGGAGACACCCCCCCTCAACACAAACTCTACACAACTCACCGGATACAATGCATTGACACACACTTCATTGAAATATAAGCAAAAGACACCCCTTTCTGGGTGCTGCTGTGTAAAGCACAGGGGCTCACTTTGGACTTGTAGCCAAACAAACACCAGGAGTTCACAGTCAGCCATCTTGCCATTGCTGTCACACACCCTCACAGGGAAGCAGGGCATGCTGAGAAGGGGGGTGTAGCCAAGAGTATGATGGGACTCACAGTCACAGACAACCTACACCCACCCACATGGCCCAGAAAGATCAAACTGAACCATACTCGCCTCACAGGGAGTGGGAAGGGACTGACAAGATGTATGACACTGGGCTCTGTTGTGGTGAGAGCAAGAGCAATGCTGGTAAATGGCCAACAACAAACATCAGGACTTCACAGTTAGTCATCTTGCCATTGCTGTCACTCCCCCTCACAGGGAAGCAGAGTCAAGAGGGAGGAAGTATGGGCATGCTGGGAAGGGGGGTGTAGCCAAGAGTAGGATGGGAGTCACAGTCACAGACAACCTACACTCACCCACATGGCCCAGCAAGATCAAACTGAACCATACTCGCCTCACAGGGAGTGGGAAGGGACTGACAAGATGTCTAACACTGGGCTCTGTTGTGGAGAGATCAAGGCTGGGAAATGGCCAACAGCAATATCAAAGTCTGTCAATGACAAGCTGGGAAAAAGCAGTGTACAGGCAGGCATCTGTTTGAAAAGTAGAAAATGTCATGTTTGTGAACCAACGATGCATGTAGAAACATAAATCACATTGTGTGTCTCTTCCAAACATAGGTGGTGCTGAGCACCCAGCACCAAATGATGAGGATACCCAGTCCCAGACTCTTGTGGACACTGAGCTCTCTGGTCTGACTCTCTCACTCTCCTCTTTGGATGACGACGACCAACCTGGCCCCTCCGGTGTGAGCCATCATGCAGCACCAGCAGCATCAACATCTGCCCCCCTGTACCCACGCCTCTAGCATCTGGACACTAACAGGGCACCCCCGCCAACATTGACAGACCAAGGCCAATCAACACCAACAGCACAGGGACACAGGACTCCCCGGAAGCTACAGCAAACACCACCAGCAACACCACCCAAGGGGTTCCAGTGTCACATGTGCGTCCCGCCGCTGGTCCTGCCCGTGTGGAGAGGGGTGCTGGGAGGGGTGGGAGGCGCCTTGCAGAGTGGTCTGGACTGCATGATGACCCCCACCTAGCATGCATCTTAGATGCGTACCATGATAGCCCTGGAGGATTTGGCCAGGTAGTGGGGATCCTCAAGGACATGCAACACGAGCAGGTCGCCCACCATGCTAGCATGGAGGCCAAGTGGGATGACATCACTGCGGTGCATCGGGACATACTACAATGCCTCCGCCAGATCAACACCAACCTGTCCACACCCCCCTGTGTGCCCACAACATCTGTCGCAACACCATCTGCCAGCGCCACAGGGAGGGAGGAGGACTCTGGCGGAGAGTCCCCTGCACCGCAGAGGCCTGCACATGAGGATCCCCCCCCCGGAAGAAGAGGGGTCGTCCGAAGAAGGACATGTGAGAGGCAGATGTCCCAGCACATCCCCCAGGGCCTCTAAACCTGTTCTGGGCAATGTCCTTTGTGCGCAACCCGTTCACCTTGTCCAATCGCACACAACTCGCCCACATGACATGGCAGGTTCATGTTGGGCCAATGTATCAGATGACTGTGGACTTTACTCAGGACATTTCATCTACCAGCACTTCCAACTCCAATGTGAACTTTGGATTCCCAAACCAATGTACAGCACCCACCATCCTGTGCACTTCCCTCACACATGTTTGTAAATAAACTCACCAGTACACCATACGTGCCTCTGTTATGATTCCAATTTGTCATGTTCAGGGAGATGTCGATCTGCTACCCAACACAGTGCATGCGAAATACTGTAACAATGTGACCAAAGTAAGGTGAGTCATGGGGATGTAACACATGTGAGGGAGATACACCATTATGGCAACACAAACCATACTCACCATGGCCATGTTACTCATCACACACAATGATGTGGACCTGAAACGCATTGGCATGCACAGACACAACACCAACCCCAATCAGTGGTAACAAGTCCACAGGTGAGGTAAGCAGATGTCACTCAGATGTGGGAAGACAGACAATGCACACAACAAAGCGTATCACAGGTTAATTACACATCAGCAACACGTTTATTCCACACTAGTTGCACGGTATTTCTACGTAACAGTGGACACACGCTCCCAATGTGTTGGAGAATGGAAGTCCAGGGATGTGTGGTACATCAGTTGATGTGAATTTGCAACTTCCACACTGGTGTTGGATTCTGGGTGTTCGGGGTCAGTGTTGTCCACACAACAGGCAAAGTACCCTGGGAAGGACAGACAAGATACAGTCAAAAGCACAGAAGAACAGGAGAGAAATGCAATACACACGCACAAAACATGTTGCAAGACACCTACACAAACACTAGTTAGCAGTACCATCCTATTGTGGAGTACACACCACCTGAATGGACACATCACAGCACGCATCCATTCAAGTGGCACACAGACACACTCAGACAGCAACAGAGCTGGCACAACACATTCCAGGCTACCTCCATACATTCATATATCAACCCTGGAAACTCACATTCAGGTGAAGAAGTTGTTGATGAGCTGTGAGCGGACGTCACCATCATCTTCATCATCACTGGCATCTTGGCCCAGGCCGGGTTCCTCCACAGGAGTCGGACGTTGGTCATCGTCATCGTCATCCTGGATGAGACTGAGAGGCACCTCCTTCCGCACCGCCATGTTGTGTAGCATGCAGCAGACAAGGATTATTTTGCACACCTTTGCAGGCTCATAAGGGAGAGCCTCTCCGGTCTTGTCCAGGCAGCAAAAGCGTCTTTTCAGGAGTCCGAATGTGCGTTCAATCACCCTCCTGCTCCGACCATGTGCCTCATTGTAGCGCAGCTCGGCTGGTGTCACAGAGTTCCTGAGGGGTGTCAGCAACCACGGCATGTTGGGGTATCCGGAGTCACCTACACACACAAAAATGAACAAGAAGCTGAGTTTTGTAGGAGTGCGGAATGCAACATTGACAAACACACACAATGAGAAACAGTCAGTACACACCGACAAGCCAGGCATGCTGAGCTGGCATCTGTGACATCAGCGTTGCAATGCGACTACTCCGCATAATGTAGGCATTGTGCGCAGAACCAGGGAATCGTGCACACACATGTGTGATAGACATGATCAAATGCTACTGCTTCCTGTTACGGTATGCCTGTTCATGTGCCTGTGGTGGTATCAGGGCAACATGTGTCCCATCAATAAATCCGATGATGTTCGTCATCCTCCCCAGTGTATAAAAGGCATCGTTTATTTCAGGGAGTTCAGCTGGGCTCGGGAACTTGATATATAGGTCGAGGAATTGCAACATCCCCTCCAAGACATCGCGTAGCACCCGACTAAACATTGTTTGCGACATCCCACCAGCAGTAGCCACAGTGTACTGGAAGGTACCAGTAGCAAAGAAGTGCAGGGCTACCATCACCTTCACCTCTGGGGTCAGTTCTGTAGGGTATGTCCGGCCAGGTAGCAGATGTGGCGCCAACTGCTCTGCCAACTCCGCAATCAGTGGCCTGGTGAAGCAGTACTGTCTGATGCAGTCGCGTTCCTGCATGGTTGCAAGGTCTGGGAACGGCCGATGGACAGCTGGTGCCCTGCAGTACAGAGATGCACAAAGGAAGATTGTCAGTACATCCACCCATGTGGCCATGACCATGATCAATATCACATGCTAGTTCATGACATTACACAATGTACTGAGGTGTGTGCTGTTGGTCATGGACACATATGTCACCTACAATACCACCACCTCACATCTCAATTCCACATGTCCACATGAGTCCCATGTAGTGCAATGGCCAATCATCTAGCTGTGTCACCCAACCTATGTGCTGCTGCAACGTTCCAAACACACACCACAGTGACAATTGAGGCCTCAGGTCTCCCAGGCATCACAGATCTTTGGCATGCAGAATCCAGGGTCCCTGTATTGCACATCAAGACAGCAATGGACATGGTGTAGCACGTACACACCACAAGGCAAGCGTAAGTGCCACAGGAAGTGGCCACTGTTGTTCCTGCCGGCCCTATATGTACGTCTCTTAGACACACACCCCATCAAGGTTGATGCATATGCAACATGGATGTGGAGACTGTCACCCATTGGGAACATTTGATCAGACACATCTGAGACACAACATGCACACAGACTGTGTGTGCACATCAGTATTGTGGCTACAGGTCTCACTGTGACGTACATGCCATCACCCCCAGGACTCGGGGTGTATGTGACCTGTCCTAAACATATCCAACCTGACACTGTGCCCATTATTGTCCAACTGCACATCACAGTGGTAATGTGCGCAACACACAAAGGATTCTGCTCCATGTACACGTGCACAGCCTGGGAGTGGCTGCACAAAGTGCCTGCCAAAAAAACAGATGTGGCCCCCCCAAACACCCAGGGAATGCAGCCTCACATGCCATGGGACACTGTGTGGCCAATGCTGTAGTGTGGTAGGTGTTCACAGGTGTCCCTGGCCAGTATATGTGTGTTGCATCCGTCTAATAGTCACACTAATGAGGTCCTAAATGGGTGACACTGCGTACGCTTTGCACGGGTCATGTCCGAGCCGTCGTATGCTTTCTCATTGATTGCAATGAGGTCCGATGCGGGTGACAATGCGTATGCATTGCACGAGTCATGTCCAAGCCGTGCGTACGCTTTGTCATTGAATGCAATGAGATCTGACGTGGGTGACAATGCGTACGCATTGCACGGGTCATGTCCGAGCCGTGAATACGCTTTGTCATTGAATGCAATGAGGTCCGACGCGGGTGACTATCATGCATACGTGTCGGACAGGCATGGTCCGAGACAGGCGTACGCCTTGGCCATTGAATCGTATGGAGACAGGTGCATGTGTATATTCAAAATACGCGTTGTACAGTCAGTTGAACGAGCCGGGCGCACCCATTGGCTCCGGACGGTCATGGAGACGGATTCAAATCTTGTACGAGTTGTGCACTGGAAATTCAGTTGGATGCCTACAACAATGTTGCAATTTCAAGTGTTCCATGAAGGTGAAGATTTGAACGATGCGGAAGGCATGTACGAGTCTTACTTTTAAATGGATTGGCCAGATTCATAGAATGCAACCGTGTTGGACCTATCACCTGGGACACATGGCACAGAGTCTGCCTCTGCAGCACAGATATAAGGCTGGCTGGCCTCCAGGGAGCTCACTTGCCTGCGCTAAATGCTCCTGGACCACATCCCTGTTACCACTGCTGCTGTCTCTGCATCCTCTGGCTCCTGCTATGGCACATACTCTGGAGAGGGCCCCAGCCTTCACTGAGGAGGAGAACCAGGCCCTGCTGGACAGGCTCAATCCAGAGTACAGCAAGCTCTATGGGAAACCAGGGGAGCAGATGAGTGTGCAGTCCACTGCCTTCCTAATTATGCACGTTGTCTGACTGGCAGTACTAGCAGTGTGTACACCAGTGGCAAGCATTCTTACCGACTACTCTCATCCCTCAAAGTGTGTAGGTACATGTAATGAATAGATTTCCTGCTGCTAAAGTGCATTATTGCAAGCGTAAACTATCCAGGCATTGTTAACATGTCAGACATGCAGGTGATTTTTCCTTCCCCATGGTTGCACTACATGTGTAATTCATTTCCCTTTGTGATGATAACATGTATATCCAAATGTGTGCTGCACAAATCTGGGGCATGTGTGTTAATGTACTTTTCACATTGGCATCCTCACAGGTTGATGCCCACCAGAAGCAGGAGATCTGGCTGACCATCGCCCGGGCTGTTCGTTCTGTGGGGGTCTACAAGTGCCGGATCCGCAACTGCCAGAAGAGGTGGCAGGACCTTCGGGCTGGATCCGGAGGATAGCTAGAGTCCAGCTGAAGCTGTCACCTCTACGCAGGAGGAGCGGACACCGGACCCTGACTCCCCACATGCTCCGTATCCTGGTGGTGGTCTTCCCGGACCTGGATAGGCAGCTGAAGGCCAGACAGCAGCAGGAAGGGGGTAAGTTCATGCCTGATCTGTGTACTATGTCTGACATGCTAATAGCAGTCTTTTGGCCTGGTCACACTTCCACATTACGTAGGTCTTGTAGTCCAAAACTCAGGTCCCTCAATTGTGTGATGCACCTTCCTCATCTGTTCCACAGGTGTGGCCCCTCCAGTCTGTTGCTTGTGTCACTAGGGCACTGTGTCCCTGCAGTCAGCTATGCTTCAGCTACCGGTCAGCATTTGTTCCCGTGACTCTGTTGCGTGTTTCATGGGTGGGTCAATTGTTTACACAATGCCTGAGATCTGACATGTGATCTGTGTGTGCCCTTGAGATGTGTACCAATTGCTGGTCTGACTCGCAACATGTGTCTGGGATATTCCGAACAAACCCATGCTGCAGGGCACTCACATTTTTGGGCCTCAGGAGTATGTATATCAAGTATGTCACACTTGCTTAGCCACCTGACTACTGTCCAGGTCCAAACACTGTTTCACGTAGACCTGGCCAGTCATGCCTCCTCAAGGGCATTTAGAAACACCCTGTAATCCCACTCCTGTGTATGAAATTTCAGGTTGTGCTTAGTGACATGTGCCCTCAGGTGTCTGCCTCTGTGTCATTAGGGTGTGGCTTGTTGTTACGTACATCTGGGGTGCCCATGATTCAGAAGGTCAACATGACATCTGCGATGTGACTGTGAGAGACAAGACCTGTGTGACATATAGTTGTGTGATCATCTGACAGTGCACAATGGTGTATGCAACTGTGTCCTTCATGCAGCTGGGTTACATGCATGGCAGACTGTGATGTGTTAATGTACAGGGATTTGTGTTTGCGGAGACTCATATGTATGATTTGCATGATGTGGGGTCTTCTGGGTCCTGGATATGTTGTTTGCATGGGATGGGCAAGTGCGCCGGTCATCTGCAGAGTTAGCTTTGCCCCTGAGCTAGGATTGTGAGTCAGTGCATATTGTTGTTGTCTGGATGCCCTGCCCCTGTGACAGGAGACAGTGTTGACTGACTTTCAGGGCATCCCAGTGCCATGGCATTTAACTTGCTATGAGTGAGCCTGCATTGTGTTCACGTGTGCACCATGCACCCCATTGTGGCATTGCCCATCAGGAAATGAGTACATCATAGTGTGTTGCTGGCATGCATCTCAAGCAGGTGAAATGAGTCTCTGCCCATCCCTTCATCCGGACACCTGTACTGAGTCAGTAGCAAGAGATGTGCTGTGTGTATAGTGACATACTGCTGCATGTTCACTTGCATGTACAACTAATGTGTGGGTGGTGCATGTTGGCATATTGGGGTGTTAGCATCCATCATGCAACAGACATATGTGTGAAAGTCAAGGAGGGATATGTGTGCCATGGCTGATGTTGATAATGACAATTGTCTTATCCTAAACAGTGTTGGCACTTTGAGCTGTGTTCAGCTGATGATGCCAGGGCTTGCCCTGTGATGTGATGTACTCACTGTGGTGTGAGCACTCGATGCAGGTGACTGATGTTGTTCTCTTACTTCCTATTCCTATCCAGATACATCCACAGCCACAGGAGGGGACAGCTCCATGGACCAGGAGGAGCCACAGAGCCTTACAGGGACAGAAGGAGAGGAGTTGGGTGGACCCAGTGGCACGGAGGGCGAGTGGAGCCACACAGAGGAGTCGTCAGCACCATCCCCCCCAGCTGAGGGCCACAGCAGCTCTGAGGATGACTCCCTTGTGGAGGCGGGTATCAGCAGCCACCAAACCCCAGCTAGTAAGGCTGTCCCCGCCACTGCCACCACCACCACCCCCCCTCCCATTGGCTCCCATCCCAGAGGTACCTGTGGGCTCCCGTGTTCGTGAGCATGTCTCCTTTGTGCCAGGCACCACACCCCCTGCCCCTGAGTCCCCTGCTACCCTGAGTGAGGAGTCTGTGGACTTACTTCGACAGATCCATTTAGGGCAGACATCGATGCTGAAGGTCCCCCATGCACACACAGGTCTGTTGACACAACTGGTGTCATTCATGGAGGGCATTTTCTAGGGCATGTCTGCCCTACAGAGGACCAATCAGTCCATGGCCTCCTCCCTGACGGCAGCAGTGTCCCTCCTCCAACAGTCCTGCACCCCTCCTACCCCTGCACTACCCACGATTCCTAGCACCCTACCTGTCCCAAGCACAGAATCCCCCAAACCAAGGTCTAGACGTGCACACAAGCAAGCGTAGGGGACTGATTCCACACTCACAGGGGCTGGTTTGCAGACACACCACTCCGCAGTCCTCCAAGACCTCTCCCTCCCTGCCCCCTTCCCTTGCCTCACCTGCAACCCCATCCCCCCAGAAGCTCTTCCTCTGTGACCTTGGCTTCTTCCCCACCGACCCTGCAGATCCTGATTACAAGGGGAAGAGAAAGTCCCCACACACAGAGGGGAGTGCCCCTCACACCCGGACACCTTTCCCAGGCGCAGTCAGACAGAAACCCCCACCCGCAAGTCCCCCCGGCGCCAGACGAGCAAGACCCCCCAGCCACCACGCAGCTCCAAGTCAAAGTCTCCGTCCTCCATCCCCCAGGCCACCACTCCAGAGGTTCTCCCGCCACTCCCTGCCCCAGGTTCCCCCACCCACAGATACACCATCCCCAAAATGATAAGGCCATCCACCCCAGCACTTGCTCCTCCACACCTGGTCAGACAGTTAGTGCCACTGATGTGGGGACCGTGTCTCCCCTTGCCCTGCCAACCTCACCTGTCCCCCATTCCACTCCCATGGATTTAGGCACTGCTTTGGAGTCCACAACCAGCCCATCTGACTTGGGCACTGCCGTGGTGAGCCAATCCACTCCATCTGACCTGCCCACTGGAGTTGTGCCGGCACCCACACCATCTGACTTGTGCCCCATAGTTGTGACAGCACCCACCACTTCAGTCAGCTCCACTTCTGTTGCAAGTGTCTCACCTGTATCCCCCACCTCTTCACTGCCTCATTCTGCTGCGCCCTGATCCTGTCCCTGCGGAGCCTGGCCAGCCCCCATGTATGCTCTCCGAGGGGATGACCCTGGTCCTTAGCAGTGCAGGCAAGCAAGGTGTGACAGTTGTCACTTTAATTCACCCTTTGGCATTTGGACATGGACTGGCCATTGGCCTTTTGTTTGCACAGACGTTTAACTTTTAAAATGCTGAATAAAGCTTTTTTCTTTCTCCCTGTGAACTAGATTTAGCTGTACATTATGTTGATGATGTTTAACATGCCCTTGCACCTGTGATGCTTTGTTTACAATGTTGACTACTGATGTGTTGCTGTAAGGTACTCCCTGTGTTCCATGAGATATGTATCCTATTCTGGTGGGTATCCATGTCATCCTTTGCAGCTACCTGGGTGTGTCAGGATCAACTATTTGTGGACATCTGTGAGCATTTCATGTGCTTTGTTACAACTCTGGCTTGCACCCCTGCACATATGATGTGCTTCCCATTGCCCAATTTGTCACTTCCACATACTTTGTGCTCATCAACACTGGACCTACAGGTGTGGGCATCATTGTAATAGAAGCAACTGGGTCCTCTGTGCAAATTTCTAGACATATGTTTTGGGTATGTGCAGATGACTGTGGGGAGACTCACGTACCCAGGCTGTTGTGACCAGAGCCTTCATTGTGTGGTAACTGATGGCTGACTGACCAAGTGTTCTTCAGACATGAGTGGGACTTGCAGTGAATATGATTGGCACAGCTGGGCTCCCACAGGAGTTGGGTCCCCTCAAGTGAGTGTGTTGTCCAGTGACATGGTCTGGGCCCATAGTGTGTGTTGTATGAGCATGTGTGTGTGTCCACATCCCTGTTCATACACAGACAGTGTTCCCTTGATATGTTCCTGTTGTTGATGCTTGCTGAGTGGTACTGGGTTCATCCCACTACTTTTTAAATGGGCTACCAGATGTGTGGGTGCATGACACACTACTGTTAATTGGTGTATCATCATTGGGATTTGTCTGTTCTGAGTGGTGATGGTGTTGTCAGAAACAGATGGCACACAGTCAGGGTTCCTCAAGTCACCTGTTTATTTGCTAAATCATGTAGTTGTCCCTAGGTGGTAGTTTTCAGTGATTGAGACATTTGTATGTGTGTGTGACTGCTCCCACTTGTCGGGTTCATGGCTGCGATGCTGGCAGGTGTCAGCATGTGTGCCTTGTGGTTCTCCTTGGCATCTGCATTGTACTGGGACTGTGTCAGGGATTCTGAAGGTTACGTGAGCTTGGAGGTCATGGCCATGTACCGCATACTATGCAGTATGTCTGTCATTCCCCAGGGTTGTAAACTGTCCTTGTGTGATGTGTCTGTGCACCTTAGTTCCTCACAACATTCCTGTGTTTGTCATGGGTGCATGTGCAATGTCACCTGTCCATGTGGGCTTCACAGACACATATTGTTGCATTTCAGGGTGTGTGGTGTTGGGGGTGGACTGATGTGAATGTTTGCATGGATGGTCCCCTAGCTCCCGTTTGTCCATGGATGAGGGGCCATGCTGAGTGATTTGTGTTTGTGTATCTGTGATGTACGTTTGTGGCACAGGACACATGTCTGGGTTTCCCAGTTTGTACAACATCTGCCTTTGTCATCACAGTGGAGGTGACATGCATGCTTGTGTCACCCCAATGTCTGGTCACTGGGGGTAGTGCTGTTGTGTGTCAGTCTCTTGCTGAGTTAGTTGGTGTTCATTCCAGCTTGTGTCACATGTGTCTGTTGCGCTCCCTCTCATCTCCCAATGCCTGATTGCCCACTGAGGATGTCCCAATGATGGTTTACTTTTGTATGGCACTGTGTCCACATCTGTGTCACTGTGGTTCAGACCCCCTCATGTGTTGTGTAGTTGCCTGGGGATACTGTGACACACACACACACATATGCTGTGTCAGATGTGCAGTGTGAGTTTGCCTGTTTGTGTTTGTGCATCTGCACCAGTGCATTGGTGTTGCTGTTGTGGGCCTTTGTCTGGATGCTGTTTCTGTGATTTTGCATGCTGTCCCTGTGAGTCGTATCACATCATTGTGCACATTCATCCTGGATGTTAGGTGCCATTGCTGGCATGGAAGGTGAGTTTGTGAGCTGACACCTACAGTCTACACACGTTGTTTTGATTGGTGTGTCTATTTTCGAGATGTGTGCATGGTTGGTGATGGCCACTTATGCTCTTGTGTCAGCCCCCATGTGAGGTGCTTGTCTGCACATGGCCAAGAGTGTGTTATGTTTTCACAGCACTGTTAGTCTCACCACATCTCTGTGTGTATGGGACACAACCACTAGCTTGCACCAGAAGTGTTTGATGTGTTGGGAGCAGGGATCATACATGCTGTTTGTTATTTGCAGCTTTGACCATGATGACACTTACCTTTTGGTCACTGTGATGAGGGGGGGTTTAGTCCCCATCACCACAATGCTCAACATCTGCTGCATTTTGGAAGCCCACACTTAACTTCTGTTCTACACAGTGAGGGGGTGTTCTTTTTACATCGCCACAGTGCTATGGTGATGCTTGCCTTGTGTATGTCACACTCATGTGTTGGTCACACATGTGCTGTTACTTACATTGTATGTTCGTAGCCATAATCACTGTTGTGGGCATTTGTCACAGACTACACACTGTTGACATGATGTTAGGGGGGATGACATACCTGATGTTGGAGTATGCTGGATGTGTTGCGCATCACCCATCGTATGGCTGGGGGTGGCAGGGGTGATGGGCAACAGGTCCCCTGTTATTGGGGGGGCAGGGGTGATTGGCAATATGAGCCCTACGGCTGGGGGTGGTAGGAGTGATGGGCAACATCAGCCCTATGGGTGTGGGTGGCAGGGGTGATGGGCAACATAGTCCCTATGGGTGTGGGTGGCAGTAGTGATGGGCAACATAAGCCCTATGGCTGGGGGTGGCAGTAGTGATGGGCAACATAAGCCCTATGGTTGGGGGTGGAAGGGGTGATGGGCAACAGGTCCCCTGTGAGTGGGGGTGGCAGGGGTGGTGGGCAACATAAGCCCTATGGGTGGGGTGTTAGTGGTGCTGGCCATGCAACCCCTATGGTGGGCTGTTGTTAGTGGCCAAGATGTGGATCCCCTGTGTGTGTGTGCCATTTTGCGGGTACGTGTCGTTTGTTTATGTGGTAGGTGTCTGACTTACCGCCTGCGCCATTGGCGTCGGTTCCTGATCTGGTCATAAATGTAGTGTACTGGTATGACCTGCGCGATGGGATTCATGATGTGTTAAAGTTGTACACGCTGCTTGTTGCTCCGTCTTGTACCCTCTGCAAGCTGGTCCGTCTCGTAGCCATGAATTGAGTTGTGGCACGAATCATAGCTGATATGCTTGTTTTCCAGATGCTGGGATGTCCCGTACATGGCGACCCATACGGCACATAGGAAGTACGCATCATACTTGTCATGCCGGAAACTGATATGGATACTGCTTCCGGGCGATTCGGTTCATCGTTAGGAGTTATGGCTCGGATGGAGAATGGAGCTTGAATCACAGCCTACGTGTCGGTCGGGTTTTTTGCAGTTATGCGCATCGTACTTCATCTACAGGACGGACCGGGTACATGTCGGTCGCACACTAAGGCTATGGACAGCTGTCCGACCGGCTATCGGAATTGGCCCCTTGATGTCAAAAAAGGTGTGGAACCCATTGGTGAACCCAGAAAGCTATACATAAACACATCTCTGAATTAAAAAAGGGATCATTTGTGTTAGTCACTCATTGTTTTTTTCAAAGAAACTAACCGCTAAATTAAAACATACGATTTAAAGTGAGAAGGAATAAATAGAAATAGGTAATAACATTATGATCTGTACATTTTTCCGTAATGACTAATTTACAAAAGTAATAAAATGCTGCATCATTCATACTCCTCACTTTAGAGATTTATATAAAAATGAATGGCTTTATTACTATTCTGGCAATCCACAGACTGCCAGACTTGCGGGGGCACAGTGGTGGCAGTCTTCCGACCACCCAATTACAACCAGGGTGGCCGGGTCACCCTGGGACCACCGCAACTGCCAGGGATAGATCCCTAGTGGTAGCACAGAGATATTGGGGCCACAGAATGTTTGGCAGGGATGCTGCAGCCCCACCAAGCATATTATGAGTTTCCTCACTGCCACACTTTTCATGCCCCCGTGTGCCTCATGCCACAGGGGCATTTCACTTATGATTTCCCATTTGAGAAGGCTTGAAATGAGCCAAAGAGCATTACCACCTTGGGGAAATGCATTGATTAGTTTAAAAGGCACTACTGTTATATTTCTGCCCAATGCATACACACAGTAAGATAATGGATCTGTAGTCCTACCTTCCTGTATAGTAACATTGTCCAACATTCCTCAATGCAAAATGGAAAAGCATCAAACTAAAACACATTAAAAAAATATAATTCCTTCACGTTTGAATTCTGTCTTAAAAATTCTCTCTCAAACTTTATTTTCTTTAAAAAAATATCTTTCCTGAGACCAAATGTAGCCTACCACCATTTTGTATCCACCTGCTCTGTGACACTGATCACCACCAGACGACGCCTCTGAGACCTCCGCTGACGAAAAAAGCTGTTCTTAGAGACAATGCCACCTAGTAATCAAAGTAAGTACAGCATTTAAACATACATCGCCATTTTCTACTTAGAAATAAAGTGCCACAGTGCAGCACTGCAACCCCCTTGGCTGCGCCACTCTGCGGCACTTCCAAAGCACAGGGATGCAACATATTTACAAGGATATGTCACATTCCTGTGCTCTCCCCTGCGCTGGCGCATAAACTGCTGCTGGCGCCTTCCTGCACAAAAACAATCACTACAGGCATTTTCCTCTTTCAAAGCGTGCTCTAGAATGCAGTATGCACTGAAAGAGGATAAAAACGAGGAGATTTGAAAACATTTCTCCTTGTTGCGCCTCGCTAAGCCACCCTTAGATTGGTGTTTCAGACGCATCTCCAGATATACGAGATCTCGTAAATCTGGAGATGTGTCTTGTTCCATGGGTGTTGCATGGTAACACCCACAGCAACACCCGTGAACTCCCCTTCAATGCAAAGTGCTGCGTGTGACGGGGCCGTATTTACAAGGAGAGGAAAAGTCACGCGGGGTGGCTTTTCCTGTCCTTCTAAATATGGAGGAGCCCCCTGCGCCACCAGTACATCACAAAAAGTGACGTACTGGTGGCGCAGGGGGCTTGTAAATCTGCCCCAAAATGCAGAAATACTTTCTTAAGGAATTTTTTATTTAATTACAGATAACGCGCCGGTTTCACTGCTGACTTCATTTACTTACAAGGAAAGAAATACCACTAAAGTTAGCACATTCTACTTTGTTCTACACAAATAAGCTTTCACCTCCATCTAAAAACGGTTATATTTTAAAATCTTTGTATTAACAAACAGCTAATTACCCAAAGCAAGTGACCTGGGACATTTCTTACGCTGGTCCTAGAGAGTGCCAGGGAGATTATTAGTGTAATGTAACTCTGCTTCAGTAGTCTAAACATCAGCTACTGGACTGTGCTAAGGGGGCTAATTTTTATTTATAACTACTCTGGAGGCATTTCACTTAACAATAGATTTGTAAGATGTCCATGCTTTACAGCAGGTTCTAGTATTATGGTGATGATTGTGAAGCTGACACACTATATGGAAAATATATTTTCTCAATATCTAGATATGTCTCTTTTTCCCACAGTACAAGCAAACTGTCCTCACACCTTCTTTCCAGTGAAATAGTACTCCCTCTATTAACAGAAAAAGACTGCCCTGTCATTGTAAGTATTGAGTAAAAGCAAGTTGTTATAATTTACATGCAAAAAAAATACATCCAATGCATAAAAAATGTACAACTACATTAAAGTGGTTCTGGTTAGTAACTGAGGGTTATTTTATGAATATTACCCAATTTGGGGCACCCCCATGGACAGGTGCTGGACAGTGGTTGAGTCTAATTTTCTAATCCTACTTCTCCAGGGACGTCACTCAGGCTAGGTACTGGGCAGTTGTTCGGGGACTAATTTACTATTCTAACTCCACTGCAGACGTCCCTCAGGGCAGGTGCTGGACAGAGGTTGGGGGACTCATTTTCTAATCAACCTTCACTTGGGGTGTCCCATAGGGTTGGTGCTGGACACTGGTTAAGGGACTAATTTTCTAGACAAATCAAAGGTAAACACAAGTTTTAACTCACAGTTATTATGCAAAAAATAAGAGCATTTCCCCCCCTCCAGGCAAATTGTACTTTTCTATATTCAAAAACATATCCTTCCATAAGAAATTAATTACCTTTGCCCATTTTTCACCTCAAGCAGAAAGTAATAACTTGTTCATTTTTCTCCCTTTCAACAGGAAAAAAATCTCTTTCGTAACATTAAATGGGATGAATAAATAATTTCAATTTCCACTTTGTTTTTTAAGTCATGAAGAATATGGCATCTTCCCGCTAAGCGTTGTCTGTTGAAACTAGACAAGGCAACAGGCTTCTAAAGTACAATGGCTATCTTTACTTCAAAGAGAAGAAAACTGAGCCCAGGAACTATTGGAGGTATGTGCCTTATCCCTGATTCCATTTCACAGGCAGAGCTGTTACACTCAATCAGACTGTTCTTAGTACAATAGAGCATAACCGCTCTGCCTCTGGAAAGGAGATAGAAGTTAGAGAACATGTATAGTACGTACAAATGCTTGCATCCACTTCCAATGATCCAATGATGTGGCTCAGTTTTGCCAGAGGTATAACAAAACATGCCCATGCATTTTGCTAGCAGTATGCCCTACAACGCCAACCTCCGCAGAATTGTCCATAGAAGAGAAGAGCCAAGTAATCTACAACATGTAGTTCCTCAAACATACTCCAACATTACCATATCACTTGAACTTACTTCAACTTTTAGTGATGAACCTTTCCTTCTGCATGACAACCAAAACTCTAAAAAAAGAGTACTATTTTTTAGCACAGTACATAACATAGAAACCCTTGAAATAAGTCAATGATAGATGAGACCTTTAAGTCCACACCCCATCCATTCACCCAACTTTACACTATTCACTCGAACATTAATAATACCACTGTGCCATTAGTTTATAGTTTACACCCTGAAAAGCAATTCTCAACCTATATAGAATTTTTATATGTGGTATGAGCTAAAACAAGGAGTACAAGTCCTAGAAAAGTAATAATTGACTGTGACTTAACAATGATAAACACTGCAACCAAATTGTACCCCAAAACCCAAATTCAAGGATTTTTTTCCCTTTTCTCAGGCATTTTGGCATAAAATGCAAAACACATACTTGGTTAAGGATTACTTCACAAACAGTAAATGACAATTTGAATTACGTACGCTGACTGTGTTGAACTTCATGCCTCCTGACGTTGTAGAAGAATTTTAATGCCTTACAATCTTGCTTTATTTTCAACAACAGCAGTTAAGATTTCAAGAAAATGCTACAAATCCCATTAGGCTTAGAAAACACGGCCAATGGGTAAAAGAACGTCGTACATATAATCAGCCAACAGCAACCTAGCAAATTACTAAATTACTTTGAGGACACCTGGATTGGCCATCTAAGCAGGTCGAGGGGTAGGGAGAATTCGAAATATTTAATTGAATCGTGGAACCATTGAGGGATGGCACAATTCCTTCAATAAAGCAATTAGCAAATATCACCTTAAGATATATCATTTATTGGACGACATAATAACGTATTCAAGAAATGAGAAATGTGTCATCTCTGTCAGGTAGCATGAACCCACATGCTTCGAAAAAGTGTATGTAAATGCCAGAACAACTATTAGCCAAATTGCAACAGCTTTCGTTGATGGTGGCTTCACACTATCTGGACAGTCTTGCATGCATCCTACACTCCTAAAACTACCTGCCTAAATACAACATTACTTGCCTGTTTTCTTTTTACACCACAATTTAATTGCCTATTTTTGCAATTTTTTACAATAAGTTACGTTTTTGGGTGGGTTCTTACTGGATCACATCTCTTCTACATCATTTCAATACGTTTGTATTAACTTACACAAGCTCTACAATGAGGGTAAACGTTTACAACCTGCACGGCACATAATTTTGTGGCTTAGGGTTTCATTACAATGACGGACGGAAGCCCATCCGCACTGGTGGCGGTGGTGGAAAACGTTCATCTTCCCGCTCCAGGTGCCGTCATTGCAACCACCGAATTACATTGGTCATACAGAGGCCATTTTCCGTCCTCCGCAGTTTTTCAGGCTCCGCACTTTTTTTGCATACCCAAGGGTGGTGGATGGAGCCAACAGAGCAAGACCGGCGTGCAGAAACACATTCCGTCGGCAAACCAGATTACGATGTTGCAAACAGCCATTCCCACCGCCACATAAAAACTAAAACGTTGCATATGGCAGAAACACAACAAGGCCCTCCCGCTGCCCTACCTGCTGCACCTCCGGCAAACAAGACACTGCTGCGCTCGACAACAGAGGTACGTACCAAACATCTCCATGCATGCAACTCCTGAACAATTACAACTCCCTGCAAGCGTGGTGGCACCATGATGAATGTGGCAACCTGCCAAATTCAAAGTGCTATGTCCACCCAATCCCCATGAGTGACCCTTGGTGTCCTTGAAGGCAATTTGGGCAAATGCCGAGCCCTGCATTTGCAGAGTGCGCACACCACAATATCAAAATATGTATGCCGAAGGCTCACATAGGCTGATGGCTCATTCGCATAGTGGTTGCCACACCCCAGCGGCCTGGAAGCTGCGACCGCAACCCTGCATCATTCAATTGGGGCCAATGCGTGTCATCGTTACAGATGCCAGCTACCGCACATGCAAACACATATTGCATTTGCATTGGTGCCCTCAGAATTACATCACACTTCACAACTTATTTGCCTAAAGTGATTGGTGCACCCCATGTGTAATGTTGTGGGGCACGAGGCCCTCATGCATATAAAGTAACCACACAGACACCGTAAATGTATAGGAGAACTGGCCTTAGGCACATGTGTCCGGCCTCGTTTGTTGGCAGGGTCACTTGTCCAGTGACGCCTATGCTGGGTGGCTGGGTGGGGTAAGCTAGCCCACTGGGAGTGGCTGGTACATCAGAACAACTAGAACAGTGACCAGCTGGTCACTACACTGTGAAGGTATGAGAGAGTGTGACCTTTGAGCCAAGTCTTCACACACAAGGTATGTCCAAGAAAAGGAGAGTGAAATTACATACATATTCATGCCTCATGGCCAGCATGGACTGAAATGAGGGAAGGAGTTAAAAAGGACAAAGCTCTCTCGCACTGTACCAATGTTGTGTAATGAAACATCCAACCTGTGAACATCGCTTGAATATCCCTTGACATCTGATTGGTGTCTTTTTGCCAGGGGTCATTTTCTGAAGGGCTGGTGATGTAGGCAGACAATCAGAGGTGCCCATTGTCTGAAAATCAGACATATTTGTAATCCCTAGCCCTCCCAACAGACGTACTGGTGTGGCGTTCAGTGTGCCTAGCTGCCATTGCCTGTAAATGTTCCCACACATGTCATAGGAATGCACATGTGGAACAAACAAACATAGCTCTGACCGACATCATCGGTCATTGTCAGCCATGTGGGCATGTATACACAATCTATGTGCATTTGTGCCTCATTCAGGTGAACATTGCAATGTCTGTTACGCAAATTCCTCACACACTCACACAGGATTGACCCCATAATGTCCACATGTGCCTGTCCACCATGGTGTATATCCATGTTGCGTTGTCCAGATGACACTCACTACCCTCATCCCGTAATGTTATTGTGTATTGTGGGACTAAAGCTTGCGGTCGTGCAGTGACAGCAGCTACATGCAACTCAGAACTGATGCTGGGAAGCACAAGTGCTGTGCCATCCAACCACAGGGCAGCCCATCCTTGATGTAGCAGTGTACTATATGGCATACACATTAACCTCTTTGGATGTCGTAGTGTCAGTATGTTGAGTTAGTGAAGAAAAACAACATCTGAATGAAGGTCATTTGTGCATTTCACGTTACCATGAGTCCTGTCAATTTTGTGGTTGTGTGAGTCTCTGGGTTAGTTGTTCACCACATCTCATCTATAACTCAGCCCATGCTTGTGTACCATGACATAAGTAGGAGGAGTCATCTAAACAATACTGGTATGAGGTTCCTAATTTAAGAACAGGTTGTTGGTGAGGATCAGAATGCTCCAAATGGAGTAGAAGCTAAGGAGAGTGTTTTCCTTTTTTGGAAAAAGGCCCTCACACACCCAGCCAGCTAGGTGTCATGCTTCATCATCGGATCTACTCCTACTCGGGTCGATGCTGCAATACCCGATCAGGCCTACTTAGCGGAGATCTTTATTCCTTAAGCCGTTGGGTGACGTACATGTGGGGGTCCTAGAACAGTGTAGGTGAAAGTGATGTGTAGGGTAATGTGAGATTAAAATAGGGAAAGATGGTCCATTCAAGATAATTTTAATGAAGTTGGCCATTTCCCTAATTAAAAAGAAAAATGTGTGTATATTCACTCTATGGTGTGGGGTTCTACGCTTGTGATGGCGGTCGACATGTTTCTTGCCCTTGTATCAAGTAGATGGCAATTCTTCAGGACCTATAAAGTACTACCTACACTTTTAGGTAGTGGTCACTTAACAGTAATTAGTGAGCGGTGACCACCGTTACAGCACCCTAAAAAGTGGTGGTACCTGTAGTTCAGAAAAACAAACAACAACCTGCAAAGAAAACAGAATAACAACCGTTTGAAACAAACATCAAGAATGTCATGTTTATAAGTACCAAGTCGTATTCATGAGACTGGTGCACCGATCAGTGTTCATGGTGCATCACACGCATGCAAAACACCAGTGAATGGTGGCATGCTTAGCACAGAAGTACTATTTATTATAAAATGTACGAGCTAGTGGATGGGGAATTTTGAAGGGATAAAAGCTATAACAGGGTAGATGAAAATAATTAAAAGAAAGGTTCTCACCCAATTAGGGTCAGCTTTGGGCCGCAACAGTACCGGCCGGTGTAGACGCTAAGGTGTAGTGTCCTGGTATATGGGAGAAGTTCATTAGAAGGAGAAAAGAGCATATGTTTCCCAGCAGCAGCGGAAAACATTCAATGTCAGTTTGACTGAGAGCTAGCAATAACAACAACCGGTGTAGCCGCTATGTGTCAGAATAGGCATAAAGTCCTGTCTCGCTTGGCGGTGCATAGAGGTACCCAGTTTTGCGTGCATACGGTCCAGAGGAGTGAGAGCCCAGAAGAGGGAAGTAACCCAAAAGTGCACATCACACTAGCACGCTTAGGTGCTAGGTATGTCACCAGGTGTTTACTAACCCTGGTCAATTCAACTCAAAGGAAGCCGTGTTGCGGCAGTGGGTTAGATCAATGACACCGGGTGTCACAAGTGAGGAGGCAGGCAGGCCATACCTCCATCGCTCGGATGGTCTCAGACAGAACCACAGGGAGGTCGGGACCCGGTCAAGGTTCGCGTAACTCATCCCCATATCTAGGGCGGGTTAAATGGAGTCAAGAGCAGGCAGATTTGCCATGGTACAAACACAAGAGGACCACGGTGCGGTCACAGTTACTCACGGTACCCCAGGAAGAGGTTCGGCGTCTGTCCTAACCCTCACTTGGCCAGTCCGGGCAGTGGTGAGCGTGGTGCATGCTCTACTCCAAGTAGCGGACTGCGGAGGAAGGGTGGGCGGTACTGCCGGTGCCTGCCGGGTAGCTAGTCGAGTGACTAGAGCGTCACCCCCCTGTGGGCGCCATGTTGGAATTGGCGCATCGCAGACACAATGAACATCATGTGATCGCTGCGTCCGACATTCACACGCTCAAAACTATAGAGGCTATGGTTAAAAGTGCAGTAGAGGGAAATTGGTTAAATGCTACAAGGACAGGGTACGATGATTAAACTGTCCAAGACAATGATCAGCGTTCATTCGTATTGTTGATAATTGTGAATTTAAGGTTTATTCAAACTAGAGTCGGGTGTTCTATAATTATCCACTGTTGCTAACCGATAGTGAGCAGTGAAAGAACCTATGATAGGGGAAGACAGTAGGAGGAGACCACCCATCTTTTGACCTGTCCCCGACCTGACGACGATGGAGGACATCAAAATCATCCGGAAATTCTGTTTGGATCACCACACACTACAAAACTTATGAACAAGTGGAGTCCCATTCGAAGCCTAAAAGAATATATCCAGCTGCATTGTCTGCTATAATGAAGGTTATGGCTGCACTGCATCTCTTCTCTACTGAGTCTTTCCAGTACACTGTGGCCAGCGCCGGTGGGATGTCACAGCCGATGTTTAGCCTTGAGTTGCGTGACGCCCTGTAAGAATTGATGCTTTACAAGGACAGACATGTCCACTTGCCGAGGAGGGATGAAATGGCAGCAGTGAAGGGGGATTTATATGACCTGGGAGGCCTTCCAAATGTTGTGGGAGCCATTGATGGTAGCAAACACAAGGAGATGATGGACGGAGTGCTGAAACTTTTTAGACACTCACCCCCAGTCAGAGATTTGGGTTGAATCCATAATCGTTCTTCAGCTCACTTCAGCGCCACAGTTCAGACACAGCTACATGCAAATCAGTCTTGACCCTGTGCTTCATGGGAACAGTCCAGCCCAAACTGATTGCAGTGGCAAAGTGAGCAAGGGACCCACGTCTGGGCATACCCTGCCAATGTAGGGCGAACAAAGCAAACACAAGGAGATGATGGACAGAGTGCTGAAACTTTTCAGACACTCACCCCAGTCACAGATCTGGGTTGAATCCATCATCGTTCTTTAGCTCACTTCGCCCCCCCCAGTTCAGACACAGCTATATGCAAATCAGTCTTGACTCTGTGCCTCATGGGAAGCGTCCAGCCCGAACTGCCAAGCCATGTCTTCCCTGGACCGGAAACAAGCATCCTGGGAATGGTTTGGGGCTAACAGCCCTCATCAGCCAGGCTAGCTTGATTCCAGTGGCAAAGTGTGCAAGAGACCCATGTCTGGGCATAACCGGGCTGGACTGTTCCCATGAGGCACAGGGTCAAGACTGATTTGCAAATAGCTGTGTCTGAAATGGGGTGGCAAAGTGAGCTAAAGAATGATGATGGATTAAACCCAGATCTGTGACTGGGGATGAGTGCCTGAAAAGTTTCAGTGCTCTGTCCATCATCACCTTGTGTTTGCTTTGTTTGCCGTAAGTTGGCAGGGTATGCCATGACGTGGGTCCCTTGCTCACTTTTCTACTGGATTCACGATAGCCTGGCTTATGAGGGGTGTTACCCTGAAACCGGTCCCAGGATGCTTGTTCCAGTCCAGGGAAGACATGGCTTGGCAGTTTGGGCTGGACTGTTCCCATGAGGCACATGGTCAATACTGATTTGCATATACCTGTGTCTGATCTGGGGTGGCAAAGTGAGCAAAAGAATGATGACGGATTTAACCCAGATCTGTGACTGGGGTTGAGAGTATGAAAAGTTCCATCACTCCGTCCATCATTTCCTTGTGTTTACTTTGTTTGCACTAAGTTGGCAGGATATACCCAGAACGTGTGTCCCTTGCTCACTTTGGCACTGGATTCCAGGTAGCCTGGCTGCTGAGGGCTGTTAGCCCAAAACCGGTCACAGGATGCTTGTTTCCGGTCCAGGGAAGACATGACTTGGCAGTTCGGGCTGGACTGTTCCCATTAGGCACAGGGTCAAGACTGATTTGCATATAACTTTGTCTGAACTGGGGTGGCAAAGTGAGCTAAAGAATGATGATGGATTCAACCCAGATCTGTGACTGGGGGGAGAGTGTTTGAAAAGTTTCAGCACTCCGTCCATCATTTCCTTGTGTTTGCTTTGTTTGCCCTAGTTGGCAGTGTATGCCCAGATGTGGGTCCCTTGCTCACTTTGCCACTGGATTCAAGCTAGTCTTGCTGATGAGGGGTGTTACCCAGAAACTGGTCCCATGATGCTTGTTCCGGTCCAGGAAAGACATGGCTTGGCAGTTCGGGCTGGACTGTTCCCATGAGGCACAGGGTCAAGACTGACTTGCATATAGCTGGGTCTGAACTGAGGTGGCAAAGTGAGCTAAAGAGCGATGATGGATTCAAACCAGATCTGTGACTGGGGGTGAGTGTCTAAAAAGTTTCAGCGCTCCGTCCATCATCTCCTTGTGTTTGCTTTGTTCGCCCTGAGTTGGCAGGGTATGCCCAGACATGGGTCCTTTGCTTACTTTGACACTGGATTCAAGCTAGCCTGGCTGAAGAGGGGTGTTACCCCAAAACCGGTTTCAGGATGCTTGTTTCCGGTTCAGAGAAGACCTGGCTTGGTAGTTTGGGCTGGAATGTTCCCATGAGGCACAGGGTCAAGACTGATTTGCATATAGCGAGGTCTGAACTGAGGTGGCAAAGTGAGCTAAAGAACGATGATGGATTCAACCCAAATCTGTAATTGGGGGTGAGTGTCTGAAAAGTTTCAGCGCTCCGTCCATGATCTCCTTGTGTTTGCTTTGTTCGCCCTGAGTTGGCAGGGTATGCCCAGATGTTGGTCCCTTGCTCACTTTGCCAATGGATTCAAGCTAGCCTGGCTGAAGAGGGGTGTTACCCCAAAACCCATCCCAGGTTGCTTGTTTCTGGTTCAGGGAAGACCTGGCTTGGCAGTTCGGGCTAACTGTTCCCATGAGGCACAGGCTGAAGACTGATCTGCATATAGCTGGCTCTGAACTGAGGTGTCAAAGTGAGCTAAAGAACGATGATGGATTCAACTAACATCTGTGACTGGGGGTGAGTGTCTGAAAAGTTTCACCGCTCCGTCCATCATCTCCTTGTGTTTGCTTTGTTCGCCCTGAGTTGGCAGGTTATGCCCAGACACCTTGCTCACTTTGACACTGGATTCAAGCTAGCCTGGCTGAAGAGGGGTGTTACCCGGAAACTGGTCCCAGGATGCTTATTTCCAGTTTAGGGAAGACCCGGCTAGGCAGTTTGGGCTGGACTGTTTCCATGAGGCACAGGATCAAGACTGATTTGCATATAGCTGGGTCTGAACTGTGGTGGCGAAGTGAACTAAAGAACGATGATGGATTCAAACCATATCTGTGACTGGGGGTGAGTGTCTGAAAGGTTTCAGCGCTCCGTCCATCATCTCCTCGTGTTTGCTTTGTTCGCCCCGTGTCAGCAGGGTATACCCAGATGTGGGTCTCTTGCTCACTTTGCCACTGGATTCAAGCTAGCCTGGCGGAGAGGGGTGTTACCCAAAAACCAGTCCCAGGATGCTTGTTTCCAGTTCAGGGAAGACCTGGCTTGGCGGTTCTGACTGGACTGTTCCCAAGAGGCACACGGTCAAGACTGATTTGCACATAACTGGGTCTGTAAGTCATCCCTAATATAGGCTCGATGTAGCCCATAGGGCAGGATGCGGTTTATTGAAAAGGTTGGACATGTACTTTTAGTTTTTATGTGTCCTAGTAGTCAAATCTCCTAAATTAGCTTTCACTACAGTGAGGCCTACTCCTCCCATCGCATAACATTGGGGATCCCTTCTTATATTTATTAAGCTGTAATTTCCAATTGGGAGCTAGTAGCTATACCAAGTTTGGTGTCTTTGGAATTGTGATGAAGAGCCCTATTAAATGGTAAAGTCTGTTTTTTCATCACAATTATAAAAATGCCACTTGTAGAAAGATGCCAGTTTTCTGCCCTTAATCCTTTTGTGCATATTGTCTGGCCTGGGTCATATGACTGGGTGTAATTGACAGATGTACTTGGTGAATTCCTCCCGAACAGTCACACGATAACGGGATTAGGCGGGCTTGAAAGGTCCATCAGTGCTCTGCCTTCACACAAAGTGTCTAACAACCATGCATCATCACTTCATCCCATTTGGAGCCAGGGCAGAGAAGGCAGGAAATTCCATGCACTTCAAAGCCACTGCCTAAAAGCTTCTCCTATATTCCAGAACCAGGCCAACAGGGTATTAAAGTAAGACTTAAGACACCAACTCTTCTAGACCTGTGGATACTTTGCCAGGAAGAAGGATTGCTGTGTTGCTGGAAGGACTACCACTCTGTTGGGCTACTGTTCTCTAAGACTGCTGACCTGCCAGAATGCCTCTATCTTTAAGGAGTCAACAATAGCAAGTTTTGTTAAAAAAGATAAGTGCCATAAAAACGTTAATTCGTACAGAACAATTAGTTTGTTGAATGTTGATTATAAAATTTTAATGAAGATCTGGGCAAATCATTTCTCCCCAATAGCTCAGAAGATCATCCATAAAGATCAGACGGGGTTTGTATCAGGCAGATATATGTCATCAAACACTGGGTTCCTAGTCCAAGAGCTTGATTTTTTTAATTCAAACCAACTACCTGTCCTTATTAAGACAGTCAAAGCCAAAAAAGCATTTGACCTAGTTAATTGGGAAGCTCTCTTTGCAGTTCACTCAAAGGTTGGATTCCCAAAGCAAATAACACAAATCTTGGCAAATTTATATCAAGGTGCTCAGGCCCAAGTTATTATAAATTTTCAGTTAGCAGGAAGAGTGGATATAAGGTGAGGAACCCGCCAGGGATGTCCCCTATCCCCTTCTTTATTCACATTTTTTATAGAACCTCTTGCTGCAAAAATTAGAGCTAATTTGCTGATACCAGCGCCCTTGGATGGAATGCCCAAATTAAAATTATTTGCAGATGACATTATTCTTTACCTTAGGCCAAAGGAACAGAACATCAGGACAACTTTGACTGAATTTATGCAGTTCGAAGCTATTGGAGGGTATAAAATTACCCATAATAAAATGGAAATTTAATTACTCAATGCAAGTAGTCAAACTCTGCCTGAGTTTCTGTAATGGCAAGCCCAATCTTCTGTTCCTGTCTGCTATCTAGGGATTTACGTTACAAATAGTTATGAAGAACTTTTTGAATTGAATTATCTAGCAATGGTCACTAAGATTAGAAACCTATCAGATAGATGGACTCTTCTTCCACTCACACTAATGGGCAGGGTAGCGCTTATAAAAATGTCCATCTTACCATTATTAATATTTCTATTCTCGAATGTTCCCATACAAATTTCCATTGCATATTTCAAACAGTTGGAAGTTATGATTCAACAATTTATTTGGAAAAAAAAAGAATCACGAGTGAGACTTTCAGTGCTTCATCTCAATATCAGACAAGGGGGTTTGGCACTTCCAGAGAAACAAACTTACTATGAGACAACTCTGGTGGATTTAATGTTTAGAACGTTAGATGGTAAGGAATCCTTGGATAGCTTTTTTATGGATAAGATGGTGCAGGAAGCAGAATCGTATACTCCAGTTTTTATTAAACAGCCAAACTTCCGAAAAAGACTTGTTATAAGACACTGCAGGGGCTCGGGGAAAGAATACATCCATTTTATCATACAAAGGCGAATACACGGGGATATGAGTTTTTGAAACTTACGGAGTGTAAAACACTGAGCCTTTATAATAGAAACAATCAGATAGGATTTTGGGAATGTAAAGGCTTTCAGGAATTAGGTCATTTTGTCGGTGGGGGGAGATGTATAAAATGGCAGGAGATTTTGGCTAGATGGGGGACCAGCTCAATTCATATTTTTTTGGCTTTCTCCAGATTACTCAATTTGTGAAGAAATGTTGTTTTCTGTTGCGTTTGATTCGGCCTCCCTATTGCTAGCTCATTTTAGAGCTAAATTAAGTGGAGTCGGAAATTGGAATAGATTATTGAGAGATCAACGGGAATGCCCTATAGTAACAAGGTTTCTAGATAAAGTCTCCCAAGAAACTCAATGTATTTTTTCAGAACTAGAGTGGCGGGAGATTTCATTGCATGGTAATAAAACATTAAGATCTGCTAATTTTAAAAGAATGGCATTTTTATCTTGCTGGGTGTCTTAATATACACTGAGGGCCTTACATAAGATGTATCTAGAGGTAGAGAGCAAGTGTTATCGTTGTCAACAAAGGGGGCTGGGGGACTGAATACATATTTTCTTTACATGTCCGTCTTTAACCCAGTTTTGGGGGGAAGTGTTCTCTGCTTTTAATGGAGGTCTATGGAGAAAACTAAAACCAGAGATCGCCTTCTTTGGGTTTGTAAGGCAAAGATCCAATACCCCAATCTCCAAATGAGAGAAAGCATTTATAGCGATTTCTGCTTTGATGGCTCGCTCATTGATCCTCCAGAACTGGAGGACAGTGAAAATCCCAACCCACCTAGATTGCTATAGAAAAATGCAACATACAAAAATTTCGAGGAAACATATGCAAAAAGGGTAGGGGTCTCTCGGAAATTCTTGGCAGTTTGGAAATGTATGGACAAGATAGAAAGTAAAAGACTCAGGGGCAGATTTACAAGCCCCTCGCATCATCTTTATGACACCGTTGTGTCACATCTGTGACGCAGCGGCGTCATAAACTATACGCCACTATGCGATAGATTTACAACATGATGCATCTAGTGAGATGCGCCACATTGTAAAGCCCTGAGCTACATTATACCTGCGTCAGGTATAATGTATGCAGGGTGGGCGTTCCATTTCAAGAAGGCCCCGTAAAAGTGACTCAGTGAATTCTGAAAGATTTTACTGAGTCAGTTTTACGTCTATGCTGCGTCAATACCTTATGTCTGCTTGTAGCAGGCGTAAGGAGTGATGCAGCATTGCAAGTATGGGATGCCCCTGGGCAGTTCTGGAGTTGCATCGCGCTTGAGACACGGCTCAAGCACTGCATCACCTATATGCTGACAGATGCGTCACGCATCTGTCTCTCCTTGCGCCACGGTGCGCCGCATTGTAAATGCAGCGCATCCATGGTGGCGCAAGGGGTTCCTAACGTGACGCAAAATAACTGGCGCATCCCTGCTGATCTGCAGGGATGTGCCAGTTACTGTAAATCTGCCCCTCAGTGTTTTAGATCAAAATGGGATGAGTTAAGTCTGGTAGTGGATTAACTATGTTTTGCTATGTAAATGTTACTATGCACTGCGCTTTATTCTATGTATTTAGAAAGCGAGGGACTAGTCCCCCCCCTTAGAAAGATTGAATATAATAACTTGATTATGGTAAAATGGTTCTGCACAGCACTTTATTATTCATTATTTGCACATTGCACCTTTTGTGATAGGTGCAGGAGATATATCTGTAGGCGAGGAGAAAGGAAGGAAATGGATTTCAGCTATTAGTTAAGATGATATATTGAATCTTAATTGTACAAAGTAATAATAACTGCTTGTATTGTTAAAGTTACTCATTATAAGTTTTAATTCTGCTCAATAAAAAAAAAAGACTGCTGACCTGCCAGGATGCTGCCCTTTTTGTCCTGCTGCTCTGCTACAGTCTGCCTGGGGACATGGGCAGGACCTCCTAAGTAACTCACAAGGGCTAGTTAGCTGACCTCCTGTTCAGAACCACAGTGACACAAAAGGCTTTCTCCATCTTGAACCCAAAAATGGACCACGTCGGAGTGAGTCCTAACTTTCCAAGTGGTGCCCCTCTAGTCTTGGACCCTTGGAAGTGGTGCTAAATGTGCCCAGATAGCCAGAATCCAAATGTGGGTAACTCTTTAGCTAAAAACTGCTCTGTGAATCAGGAGACCAGGACCAATCTGCCAGCCCATCCCCATGAGGTCCAACCGTGTGAAACTCTCTAAGGTTACAGCCCTCTCCCTTGGCCTGCTCGAAATGTTTGACATCCATTTCAGAGCATCCGACTGCCATTGTTTTAGGCACAAAACCATCCGTCAAGGAGCTGTTGGTCCTGATATCCCAATTACGATACGAGAGCTGTGCAGGCCGTCGTAAAATGTTTTTCACTACTGCGGCTTGTACAGTGGCCAAGGAAAAGATCATTTTTAAAACATCCATGCAGGTACCTAGCACACATTGCATGGATGTTTTGGGGGGTCTCATCTGTGCCCCCCTAGCCACATAGTGGAGGCCCACAGGAGAATGGGCCCTGATGGGGGCCCCCAAAGTCCCTTTCCTACAGCAATTTCATGGCAGTGGGACCGCCATGAAAAGACAGTTGGAAACTGACATCCTAATTCCAGGCACCGTCTCCATTTTAGGGATTAGGCTCTGACTGTCACCATGACAGGCTCCTTGAGCCTGTCGGAGGCAGCAGTCTTTCCTCTGCCCGATGCGCTCGGACCACTGGTATCTTAAACTGGCAGTCGGACTGCTGCCCAAGATGTTGGCAGGACACACGCTGGAACTCATTTCAACCAACTCTCCTTACATCCAGACCGAGGGTATAGTCCAATCATGACCTGTTTGATTTTCAAATTTTGGGTGCTATGGTGGTTATTCCCCCTATGAGTGCCTCTTATAGCTTCATGAGACAATGGCCCAAAATCACTGCGGACGCTTTAATGAAAGAGTTCATGGTTCCTCCGAATCAGGGATATTAATGCAAGATTAGATGACTATCATAAAGCACTTAAATTAGCAATAGATAGTACTGACCCTTTGAAAGGACAACACACAGAAACCACATGCAGCTTGGTACTCTCTGGAAGTGCGTAAGGAGAAGGCCCATTGCAAAAAACTGGAGAGAGTTTGGCGTCACTCACACAATCTGAATGAGAAAGTGACTTATAAGATTACCCAAGCACTCTCCCACAAGAATATAAAAAATGCTTGAAGAACCCATATTGCCTCACGACTAAGCCAGGCATGGAGCTATTCTAAAGAACTATACAAAGTTCTCAAATATTTCACCAACCTGATTGGCTGTACCAATGACATCCCGCTTTCTCAAGTACTATTTGACATGATCTCTAATTACTTTGAAGAAAAAATCAATCTTATTTATGATAAATTTCATGGAGCTAGTGATTCTCTACAAAAAGCACCAAGTCACACTATACCCAATTCAGACAATGACAGCTTCCTAGATAGTTCTACACCCCTCGAGGTAGATACAGTGGTGGTAATGCTGAAATCAACCAAATCAGGGTCACCTTTGGGCTTAGTGCCAGTTAGGATTTCCTCTCTGTTATCCAAACAACTTGCTCCATCCATTTGCCCAATATTAAATCTTCAATGAGGGAAGGTCAACTTGCACCAGAGTGGAAAACCGCACAGATAATTCCTATTCGCAAGAAGGTGAACTTCCCGGGAGCGGACCTATCTAAATATCGACCAATTTCCCTCCTGTCCTTGATGAGCAAACTCGTAGAAAGCACATTAACAAACAACTCGCAGAATACATAGAGTCTATTGGATGTCTGGATTCTTCACAGTCTGGTTTCAAACCGATGTCCAGTACTGAATTTGTACTGATAGCAGTAACAGATGATGTCAGACATTTTCTTGGCAACAATCAGGTGATCTTGGAGCTGCTGGATTTATCTGCAGCCTACGACACAGCATCCCATTGTATATTGCTCCAAAGACTAGAGGAGATTGCGATCTGGTGGCAATACCTATCATGGTTCTCAAGCTTTTTCTTTCAACGCTCGCAGATCATTAATCATGGACACTTCCATTCTTGAAACTTTGAGATTAATAAGGGAGAGCCACAGGGTTTCTGTCTTAGCCCCACATTGTTCAATGTTTATGTGGCACCCCTCGTGAAAGGTATCAGGGATTTTGGATTCATTCCAATGTCATACGCAGATGATACTCAGCTTCTTCTATCATTTGATAAGAGGACTAGGAACATTCACTTCTGCTTCTAGGAAGGCATTAAAGCAATCTCATCTTGGATGGCAGAGAATTATCTCCAGCTGAACACTGGTAAGATAGATATTAAGCTCTTTGGCAATGCCACATTGATCTGGTCCCCAGAGTAGTGGCCCCTTGAGTTGGGTAGAGCTCCTGTTCCTAAGACAGTGGTTAAGAATCTGGGCGTCAGTTTAGATCAGAATCTCACTATGAAAGATCAGGTAGTGGCATCCACTGGATCCTGCTTTCATATGATGAGACTTCTGAGTAGAGTTTTCCTCTTCTCCAACTCTCTGTGTGAAATCTCGTTCAGGCGTTAGTGATCAGTCGCTTGAACTACTGGTAGAGGACCTGGTTACTTAATAGAAAAAAACATTCCCCTACCAGCCGAGTAGATCTTTATGATCATGAGAGAAGCACCACCAGCACGCCCACAGACACCGAACCCACCACCACACGAGCCACCACATCCACATGTACCACAACTACACTGAGCACCTCCACAGCACACCCATTTATGTAATGTGAAAGGAAACTTCTAAAGCGCAACTGTTACTCCCTAGAGTGTGCTGGCGCTCTGTACTCACAGTGTGGGAACCGAGAAGTGAAAAAGGGAATGGAATTAATTATCGGAGAAGAGCCATGTTTTTAGCTTCATCCTAAATAGAGTGGTGAATGTAAGACATCTTAGATCTAGCTGAAGATTATTCCATTAAGATGGTCTTAGAAAAGAAAAAGGCCTGCCCCCTGTAAGCAAGTGCCCTCTTTTTGCATGGTTGCCCCCACTTGTTGCTGAATTACCAATGTACTTTGACTGAGTGTTTCCTGGGCTCCTGCCAAACAGGTACCTAGGGCCTATGTTCTTTCCCTAAAACTGCTTTGAAAACAAAACCCAATTGCCACTCTCTGGCCATGGGCCAGCCCCTGGCAAATGGTACCACAGGTACCAAGGGCACTGTGACCTGAGAAGGCCTCTAAAGGGCTGCATCACTTATTGTGCCACCCTTAGAGGCCCTGTACCATTACACATACACACACTGCCTTTGCAGGCTGCGTTTATTGGTGCAGAACAAAGTGAAGAGTCGACATGGCACACATCCCTGTGTGCCAGGCCTACAACTCACTGCCCTAGCATAGATCAGCCACCCCTCTAGCTGGGTGCACTATACCAGTAGTGAGGGTACAGATGCATGATCTCTGTACCCCTAAGGTGTCTAAGCCAATTCTTAGACATTGTAAGTGCATCAATGCCATTAAGAGTATATGGTGCTGGGAGTTTGTCATTACAAACTCCACAGTACCATAATGGCTTTACTGAAAACTGAGAAGTTTGGTATCAAACTTCTCAGCACATTAAACCCACACTGATGCCAGGGTTGGATTTAATGAAAAATGCACATTAGGGGCATCTTAGAGATGCCTCCTGAAATATGACCTAACACTAGTGTCCAGGCAGAGTGGCTGCTCCCCAGATGCCACCACCAGACATGTTTCTGGACCCTTGGTTCGAGAGCCTGTTGCTCTTGGGGGTCAGAAACAATGCACATCCTGGGATGTGGTGCCAAGCCGCCTTCCCAAGGATGGGCAGGGCCCATACTTGGGGAAGCTTCAAAGGCTTGCCACCTTTGTGAGCTTCCCCAGGCCTTTTGCTGCTTCCACCAACTGGTCCCCACCGGTTCTGGCCCCCACTTTGAGCAGGAGAACTGGCAGGAAAACCAAATGAGAAAGGGAGGTAGGCCCACCTGTGCCAACCCCACCCCTAAGGTGGGGGAGGCAAGGTGAAGCACAACTCTCAGTCCCCGCCATCTTGCAGATAGGGGACCCAGCCAACCAGAGTGAGGCATATGCCCCCCTCCCACTGGAGGGTGGCTAAATAGGGGGTGTACCCACCCCAAGGAAGGGACCCATTGGTCCCAAATGTTTACTTACCTGTAACGCCCCTAATTTTAGTCTTTAGGGGCACCCCCGAACCTTGCCTTTTCAGACAATCAACAACCAAGAAGAAGAGAAGAATAAGGACCAAACAGCCATGCCGAAGCTAAAAAGAGGAGGATGCCACTGACTTGTCCCCAGCTCTACCGGCCTATCTCCACCTCGAACCTGCAGAAATGAAACTCTGGTGTGTCCTGCAGCCAGCAACCTCAAGAACCCCGAGGACCTGCCCTGCCTTCCAAAGAAAAGACTTTGTCTACCGTGAACACCGGATTTGTTCACCCACAGACTCAGGCTCTGGCCAAATCCACGAGTCTGCACCACTTTGCACCCGTCGCCCATGGCCCGGGTTTGACTGGTCCAACACCAGGAGGAGGTCTCCCTGGCAATTCTGACCCGAGATCTGGTTATTTCTGACCTGGTTCAAATCCCCCAGTGAAGCCTGCAGTCTCTTTCTGGAGGATCTGCGTGACCAGAGCTGGTAAGAGAAACCCAATGCCTAAAGACACCCCTGTACCCTAAGCCCCATGGCCTTGGGTGGCCCAACCACCAGTGTCCCAGAATCCCCATACCTCTCCAACTGGTGGTCACCTCTAGAAGATCTTCATCCCCTAGCCTGCAGTCTTTGTTGAAACCAGAGGATCCCCATTGAAATCAACAGGGCACCCGATGCCAAACCAGTACCCTTCACCCAGCCACCCCTGAGTGTGCGCATTTTGCGCTAAACAGAATCCCCCTTTGCCCTGAGCCTAACACCAGGAGCTTTGCTCCCACAACCCAGTGACCTGCTTGTAAGCAGCCACCAATCGGAGGCCCCCTGGCCCCCACTGGATAACATTGGGTCTCAGCACTCCGCACCCAGCCGCCGTAGGGCCGCTGAGGGTATAACACAAGTGCATCCTTGACCGTGACCCTGGGGGAACCCTTGTTCTAACCCCAGAAACTCAACCCCAAAGACCGAGGAATTACCTGGTAATCGTTAACTTCATTTCTCTTCATAGAAACCTATTCACTGTTTTTATCTGAAAAATGTCCTGTGTGTGGAGTTGATTTGTATGGAAACCTGAATAATTACATTTGTGCAAAACTGATTTTACTTACCTTTTCTCATGGAAATGTCCCAGTGTGATATCTAGGCATATCACAGTGAGTAGAAAAAGTAACTTCAAAGGTAATCTAAAAAGTAACGAAAAAGTAATCTGTACAATCATTTCAATACCTTGACTTACCTGTATTTCAAACAACTGAATTTGAACTTGCCTTCACTTGTAAACACTGCATAATATTTTGCAAACGATTTATTTCCCTTACCTGTGCCAGGCGTGGCTTGGTTTTAGAAATAAAATAAATTAACAATATCTTTATACAAACAAAATTAGTCTGAGCTCAGTCTTTGAGTGTGTGACATTTGCTGATTGAGTGTGTACAACAAATGCTTAACACTACCCTCTGATACAGCCTTACTGCTCACCCACACTACCACAAATAGAGAATAAGGTGCTATCTACGTTTCCCTCTGGGGTTCCACTGGACTCTGTGCACACTATACCTCATTTTCGTATAGTATATACAGAGCCAGCTTCCTACGCCCCCTGTTATGGATTTACGGATCCAAAGAAATTTGGCCAGAAAGTCATTTGCTGAGCGCAAACTTCTAGGAGGGATGTTGAGGACGGTACTCGCTTTCAAGTATCTTCGATCTCTTCCATGCAATGATCTATGGATAAATAATTGGGTTTTAAAGGTAATCCTCTTCCTTATGGGAGGCCAGAGCAGTTATCTGATAGATAAGGACACTTGAACTCTCAGGGGTGAACTGAGTATCGTGCGAGCTGCATCATTCTGGACTACCTGCAGCCTACTAATCAGATAGTCAGGCAAGCCCAGGTACAATGCATTACCATAGTCCTGTCTAGATGTAATCAGAGCTGGGACCACCAATTTTCTAGCCGACAAAGACAAAAGGTTCAGAAAATTCCTCAGCATACGTAACATGCCAAAGCAGGTCTCTACTACTGCGTTGACTTGTGAAAGAAAGGAAAGTTCCTCATCAAACTTAATGGCTAGATTGTTAATAGCATTAGTGTGGATACATGGAGGAGAAGCATCCTTGGGCCAGAAGGTCTGCCAAGGCATTTCCAATCTTAAACCAAAGAAGAGAAACTCGGTCTTTCCCACATTGCATTTCAGTTGGTAGAGTGAAAGCTATTGGAAAACTTCAGTCAGACAATTTCTAATTTCTTCGCCGGGGAATGCTTCGTCCCTGCCCCATGAGAAAGGCAGCTGGGTATCATCTGCATAAGAAACTACCTTTGCACCCAGGGTTTCTGTAAAGATGTGCCATGGGGGCAAGATACATCTACACAAACACATACATTAGAAAGCACACCCACAAAAAATAAATGCCCACATTCACCCAAACGCTTTTCGCCCTAAGTGGGATGGGTATTCCCAGACGTGGGACCCGTGCTCACTACGCCACTGGAGTCAAGCTATCCTGGCTGATGATGGCTGATAGTCAGAAACCGGTCCTAGGATGCTTGATTCCGGTCCAGGGAAGACATGGCTTGGCAGTTCGGGCTGGACTGTTCCCATGAGGCACAGGGTCAAGACTGATTTGCATATGGCCATGTCTAAACTGGGGTGGTGTAGTGGGCAAAAGAACGATGGATTTAACCCAGATCTCTTGACTGGGGGAGAATGTCTGCATTGTCAGCATTCCGTCCATCAATTGTTTGTTGTAACGCTTTTCGCCCTAAGTGGGATGGGTATTCCCAGACGTGGGACCCGTGCTCACTACGCCACTGGAGTCAAGCTATCCTGGCTGATGACGGCTGATAGCCAGAAACCGGTCCTAGGATGCTTGATTCCGGTCCAGGGAAGACATGGCTTGGCAGTTCGGGCTGGACTGTTCCCATGAGGCACAGGGTCAAGACTGATTTGCATATGGCCATGTCTAAACTGGGGTGGTGTAGTGGGCAAAAGAACGATGGATTTAACCCAGATCTCTTGACTGGGGGAGAATGTCTGCATTGTCAGCATTCCGTCCATCAATTGTTTGTTGTAACGCTTTTCGCCCTAAGTGGGATGGGTATTCCCAGACGTGGGACCCGTGCTCACTACGCCACTGGAGTCAAGCTATCCTGGCTGATGACGGCTGATAGCCAGAAACCGGTCCTAGGATGCTTGATTCCGGTCCAGGGAAGACATGGCTTGGCAGTTCGGGCTGGACTGTTCCCATGAGGCACAGGGTCAAGACTGATTTGCATATGGCCATGTCTAAACTGGGGTGGTGTAGTGGGCAAAAGAACGATGGATTTAACCCAGATATCTTGACTGGGGGAGAATGTCTGCATTGTCAGCATTCCGTCCATCAATTGTTTGTTGTAACGCTTTTCGCCCTAAGTGGGATGGGTATTCCCAGACGTGGGACCCGTGCTCACTACGCCACTGGAGTCAAGCTATCCTGGCTGATGACGGCTGATAGCCAGAAACCGGTCCTAGGATGCTTGATTCCGGTCCAGGGAAGACATGGCTTGGCAGTTCGGGCTGGACTGTTCCCATGAGGCACAGGGTCAAGACTGATTTGCATATGGCCATGTCTAAACTGGGGTGGTGTAGTGGGCAAAAGAACGATGGATTTAACCCAGATCTCTTGACTGGGGGAGAATGTCTGCATTGTCAGCATTCCGTCCATCAATTGTTTGTTGTAACACATTCACCCAAACAACACCGCCCAAATGTGCACGACAAACATCAGACTCAGAAGCACCTGCTCTCTCAACAGACACACGCACATCAGACACTGCCACTTACTCTACCTCCCAAATATAGCTCCCTGCCAAACATCCTACCCATTTTCCCTGTGAGGGTTTGTTGTGTGTCCTTGCCTTAACCTATTCCAAAGCCCAAACCACCACTCCCAAAACCAAATTGACCTCTCCTAAACACAAAATAGCCCTCCCAAACGCATGACCAACCCTCCCAAATGCAACCCCACAAGTAAGATCTTGAGGTGAATGATCTACCCACAATATGCCCCTTTCTGAGGAAGTTCCTCTTGGCAGTAAATTAGGAGGAAAGCTGTATACAGCAGCACAACAGTGCACAGGACTTTTTGAATATCATGGACTGCCATTTACTTCCTTATTATTTTGAGAGACGTATCTCATTGTTTTAAATACATCTCTAGTTTTCTTTTCTCCAAGTATGACCTAGCATTAATTTTCCTTTGCAATTGTTTGAGTCCTAAAATATGAAGTACTTATTTATCGTTACCATGATGGCAGGAAATACAACCTTTTTTTAAATGTTTCATTTGTTAAGTGCATACACTGGTTAACATAGTTGGTGGTGGTCATTTGAATTTTGGGAGCAAGCATTCATCATGATTATGTACTCTTGCACTAACAAATAAATGTTTTAAATTATTTTTGGATGTGTTACTACAGGTATGTTTGTTTCACCTTAGTTACTGACACATTGTGGTAGTTGAAATTGGATGCAATACAGGGCTTACTCTAGACAAGGGGAAGTGTTACATGGATGAATATGTTGTATGAAGCAAATTTGGGACTGACATTCATTTTACAGGTAATTAATAAGGTAAAGGTTACACATTGTCTAGTTCACGTTCTACCTCATGTCACATTGCATGTATACCAATGATGTGTAATGCCTGTGATTTTAATGTAACATTTTTCATAATGTGTTTAAGCACACCTGTATGGTGATCTTTGAATTGATATCCTTTTTTGTGCAATTTCCCATTTTTTGAAGGCAACTTACACAAAATTGATCTTTACAATGTGGTCATAGCGGTGTGTTTCTTTACATTTCTTACATGTTGACATATGCATTGCACATTGATATGCTTTTGCTTGTGTGAGGGATTTAAAGATGCATACATCCAGAGCAAACATAAACAGCCAAGTGAAGAGGTAAAGAGAATGGAAAAGCCTACTTTTGGTTCTGTGACGACGATGCTGATTCGCATCATGGTCAAGCAGCAGCAGCAGGACTTGGAAGATTGGGCATGGAAAAGTGTGCAGGGGAGGAAAAAAGAGCTTCTGCCTTATATCGGTATCAATCCACAAACTCAAGTGTGAAGGAATTACTATAACGGTCATGTTACTTGGAAGGCACAATGTGATTGGTCCGCTGGACAAACTGGCGATCCCCCCTCCGACAGCTGCTTTTGCCTATTGTGCTGTCAATGCAGGCAAACATACCAGGTGAAGTCAGTGACACTCCGACGGTCTTTCATCTTTTGAGTTGCCAGCTTCTAAATAAATCAGGCGGACCACCTAGTAGATGGGCTGAGAAACTCTCAAAACATTGGTGGTGGAACCTGGTCCTCCAAGATCTATATCAGGCCCTAAACATCATGTCCACATATGGTCAGTGTCTCATTTTTGGCAGGGGCCCTTTCTAATGTACTTTCCCTTGACTTTTTGCGTTTCTCCTTCCCAGTTTTCCACTCACTCTTGATCCAAGCTGTAGGACTGTATTGCATTTGGCATTGCCATTCATTGTCAAAGCTCTGTGCTCATCATATACATACTGTGAATCCGTGTATGTATGATTGGCTATTCGAGTTATCTGTAAGTCCCTTGACATGGGGTAAGACCTACACCAGGGGCATGTATCTCAAATGCACCTCTGTGGGCCTGCCGCACTGGCTGTGCCATCCACACAGATAGCTCATCTATAGTGCAACTGCTTGGTAGGTGGTGCTATAGGGTATTGGCACTCCTGAGAAATACGCAGGTAAGTATACTCTAGTACTTAGTGAGGATTGCTGTGCATAAGGGTAGGGAGAGACACCCTCCTCCCCAACGTGTAGACATCCACTGGTAAAACAGAACAACAGTCCCCTGCACACTCTAACAGTGTATCAAATATATCAATAACAGTGTGACAAAAGCTTGAGTCTTTGCTGGAACATGCGCTTCAGTTTATTCACAACAGCCTTAGCCAACACGTGTTTTGTTGCGCTTACAATTGTGCGCAGCGACTTCTTCGGGGCTATAATCAAACCGCGGAGATCCTTAAATCCGGTTTTATTTCCGTCCAAAATGGGCTTCGTTAGGGTGTAATATTAGACACACAGTTAAGACTGCACATATCTTGTGTCCATAAATAATCCCTCCAATTCACAGAATATATATCCTGGATGTATTTCCCCATGAGGAGTCCCTTAAACGAGGATTTAGTAGTAGTGCAAGTTTATTCATGCATGATTACATAAAATCCGTGGTGCATTGCACCTATTCGATGCAGGTTGTGTTAACGAAAATACAGGCTGCCATATCCTTGCGGGTATTAATACAGGACCTTTGCCTCTGTGTTGAACAGTGCTCCTTCCGGCGTGTATGCAGGAGAAGTGTACATGACAGTCTTAACTGTGTGTCTAACATTAGGCCCTATTGAATCCCATTTGGGATGGAAATACACCCAAATTTAAGGATCTTCATCTATAGTGCCACAGGTTTGCCCTGGAGGGGCCTATGTGCACGAGTTACTGTTACTCAGCTTGGCATTTGAAAACCTACGTGCCAATGTTCTTCATGTCTCTTGTTATATCAGAGTTCTCCCTGGTGACAGTGTGTGGTGTTGGGATGAGGTTGGACTTGTGCGAGTATGCGTTACCTGCAAGGGTCCTGAATGACACTGGATGGTGTGTTCTGTACATTGGGTTAGAATGAGCATCGCTTCGGGTTAGCATGAGGGGGTGTAGGGAAATTCTGTTGAGCCTTATTTCCTATGGGTAGAATAGTAGCAGTATAGTGTTTGATATCAATGAGTTGATAATGGCAACTCCTCTCTGGTAGTCGGAGGGTGTTCGACATTGTGGTGAAGTAAATGTCACTTTGGGAAAGTGAACATTTTGATGCTTGGGGCTCTGTGTGCCTGGCGGCCTGTCTCCTAATTCACAACTCAGTGCTAGTGGGATAGCCACTTCCATGCATTCCTGATAGTGCACCATCAGCGAGGGGTTCACTGGATACTGCGGACCTCTGACTCTCAGGGACCATCTCGGACGGTTACGTGGGGGTGGAATTGCCACCTGCATTCAAAGAGGCAGGATCTTGGCCCCACTAAAGAGTTTGATGAAACCTCCAGGGGTAGGATGGCAGACAGGACAACATTTAGAGAGGGCCTGTGCATTTCAAAGCTGACCTTTTGAACTGATCGTATCTTCAAAGGCCATGGTCGGTATATCTACTGGGGCTTCGGCCTCCAAAAGTAGAGACACTTTTGGATTTGGAACTATACTATGCTGGTTCGATACTTGAACATTGACATCAGGAATCCTTAGGGCAGGAGGGACTGTAACTGGACTATCTGCAGACTTGTGGTGGCTTGAAGTTGTTGTGCTCCAAGAAGAGGGCAACTAAGTGCCAACTGTCATGGCTTGGGTCTTGAAGTACTCTCTGAGGGCTGGTGAGCTGGCATCCTGTCCACTAGATCCCAGAGGCACAAAAAATCTCACTGTCTCCACAAGATTATAAGGACTGCACTAGGTGCAGCAGAGACAGGTGGAAGTGATTGTGGTTTGGACAAGGACCATCCTAACCTACATCATCATCTCGCTGTGCAAGAGGAGTGTGTGCGCACAGATCAACAACCATCTGAGGTGCGGGATGTGAGGAGCTCGAGTAGTGCAGGGGAAGCTTGCAGAGTCCGAGAGAGCCATGCTTGCAACCAGGGGACCTGCGCTCACTTGAGCTCCAGAGCATGTGATGTCCAAGGGGTGTTGGGGGAGCCTGAGCTGGGAGCTGAGACTGTCTTCGACCTCCAGATCAGGATGATGACAGTGCCTGACATTGTGGCCTCTATCTGAGGTCATTGGCTCCTTTTGCCTAACCCATGCCGCATGGTGCTTTGTTGTGAGGAACACTGTGATGAGGCCCAAGGGGTCTCGTGTGCCTTGTGGGCATCTACAGCTGACTGTCAGGTTTACGGCAGGTCACACCTTCACTTGAGGGGAAATCATTTTTCCAGACATGGAAATGCACCAGCTTCCTGGGTCACAACTTTTTGTCTACAGAGGATAGCGATCCCACATCCACGCATGTGTCATCAGGCACCTGGAGGTCTAATCGAGATGGCCAAAACTAGGTTATTGCTTCTTTCCATGTTAAATGGTTCCAACTGTCTAGTCAACATGGCGCCAACAAGGGCAACATGTATCATTGGCTGGTGGAGTTGAAGGACCGAGGGGCTGGGTCATGAGGCGTAGTCAAAGACCTGTGACTGTTTGACCTATCTGCAATTTGAAAGAGTGACAATTGCATATAACTGTAAAGTACATATACACAATGTGTTTTGTTTTGGTTTCAGTAGAGAAGTTTGACAATTGTGTATATCTGTAGAGTTTATATACAATATGTATCTCATTTTTATTTCGGTGTGTGTGTAATATAAATTTGAGTGTATTATACATATGGTCTGGAGTTTTTTGTGGCAATGCAGTGTGTTGCGGGGGGGGGGGGGTTATTGTGCCAATACTTTATACTCGAGCACTGAGCACCTGACTGCTCGGTGCCAAGTTACCAGAGCGTGAGCACAGGATATTGGATCAATGAATCGTACTCATCCTATTTGCAACAGTAGATTCTGACTGACTTAGATGTGTCTTAGCCAACCTTGAAACCACTTGGCCTAACACATATGGATCAAATGATGCATTCTGATGAGGCATAGATATGCCGAACCTGGTCCGGGGGTTGACTGCACTCCGCTGTAGAGTGGAACATGTCTGGCAGATTGACCAGGACTCCTCCTTTTGGAGCAAGGTCCAGGCTTATTTGATATGGCCAGCTCATTCCAAGTTACTCCTGAATAGGCCATGTCCTGCTCACACAAAGGGCTGCATACTCCCTGTAGAGCCACGGCCGCTTCAGGTCAGAGCTAATAAATAATTAATTTTCTCTCGTTGTCGTCTCTCCAAATCCCCCCTCACCTGGCCCCATCGCTCTTACCTGCAGCGGCCGCGGCTGGCTCTGTAGTTCATCTGGAGCGAGGGAAGTTGAGGCAGGAAACCTGCACACTTCAATGGGAATCCTCTAGAAGCCACTTCAAAAAAGGCCCCATGCATAAATATTGGACCTCAGACACCAACTCCCAGTAAACCTCTGGACCTGTGAAAGACTCTGACTGCAAGAAGAACTGCTGTGTTGCTGAAAGGACTGCCAATTGCCTGCTGGCTTCTTCCCTGGATGAGAAGGACTAGACATATAACTTGTACCCAGGACCACTAGACTGACTCCAAGGGCTTGTCTCTTAACCAGCACCTGGACTCTGCAACTGTTAGTCCTACCCTGCCAAGTGGTGCCACAGTCAAAAACCTTTGGAAGGGAGCCTAAAGGTGCTTTGCAAGCCCATCTGTGGACCCCGTCGAACAACACTTCTCCTCTGCTGTGCGGCGTAACCCTGAGCAGAACCAACGCATGCCCTCTGTTGCATGGACTTTCCTATGCAAGAACTCCACATCGCCCACAGCAGCCCCTGGAACTGCTGCTGCATGAGGCATCTCCACAGAATTACCTTGCATCACCCAACGCATCTTCCCGAAACTGCCACTTCACAATGCATCTCTGCTCTTAGATCTCACATTGCGGCCACGGTGCAATGCATCTCCATTCCCAGATCTCTCATTGTCGCCGTTGCTCGATGCATCTCTTAGCCCAGATCTCACATCTCCACCACTGCGCAATGCATCCTCTATGCGAGACTCGAACCACTTCACAACAAGGATTGAGGTACATTGTTGAGCAGACCAAAGTGAGTCCCTGTAGCTGGCCCATGCTCCATTACGGTCAGCCTGAACTTGTGACCTTGTCCTGGTCTAGCATTTCCAGATATCTGCAGCTGGCGCTATGTGTTTTTTGGTGCTTTGTTCACTGAAATCTTTAAAATTGCATATCTCCGGTTCCACTGATTGGATTTTTGTTGTTTTGGTATAGTATTATTTATTTAAATGTACTCTATGTTTCTAATGTGGTGGGAGATTCTTTCTGTGTTGTCTTTTCAAGTTATTACTGTTGGAACTGCTGCACAAATATTTTACACATTGCCTCTAAGTTAAGTCTGACTGCTCTGTGCCATGACACCATTGGGTTGAGCACTGGTTAATTTGGGGTTTGCTTGTGATTTCAACCTTACAAGGATTGTGATTGCTGCTTGAGTAGGTTTTCACGCCCCTCATTCAGTAACCCAAGGGCATATTAGCAAGCAAATGCGATAATTATTGCAAAATGCCCTTAGCGAGTTTTTTTTTATCGCCTTCTATTGCTGGAGTACATCGCCCTGTTAGCGGCGTATTATCAACATGCCGCTAACAGGCGATGTAAAATCCAGCGATAGGGGTGATATTGGGAGAAATCCTGTGAAAAATAAATAGCGATAAAAAAAAAGCTTGCTAATATGCAAGTGTGTTCTTATCCCAACAATCCACCTCCCATTGAAAGTATGCCTAAGTAAACTTTTCCAAGCGTAAAGTATTTGAGATAAGCACGGTTATCGCTCATTTTTTTATCGCTTTGCTGGTCCTGGGCTGCATTGGTAATAGGGCGATGCCGTGTTAGCGACCGTTTTCATTAAGTTTAGGTGAGGAACGCCTACCTTGCACGTCATTAGCGATATCTATCGCTGACATGCAAGGCGTAGTGGAAAACGCCCGCTAACGCTAGAAAGCAAGCGCTAAAGCAGTTTAGCGCTTGCTTGATGATAGTGCGATACAATTATCGCCGCTTTTCGCCCGAAAACGGACGCTAAAGCAACGATAATTCTATCGCGGGGGCCTTGATGATATGCCCCCAGTTTCTAACCGCAACTCCATCTTCGAGGTAAAGACTTGCACTCAGAGAATGCGAGGTAAGATACCTTGGGCGGTAGCTCTGAATTTTAGTGCAACGTAGAATGGCTAACTTCTAAAGAATGCATGAAAGCTAAATTATCCGCATTCATAGGTAGAGTTTTATTTTATGATAGTTACTCAGTTGACATTAGCAGTGTATGTGCACTGCTTATTTACCAGATATTGTGCCCGTATCTTGTTATAGTCAGCACACTAACATACATGTAAACGTTTGGAAACGGGAAAGATGGAGATTTAGAAAATAATTGGGGAATATTCCTCATTGACTTACACTGAAGTGGAGGGAAATTTAGACAGGAACCAGGTAAATAATCTATTTTAAGCTTTATAAGTCTGAAACATCCTTTCCGAATCGGGGGTGTTGCCATGTATGTACTACAAGTGTTGGTATGCAACCCTTATGGTATATGAAAAATGGTAATTTATTATTGATGTATATCAAAAATGTTTGCCCCAACGTTTAATCACTATTGGTTTCATTGCAGGTCTCCTATATTAGCATTGACCTTTCCCACTGCATTGTGGACACCACAGTAGCTATAACGAGGTTTGTCGAATTCATGTAAATATTTTACTCCTGGTATTTTATTCCTGATGAAGCCGCATTTGAATAAACATACTTTGGGGAATCTTCAGCTCCAGGCCTGATGAAACTTTTCACTGCAAACCCCTAACCTACCAATGGTCTGTCACATTCAAGGTCACCATTTTCTATTTGGCCTCAGAGTAGTAGCTTCCCAACAACAAAGAGTTCATATCTTTTTTAAGTTCAAAGATTTTTATTAAAGAATAAGGGTGTCGGTACATAGGAAAAACCTAAAAACATACAGTAATATGAGAAGTAAAATAAACATGTTTGTGAAAGTAAACGTGAGAGTAGGAAATAACAAATAATTGAGGCTAAATAACAGAAAACAACGCTAAAGGTTATATGTAATACAATAGATTATAACAAATGTAAAGGAACAAAAAGGTCCATCAAGGAGGCTTAGAAACCTCTTTCTGAAAGGGAGGCAAATGAGCTGAACGCCTAGCACAAATATCAAGGTACAGGGTAACAGGAAGCCAAAGATCCTGTCGTTTCTTAGCCAGACTATGGGGATAAACAAAGACAGTATCTAGCCTGTGATTATGACAGACGTTGTACCACCAAGCTCTGAAAGAAATGTTAGCAACATTTTTCCAATTAATAGTAATTTGCTGGAATGCAACAGCTAGCAGCTGATCAACAATTTGCACATTAACATCAAGGTCTACCGAGCAAGGAGAGAGACTTCCTAAAAAAATATTGACAAAGGAAAAGGGAAATGCAGTATGAAATATGGCATTAATTTGAGCCCAAACTTGTTTCCAAAAATTGTATACAGCAGTGCAAGAAAAAAGCATATAAAAAAGAGTAGCCTTGGGTGTCGAACAAGACCAACAGAGGTCAGGGGTTGAAGGAAACCTCTTATGCAACATATGAGGCGAGAAGAGAAGCCTGTTAAAGATAAAAAAAGGGTTTGTGTGAGGGAGGCACCTCTGGATGACTTGCGAATTTTGGTCCACAATTTATCCCAAAGAGAGGTGGACCAAGAGGTATCAAAATCAAACTCCCATTGTTTCTCAACCGTGGATTTTGGCCTAGGCGTGAGAGTCTTGTGAAATGAGTGATAGAGTAAGGAGGCTGTGGGGTGAGTGCGCAGCAAGGAGTGGAGGTGCAAAGTAGGATTGGGAGGGCCTGGTTGAGTAGGAGAGTTAGAAAGTTGGGCATAGGTGGACATGACTGCATCCTTAAGCACAAGGTACTTACGGGCACAGGAATAAGGGAGATTAAAAGTTTGGCGAAGAGCGGAGAAAGGTAAGAAGCTAGGACCAGAAAAAAGCTGGGAAACCCACATCAGACCTTTTTTTCTCCAAGATTTCCAGTAAATGAGTTTGCGATTGACAAGGATATTGGTATTATACCAAATGGTATTGTTAAGGAATTCGGCCACAGAGGAAGGAGGATTCGGGGAAATGGAAAGAAGAAGTTTGGTAGTGAATTTATGAATGGGAGTAGAAGTAAGCTGGGGTTTACGGGAGAAAGAAAGATACTCAGCGAAAGTGAAGGGGGATAACGAAAGGCGCTCAATGACAAGCCAAAGGGGGGGGAACTCAATAGGATCTCGCAACCAAAGGGAGGCTTGTCGCAGAAAGAATGCTCTATGGTAAGTGGGAAAGTCCGGGAAATTTACCCCCCCCTCTGGTTTGGGAAGCCGTAATCTGAGCAGGGACATACGTGCTTTTTTACCGGACCAGAGGAAAGAAGAAAGAATGGTGTTAATTTTCTTGAAAAATTTTGCTGGAATAGGAATAGGAATATTAGAGATAGTATAAAGTACTATTGGGGATAGCATCATTTTAATCGTGTCAAGACGACCCCACCAGGAGAGGTAAAGCGGGTGCCATCTAGAAGTGAGGTCAGACAATTTCTGAATACATTTGTTAAGGCACAACGAGACAGTGTCGGGAAGGGAGGGGGCGACATGTAAGCCAAGATACTTGATGTGTGAGGGACTCCAAATAAAATTGGACGCCACAAAGTCATGTTTGAAGGTAAATTTCGTAAGGGGTAAAATTTCACACTTCTCGTTATTCAATTTATAACCAGAAATCTGGGAATATTCATGTACTTCAGTTAGAAATGCAGGAATGGAGGTAGCAGGGTTGGACATAAGGAGAAGGATATCATCCGCATAGGCAGCAAGTTTGATATTAGTTTGAGAAATTCGGAAACCATGTAAATTAGGGTTTTGACGTAGTTTTGAGAGAAAAGGTTCTAAGGCCAGATTAAAGAGGAAGGGAGAAAGGGGACAACCCTAGCGGACTCCTCTACCTAAATTGAAGAAAGAGGATACAAGGCCATTAGCACATACCGCCGCTCTGGGACTGGAATAAAGGAATGAAACAAAGGAAATAAAATTAGGACCAAACCCAAATCATCTGAGAGCAGAAAAAAGGAAAGACCACTCTACCCTGTCAAACGCTTTTTCTGCGTCCAGAGCAATTGCCGCTAATGAATCATGAAATCGTGGGGATTCGGACAAGACATTGAACAAAAGTCTAGTGTTGTCTGTGATGAAACGGCCTTTAACAAATCCAGACTGTTCTGGGCCCAACAACTGAGGAAGGAAGGGGTCTAGCCTTAAGGCAAGGGATTTAGCATATATCTTGTAATCAATGTTAACTAAAGAGATTGGTCTGTAATTCTTGCAATATTGAGTGTCCTTTCCTTCTTTGGGTATAATACATATATGGGCGTCTGAGAAAGTGCCAGAGGAGGTGCCGGTGAGAATAAAAGAATGTAATCTGGGTAATAGTAAATTGGAAAATTGTAAATAAAATTCAACTGTAAATCCGTCTGGACCTGGGGCATTGTCCTTCTTAAGTGATTGAAGTGCAGTGTGCAATTCAGTACTAGAGATGGGCGTTTCAAGAATGGATAAGTCAACAGGGAAGTTGGAAGGAAGCTGAATATTAGAGAAGAAAGTGGCAAGGGATTGAGCAGTAGGGTGAGTTTCAGAGGAATAAAGCGTGGAATAAAAACAAGAAAACTCCTCTAAAATATCAGCATCTGTACGTTTTAAAACAGAATTAACATCATAAACAGATTCAATGTTCAGTTTGTGTTGCTTGACCTTTAAATAGTTGGCTAAAACCTTCCCTGCTTTATTTTTACCACCATCAAATTTTGAGCTAGATTTCAACAAATATAACGAGGCATCTTCCGTGGATTGCTTGTTAAATTGCATCTTAGCTGGAATGAGAGCAGTCAAACTTTCCTGCGAAAGGGAGGTGTAAAAGGAATGTTCCAATTTTTTAATTGTGAGGAGAAGGTCATTAGTACGCTTACGAGCAGTTTTACGTTTTCTAGCCACATGGTCAATTATGAAACCTCTGGCTGCAGCCTTATAAGCGTCCCAAATAACATGTTTGGGAACAGTGGGTGTGTCATTAATGATAAAAAACTCTGTAGTAAATTCAACAAAGGAGGTAGTGAATTTGGGATCAAGTAGGAGGGTATTGTTGAAGCGCCACCTTTTTGGTCCGGTGGACTTGGGTAGGATATCAATGTTAACCAGTACAGGGGCGTGGTCAGAGAACAGGATAGGGCCAATATCGGCATGTGTAAGGGATTGAGAGATATGATGGGAAAGAAAAATGTAGTCAATGCGGGATTGTGATTGGTGAGATGGGGAGTAAAAAGTGAACTCTTTGGTAGGAGGATTGCAAAGACGCGAGGCATCAATGAGTTTATGCTGGGATATTGCCTGAGCAAACAATTTGTGAGATTTGTTAGGGATATAAGATACCTTAGAGTGCCGATCCAAAAAGGGATCGAGGGGTAGGTTACAATCTCCTGCCATAATAAAATTGTCATCAACGTATTCAGAAATACGAGAAGCCATTGCACGCCAAAAGACGGGGTCACCGCCTGTAGGCGCGTATATGTTGAGAAGGGAAATGGGAATGCCCTTCGAGGAAAGTTTGACATACAACCATCTACCCTCGGGGTCCGATTCGGAAGTCAAGAGCGAATGGGAGAGAGATTTGCGGATTAACACAATCACACCGTTCCTTTTACCATCTCCAGGAGCAGAGAAAACATCACCTACCCAACCCCTCTTGAGTTTAGCAGCTTCAATATCAGACAAATGGGTTTCTTGCAGGAAGGCAATATCAACATTCAACTTGGCTAAATGAGAAAGAATCTTTTGCCTCTTAATAGGAGAATGAAGACCCTTAACGTTCCAAGATACAATACGCACTGACATTAAGGATAATTATAAAAGAAATGCAGAGAAAAATTAAAGCAGTAAGAAAAAGCCTCGCAAGAAATAAAAACATAGGAAGAGAAAGGGGAGGGAAAAGAATAAGGAAGAAATGAAATGGACAGAAGAAAGAAAAATAAGAGAAGACTAAGGAATATCAGAAAAATATAGGATAACCGAAATGCTACTGAAATCAGTAAGATGATTAAATGAGGTACAAAAAGATTGATAATTAGGGTCGAATGAAGGAGGAAGAAAAGCATGCACAGAAAGAGCAGTAAACAAGCAAAGTATGAAAGAGGGCGACTTTGAGAAGAGGAACACAAGCATAAGTCAAAGAAGAAGTGAAGTGACAAAGGGGTAAAATGGAAAGAGAAAAAGACGCATGTCCATGAGAGCAAATAAGCAATAAGGAAAAAGGATGGAAAGGGAAGAAAGGAAGAAAAAGGTCGCGAAAAGGGTACAGACACCAGTAAACCTGAAAACAGAGAAGGAAAAAACAGAGTCAAAGGTAATAGAACAAGAACAAACTTGTCAAAAAAGATATGAAGGGTACTTACGAGGGATAACATAGGGGAAGCGTAATCAGGAACAGAAACAAATAAGGACGGACGCGAAGACGGGGAAACGGGAGAACGGGAAAACGGGAGGAGGGATGTAGGGCCAGCTGGAGAAGGCGAACACTCGGGGCCGGTGAGACGTCCAACCAGAGGGACAGACGGAACGCAGGACATTGATCTGTGAAGGAAGAAGGGTAAAATGGTTAGACGACAACAGACAACAGGGTCGTAAGACAGGCAATAAGTGGGCCGAAGCAAGAAGCCTCAACAAATATAACGAAACATTTCAAGAAAAAGCAAAAACACAACAGGAGAAACATGCAAATTTTAAGATCCATTAAATAAGCAAAATCAGCAAGCATAAGAAACGGGGTCATAATAGAACAACATCAGAAAGAGTCATGTTGGGAAAGAAGAGGAGGGCCCTGAGAGCTCCATGTCAGCTTGACCACAGGAATTTAGGAAACTTCGAAGACGTGTAGGCTCATCAAATGTCGTAGTCTTATTGTTGTAGGTGACTTTCAATAAACAGGGGTGAAAGAGACCATATCTGGCACCAATGGAGCGGAGGTCAGGTCTCATGTCCAAAAAGGCCTTTTGACGATTCGCAGTGGCTCTGGCGTAATCCTGCGCAAAGAACAAAGTGGAACCTGACCATGAAAGACGAGGAGAAGCTCTGGCAGCTGAGAGAACTTTCAACAGATCTGTGTATTCCAAGAAATACATTATTACTCCTCTGGGCTTCGCTGGTGAGGATAAAGAGGAGAAAGCTCGACCAAGTCTGTGGGCGCGTTGAATATTTAGCGATGTATCCTCGGGTAAATGTAAAATCTTGGGAAGAAAAGACTTGAAAAAGGTGACAAGGTCACTCCCCTCACAACCTTCCACCAGGCCGTAAAGGCGAATATTATTGCGCCGATTACGATTTTCCAAGTCCTCCACCTGCTTTTGGAGAGATGAGATCTGTACATGCATATGAGTGACCTTGGCTGCAGAGTCCTGAAGAGAAGAGACATCACGTTCCACCGACGACATTCTTTCATCCATTGAAGTCCAGTTATCCGTAAGAACTTGCAACTTCGCGTTGGTTTCTACCATAAAAGGGCGCAATGCCCGTATTTCTTCAAGGATTAACTCCATAGAAATGGCCGAAGAAGATTTGGGAGGTGAGGGTGGATCTTTTTTTAACCTCTTGGGCGTCGTCTTTGAAGACTGTGAGGAAGTATCCATGGTCGGCAACTTCTCATCAGAGGGAGGCTTCTAACTGAGCCAACTCCATGAAAAGCTTTGAATTTTTAATGTAGTTGCGCTTTTGGAGCTTGCTGGAGCAGTCAGCCATCGAAGCGCCTGTGAAGTGCAAGTTTACCGAAGACACACAGGCGGACTGGAAACAGAGCAGGCACTTTGTCAGGCCAAGAAATTTGAAACATAAAGTCAGGCAACAAAAGCAGGCAGAGAAATGTATCAGGTCAAAAAAGACAAAAATACCTAAGAGCCAGAAGATGAGGATTGGGGGCCTAAAATGGCTGCCTGATATGAGGAGATCGGATGGAGTCCATTAAGCCTGTATATATAAAAAAAAAAAACATAACGAGGAATAAAGAGTCACCTGTGGAAGCAGAACCATGACGTCCGTGCCGCTAGGTGTGCTGAATATGATGCAGAGTCGTCATAATATATCCAGGAAACCAATGCGCGGGAGATGCGCCGATGAGGGGATCGCGGGCTCCGCCAAAAAAAAAAAAAAAAAAAAAATGGCGGTCGCGGCCGATACAGAGCCGCGACCAGGACTTAGAATGGCAACAAAGTTTAAATGAAGCCGCCTCCGCGCGAAAAAGTAATCTCAGGATACACTTTCTATTTGTTTTTATGGGAGATAGTATGGATGTGAAGTAAAATGTAGAACTGTAAATCAGGTTTATAGCTGACACCAAAAAGCAGGAATCTCAAAAGCCAATTTACTATGGGGACTCAAAACACAAGTATAACTATGGATATATCAAGAAAATGTTGTGGGAAACGACCAAGAGAAACTCTTGTAACTAGTTCTTCTGTGCTACATCTCGCGAAGAGATGTAGCATGGAAGAACTAGTTAGAAGACACAAAATGAATCAAGTGTTACCAAGAAACAAAGGGGCATATTATCAAGGAACGGCACAATTATCGACGCTTTAGCGGCAGAAAACTGCAGCTAAAGCGGCGATAATGGGCTTGATAATATGCCCTTGAGAACTCCCATAGGAGCCCATGTTCTGGTGTCAACGTGGGTTTCTATTGGAATTCTCAAGGGCATATTATCAAGCCCATTATCGCCGCTTTAGCGGCAGTTTCCTGCCGCTAAAGCTGCGATAATTTTAACGCCATTCTTGATAATATGCCCCAAAGATTTTGAGAACAGGGTAGACAACAGACAAGTGAAGGCCATTGGCATGGTGTCAATTTCACTTTTCGGCCTAAATCTAACAACAAAGCAGTTGGCTGCTGTACACGCATCGAGATATGGATAAACTCCTAGCAGACACTGCTTAGCCAATCTGCTTGGCCTGTTTCATATCACAAACTCCCCATATTCATTTTTGGTAAGATGGTACACTTGGCTACTGCTGGAAGCCGCTGCTGTTCCAATGTTTCAAATCTTTTTCATGGTAAGGCAGAGCAATGGGCTGTAGTCGGTCAGCCTTGAGACTACGCTGAGCAGAGACGGCTAGGAATCAGCAGGAAGATAGAACTGAGGGTGGTAGGCCAAGGGGGAGGACACTGTGGGGCAAATTCACAATGCAATATCGCCGCTAAAGTGGGGATATTTTAATCGCACTATTCTCAAGCTGTCGCTAACAGCCGTTAGCAAAAGTTTTTGCGCGAAAACCACCATTTTAAAGATCGTGATTTTGTTAGCGATAATTATGGCTAATTACGTGCAAGGGAGGCGTTCCCATGCAAATTCTGCCATTAACCCAACATCTCCAAATTCACAAGGGGATTCCTTAAGTCCAGAGGAACAAAATAAGTGGCTCTAACTGCAACTATAGGCAGTTTTTTAAGACCAGAAAATATCTGGTCTTAAAATGCAGATAACCATTGGGGCCTTATTTCCGCATGTTTTGTTGCTGGACTGCGCTGCAAGCAATGTTTCTGCGCTGCCTGCTACAAAATTACAGGGCAGGGCTGGGCACCATCTTGGGCCTAACGCATGAAAAGTGTTGCAGCGCTGCAACAAGACAGCGTTGCAACACTTTTCACTACCCCCTTCTTGCAACACCACGGATGCGCTATATTCACTGGACAGCTCTCCATGATGCAAGTAATGACAGATACGTCTGGAATCCTGACGTATCTGTCTGCACTAAAGTCACGCATTGCTGGAGTTGTTTCACAACCATGACGTAACTCCAACAATGCATGGGCCAGCCTATCCCTGTGGCACTGTGTCACCCTCAAGCCTGCCATCAGGCAGGAGGAACGTATTGACGCAGTGCCGTTCAAGACTGGTGCCTGAATGTCTGCACTGTTGGAGAACCATTGGTGGTGATTGCGCGGAGTGTTGGTGCAGAGAGGGTTGAAGACACGTCCTTCGGTGGCCTTGATACAGCTGCGAGGGATTGTGATGATGGAGGTGGCAGCCGGTGGGCAAGGTGAAGACATGATGTATCCAATGGTGGTCGGTCTAGAAGAGTCCAGTGTTGTGGCTGAAGTCGAAGCTCCCACTGGCAGAGGTGACGTGCTAGACTGTGTGTCCTGCTATGTTGCCTGCTGAGGTGAGTTGCTGCTTGCGTCTGATGTTGGGGACCTTCCCCAGAAGGCGGTGGTTTTCTGCTCACTGGGGTTATCCAGGTGGAATTTGAGATAACCAAGTAGGATGTCGTCGATGGATGGGAGACCCTGGAGTGCAATGAGGTCAACAATGGTATTTGAGAATGGGGTCCAAGGGCTGGGGGGCCTGCACATTAGGGTGCCACAGTGGATGTGCTTGGGCTTCGTACGGATCTGGGAGTTGAGGTGGTCCATGGTCACCCTTTGCTCACTAGAGTGCGTGGTCAGTCGGAGTGAACCTCTGTAGGTGATGGCAATGTCTTGTCCTTGAAGGTCTGGCTGCTCTTTGCGGGTGATAATGCAGCCGTCAGTGATGGCGATGGCGATTTCCAGTCTGAAGCAGAGGTTGGTCCTGCCAGGCGAGGTGGTGTCCAGGGTTGATGGCGAGGAGGGTGCTGGCGTCGTAGCTGTGGAGTGTCCAAGAGGAAAGCTCCTTGGTGCTGAGCGTGGTCCAGGGGCAGACTGACACAGACGGGCTAGTCTATGGTTTGCCTTTGGCATGGGAGACATCCAGTACAATGCAGGCAGTACATCATTAACTACGCAACTCCGACAACGCAGGCGCCTTTACATCGCATTTGAGTACAACACATTGTGAGGTCAGTAATGGGGTAATGTTAAGTATTTTGTGTGGGTATGGGTATCGGATATCAGATCAGAAATTTGGGGTGTGGTTTGGGGTAAAATATGACATTTTGGGTGTAATTTGGGGTAAAAAATGAAATTCGGGGTGTGCATTTGGGTCAATTTTGATTTGTGGGTGTGTATTGGGGCCTCAAAAAGGAATTCCTGGGTTCACGTTTGGGATTGGGGTGCAAAGGTTAGTTTAGGGTTGCACTCACTGGAGTGGGAATAGTGATGTTCATGACTCCGCAATGCAACGCCTAACCTAGTGTTGCAAAGTGCCTAGTATTAGTATGCAGTGACGGGGGGTGCTGGACAGCTGTGAGGTGGTAAACGCCGGAAAGAATATTGGATGTTGCTTGGATGTGGGGATGTGTGTGTGAGCGTGTGTCATAAATATTGTAATGAGGAAGACTTACCTCGAAGCCAGGCCCGTGTCTTCATAGCTCCTGCTTCCCTGCAGCTGCTACCAAGAACAGGAATTTGGCAGCCAGGCTCTCTACCCTGAGTCAATCATTAAGCTGTGATGCGGCAGTGTGATTGCTAATTTGCAAAAGGACAAGTCATGCAGCCAGGGGCCGGTGGGGTGGGCATTTTCACCATACTGGCTGTAATGCAGCCTGCATTGCTAACATGGAAGTGTGCATGACTGCTTTGTGTGGGCTGAGTGGGCTGACCAAACAGTCAGTGCGCACTTGAGTGGACATGTCACTCCGCCCCTCAACATGTGCATTTGACCCAGCACCTACGAGACCTTCAATGGCTCCCTATCGAGAAGAGAGTAACATTCAAACTACTCACCCACGCCTACAAATCCCTCGAAAGCTCGGACCCAAATACCTCAACAAAGGAAGAGTCTCATTCCACGTACCCAAGAGGAGCCTCCACTCCGCTGACCTGGCTCTGGCAGAGACCCCACACATCTGCAGAACCAGAGCAGGTGGAGGGCCTTCTCCTACCTCACAGCTAAGACCTGGAATGCTCTCACAGTCAACATCAGATGCTCACCCATCGTGCACACCTTCAGGAAGAGCCTAAAGACCTGGCTGTTCAAATGCCTGAACCTGAACCCACACCCTCCCCAGCACCTTGAGACCCTCACGGGTGAGTAGCACGCTCTATAAATCCCTGATTGATCGATGGACATTTACAGCGTGGCGCAATCCACTGCACTCTCTCAATATCTGTGAATCAGCCAGTAGGGGCCTCAGTGTACCACCGCAATACCAGCAGGGCCAAGAGAGACACACAATGTGGCAGAATGTATTGACACCATACTGTCATGGCCAAAAGATAACCGCTATATGCCAGAGTGTACCAACAGGGCCATGAGAGATGCACAATGTGTCAGAGTGTGTCAACACCATACCGGCAACCCCTACAGATAACCACAGTGTGGCGCCCTGTCATGGCAAAGAGGCAGCTACAATGCACCTAAATGTTCCTGCACCTTATTGGCATGGCCAGAAAACAAACACAATGTGCCACAATGGAAGTATACACGATTAACACTCGCAGTGAAAGAATGTAATTATACCAGGATACTCAAAATACCGCTATGATGGCCAGGATAATTTGTCCTCTTCCGTGATTGTGCAGAATCGCCTAAAACTGTGATCAACAAAATCCAAAATGTTGGTAATACACAGAGAAATATGTGGCCAAATTTTGCAACCTTGCTAAAGCTGAGACCACAGATTGTCATATGGCCTGGTTATGATCTCAGTGTTATAAGTTTGGGATCTCCCATCGCCGTGCTTGGGCCCCTCCACAGGCCTGCACCAGACACCCACCTTGCTGGAATGGACATAGCAGAGTGCCTACCCTACCTGGCACCGTTGAAGATTGTCTAGGCGCACTGCACCTGGGCCAGCAGTCTTCATGCGTGAGAATCACCCATCGCACCAGAATCAGGGTGCTGTGGGCGCTCTCTGTCAAAGGTGCTGGACACTTTGTCCACCCTCTATCTGTTCTACCTTGTAGGCATGGCAGGCACCTTGCCCGCATTAACCATCTGGAAATGCCCTGCCCTTGTCGGATTCAGGGCAGATCACTGGAATCTGATTTTGGACCGGACTTCCTGTGCGACCAGCTCAGATGCCACACAGGACTGGGATTCTGCTGTGTAACATTGGTTTGTCATGCATGTTCTTTTGTGCATCGCGGGTGACGTCCTGAAGGACAATCTGCATCGAAGTCAACGCGGGCACTGCATTGAAATATCCAAATACATTTGGCTAGATACATTTGGCTAGCTGGGGCAGTTTATAAGTCTGCACTTTTTCATAAGTAAGGCGTCTTCCATAGCTGATTAGTCTGCCTGGATATTATTTTATTGCAAGCACCAAAACATTTATATGTATTTTTTTAGTGAGCATGATTTGTAACTCACAAGAATGTAGATCGGCTGTGTTTTTAAAGACGTGCACAATCCCTATTTTCTAAAGGCATTTGAAATGTCAATTAAGCAGCTTTAAACGTGTTCAATTTATTTGTGTCACACTAGGGGGCATATCAACAACAACCAGCGATAATTATTGCTGAGCGCACTTAGCGCTCGGATAATTATCGCCGGCTAGCGTCGATTTTTATCACTGAGATAGCGTGCTATTAGCAACGCTTATCTCATCAGCGATAAAAATCCTAGCGTTAACTGGCTAACGTGAGATTATCTCACGTTAGCTAGTTGATAGGAGCTCACAAACTTAGCCATGATATCCACCTTCCATAGGATATCATGGCTAAGTCAATCCTGAAGCAGGCGTAAGGAAAGTAGCGATAACAGGGGTTATCGCTAATTCTTCCTGCCGCTATGCTTCATAGCGTTAGGCTTGCTGATAGGAGAAATGTCGCTAAGTCGCTAAATGTCATCCCAGGTCAGGAATGCCCACTTTGCATCTCATTAGAGATGCAAGGCTGGGCGTTAGGAATCCTGACGCTAAAGCAAGGTCTCACGCGTTAGCGGGACCTTGCTGATTAGGCGATAAAATTATCGCCGCTTTTCGGACGAAAACGGCCGCAAAAGCGGCGATAATTTTTTATCGCCTGCTTGTTGATATGCTCCACAGTATTGTGAAAGAACCCTGGGGCATTTTAACAGGGCGATATCGCCAGGAGTGAAGATGGGACTTTTCGGGCGCTAATGGGCCGATCGCCAGGTATCAACGGCTAACGCACGATTCACTATCCCCATCACGCTTATGTTATCGGGAGTTTTTCGCCGACGTTCCCTGGTACTATCGCCATGTAGCGTCGGCGGCTTGATAATACGCCGCTAACATGGCGATAGATTTCAGGGTTAGGCGGCGGTAACAGAACTGTTGATATCTTGGGTTGGTGATAGTTATCGCCCGTCCTTGAGAATATTCCCCTGTTTGTCTTTCTGACCTGACTTGTGCCACTTTTCTAATTTCCATTTCAAATGGTGCTTGCAAATAGCAACGTAATGTAACTGCTTACCAGTATCCATCTGGCTGACTACACCGGCTTCCACCGGTCACCGACTTCCAAATACTCTATTTGAATTATATAATATAAGGTAGTTGTCTTACTTGACAAGTGCTTTCACAGTCACAGCCTGCTCTGGTATCAATAATTCAAATGGGTATTTTATTCCTATGGTAATCTTTTTAAAACCAACTCCTCCTGTTTTTTTTAATAGTCTAGTAAATTTGCCGTCACTGTTTAAACGGGCTAATTATAGGTTTGACATTGACATAAATGCATCCCATATATGACGCTCCTCTGTTATGTAAGCGCGAATACATCTCTTTTCAGTTGTCTACCCCACTGGTTATCCTCATGAATCCAACCTTGCGCTTCATAACTGAACTAATGATGCACTTAATACATACAACCCACACTTTTCTTAAAAAAGATTCATTTTGTCACAGCCGAACAGCAAGAATACATTTTTGAGAGCTAACTGCATTACCGTCCCCAAATAATACTGACGCTTTTGCTTGCATATTATCAAGCCAGGGGATAAAATTATCGCCGCTTCAACGGCAGAAAACTGCCGCTAAAACCGTGATAACGGCGCTAAGCAACATTTCTCCTATCATCAAGCCCCACGCTATGAAGCATAGCGGCAGGAAAAGTAGCGATAACCCCTGTTATCATTACTTTCCTTTGCCTGCTTCAGGACTGACTTTGCCATGATATCCTATGGATGGTGGTTATCATGGCTAAGTTTGTGAGTCCCTATCAACAAGCTAACGTGAGATCATCGCTGGGTTTCCAGCGATAATCTCACGTTAGGCAGTTAGCATGAGGATTTTTATCGCTTTTGAGATAAGCGTTGCTAATAGCACGCTATCTCAGCGATAAAAATCCACGCTAGACGGCGATAATTATCCTAGCGCTAAGTGCGCTTATCGATAATTATCGCCATTTTTTTGTTGATATGCCCCCAATGGTGTTGTTAGTTAGGTGATAAAAATGAAACTTTACGCCGTTTTTTCTTTTTCTTTCTTTTATTAAATTTTTACTAATATTCCACCCAGTGGCTCACATACATGAAGCATTTATTGAGAAATAAACGTGCAGCTGTGGAAATGAAGAATGCTTTGAAGACTTCTCTGGGCACGTCCAAACTCTGTTAGCTGGTATCAAGGATTCATACCAAATCAAGTGCAATGACTTCCTCTACCTTACATTTTCCCAGTCATCACTAGTGTGTTTTTTTAATTCGAAGGGGCATATTATCAAGCCAGGCGATAACATTATCGCCGCTTTAGCGGCAGAAAACTGCTGCTGAAACAGCGATAATGGGCTTGATAATATGCTCTATGGAATTCCAATTGAAGCCCATGTTAAATGTGAAGGACGTCTAACATGGGCTTCAATTGGAATTCCATAGAGCATATTATCAAGCCCATTATCGCCGTTTTAGCGGCAGTTTTCTGCCGTTAAAGCGGCGATAATTTTATCACCTGGCTTGATAATATGCCCCTAAGTTCTTATTTACTCTGTTGCATTTTGTTAGACCTGGCACTATTGGCTCTTGGTCTCCCTTTCATTTTTTGCCTTTACCTCTGTGTTTTGCTGTGTGTTGGACTCCATTTTTGATGAGTGATTCCATGATTGGCTTATTTGATCTACTTGTCAGACCCTAGTACAGCGCACTATGTGTGCCCAGGACCTGTACAACAAATGCTGCTGGTGGGCTTGCAGCACTGGTTGTGACACCCACAGAAGCTGCTTGTAAAATGTGGCTCAAGCCTGCCATTGCAGAGCCTGTGTGCAGTCTAGGACTGCCATGTCGACTTGGCAAGTGCACACCCTTGCCAGTCCCTAAACCCTCCCTTTTCTACATATTAGTCACCCCTAAGCTAGGCCCAAGGTACCCCTGTGGGCAGGTTGCATTGTATGTGAAAGGTAGGCCGTGCCCTGATGTATATGACATGTCCTGATAGTGAAATACTGCCAATTTCGTTTTTCACTATTGCAAGGCTATCTGTTCCCATAGTACAGAATTGGGAGTTTGTTTATAACATATTATAAACATTACTGACCCTGGGAACAAGATCGAAAAGTATAATTTAGTATGCCTGAACCTCAGGATGTTAAAGTGAATCTTTTAGTGAGGGTGATTTTTACATTCTATATTTGAAAATACCACTTTTCGAAAGTAGGTATTTTCTTGCCTAGCCATCCAGTGTGCCTCTGCTAGGTTTGTGTATTGCATGTCTGGCTTTTGGATGACAGGGGCTGGAGAAGGGCAGTGGCTCCACAAGTTTGATGAGTCAGGGCTGGGCTCAATAGACCTGGGCTGCATTTAGAATAGGGGGAGATTTTCATCTGAATGGGCCTGGTCTGCCTATAACAATGCTATCTCCACCTCCTGCCAGGAAGCAGCAACAGTAAAGACAGAACTTGTTTTGGCTGGGTACAAACACACTCTGCCTTCAGAGAACAAAGTATTTTGTAGTATAAATATTGAGGCCCCCATTTCTAACACATTTAATTGTGATGTATTATCTCTATTAAGTTGCATTTTGTCCTCTATTTAATCTGTGTTCTTTAATTCACAGCAATGCACTTGTTATTATTAGTTTTAGTCGAATTCACCCAACCTACTACACATGGTCACTTATCCACTATATGTGGGGACCAATACATATTTGTGTTCCCTCCCGTGGACGTGGACACGGCTTGGCACCCCAGGTGTGTTGCATTTCTTTCATATTAGTATTCCTGACTATGTTTGTTTATTTATTCCGCAGTTTTATATAGCAGAGCTTGGGCCAAAGTCTTAGGTCACGATCAGACCGGGAAAAAATATAGACGTGGGCACAAAAATAAAAGTGCCCACTTTAGTGATTATGGGCCTCATGTAGGTAAATAAATTTTACCGGTTCTTAAATACCGAGCCGTACCGAATCGGTAAATTAGAATCGGTAAGTTACATGTAGGTAAAAATTCGGTAACAGTTACCGATTCGGTAACAGTCGGTAAATACGAATCGGAATTCACCGATTCGGTAAATACCGAGGTGATAATTACCGAATCGGAAAATACCGAGGTGGTATCTACCGAATCGGAAAATACCGAGGTGGTATCTACCAAATCGGAAAATACCGAATCGGTACGTACGGATTCGGTAAATAACATCACATGACTTGACGAAACAGCTAATCCAGTGCAACGACAGCCCACCCAACCAGGAACTGCCCACACCCAGGCAGGTGTACACAATTAGCCGAAGTGGCCACACCCAGGCAGGTGTACATAATTAGCCGACCCTGGAGAGGCTCGGAGTGCAGAGGAGAGGCAGGGAGCAGTTGCATGTGCGAGCGGGAAACGAACAGCATGTCCAGCCAGAGCACACAGAAAGACGGAGGGGAAAGGAGGAGGAAGCTCAAATTCAGCCCCAAGGAACTCCAGGTGCTGGTGGAGGAGGTGGTGAAGCAGCACCAGAAGCTGTTTGGGAGGTAATCCCTGCAAGTGCCTGAGGCCGAAAAGCGCAACATATGGCTGGCCATCCAGGCGCAGGTCAATGCTGTGGGAGTGACCCACAGGGAAATTGAGGTCCTCAAAAAGCGCTGGTATGACCTGAGGATTGTGACCAAGAGGAAGATGGGCGACATCCAGAAGGAGGCCAGCCAGACCGGAGGTGGAACCAACAGGGCACCTGCCCTCACCGAACTGGAGGAGCTGGTGGCGGCCACACTCGAGCAAGAGAGCGTCGTGGGTCTTGGGGACGCCGACAGCTCTGCCCGAGCCGCAACACACCAAGGTAAGACGAAAGCACAGCAATGTAGCCGCCCCTACCCCTATCCCACATCCCCCATTGTGACACGAGAATCACACTGCAGTCCACACGTGTCAGTGCAGACAGGCAATGCATTCCGGGAGATGTAGTCAGGGCAACACTAACCATGACGTAAATGTCACAGGGCAACAAGGCATGTCACGCACTCGAGGCACAAGGAGACAGAGGACAGATTGGAATGTGAAATGATTTATTGTGACGCTTGCAATGCAGCCCTTCGGGGACACTGAGCCAATGTTGTTTTTCTGTCCACAGATGTGACATCATGCAGTACAGGGCATGCTGCAGGGGAGACGGCACACCGGCCACAAAAATCACCTCTAGCCAGCACGAGTTCAGACCAGGGAGCAGGCCCACTTGCAGCCGCACCACCTACGCAGCCAGCCTCGCCGCACACAGAGCCAGCATCACCTCACCGAGAGCCAGCATCACCACCACCAGAGCCAGCATCGCCACTCATGTTCGATTCACCGGCCACATCTCCGCTTGCAGGTGTGAGAATGAGGAGGCGTCCAGCAGCCAGGCTACGAGCCTTAGACACCTCGTCAGACGACAGCATGGGCCCAGAAGACCGCACCGGGCCCCAGGAAGGGAGCCATCCCACTGTGCCCCAAACATCACAGGCAGCACAGACGGGAGCAAGAGGGCGCCGCAGGTCGCGTGTCCAGAGTCCACCAGCACCCACTGACGGCCATGGTGTCTTCTTGGGGCTCGAGGGCCAAATGTTGAAGCAACAGCGCCTGCAATCAAAGGCAGTAATGTCAGTCCAGAGGCACATGCGGGTGATGAGGACAAGCTTAGTCAACATGGACACAAACATTGGCGGCATGGCTGCGGGCATTCGGGACATGTCCCAGTCAATCCAGCAGTTGTGCAGCAAATTAGATGCTGACATCGAAGCACGGCGCCGGGAACGCCAGAGAAGGGACACTACCAGCAGGGCACTCAACCGTCTGGCAACTGCGACTTCCCTACTTTGCCGGCGCTCTGTGACGATGCAGGAGGGCCTAACACAGTGCTGCAGCGACCTGTCACGGGGGATGGTGCAGGTGACAAGTGCACTAGGGGTGCTATTGACAAGTCAGGCGTCGACAACTGCTGCAGGGGATGCTGCGGAGAGCATCGACACCAGCAGCAGCATCACACCCCCCGTCCCCGAAGCACGCAGGAGCAGCAGGCGGCTTGGGGTTGGCTCTAGTGAGGATGCACAGGCCGTGCAATCCACCACTGCAGCGCGTATGCGCAAACATTGATGTGGCCCTGCTTATCCACTTGCCATTGGGTGACGTAACCCTGGACATACTCATTGTATAGATGGCATATTGCCAGATTGGCCTGTTCATGTGTTCATGGCGTGGTGCCACATTAAACTACGTCATGACTTCTCACGACTCGCTGTGTCCCCTCACTTACTCAGAAATAGTTGCATGTGATCTCTGCCCGTCTCTCTCTCCCATCGATTGCAGTTGGTACTCTAGCTGCGCTGCCCTCTGGCTGGCCTGACTCATCCTCGTTGTCCTCAAAATATGTTAGTTCCACATCTGTACCTTTTTTCGTGGCAAGGTTGTGCAGCATTGCACAAGTGGCAATAATCTTGCAGCAGGTGATGGGTTTGTACTGGCGTGCGCCTCCGCTCTTGTGGAGGCAGCGGAACCTGCTCTTCAGCAGTCCAAACGTGCGCTCCACCACATTGCGTGTAGATTTGTGGGCCACGTTGTATCGTCTCTCACTCTGGGTTGCTGGGTGTAGGTAGGGAGTGAGGATGAATGACCGGCATGCATATGCACTGTCGCCTGGATGAGTAAAAGGGAACCATCAGTTACATGCCTCTATACACTCTGATTTGCAGGTTTCAAGGGGCGTCACTGTTACTTACCCAGCAGGTATCCCTCTCCGAATTCTCCGGCTCTCAGTCGTGTGTAGATCCCACTATTCTGGAAGATGTAAGAGTCGTGGGTGCTCCCAGGAAACTTTGCAACAATATCTGTGATGATGTTCCCTGCATCACAGATCACCTGCACATTGATGGAGTGGGTGGACTTCCTGTTCCTGTAGATGTGCTCTGTGTCAGCTGGAGGACAGATTGGGATGTGTGTACCATCAATACAGCCGATGACATGGGGGAACTGTGCCATGTGATAAAAGTCTGTTTTTGTTTTCTGCAGTGCAGCCTGTGTGTTTGGGAAGCTGATGTAGTGGTGCATTCTCTGCATCATGGCATCCAGGAACTTCCTGAAGAAACGTGACAGGCAACTCTGGGATACCCCACCCACCGCAGCTATCACCACCTGATAACTGCCGGATGCCAACAGATGTAGGCTGCAGAGCACCTGCACATGTGGGGGTATGGCGTGCGCCCTTCTTATTGGCTGGTCCAGGAGTGGGTGAAGGTCCCTGATTAAGTCCATGATGGTTTCGGGGTGTAGCCTGTACCTCTCATGTATCTCTGCATCAGTCAGCTGGAATAGTGTGATGCGCTGTCTGTAGATTTGTTCCTCCCGTCGCCACACCCTCAGTCCTGCTGCCTGTAGACGTAGGCGCCTTGCAATGACGTACATGGCGGCCATGTTGTCCACGCTGTTGCATTTTGGGATTGCTTATGTGCATTGTTGATGGTTACCACCTGCTTTCCATCCGTGTTAATTACCGACTCTTATTTACCGATTTTCCTGGATTTCTTAATTACCGACTGCTCCTACATGTCATTTTCAATTTTTACCACTTCATATTTACCACTTCATATTTACCGATTCGTTAATAATGTATTCGGTAAAAATGAATCGGTATTTTAGAATTCGGTAACTATGAATCGGTATTTACCGCCTCATATTTACCGAAAAGTGGTTTTTGGACTCCTACATCTCACTTGTCTGAATACCGGTCAGTAACGGCATATTTACCGAAAATCGGCCGTTACCGACCGGTATTTCGCTACCTACATGAGGCCCTATGTACCTTAAAAAAATTTGCAATTTGGGGTAGATTTGAACTTGTAAAGACACTCTGTATTAGTCTTTTGCAAGGTATAGAAGATTGCAGGGTTTCGAACTTGCTGCAGGCAATGTGTGCTTTAATATCAGGGAAATGAACTGTAAAGCAGGAGGTCATAAAACAGGCTCATAAATAGCAAAAATAAATACACACATTGACCTGTCAGAGAAGCCCATTGGGAAATTCCTGATTGTCCAATAGGATATTCCAGCACCTTACATGAGAACCAGACACTGCATGTACATGAGAGTCAGAATTTACACACTTTTTTTGTTTTATTTTTGATTAAATTTGTTTTATTGACTATAACAAGTATCATTGACAAACATGTGCATGCATATATATCAAGATATTAATACACACAGGTCACAGTTATTTATCCATAACACCTTTGGTGTATTTTCTGTATGCATCTTGTTGGGTGCAGGGTAGGATAGGAGGTTAGTATAAGGGGATTGGGGGTTGGAGTAAGGGTAATGATTAATAGGTACATGGGATAGAAACAGTTGCCCAACTTGGTATTCCGTCGCCCTCCAGGGACTGCACCATTTCAGCGCCTTTGCGTAATTAGTGTGATATCTTTATGCAGTATCCCCACCTTCCTGAGCAAGTATGGTGTGCCCTGGATGTGTATGTAAGATGCACAAGGCATGAGATCATGCAGGGCCCTGAGACAAGGACCTCATGTAGTTACCAGTATTACTCTTTGCTGGCTACTGGTGTTTGTGCTCTATCTGTGTATCGGGAGGTTTCACACGTCCCCATACTCTCCTGTCAGGTTTTGTGAAGGTCTAGTAAGAGTGTGTCCCACGACACCACCATCAGGAGTGTTCACAATCCTAGGGTGTCCTCACGGTGTAATGCAAAACTTTCCACCTGAGCCCAACAGACTAGTGATTTTAACCAGGCTTTCTTAGCCAGGGGTTCTGAGCTTTTCCAGTGGCTATGAATCAGGACGTCACCTTGTGTTTTTTTAGATCTATAATACAAGCCGAAAAGACAGACTTCTCAAGTGCTTTCCACAGTAAGGTCGATACACTGCGGTAAGTGTGCAGTGACAGTTTCCCAATGAGAGACAAGGGCAGTGCAGGTCCATAACATGAGTAACAGGTCCCCGTCTTCCTGTCTGCATCTTGGGCATTGGGCGTCAGTGTAGGTGAGGTATTTGTTAATCATAGCTGGTGTCAGGGTTACTCTTTATATTATGAACTATTGTATTAATGGAAACCTGACATTTCTTGAAATACGTGTGGGCCCCTCGAGTATAGTCGACCATTCTAGCTCCGTGTATTGTCTGTGTAGGTCAGTTTTCCAGTGTTGTCTGAGTGATACCAATGGGTGTGCTTCATGTGTAATTAGTGATTCCGTGAGCCCCTTTGTGAGGTGTCTTCCAGCACCCATTTTGTGCATGTTTTGGACATTAAGGTGTACTGTTGGCTCTTGGGTGATATCTTCCCCAAAGGTTTGAAATTTCTGCATCAGTGAGGCGTGTAGTAAGAATTGGCCTTGTGCCAGGTTGCTGTCCTCAACTAGGGCATTATTTGTTTATCTTGGTACATAACTCCTAATGTCTGTATTCCTGCTTACTTTCTCAGGTGGAAAGCTCTGTTGCGGTGACAGCGCGGTACTTTCTAGATGTGCCCTGTATTGGTAGGGAAGGCGCATATTGGATGACATTTCTTGTGAGACGCAAGCTGCTTTGGAAACATCTGTATGCTACTACCAGAATCAATTGGGCAGGTGTTGCTCCTTTTCGCCTGGGATTAAACAAGCTTATGATGTAGGGGTGCGTACGCCCTGGTGGTTGTGTAGTGGTGTCTGTTAGGTACAGACCACTAATCCACCGGGCTAGCCATTGTAAATGCGACACTAAGTGATAATGCTCTATGTTATGTATGGCCAGCCCTCCCTGATCTATCGGCAGGTAGAGCTTGGCCAACGCTACTCTGCATCATGAGCTGTGCCATGTGAAGTCTTGCATGGCACATTCGAGCACGCAGAAGACTGGGGGCTCGATATACAGAGGCAGATTGGTAAAATAATTTAGTAATCTTGGAAAAATCACCATTTTAGGAGTGCATTTTGACCCATGACAGCAAGGGGAAGGGTATGCCAGAATTCCTCATGCGACTTGATCGCGTTGATGGCTCGCATGAGGTTATCGTCTGGGAGATCCTGTGGCTGACGGTAGGTCCTTACTCCTAGGTATCGGAATGCTGACTGCTGTCATTGCCCTGAGACACCATTGACCACTAGTGCTGGGTCAGAGGCAGTCTCACTTAATAGGTACAGGCATGATTTTCCCCAGTTAACTCGCAATCCCGAAAGGGTAGCAAAGTCCGACAGCGTCCTCGTTATTGCATCACATGGCTCTAGCATATCTCAGAGGTATATCAGCAGGTCATCAGCATACAGGGATACCATGTGTATGCCATCTCCCAGGGGGATTTCCCACTCTTCTCCCTCTTTATGTAGGGACTCGCCAGTGGCTCTATGTCTAGGGAAAACAGTGAAGGGGAGAGCGGGCATCCCTGTCTGATGCCACGTCCAATGGGAATCGGGTCAGATACATATGGACCTTTCTTGACTTGTAGGCTGGGTGTAGAGTAATTTAACAAGACTCTGGACATGAGCCCCAAGTTCGTACCTAGCTACGGTAGCAAATAAGATATCCAAAATAACAAGTCCCATTCTAGCGTGTTCAACGCTTTCTCCAGATCAAGTACCAGGCAACCCGAATGCGGCCAGCATTCCGTTGAGTAATTAGCTACTCAAAAAAGCATCACAAGTTCAACGATCTGCTATGAAACCATTTTGGTCAGTGTGTACCAGCTGGGATACCATTGGTCGCCAGTCTATTCAGTAAGATTTTGGCCAATATCTTTTAGTCCGTATTCAAAAGAGTTAGCGGACAGTAAGAATCTAGTAATTCAGGGTTCCTATCTGGCTTTGGGGTGAGATAAGTAAGGACTCACGAAGTGTCTCTGGAAAGATGGATGCCTTCTGTGAGTTTTTATAGTATGACAGTAGATAGGGGGCTAGGACTGTTGGTTGTGCCTTGTATTATTTAGCCAGTAACCCTTGAGCTATATTTGCTGAAGGACTGTTCAGATGAAGCTTCCAGGTCTCTGCAATTTGGCGGTCTCGTATTGTTGCAGCGGTTTGAAGTGCTTCATGTCTCACCTGCAGCACCTGTTCCAGGTGAGGGACAGCAAAGATTTGTGTGGGTGGTCTCTTGGTTTGTTTACATTCCCCTTGTGTCTTCCATGATTGTCCGAGGTGATTTTGTTTCTGGTTTCACGTCTACTCGGTGATGTGTAGTGCCCTGCTGTTTTCAACAAATCCTAGGCCTCCTCTTCCATGTTGAAGAAACGAGTGGATCTATTCAGGGAATGCGGAGACGAGCCGGGGAGAGTATAGAGTAGCGAATGTCTACTTCCCACATGTGCCTCTTAACCACCAGGAATGTACTTCTCTGCTTCTGCACTCCCAGGGAATAGTCTGGGAAGAAGAAAATGATGTGTTGTCCACTATTACCTCTTCCAGCTTGCACACTTGGATAAGTACTGCATCGCTGTCTCTGAAATAATGCATTTTTGTCTTGTTAAGGTAAAACACAATTTCAATCATTGAAACCTGGACTAAACCCCTGTTAGGTATTGCAAAAAACAGACAGGCTTATCTTAAGAAAATGTGCAATGTATTCAGCTGTAATAAAGTAGTGAAAAAGTCAAACATGACACAGCAAAAATGCCTCAACCCATTTTCAAAAATCGAGACAGTTAGAAATGGGGGTCTCTAGTTGGCAGAGGTAGGTACCTTTGTCCAAGTAGTGACCCTTCTTCCAGGTCAGGGCAAGGGGGATACACTTCTAAAATAACCCTTGCTCACCCCCTTAGTATCTTGGCATGACCAGACATGCTTAAATCAGAGGCAGTTTGTAAAGCATTTGTGAATGCATACAGTAACACAGTGAAAACACTACAAGTGGACATCACACACGTTTTAAAAAATAAGCAATCTTTATCTAAACCAAAACAAGACCAAACGACAAAAATCCACAATAGAGTACTTAAGCTATGATTCTTAAAAGGTAGAAACAGTTCTGTTCCCCAAAAATGTTGGCTGCAACACTTTTGCACAAAGTACCCTGGATGCGTTAAAAAATGCAAGCAAAAAAGGGTCGCAGGGAAGGTGATGCGTCGGTTCCTTACACTCAGGGAAAGTGATGCATCTGTTCCTTGCTCCGGGGGAGGTGATGAGTCGGTTCCTTACTGCTGCACAGGGGAGTTGATGCGTCGGTTCCTTACCGGAGAGGAGGAGATGCATTGGTTTCTTACTACGTGGGGAGGTGATGCATCGGTTTCTTACTGCGTCACCCAAAGATGCAACAGACTTGGCGCTTCAATGCGATGCCTGACAATCCAGTGCGATGTGATGGCTGAAGACCCGGGATGCGCTGCGATGCTTTCAGCTGCATCTCCTTGATGCGTTGGTTCTTCTACAGCAGGGACTGCATCAGAATCAGTCCGGTGATCTCGGACATGGGAGATCGGTGCACAGGATTTGTCGCATAGCTGACACTTCAGTTGCAAGCAGGTGCTGTGTCAATTCTTCGACGGCGGCGATGCATCGGAAAAGTCTTCTCACACCGCTGTGATGCATCGGAAACAGGCGGTGCGTCGATTTTCACAGTTCTTGCAGTTTACAGTCCCAAAACAAACTCCAGAGGCCCAGAACACTGGCAGGCACCTCTCAGTAGGTCAGAACTCCCAGCAAAGGGATTCAGGGGGCTGAAGGTAAAGTCTTTGTGTAACTGAGACTTCAGAACAGGAGGCAAGCTCTACTCAAGCCCTTGGAGTTCTTCCTCAAGCAAGGGACACTGCACACAGCAAATGTTCTTCTCCTTTCCTTAGTAGAAACAGCCAATGCAGGCCAACCGCAGACAGCAAACAGCAAAGGGGAAGCACTTCTCCTCAGTTTCTCCAGCTCTTCTCTTTGGCAATGGTTCCTCCTGATTCCCAGAATGATTAAAAAGTCTGTGGTCTGGGTATCCTAACATTCTGAGTTCAGGCATATCAAACTTTATTTTCCTATCTTGTTCCCATGGGCAGTAATGCCCATAAGATGTTATGCGCAAACTCCCCATTCTGTCCTGAAAAACAAAAGAAAATTGGAAGTATGTAACTATCACAACATGCCACATGCATCAGGCATGTCCCACCTTTCACATACACTGCACACTGCCCACAGGGGTACCTTGGGCCGACCGTTGGGGTGACTAACATGTAAGAAAAGGGATCATTAGGGCCGGGCAAATGGGTGCACTTGCCAGATCAACATGACAGTTTACAACTGCGCTCGCCGACACTACAGTGGTTGGTCTGAGACACATTACAGGGCTTCTCATGGGTGGCTCAACCAGTGCTGCAAGACCACTAGTAGCATTTGATTTACAGGCCATGGCACAAACTGTGAACTTTACTATGAACATACCAGTAAATCAGATATGCCAATCATGGATAACCAATCATTGTCACAATTTATACAGAGAGCATATACACTTTAGAACTGAGCGGCAGTGGTAAAATGCCCAGAATCCTATAGCCAACGAAACAAGGTGAGAAAAATAGGAGGCAACGGCAAAAAATGTGGGTATAAACCAATCAAAAGGACCAGGTCTAACACTGGCTAACACAGTAAAGCTCGAATGTAATTACACAAGAACTATTTGAGGCAAGTCAAGAATTCTAATCACATCACTTGTTGCTGAAAACATTTCATGAAACTATACTTGTCAAAGGTGTGAATAAAGCTAACAGATCCTGAATTGTCTGCAGCACACAGTCACCATTCAGCTCTCTACAAGTAATTTGAAATGAACATGAGAATTGACTCTGTGCACTGTTAGAGGAACAATGTCATGGTCATGTTTTCTATTAATAGTAATAGCTGACACTGGTCACCCAGGCAGGTTCCTAGTTTTAGAAGTTTAGGAAAGTGGGCGTATTTGTCAGGCCTTCAACTTGTAGAAATTAGTACCTAAAGTGGTAGAAGTGAGTACATCAAAACTGAGTACTCAAACTAATTAATGAGGTTTGAATACATAATGGATTCACTGATTATGTGCCTTCATGCACAGCTCAATAATAAACAAGATCTACAATAGAACATGATCACTTGGTGCTGTTGAAAGCTGAAATTATGTTTTCTGATTTAGGGAGGGTACACATACTTCAGTATGTGTTGTGGTAAATTAGTATGACCTAAAGCAATTATTTAAATGGCCTGAACAATTGCGCATAGGAACAGATAACTGACGGTTCCTACCTGAGTGGTATCTACCTTGCTTATAAGAACTTGGCTAAAGGACCTCAAACCCGTTGAAATGTGCATATTTTAGAGCATGTCGATATTTTGAACAGAAATGCCATACATTAGGGCAGAAACAGTACATAGCAAGAACTGCAGGAATATACCGCGGAGAAGTTCATTGAAGAAACCTCATCCAGTTCTTTATAATTTTGGGAATGAAAACATGACTTTAGGCCTACTTGTGTAGCCTTACTAGCCATATGGTAGGCCCAGGGTACCCCCATGGGAAGAGTGCAGTGTATGTGAAAGGTAGGACAAGTAATAGTGTGTGTGACATGACATGTCCTGATAATGAAATACTGTGTATTTCGTTTTTCACTCTTGAAAGGCTGTCTGGCCCATAGGATTATCTTTGGGTTGAGGTGTAACATTTTACATGTGTAGCTTCCCATAGGGACAACAACGATAGGGCCTTATTTATGAGGCTCCTTGCGCCGCCGGAACAAACTCAACTGCATGAACCCTGACATCTTCAAACCCCAAATTTCACCTTACGCCATGTCCCTTATATTCATCCTAGACACCAACCTCGCCTTTAAGGAGCATATTAACAACAAACCTAAGTTGGCCTGGTACCTGGAACAGACCACCCAGGTGTATGATTATAATTAACCACTTTGGTATAAAATGAGGGGGTAAAAGCATGACTTAGATGACCATTGCTCCATGGGTAGATTATGGACTCAATGGCAAAGCTCTTCAAGCCACAGAAATAGGCAATGGAGTAGAAAACCTGCAAGTGTCAGATAACTCTTGCTGAAATAAATGGTTGCATAGGGGAGGGGATGTGGCTTAAAGGCCAGAGCTGCCGACTTTGGAGTTAAAGATCCAGGTCCTCATCTCGGCATTGGATTCATATCCTGTGATTCTGGGCATATCACTTAATCTCCCCATGATTATGTACTGCGCCTGGATACCCTCATGGATGACTAGCCGTACTCTACAAATCCAAGTATTTGCTTATTTATTTCACTAAACCTTCAAATGAGCCAAAACCCCTAGTATACCAAAAAAGGAAGTCCTCCAATGCATCATGCTGACTGTACTTCCCATCAGAAGCTACTTGTGGGGAAATTAGAGTGTTGCAGGGATTCTGCACATACACAGAACTATGCACAGGAAAATGGGACCTCGGTGTATAGGGGCTAAGCCTTCCCACCACCTTAGTGCCCCCGAAACCAGGCCTGACTAGCTATCGTGTCTCATTCTCTCTCCTACTCACAAATGGCGAAACCAATGATTAGACACCCCAGAACACAACATTCCCATATCTCTCAGGAATCGCTGTAACAAGACACACCTTTTCGCTCACATTCTTGTACTTGTCCATAATAAGATCTGACAGAGGCACGACAAAAGTTTAATATATTTATTTTAACTAGCGTGCTTTGAAGTGAAGTATACGAGCCACCACCAGCAGCAAAATTCGTAATATCAATACAGTTAACATTGTAGAAAGGCCATATATCATAAAGGGAGATATCATTTTATAAAGACAGTGGATAAAGTACTATAACGCATAACCAATCTCCCCTTGGTAAGCAGAAGTATTATTATATAATAGAAGATCTCTGGGCATTTGTCAGCAGACCCCATATCTCAGGACATAAATCGTATTTCTACATCACAGGTGTGCATTGCTCTTCTCCTGGAAAGATCTCTCCTGAAGTGTGTGTTACCTAAACATGCATCCTATAATATCAAAGTAGGATTCTCCAGCAAACACAGCTGCATTGCAAGTGCTAGGGCCGGACAAGAACAGAATAACAAGAGTCAGTGTTTATCAACCTTGCTCACTATAGTCAGACTAAACTCCAGGAGCAAGCAGAGAACAAGCACAGCAGAGAGTTCTCATGTGAAAGCCATAAACAAAGTCGTGCAAAATAAAGACATGCAGTGTCATGCACAAAAGCAGCATCATGGCTACCGGGCTCATGCTAACTTAACAATGTCGAAACGTCTATAGTAACCATGTAATGCAGGTTCTAGCACATAGGCAAACAGTTATCAAGGATAACCAGAGTCAACAGAACATATTTCCATAATAACAGTTATTGAAAAAGGTCAAATTAAAAAGAAAACAAAACTATTTAAAAAAAAAATTAATCTAGCCAGAAAAATCCAACAGATTTCTCCAAAAGGTCATCATTATCGTTAAGAAAAAAGAGAGATGCCATCCAATTCAGCAGGCGAATTAACACTCATGTACCTCGTTTCATAGGGCAACTTGCATGATACTTGATGAAACTCTCCTGCAAGAGGTGGTGGGCAGCCTCACATGTGTTCCAACGTGCTCACTCTCCAAGTGCAGCCACACGTCACCAGAACAGTCCTGATCATGGCCCAACAAAGGACCGACCAACAGATCATAATCCAGGTCAGCGCCTGATGTTGTGGAGAGGCAGAGATACAAGGCCCAATAGAAAGTGCACTGTCGGCAGTAGAACACAGATTGCACGCAAGTGAAATAAGCGAAGCGAAAGGTAAGCCCATTGCTCAGACTCAGCGTAGCAAGTGGCAAGCATCCAAAAAGCTGTTACATTCTATCACAATATTGCCACCAAGCTTCTGAGAGTGACTTCTTTTTGAGACAATAGCGCTTTGAGTCTGCTTAGTTTATTGAAGTCTGTTTTCAAAGCGGGAATGGAAGGCCACAGTGAGCTATCTATAATCCCATGAAGGGATGGAAAAAGAACATGGCTACAACAAGTTACTCTTTCGTAAACCCTTACTATATACGGAATCCCTGCGCGTAACCCACAGCAGTTGTGGTTAGTGAGGATAAGATAATTACTGTTAGAAAGTAATGTAAGTATGGGAATTATTGACGGGACTGGTGTTCCTTTTAGAAAACAGGCCAAATTAGGTGCTGACACGTTACTAGCTTTGTGAAGCTGAACTTGTGTCCCATGGTAGAATCACAGCCCCGCCTGTCAAGAAAACCTCTTTATCTTCACGTAGACAGCGAAACTTAAACCGTAAAGACCACATTTCGTGCAAAAAGGTACTACTCAAGGGTTCAACCTCCCTATAGGATAATGTTTCTTGCATGCACCAAATTGAAAGAGGGAAATGGGAATAACCCCATGTATTTACCATATAGAGGAATGTTCCGACTTCTCAATATGCAACAATGTGTATGTAGAATCTTTCATAGACATTACCTATTTTTTATCAGTCAAATTAAAAGGCAAAAATAATCCCAAGGCGCTTTTTCATTTTTCAATGTTTGTAAAGTCGGCTACATTGCATTACAGAACGCAACTGATTTTGACCATAATATAAAACAGACACATCGTTCTGCACAATGTCAATAACAGATAAAACAATTTTGTCCAAAGTGTAAATACGAGAAGACAAAGTATTAATGCTGTTGTCTACCACATCCAAAACCTTGCGCAAATTGTCCTGATCTACTTGACGCAAACTGAAAGCTGCTTCCTTTTGGGACATTTTCCAGATTTCATTATATGCTGCATAAGCAAAACGTTGCGGACAAGGGGACCTGGGACCTAAAAGGAAATCTGTCAGATTGATGCCTTCATTTAAACGTGAGAGATGTTGTTTCACAGATGATAACGATGAGTGTCTCAAATATTGATGACACAATTATCCCACAGATTAAGTAGTAACCATATGTGATTGAGGAAATCGAGGGTCAGGTCTACTGAGCATAAACCCACCTGTTGAATTTGAAAAACGCAACTGGCACGCATTAGTATTGAGCGGCCAAATTAACCAACCCAAGGGTGCAATAGTGATTGAATTGAGGGTACCATTCCGTACCATACCCTGTAATTCCTCAATAGAATAATTTGTTTACTGCTGCCAGATGTCAGAAGCCACTAATGATGAGAATGAAGGAGAATTAAACATTTTTGCAGTAGCCAAACCAAAACATGTAGTTTGCTGCACAGTCTGATTGAAGAATAACAGCTGTGATGGTATCAAACACGCACAATGTAATGATTCAGTTCCCAGTGCCTGGCAAATTTTAGTACCCCCATATTGATTACAAATCAATTGTGTCCTTCCAATCATCATGACCTTTCACTGATAAATCGGTCATGTACGTTGAAGAATATACCAATTTAGTATGGGTCAGCAGGCATTTCGTGTATGTTAGTACATTCAATTGGTTCTCAGAGAAATTGGCACTCCTGAAAACTGATTGTAAGCGCCTTGAATGCCATTGAGAAATCAGGAGAGTACGTAGGGAGTTTTACACTGAGCAAATTGAAGCAGCAAAAAATTCCACCAAGAATATTTTTAACGTAATGAAACAACTGTCTTCTCTAGAACATGTGACAGCCACTATGCCTGCCTCTTCTGATCATTGTAATAAGGTTGCGGATTTCTTCATGGGTAAGATTGATAAAATATATGCCACCTTCCCTGAAAGCAGTAGGAATCATATCTCGGCTCCAGTCACAGATGATTTTAGAAGTGAGGATTGGTTTGTTGTTCACCCTCCTGAAGTAATTGATGTTCCAAAAATTATGAAAGCAGTCAAATCCGGGTCACCCTTGGATCCGATCCCCCCGAAATTTGTACTGAAAGGGAAAGAAGTAATTGCTCTGGTTTTCACCAAGCTTTGGAACATGTCTTTTAGCTCAGGTCAGGTTCCTAGCAATTGGAAGTATGCCATGGTGGTACCTCTGCTAAAGAAACCTTCCTTAGACCCTGCTCTTCCAGAAAACCTGAGACCTATATCCCTGCTACCCTACACTGCTAAAAGCGCAGAGAAATATTTAAATAGCCAAGTTATAGTACTGAGACGGCCCTTCTTCTAGCCTCAGAGGCCCTGAAAACCACTGCTGATGAGGGAAGAACTACTGCACTGATCCTTCTGGATTTGAGTGCTTCATTTGACACGGTCTCCCACGGCCTTCTGATGGAACGGTTGGGGGAGGCCGGGGTCGGTGGAGGGACATGGGAGTGGATTAAACATTTTCTGCAGAATAGATCCTTCCAAGTTCTACAACATCCTTTTAAATCTAGAGTTTGTCCTCTGTCCCAAGGGGTGCCTCAGGGTTCGGCTCTTATTCCTACCCTATTTAATATCTATATGCGCCCCTTGGCAGATATTGTGTTGAGACATGGGGTAAAACTGGTATCATTTGCCGATGACACACAGTTGATTGTTACCCTGGAGCTAAAGGAGGTAGGATCGGCACCTGATTTTAAAGTCTGCTTGGGGAGCTTGCTAACTGGATGAAGCTTAGCTGCCTGCAGCTGAATGCGGGAAAGACGGAGGTGATGGTAGTTGGTAAGCAGCCCTCTTTGTGGTCACATTTGTGGTGGCCGGAGGAGCTGGGACCTACCCCGACCCCTAAGGCTAAGGTCAAGAATCTGGGACTATGGTTCGATTACACCCTCTCCTTTTCAGAGCAGATATCAGCTGTGGCTGGAGCCTGCTTTGGCATTCTTAAAATGCTGCGAAAAATCGTGGACTTACTCCCACTAGATGCCAAACGTACCATTGTACAGGCCCTTGTCACGTCCTGTCTAGATTATTGCAACATCCTGTACTTAGGGGTGACCACAAGAAATTAATTCTGAATATTCCTAGGCGGGCCTCGGTGGGTGAGAACTTGAGGGAATTACATTGGCTCCCCATACAGGCTGAAGTCACCTTTAAGGCCTTGTGTTTCGGCCACAAGTACTCAACAAGAAAGGCCCACGTTTTTTGCACCCCCTTCTCACCACATATAGACCTGCTCATTACCTAAGGTCCTTGGGCACGGCAAAGATGATTGTGCCTAAGGTGCAGAAGGTACGGGCTAGAGGGAGCTCCTTTGGCTTCCTTGCAGCTAAGGCCTGGAATGACCTACCTATTGACTTAAGGACGTGCCCGTCGGATATTTTGTTATGGAAAAACTAAAAACGTGGCTCTTCCAGCACCCTCCGGGGGGCCGAAAGTAGGCCTTTTTACCTGTTCTTCTGGGGACTCAGGCTGGAGGGAGGGAGGCTCAGGCCAGCTGTCAAGATATTGTTGGTGTTCTAGCATGGGGACACGCCCTTGGAATAACCAGGCGCTCTATAAACTGAATAATAATAATAATAATAATAATAATTTGTAATAATATGATCTTGGTTCCAATAGATTATAACCTGAAAAGTAGACAAACTTATTTTTCTGTGTCTGTGAACTACCTTGAAATGGGACAGGACAATGTTCCCATTGGGTATAATTAACCTGAATACAGATAGTGTTTGACTTGTGCAAAAACATGCTGACCATAATGTTGAAAGGAGAAGAAATCAGCAGAATTCAAATACAAATTCTCAGTTTCAAATGCAGTGTAATATTTTGAATCTGAAAATAACGAATGTATGGCATTAACATCCCAATCGTCGGAATGCAGGCAAGGTGTGATGACGCCATCCAATGACACTCGAAATACGTATGGCATTCGAATAGTCTCTGTCAGGCCGCATATTTCATAGTGAACTTTATCCCAAACAATGCCGTCTATCAGTGGCATAGCAAAAATGTTAATATCAGAACATTCAGGTAAGTAATGACCATTAATCAAAAGGAAAAAGATAGTCACAAACCCAATCCACATGAAAAGAAATACCATTGTAAGTACCATCCAAATGTAGTTTCAAGGAGGAACCAGATAAGTTCTGAGAAACCAGGAAACGAAAATAGAACATTTACAGGGGAGTTCATCCGCAGTAGAAGTTGATGAAAAGACGATCAAGGCAAAGAAAAGTTGTCTCTATCCATGTAATACCCAACAGTTCCTAATCAATACAAAGGTGTTCGATCAGCTTGTAAAGTAACCCTGGGTCTAGTTTGCGTAGTGGCGCTACGCTACACTATGCGAGTGCACTTCGCACTACACGAGCTACGCGAACTGCGCAGTGCGGTAGGGAAAATGCTGTTTGCACTGATTGCACAGTACCAGATGCTTGTCTGCACTGTGCATTCATTGCAAACAGTATCTTGCACAGTGCAAGCAGTCGTTTTCTGCCGCCCGAGTAGATTTGTACTCGAGCTGCAGCTTTCTCAACGCGGGCTGGTAGTTTCTGATCGCGAGCGGTTGCGAGCCTACGCGACCACTCGCAATGAGAAACGTGACCTCCCCACGTTGAGAATCTCGCCAGGAGTTTTATTTTCCACCTTCGCAATCGGCAACCTGATGTTGCTGATCGTGAAGGAGGAAAAAGTCTCGCCGGGATGTCATTTTGCTCGCTCGCGGTCGCCAACTTGATGTTGAGGACCGCGAGCAAGCAAAAAATGCCTGCTACGCTACGCGTTTTTGCACTGTGCTATGTGCAATTTGCGTAGCGCATAGTAGCGCAAACTACGCAAGAGCAGCATAGTACTATGCCCAGGGTTAATGTAAAGAGGACTGGAGTGCACGTGTAGGAACGTCCACTGTAAGCGCCATAGGCGGCTAGACTTGATTTCGCTATGTAGTCATTGAAGCTGATGACGAAACAGGCAGCACATCAATGGAGGTCTACACGTCACCCTTTGGTGTAGCGTAGTCAATGGCGACGATCTCACAGCAAGTGGAACATCTCTCCGCTGGACAGGTTTAGGCATACTGTTCAGTATCGGCCAAATGGTGCAATTTGACATGTTCAATAGAAATGTAGCGATTCTCCTTGCGTGCAGGTAGTGGAGGCAAAATCACAGTTCGGGTGCCCTTCAATCGAAGAACAGGGACTGGTGCATGGTAAGAGGGACCAAATTCTTTTTTGTTCTCTATCTTTTCCCGGACCACATCTCCAACTTTAGGAAGCCAACCTGTGACTGGGATCAGCACCGCTGTGTCGTTGGACGAGTGCAACTCAGCTTTAGCAAGGGTGTCTCAAGTTGTTTGTAGATCCGGTAACATAGCACAATGGTTGTCTACATCAAATGTTGTGGCCGCCGCCACAATGTCTAAACCATCAAGGTCTGGAACAAACATTTTGATGCCAAAGAGCATTTTGTATGGGGTCTGCCCACCCAGAGATCATCTTGGCAGATTATTAAGTGCACGTTGAACCCCATATAAATGAGTCCGCCAACCCCTGCCATTAGCTAAGACTCTAGCTGTCATAGATTGCTTTAAGTCACAGTTCATTCGCTCCACTATAGAATTGCCCTCAGGCCTGTATGGAGACTGTTAGAACCGGGATTCCCTGGTTGGCTGGGGTAGGTATTTTAGGCCAAGTAGGGACCCTTGCTTCTAAGTCAGGGAAAGGAAGGACACCTTCTCAGATAGCCCCTACTCACCCCCTCGGTAGCTTGGCACGAGCAGCCAAGCTTATCTTCAAGGCAAATGTGTAAAGTATTTGGAAACACGCTCCCAGTGATCCAATGATGACAACACAAAAGGACTCCACACGAGTTTCATAGAAAAACAAGTATATGTTTATAAAAAAAGATATACGATGTGACCACATGATAAAAATCCAGCATATGCGTATTTGTAATCTTTCACCTGGCCGGTTATTAGGCCAGCCAGCCCTTGTAGATTCTGGAGGTATTAATGAGCAATTCTAGATGGTCCATGCAGTGCTAATGCAATGCTATGCAATTCGTAATGCAAGAATCAGGCACTTTGGCATGTAAAAATAATGCAGTTCGTTATGCAACAATCCAGCAGTTTGTATGCAAAAATAATGCAATGCATAATGCAACAAACAGGCAGTTCGTTATGCAAACTAATGCAATGCATAATGCGTAATGCAACAATCAGCAGTTTGTTATGCAAACTAATGCAATGCGTAATGCCACAATCAGGCAGTTAGTTATGCAAACTAATGCAATGCGTAATGCAACAATCAGACAGTTCGTTATGCAAACCCAATGCAATGCGCAAGGCAACAATCAGGCAGTTCGTAATGCAGAAACAATGCAATGCGCAAGGCACTTCGGCACTGATCACAGTGCTTTAGATGGTTTCTCTGCCTCTCGTACTGACTCGCATTCAGCTTCCGCCAACATATGCCCCTAACAAGGGTATGGTGTAAACCAAAGTGCTTCTCCACACCGGCCCCAGTACTGCCACTCCTTGGCAAGTACCGGCCGCGTTACGAGCTTGAGCAGAGGCTCTTGCTGCAAGAATAGAAGAGACCAAGAGCGTCTCTCTCCGAGCCCGCCCTAGGGAGCGACACACATTACCTGAGGGGTGCGACCTCGCGCTCCTCTCCTCTTTTCGCGACTTGGGCCTCCGATGCGACTTGGTTGATTCCGGGCAGTGGAACTCAGGCCTTTCCCCAATGGGGTTGGTTTGAGGTCGTGCTTCTGGCAATGGTGGACTCGGGCCGGCAGCACAGCTGCCCTGGAAATGCCGATCCGATGGCGATAACGAAGATCTCGGGCTGCAAAAGGGCATACGCACTCAGTGTCACGGAAACTCACTTGAGTTCCGGATGCACACGATCACAGGGCAATCTTCACGAAGGTCTCAGGCTGCACAAAGCACACACAAACAGCGTTGCTGAGACTCACTTGGACTCCTGGTGCCCACGATCACAGGGCAATTCTTACAAAGTTCTCAGGCTGCACAAAGCAGATGCTCACAGCATCACTGAGACACTTCTGGAAACTTTTGTGTTCCTGAGTTTCCACAACAGGGAGCCATCTGGGGTTAAGCTGCTTCAGGATACAGCACAGAAAAGTCCTTTCAAGCAGGGGGACACAGAACACAGTAAAGTCCCTTTAGCCTCTCCTTGGTTAAATCAGCAAACTACAGGCCAGCCCCAGAACACACAGCAAGGGTCAGTCCTTTCCTTCAGTCTATTCAGCTGTTTCTTCCTTGGCCGAGGTTCCTCTTGACCACGAAGTAGTTTCAATCCTTTACAGTCTTGAACAGTTCCATTCCCAAATCCAGGGATTTCAGCTCTCATAGTTATACCCCTAAATGTCTTTAAAGTATTTGTGTTCAGGGGGCATTGACCCCTGTCCAAACCAGTTATGGGTGTCTCCCTGCCAGTGACACCTTATGCCTTTGATAGTGGGGGTCTGGGTCCTTAATCACTCATCAGGAGATGGAGCCATTGTTTTATGGCAGCAACCCAGGCCTCTTCACCTCCAGGGGCTACTCCTCCCCCCTACACTCCAGATGCAGGTCAGCCTGTTGCTGCCTCACCTCCTCCCATGGGGCAAGACAAACCCTAGAGCCTATCACATTCAAATCCAGACACTCAACCCGCAACCAGACAGAAATTTTAAAACACAAAAACCCAGCCACTTCTAAAAGAGTGGTTTCTAAACACACAATGCAAAAATCACCTTCACAAAAAAATGTGTTATTAAATTGTGAGTTCAGGCACACCAAACTTCACCATCTTAAACCTTTGGGAAGATAGGTTGGAAACACATTACACAGCGTTCCCCATTTTGTCCTTTGGGCAAAATGGCCTTTCAACAGTTGAAAACGAAATGGAGAGCATTTCACTGTCAGGACATGGTACACTCCTTAGCACATGTCCTACCTTTCACATACACTGCACACTGCCCAGAGGGGTACCCTAGACCTACCATAGGGGTGTCTGAGGTGCCTAAAAAGAGTAAGGCCTGGCAAGTGGGTGCAATTGTCAGGACAACATGGCAGTTTCACAAACTGTGCGCTGGCACTGCAGTGGCAGGCATGAGTTCTCTCTTTAGGGCTACTTGTGTGGGTGGCACAATTAGTGCTGCAGACCCACTAGTAGCATTTGCATTACCAGCCCTGGCACACATAGTGCACTTTACTAGGGACTTTACTAGTAAGGCAAACATACCTATCATGGACAACCATTTATCATTACACTTTATACAGGGAGCACTTGCACTTTGACACTGATCAGCAGTGGCAATGTGCTCAAAGCATCTAAGTTGGCAACACCATGTCAGAAAAAAGGTCTAGGGGGAAAGCAAACATTTTAAGGAACGTTAGCCAAACAGGGCCAAGTCTAACACAACCCCCTCCCAGCCGAAAGCCAGGGTGGACCAATCAACTACCTTGATGGACTTCCCTGTTTGGGGCGATAGAACAGCGATGCAGGCCTGCTACTGCAGGGACACTCTCCTGTTCTGTGCCTTCCTGACCCCAGGAGATTCTCTTGGTCACTACTCCCTGGGCAAACTATGCTGCTCCATGGGTACTTCTTGGCAGTTGGGGCCTCTCTAGGGGTGCTGGTCCCATGCCAAACCCCACCTAGAGCGGTACCCCTCGAAGACCCATCGGTCAGGATACTGTCCCCAGTTATCCTGCCCTCAGGTTAGAAGTGGGTTTACCCTGGTCACTTCTAGGGGACCTAGCCCTACTGGCTTGGCACTGTCCCGCAGGTTTTCCCACGGAGGGACACCTTCCTCTCTTAATCTTCCATTTAGATTTCTGTGCCTGCCATTTAGGGATGGCACCCACAAACTTCAGGACCACAGGAGCTCTGGTTACAGATGCCCCACATCCTCCTGATGATAGTTGTTCTTCCTCATACAGTTGGCAAGTAGGCCCTAGGCCTTCAACCCTCCAGTCTCTGGGGTGGGGTGGTGAACCCCTGGGGATGCTGCTCACACTCCCTCCCTCTCCTTTGAGACAGGATGCTAGCCCGCATGCCCCTCCCACTACTCTGGGACCTAACTACTCTACTTCACTTCTCTTCCCTCTCTAATGCCTTTTCAGACCCTTGGACCCATGACCAGGGTTTGGGCTCTTGTGCCAGCTCCCGGGAATCAAAGAGCTTGCACCCTAACACAGGTTGGCGCAATCCTGGAAAACAATTACTGAGCCTAGGCTCCCTGGGGGCCAAGTTGAGCAACCCCTTCAAATCATTTGCCATGCTTACCAACATCCAATCATCCAGTGCATGCTTGTACTCATCCACACTTGGCACTGGCTGTGGGCTGACACCATTCAAACTGGACTCCACCTGTTTAACCTTGATGTCCAGTTCCCTCATGCTTAACTCATGAGCTAAGAGAATCTTTCTCTCTTCTAAGGCGAGAGCGTTCCTGCTCTCCTCTGCTTGCCTTTCACTTTCAATGAGCAGCTTCTTCTCTTCTGCTTGAGTTTTAAGTTTTAAAACCTCCAACTCATGCTCTCTGACCCTTTGGTTTTCCTCCAGCTCCTCTGGGGAAAAACCCCTACATGAATGGTTACTACCAGCCCCTGAGGCTGGTCCTTCCATTAGCAAATCCTGTGGACCAAATCCATTCCCTGGGTCATCCACCTCAACATCACCCATCTCCAGAGCCCCTTTGGCTTCCCACCATGCACTCAAGGCCATTTGCAGCTCCTCCTTCTTGGCGCTACTTTTCATGGGACATCCCAAAGTTCTGCAGAATTGCCACAATTGATCAACTTTGTAGGTAAGCAATGCCTCAATGTCGAACTCTAATTCTGCAACTTCACTGGCTAGTTGACTACTCTGAGACATGATCTATGGCTTAAAGGTCGCTCAAAAATAGAACCAAAAATCAAAACACAATATGTGGTTATGTTGTGATCTGCGCTAACTAGTAATGTACACCAATCACTGTGAGTGAATTTGCAAACACACGTTCAAACTCCAAACCCGCTGACCATCAACGGTAGGTCCCAACCGCTGCCTCCAATGTTATAACCGGGATTCCATGGTTGGCTGAGGTAGGTACCTTAGGCCAAGTAGGGACCCTCGCTTCTAAGTCAGGAAAGGGAAGGACACCTTCTCAGATAGACCCTGCTCACCCCCTCGGTAGCTTGGCATGAGGTGCCAGGCTTATCTTCAAGGCAAATGTGTAAAGTATTTGCAACCACACTCCCAGTGACCCAATGATGACACCACAAAAGGGACTCCACACGAGATTTATAGAAAAAAGTATATGTTTATATAAAACGATATACGATGCGACCACACGATAAATAACCAACATATGCTTATTTGCAATATTCCTCCTGGCCGGTTGTTAGGCCTGCCAGCCATTGTAGATTCTGGCGTTATTAATGAGCAATTCTAGATGATCCAATGCAGTCCTAATGTAATGCTATGCAGTTCGTAATGCAAGAATCAGGCACTTTGCAATGTAAAAATTATGCAGTTCGTTATGCAAACATAGAGCAGTTTGTATGTAAAAATAATGCAATGCATAATGCAACAATCGGGCAGTTTGTTGTGCAAACTAATGCAATGCGTAATGCAACAATCAGCAGTTCATTATGCAAACTAATGCAATGCGTAATGCAACAATCAGGCAGTTCGTTATGCAAAATAATGCAATACGTAATGCAACAATCAGGGAGTTTGTTATGCAAACCCAATGCAATGTGCAAGGCAACAATCAGGAAGTTCATAATGCAGAAACAATGCAATGCGCAAGGCACTTCGGCACCGATCAAGGTGCTTTAGACGGTCTCTCTGCTTCTTGTACTGACTCGTGTTCAGCTTCCGCCAACATCTGCCCCCAACATGGGTATGGTGTAAACCAGAGTGCTTCTCCACACTCCGGTCCCGGTACTACCACTCCTTGGCAAGTACGGGCCGCGATACGACCTTGAGCAGAGGCTCGCCCTGCAAGAATGGAAGAGGCCGAGAGCATCTCTCTCCGAGCCTACACCCCCCCCCCCAGGCTTCGACATGCATTACCTGGGGGGTGCGACCACGCTCTCCTCTCCTCTTCTCGCAACTTGGGCCTCTGATGCACTTGGTTGGTTCTGGGCAGTGGAACTCGGGTCCTCCCCCGACGGGGTTGATGAGGTCCTGCTTCTGGCAATGGCAGACTCAGGCCGGCGGCACAGCTTCCCTGGGAATGCCGGTCCGGGCCGATGGTGATAACGAAGATCTCAGGCTTCAACAGGGCACACGCACACAACGTCATGAAGACTCACTTGAGTTCCGGGTGCACAGGATCACAGGGCAATCCTCATGAAAGTCTCAGGCAGCACAAAGCACACGCACAAAGCGTCGCTGAGACTCACTTGGACTCCTGGTGCCCACGGTCACAGGGCAATTTTTACAAGGGTCTCAGGCAGCAAAAAGCACACACACAGTGTCGCTGAGACACATTTGAACTTCAGGTGTGCACGATCACAGGGCAATCCTCACAAAGGTCTCAGGCTGCATGAAGCACACGCACACAGCGTCGCTGAGACTCACATGGACTCCAGGTGTACACGATCACAGGACAATCCTCACAAAGGGCTCAGGCTGTAAAAAGCACATGTACACAGCGTTGCGGAGACACTTCTGGAAACTTTTGTGTTCCTGAGTTTCCACAACAGGAAGCCAGCTTTCCTCGGGCCCTTGGGTTTAAGTTACTTCAGGACACAGCACAGCAAAGTCCTTTCAAGCAGGGGCACACAGCACACAGCAAAGTCCCTTTAGCCTTTCCTTGGTTAAATCAGCAAACTTCAGACCAGACCCAGAACACACAGCAAGGGTCAGTCCGTTCCTTCAGTCTATTCAGCTGTGTCTTCCTTGGCCGAGGTTCCTCTTGACCACGAAGTAGTTTCAATCCTTTACAGTCTTGAACAGTTCCATTCCCACAACCAGGGGTTTCAGCTCTCATAGTTATACCCCTAAATGTCTTTGAAGTATTTGTGTTCAGGGGGGCACTGACCCCTGTCCAAACCAGTTATGGGTGTCTCCCTGCCAGTGACACCTTATGCCTTTGATAGTGGGGGTCTGGGTCCTTAATCACTCATCAGGAGTTGGAGCCATTGTTTTATGGCAGCAACCCAGGCCTCTTCACCTCCAGGGGCTACTCCTCCCCCCTACACTCCAGATGCAAGTCAGCCTGTTGCTGTCTCACCTCCTCCCCTGGGTCAAGACATTCCCCAGAGCCTATCACATTCAAATCCAGACAGTCAATCCACAACCTGGCAGAGACACACAGAAATGTTAAAACACAAAAACACAGCCACTTCTAAAAGAGTGGTTTCTAAACACACAATGCAAAAACCACCTTCACAAAAAGATGTGTTATTAAATTGTGAGTTCAGGCACACTAAACATCACCTCTCCATCTTAAGCGTTTGGGAAGATAGGTTGGAAACATATTACACAGCCTTCCCCATTCTGCCCTATGGGCAAGATGGCCTTTCAACAGTGAAAAATGAAATGGAGAGTATTTCACTGTCAGGACATGGTACACAACCTTAGTACATGTCCTACCTTTCACATACACTGCACCCTGCCCAGAGAGTACCCTAGACCTACCATAGGTTTCTAGACACACAATGCAAAAACCACCTTCACAAAAAGATGTGTTATTAAATTGTGAGTTCAGGCACACTAAACATCACCTCTCCATCTTAAGCGTTTGGGAAGATAGGTTGGAAACATATTACACAGCCTTCCCCATTCTGTCCTATGGGCAAGATGGCCTTTCAACAGTGAAAAATGAAATGGAGAGTATTTCACTGTCAGGACATGGTACACAACCTTAGTACATGTCCTACCTTTCACATACACTGCACCCTGCCCAGGGGGTACCCTAGACCTACCATAGGGATGTCAGAGGTGCATAAAAAGGGTAAGGCCTCGCAAGTGAGTGCAATCGTCAAGGCAACATGGCAGTTTAACAAACTGCGTGCAGGCACTGCAGTGGCAGGCCTGAGTTCTCTCTTTAGGACTACTTGTGTGGGTGGCACAATTAGTGCTGCAGGCCAACTGGTAGCATTTGCATTACCTGCCATGGCACACACAGTGCACTTTACTAGGGACTTTACTAGTAAGGCAAACATACCAATCATGGACAACCAATTATCATTACACTTTATACAGGGGGCACTTGCACTTTGACACTGATCAGCAGTGGCAAAGTGCCCAAAGCATCTAAGTTGGCAACACCATGTCAGACAAAAGGTCTGAAGGAAAGCAAAAAGTTTAAGGAACTTTAGCCAAAAAGGGCCAAGTCCAACAGAAACAAAAATTGCAACAGCATCCCCAGAGACATCATAGCTTCCTTGTAAGCCTTAGAGGCGAACGGAGGACATTGGTCAGAATGGAAGATACGACACGCAAATGTTCCGATAAAGACATGCAAATCTCTGATGACATTTTGAGGAACAGCACTATGTTGCAGCAAAACCCAAACAAATGTAGTGCACATATCCACTGCAACCAGTATATGTTTATGGGCAGTGTCTGACTACAATGGACCTGAGTGATTAAGATAAATACATTCAAGCGGTTGATTTGAGATGTATAGCTGCGTGTGAGGTGGACGTGCAACCGTAGACGATTTAATCTGTTGACAAACGTCACAAGAAAGTACATAATTACGTGTTCGTCTATATAGACCACACCACCAATAACGCTGCTGCAAAAGAGACACCTTTGCTGAAACTCCAGCATGTGCAGATGTCATGCCTTTGTGTGCGGTAATAATCAAAGGAATCCTGCGGTCCTCGTTGGGAATCTGCCGATCCCCAATGTGAAGAATGGAAGCAAAGAGAATTTGTTCGGGTGATAAATTATAAGAATACTTAGATGGTAAACCTTGTGAGAATGCAGTACCATCCGTTGTAGCAGCTATAGCTGCCAGGATTTCCTTATCAATTTTAGTCATGGACCTTGTAACTGCTGCAACTGAACATGTGGCAACTGCAGATTTGGCCCCCACATCAGCCAAACAAATACCAACAGCATGTGCTCTCACACGGGGATGGCCAAGAGTATGAATAACATGTGTGAGCGGCAGACTCTCCTTAAGAGCTGCCACTCAAAACCAAAGGGTGTTATGCTTTATTGCGCTACCTTTAGAGTCTTGATAATCATTTTGAGACAAAAAGAGCAAATTGTCATTAAAGGACTGTACACAATAGAAGTAATCCCACACTATAAGAGTAGGTACATCTGGATCAGTGAATTTGAGAGCCAATACTAAAGCCCGCAGCTCAGCCAACTAAGCTGTGCAGTCTCCAAGAGACTGTGTGTGGACTAAGGAAGACTTGAACACTCCCTCAAACATAGAGCCTGCCACAATAGCACAGGCGGCCAAGTAAGGATGTTTAGAACCAAAGGCCGGCTGCGCAGATCTGTCGGTTTAAACTATATATTTGTATCGGTGAAGAGGAAGCAAAAACTGTGGCACAGGATGAACTTGTTTGTACTTTAAAAACGCCTGCATATGCAAGGATAGGTCAAAGATAAAGTGACATCAGCTGATGTAAAAAAAACTCACCCACTGTATTCAACGAGGGTGTAAAGCTTTTGAATTTGGTACACTCACCTTTGTGCCCGCTTCTAGAGTAGGCACAGGTGGAACCATAAGATTGTGTTTACCCTGAGCCAAAGAGCCCTCCTTCAGGATCTGCAACTGTACTGCTGTTAGAATTTTCTCAATGGATGAAAAACGCATCTCTGCTGAGGTGTACAAATACGATTTGTATGCAATGGGGACTGTACTCCCCTCAATGAATGTTAGGTAAGTGAAACCCACTTTACCCGGTACAATCTGTATGACTAAGTTAGTTGTGTTGTCACAAGTTAACAAGAAGTTGTTCGCAAGTATTGAGTTTCAGTGGATTTTTTTATTCTGAGGCAAGATGGCGCCTGCGCGAGCTCCCGTGCCGGCTGCTTGAGCTGATCCTCCTCTGTCCCGCAGCTCTATAACATGCTGTGTGCCGGTGATTTTCGAGAGCGGACCGTCTTTTTCTGAAAGCGTTTTCTTTAAGAGAAACCTTCGTTCTGCTTCACCTTCTGAACCCTGACATACGGGAATTCCGAGAGACTGCAAAACGCCGATATCGATTTAAGGGCTGATGCTGGAGGCGATAGCCGCTGTAGCCGCGCTGTGGAGGTTGCGAAGAGCGTGGTGGGCGGTGACCGGCACAGGTGTACCGGCTTGGCTTCGCGGCGAATACTCTGCTAGAACAGAGTTGGATCGGCCGAAGAAAGCTGTAATGGCTCCAAAACAAGCTCGGAAGGCCCGCGGCCAGGAAGCAAAGACTTCTATCCTTGCAACCAAACAAGGTGAGAGAGATACCGGTATTCATCCACCGTCAGGGAAAGTCTAACAAACTATAATGACATTATTTTCTAATACTGAGCAAAAACGCCAAGTGATGTTGTCCAATGAGCCTCAATTAGACAATACTCTCTCTACGCCTTGGTCTGATGTCTCTGTTGTAGACGATGTTTTAAAAGATATAGGAGACGATAATGTATGAAAAATGGCGACTCATAATGAAATAAAAGAAAAAGAACCTCAGTGTTTATCACCCTCAGAGACTTTAACAGTGATTCAAAGTCTAATCCCCGAAGAGCCTGCTAGGGTCATGCCGCCAGAGTTTGAATCCGGGGATTTTTATTCTGTCTCAGAAAACTCTGCTTCCTCATCTGAGGATTTGGCTATGCAATATACGAGACAGATGTCTATTGAGGGGGAAGCTGACTCCATCGAGGACGAGGTGAACGCTAGCGGTGAGCTTGGGGAGGAGGATACCCCCATCACTGTAAGAGGTCGCGATACATCTTTAGCTGTGGGCGCTGTTGACTCTCAAGATGGTCAAGCGACGGATATTACTCCTACCACAATATATCAAACTATTTTGAGTCACATGGATAAAACCGCACTAGACAGTCAGAAGATTCAAAACTCCTGTCGGAAGCTACAGGGCTCGATTAGAAGGCTGGTTAAAGCACAAGCAGATTTTGGAGAACGATTCACAGAAGTTGAAACGCGAATATCCAACATCGAGGATGATCTGTCTAAGCAAAAAAAAGTTACTGAGATCTTGAGTAGCAATAGAGATTATGTGCTCTGGCGAATGGCCGACATGGAAAATCGATCTCGACGTAATAACTTAAGAGTAATGCAGATTTCTGAAGGTGACGAAGGACAAGATCCACGGAAGTTTATAGTGGATCTTTTTCAGAAAGCGTTTCCCAGCCTAAGTAAATGGGATTGGGACCGAGAAATTGAAAGGGCTCATAGATTCCCTTTTAATATTCAGTCTCGTTCCGGGCAAAATACAAGATCAAGACCAAGGCCGATTCTTGTAGCTTTCGACAGTTTTCGAGCTAAAGAAGATGTTTACTTGCAAACTCGCTCAAACAGCAAATCCATGGCGGAAGGATTTACTTTTTTTACGGTACCTGATTACTCCAAATATACAATGGATACTCGCTGGCAATTACGACAATTGGTGGATTTATTTCAAAAAAAGGGCGCACAGGCTTATATCATGAACCCCGCAAAACTTAAAGTGACTTACAAGGAAAAATCGAGATTCTTTACTAATGTCGCCCTAGCTAAAGAGTATTTACATTCTCTGAAGGACCTTTAAATGGATTTTTTTTCTTCTCTTTATTTCCGACATGAAGTACTCTTGTAATAATTTATGGATGTGATAGTTTATCATATTTCATGCCTAGTTATGTCTTGGGGGTCAGCTTTTGATTAGGACTGAGGGTTAAAGATTTTTTTTTTTTTGATTTAGATAGATTCAGGCGACACATAGCAGGTCGGGGTTTCCCCCATGGTATTGTTTTCTGTAACAGAGTAGATAGAGCTGTCGGGATTGACAGAGGGGCTGACGCTCATTTCCATCCATAGGACTGTGTCCTAAAGCCTCGATTAAGGGAGGGGGGAAGGGGTCACCGGGGTTGGGGAGGGGAAAGAGGGGGAGGGGAAGGTGGTGGGTTTGGGGATGGGTTGGGTATAAGGGAAAAAATTCCTTGGCGGTTCCAAATGACAGTTACGAAACGGATATTTTTGAGCGATGTACGTATGTAACTAATTTAATTTTGTATAATCTTCAGTTTGACTGGATTAACATTCTATCTTGGATATTGATTTTGATATTGATTTTGAGAATATTGTTCAATGTCTCGAAGTATAAAAATTTGCTCTTTTAATGTTTCTGGGCTCAACTCTAACAATAAAAGACGGAGAATAGCTGCAGAAATTTGCTTTATCCAACCTGATATTCTCTGTCTGCAGGAAACACATCTGATCTTGGCTATGTGTTGAATGTAGCTTCCCAACAAATTAACAACACTAGAGGGGTTATGATCCTTTCTAGACCTCGATATTGCACAGTGGGCCGTAAACTAGCTGATAAATGGGGCAGATGGGCTACAGCTGAGATCACAGTACGGGGTAGGGTTTTCACAAGTTGTTCAATATATGGCTCTAACGTGGATGAGGCTGAAGTTTTAGAATTATTAAATATAGAGTTAGCTAACTGGAGAGTTCCGTTAATCTTATGTGGAGATCTGAATATTAACTTAAGTACTACGGAACTAATGAGAGGCTTAGCATACTATCAGGGACGGAAACCGCGGGTTTTTAAAGCCTTATATAATTTAGTTAATGATCATGGCCTGGTGGACATATGGAGTAAAAAATACCCTTCCCTTCCAGGATACACGTACTATTCCGCACCACACAAGAAACTTGTCCGATTAGATTACTTTTTTACATCTTCGACTATTCATACACAGATAAGGATACAGACTTTTCCTAGAGTCACTTCGGATCACTCTCCCCTCATGATTGACTGTTCAATTTTGGCCGAGACAAATACTTTGAGAAGCTTCTCATTTGATAGGAAGCTCTGTCTTAATGAACAATATAGAAGCTATATGACGAAGTGGATGACAGAATTCTTTAGTATCAATTTAGGGTCAGCTAATATTGCAATAGTCTGGGACACATTTAAGGCCTGTTTTAGAGGAGAAACGATAAAATTCGGACTATACCATCAAAATAAATTACGATCACAAATGAGGGTATTCTATCAGCAATTAGAGCTAGCGGAAGTTGGTCTTGCTAAAGCCTTGACAAAAAAAGATAATTTAACTCAGATATCGCTTATGGAAGAAAAAATTGCACAATGTAAAGCGACTATAACAGGAGTTTGGTCCGAAGAGATTGCTTGCAAATATTTGGCAAATAGGAGACATATGTACGAATATGGTGAATCCATTGGCCGGTCTTTAGCCTTGAGACTAAAAATGAACTCTACTTCTCGATTGATTCCCAGATTACGGGACCAATCTGGGGTGGTTCGGGAAGATCCGTCGGAAATTCTAGAAGTATTTCATCTATTTTATTCGGAACTCTACACTAGGCAATCAAACTTTACTACGGCTCAGATTCCTGATGCCGCCGTCGCAAATCAATTAGATGATGTAGAGGTAGATATTCTAGACAGCCCTCTAACCATGGAGGAATTAGAGGAGGCGGTTAGGCAAATACCAAATGGAAAAGCAGCAGGCCCTGACTTTATCCCTGGGGAAGTCTACAAATGCTTCTTCGAGCCATTGAAGAAAGTATTGCTAGCAATGTTTAGGATGGCACAAACGGGAACAGCACCAGCTACATGGAACGACGCGTCCATAGTCATTTTCAGTAAAAAAGGGAAACCTCCTGAATTACCTGGATCCTATCGTCCAATATCCTTGCTAAACTGCGACAGCAATATATACTCCAAAATGCTAGCTAACCGTATATCTAAAGTCATATCTTCACTAGTAACCACAAATCAGCATGGTTTTATACCTAAAAGAGGAACGGTTTCCCATATTAATAAAGTTATTACTCTATTTGATTTTGCAGATGTTGAAAAGAGGGACTTAGCTTTGATACTGCTTGATGCCGAAAAGGCTTTTGATCGGGTAGAGTGGGTTTATTTATGGGAAGTGATGAGAAGGATGGGTTTTGGGAAAGCTTTTTTAACGGCAATTCAGGTATTATATAATGCACCAACTGCCAGAATTACAGCTATGGGTCTAAAATCTGAAAAGATCAACATTACTAGAGGAACAAGACAAGGGTGCCCCTGTTCTCCTTTACTTTTCGCTTTATATATTCATCCTTTTATTATCAGCTTGCAGAACTCTCCATGTATCAAACCTTTCTTAGTTACAGGTATTCTATATACAGTATTTGCATATGCAGATGATATCGCTATAGTGACTACTGACCCTAGAGAGGCTATGGTGGAGATCGAATCATTACCTAAAAACTTTGGAATAATGTCTGGGTACAAGTTAAATGCTGAAAAAACCCAAATTCTTTGTACAAAGAACATACAATTTAATGATTCCCGGGTTACAAATGAGGTTACTTATTTAGGTATTCAGATTAAAACCCAAATGCAAGAGATTGTTGAAAGTAATTGGGAGGTGACTATAGCTCAAATTAAATATTCATTAGACAGATGGAGCAGACTTCAATTATCAATAATCGGAAGAGGGAACATAATCAAGATGAATATTTTAGCCAAGATTTTGTATTTATTTCGTAGTATACCTTTGGAATTTTCATTTAAGCATATACAGCAATTACAAAATATATGTGGGAAATTCGTGTGGGCTCCTGGTAAACCTCATAGAGCCATGAAATGGCTCACGTTACCGGAAGAAAGAGGAGGCCGTGGTTTGCCTGATTTTCTTTGTTATTATTATATTTGTTTTTTACAAAAAATGCGTTATGTATTGACAGGGGAACCTCCAAAAAATGAGGCGGATGCCCCATCTATCTTTTTTTTACTTTTAGGAGAACAGGCAAAAGGTTGCTTGTTAAAAGAATTAGAGGGCAACTATTACAAACACACACGATTTAAGGTACTTGCCTCAGCATTTAAAGTGTGGAGAAATGTCAAGAAAATGATTAAATTAGGTAAAATCATATATCACACTCCTTTTTATGCCAATAAAATACTCCCCTCTGTGTTCTGGGACGATAATGCTAAGATATGGATTAGAAAAGGGATCTCAAGAATTGGTGACTTATACGATACAAATGCAAAATTCGCAACATATGTAGAATTAGTCGACAAATATCAGCTTCCACAGACGTTTTTCTTTACATATCTTCAAGTTCGTGACTTTTGCTTGAAAAATCAGATTGACGCTCTTCCTAACAATTTAATTGAGGGGATCCGTCTGCAAAGAAGGATCGGCTCACTATATGCGATTTTAATGGAATATAGGAACGACGATATTCAAAAATATAACCAGTATTGGATTAATCAATTGGGAGACCCTCAAATTCAAATAGTGGAATCTTTATGTCTCGCTAAAAAAATTTGTTTGGCAGCTAATTTAAAAGCTCAAGTTTATAAAACGATTTTTAGGTTATATTACACTCCTAAACGTATGGCAACTTGGGGAGATAAATATAATGGTAAATGTTTTCGGTGTGGAGATCAGGAAGCTGACATGTGTCATATTTTTTATAATTGCACAAAATTGTCGCATTTTCTTGCTGATGTCGAAAGATTTATATCATTGGTACTAGCTTGTCCTTTGAAGATCTCCCCTTCACTTATGATACTGGGCTACTGTCAAAAAACATATAGTCATCAGATCTTAAAAGAACATGGGTATTTTCTATTTCTTGCAATGACGGTTGCCCGGTTATGTATTGCAACAGAATGGCTATCATCTGAGCCTCCGACTTTTGAATTTTGGAGAGCTAAGTTGTACCGTATTTATGAAATTGAAATGCATTTGTATGCCTTGAAAGGAATGAGGAAGAAATGTTTGGGAATGTTAATTTGGGAAGCCCTTATGAATTTTCTCTCTGATAGTACATCGTAGTATCTGTGATTTGGTTTTTGCTTTCTGTTTCTTTTTTTTTCTCTCTTTTTTTTTTTTTGCATTGAAGTTATGTATGTCTATAATAGTGGAACTGTCTTGGAAGTAAAAAAAAAAAACAAAATAAAAAAGAAGTTGTTCGCAAGCAGATCAGACTGCAAAGACCGAAGAATTTCTATATGTTCCGGAACCCAGCTGGAAGACAAAAAAAAGGGTTGTATCAAAGTGTAAAGCGGTTTGGTACACTGAGCATAATCAGGAATTTATGTCCTCCCGAAATTAATAAAAACTCAGAAAAGATTGTAACTTCTTAGGAGTAGAAGGATGCTGCAATTCAGCACATTTCTCTAGAAAGTGAGGGGCTAACTCCCTCCCCTCATTGTTGAGTTCGTAACCCAAAAGCAGAAACGCCAAGTAGGTAATGTGAGACTTAGCAAAATTACATTTTTAGCCTAAGTCTGCAAAGGATAAGAGGATGCAGTCAACACGTACCAGATGCAGTATCAATTAGTCGTCAGTCAAATAAATGTCATTGACGTAAGAGAAAGCATCAGGATCTATATCATGTAAAAGTGACACAACACGCCCGGCAAATACACCAGGGCTATTCTTATAGCCCATAGTCAACATTTTGAATCTTTTCTGATTGCCGACCGCCGTAAATGCGGTTCAGTCACACCTCTCAGGAGCCAAATTGTGTCTGTAAAAGCCATTGCAAATGCCCAGAGTTGTTTTATACTTTTTACGGGCAATATTATTCATTAACGCAGAGCTGTGGGTGTTCTGTATGGCAAACGTACGAACATTACTGTTCATTTTTCTATAATCCAAAACAATGCGATATGGACCATCCAATTTCAATATCGGAAAAAGAGGATTATTCATGGATGAAACGCAGGGCTCAATTAAACCCTGATATTCTAACTGTGTCAAAAAGTCACTAACTGATGCTCTCCCTTCCCGTTTGATCGGATATTGTGCCTGAGGCTGTGGCATAGATCGCAAAGGGATCTCATGTGCCAATGAATCTCTATCCCAGCCCACCTGATTGCGATTCACAGCTGGCGCTAGGGCCAAAGCCTATTCCGATGCATAAGCCTGTTTAGTCTCCTCCGGTACGTAACACAAAAATCTCGAAAGTATCACGTCTTCACCACAAGAAGAAGCTAAAATAAATGGAGATGGCTAATCCACCTCCGCCAACAAAATGTCATAAGATAAGATAAGGTTATCCCAAAATATACCCTTAATTGTACCTTGTATATCATCCTCAATTTGAAGGGCTATCTCATAAAGTCTTTCAGGGGGTGCAACTTGTGTATCAGCTGTTTCCACTGTAATGAATGTGTCAGTTGCTCTCGCCTCCAGACAGGGATGGAGAACCTCGCTGTCGAGGAGGGTCACAGCCCATCTCCAATACAGGAGCAGGGCTCTCACCGTCTCAGGCATACTTCGCTGTTAAAGTGAAACGGGGCTTGATATGGCAGTTGTGCCTCTGGTTTGCTTTTACGTCAAACTGGCATGGCAGATCACAACGTTGGTGCGTGGTCTCGCCTTTTCTACGATCTTAATGCTCCCCTCCACCGGACTGTTGATCCGATGAGACCTGCAAGGAACGAGGAGAACGAGGATCAGGAACCTGAAACCTATCTAGTGTCCTAAGCTTAGAGCGGTCACGCAGATCATACCTACGCTCGGAAGCCTCAGGTGTTTGTGAACCAGCACGCGAACCTAGCTTCTGTTGTTGTGATCGTTGTTGTTGTCAATTCTTATTCCAGTTCTTTTTAGGAAACAATGGATGCCCCTCCTTCTCAGGAGGCTGTTTATTCTGTGTCTGAGTAAAAAGTTTATTCCCTAAATTATTAAGCCCTAATGCTTTATACACCCTAGCTATAATCTAAGGCAATTTGTGTTGTTTATCAACGTCTGCTACTGCCTCAAGGCGCTGACTCACTTACAGGCTAACCACTTCCCCTTTTATATTGGCAAGGATCATATCAGAAACTATTGGGAATACCCCCACCAGTCTCATCCCCAACTACAATGCCACCTCCGCCCGTGTTCCTTTTGAACTTTCTTAAGAACTGTCGGTAGCACTGTCATGGAGGGGGTGCCAAAGCAAAGAGAATACAGCTCCACAACCACTTTCTCCAAGTGGTGCAGTCAGCCAAATTTGGAATAAGACCTTTTGGTAAACTCATTGTCAGGATCCTGTGCTTATCCAAAGGAGTAGTATTGGGAAATACAGCTTCAAGTTGTTCAAATTGCTCAGCTAACGAGAAAGACAATCATCTCTATTTTGAGGACATAGTCCAATCACATAATTAATCATGATCGGGCTAATTACCATTCCTCCATGCCCTGGTTGCTGACGAGGGTTCCCATTTGGGGCCGCATGGACTATGCAAGACACATATTGTATCATGCTTTTGTGTATATGAACTAATGTCTCATGCAATTGAAGCAGCTCTGTGTGTTTAACACCACGGTAATTTGGATGTGGTTTAAAACCCGCCAACACGAGCCATGTGGCTCAGTCGACCGATAAAGGGCCTACATGGACTAGCGAAACAGGGTGTGGTAGGGCACCATTAACCCCTTGAGTGCCCTGCCCTTTCCACGCCCTGTGCCGGGCGTTTCATTAGCGGGCGGGGCTCATGACGAGATAGTCTCGTCATGGGCACAGCGCAACCGCGGCCCATGACGAGACCATCTCGTCATGGGCACTCAAGGGGTTAAACCAGATGGCGTGCTCCCAACCCAACACGGAACTTCAAGTGACTGATAAGGTCGATAATCTCATAAAAGAAATGATCATTCTCATCCACCACCGGCAACGTAACCCAAGAATAAAACACCTCGAAGTGAAAAGCAGTGTTCGCTTCAACTACAAAGAAAATGTCTGCCTGAGTAGCCGGGACTCCATGTTGAGTCAAATGAGCGGTCAGCGCCACTCGATTATGAGCAGCGACTGCAATAGCCATTATCTATCAGAGAGGAAAAGTAGGAAAACAATAGCGCAACACTGGGCTTTAACCCCTTGTGTGCCACGCCCTTTCCCCGCCCTGTGCCGGCCGTTACATTAGCGGGCGGGGTTCATGACGAGCTGGACTCGTCATGGGCACAGCGCAACCGCGGCCCATGACGAGTCCAGCTCGTCATGGGCACACACGGGGTTAAATAAAAACCTTTTAAAATCCAAGCTTTTAAAAGAAGGTAAATCCCTCTCACCACGGACGTCTCCGGTAATTGGTGAGAGGGTATTAAGGACAAGCACAAGCGCTACTCAGGGGTCTCGCGAATAATTACTAGACCAAACCTTCATGGCGCCATCTTGCAGAGATTCTGCACATACACAGAACTCTGCCCAGGAAAATGGGACCTCCATGTATAGGGGCAAGCTTTCCCACCACCTCTGCCTTTGAACCGAGGACCAACTAGCTATAGTGTCTCACTCTCTCTCCTACTCTCAAATGGAGAAACCAATGATTAGACACCCCAGAACTCAACACTCCCGTATCTCTCAGGACAGGAATCGTGGTAACAAGACACACCTTTTCACTCACATTCTCGAACTTGTCCACAATAAGATCTGACAGAGACACAACAATAGTTTAAAATATTTATTTTAACTAACGTTCTCCGCAGTGCAGTATACGAGCCATCACCAGCAGCAACATGCATCATATCAATACAGTTAGCATTGTAGAAAGGTCATACATCATAAAGGGAGACATCATTTTATAAAGACAGTGGATAAAGGACTATAAGGCCTAACCACCCTCCCCTTGGTAAGCAGAAGTATTATTATATAATAGAAGATCTCTGGGCTGTGTCATCAGACACCATACCTCAGGACATAGAGATCATATTTCTACATCACAGGTGCGCGTTGCTCTTCTCCCTGGAAATATCCCTCTCCAAGTGTGTGTTACCTAAACATGCATCCTATAATATCAAAGTACGATTCTCCAGTTGCGTTGGTATGTTTTGTCTAAGTGCTAGGGCCAGAATAGAATAACAAGAGTCAGTGTTTATCTAATCTCCAGGAACAGGCAGAGAACGAGCACAGCAGAGAGTTCTTATGTGAAAGGCATAAACAAAGCCCTGCAAAATAAAGAAATGCAGTATCATGCGCAAAAGTAGCATCATGGCTACGGGGCTCATGCTAACTTAACGATGTCGATAACGTCTCTAGTAACCATGTGACAAGAGATGAGGAAATACGGAGCCCTGCGTACATATATAGAGCACCCCCAAAAGCAACAGGATCCAGCCATTTGAGAGCGAGTCACGCCTTCCACTTCTGCTGGCCCTCTATCAGTTTGGAGATGATTTCATTGACAGTCAGTGGAGTCCTTCATAAAGGAACAGCGGTCCCTCACAACATGGAATTATAACTGTAATTAACACAGAAATACAATGATGTCTGTGTTCATATATCCTGATGGATAGTATGACTTATTTTGAAAAATACACAGATATACGAGTGGGACAGTTTACACCTGAAAAATGAGTGACCAAACTTAGGCATTGCGCATTTTGGCTGTGATACAATTTAGTGATTAGGCCAAAGAACATATATAGTAGCATCATAGTACATATTAGTAACACAAAATATAGGTTTGTGTCAAGGTGCTGAAGTCAGCGATGTTTCGATCCCTTAACAAGATAATGGGGTTATCATCAGGAAATATCAATTGATGCCTGAGAAGAATGCCACAGGAGAATGATTGGCCGGTCCCTCACGAAATGTCTATGTTGATGTGATTGATATACAATATGCCAGGAAGTAATTATGGCTGCCATGTGGGAGCCACAGCATGCCCAGACAAGGGAATTGCATTGTGGAGTCCTTAGGGAAATAACAATCGCAGGAAACGATGTGCGGAGGACTGTAGTCAGTCTCAGTGAATCACCCTTGTTTTAGTAGGTTGAACCCAGCACTGAGCTCAGCTCTTGAAATATAGACGCTGTCAGGCCACACTGTCTGCATTTTGATGCTGTAGGACTAGTTCCAACTGTGGCACGCCTACATGTTCCACATTGTTGGGTGATTAGACATTAGGAAATACATTCAGGGCATAATTTACAGGCCTTGTGCACAGATAGTGCCATTTTACTATGGAATTATGCCAATTGGGTATAAGCCAATGCTACTATATTTTAGGGAAGGAGCACAAGCACTTTAGCGCAGGTTACAGTGGTAAAGTGTGCAGATTCCTATGGCCAGAAAAAACAGACAGTCTGAATGGAAAAAGTTAGGGGAAAACCACACCAAGGAGGCCAAGTCTAACAAACTTCAACTCTCAACAGAGCCAGGGGGTTGGGTCCCCAGTCCCCAAACACTATTACCTAGCGGCACAACTAAAATGGCCAACCCACTGGCTGGATGTAATAGAGGAGTTGGCTTAACGGCTAGGGCGCTCGACCTCAGACCTGGGGAACTGGGTTCGAGTCTCGATAATGACGCTAAACATCCTGGATTCTGGGCAAATCACAATGGGCCCGATTCACAGAACTAACTTAAGACAAAATCCTAAACTTACTACCATTTTGGTATTCACAGAAGGCATTGACTCATTTCGGTATTCACAGAAGTTAGGAGTCCTAACTTTAGGACTCCTAAATGCCTTCTGTGAATACCGAAAGTCTTAAAATTAGGATTTTTCTCAGTTTAGTAGTAGTATAGTTAGGACTCCTAACTTTAGGACTCCTAAATGCCTTCTGTGAATACCGAAAGTCTTAAAATTAGGATTTTTCTCAATTTAGTAGTCCTAAGTCTAAACTTAGGACTACTAAATTGAGAAAAATCCTAATTAGGATTTTTCTCAATTTAGTAGTCCTAAGTCTAAATTTAGGACTACTAAATTGAGAAAAATCCTAATTTTAAGACTTTCGGTATTTACAGAAGGCATTTAGGAGTCCTAAAGTTAGGAGTCCTAACTATACTACTACTAAACTGAGAAAAATCCTAATTTTAAGGCTTTCGGTATTCACAGAAGGCATTTAGGAGTCCTAAAGTTAGGACTCCTAAATTTAGGACTACTAAATTGAGAAAAATCCTAATTTTAAGACTTTCGGTATTCACAGAAGGCATTTAGGAGTCCTAAAGTTAGGAGTCCTAACTTCTGTGAATACCGAAATGAGTAAGTGCCTTCTGTGAATACCAAAATGAGTAAGTGCCTTCTGTGAATACCAAAATGGTAGTAAGTTTAGGATTTTGTCTTAAGTTAGTTCTGTGAATCGGGCCCTTAATCTCCCCGTGCCTAACAAAAAAATATTGTGTGTCCTCATGTAACGTAACTGGTGCTATGTAAAGCGCTCTGATACCTGATTGGATTCGGGTCAAGTTCGCGCTATATAAGACTCTGCAAAAAAAAAACTTGCAGGCTGTGCAAGGACTCAGAATGATGGGGCTCAGTGTTTTGTATGAGAATTGCTCCTTCCAGGATTGACACTAGTACCCCCACTGCAAACAATGTGGTCCGCGTTGTGTAGAGATGTCATTGTAGGGTGCTGCAGGCCTCCTCGAATGATCCCCCTTGTGCAAAGGAAAGTCCCCTATGCTCCATGAGAGCTTTTAGGCTGGTGGCAGGCTGTGAAGGAGCCTAGCTCTGGGAATAGGGATCCTTGGACATATAGGCTGGGGAACTCATCTCATTTGACCACCTCACAGAACAGGTGGGCCTGTCAGCAGGGCAGTGCCTATTACACGGATGTCTGCTGGAACAAGTGAAATGACAGTGGGAGAGTGACAACCAGTGGCATAACAAAGGCTCCCACAGTCCCCACACTGCGGTGGAGTCCGGAGGGGGACCTTCCATGTACTTTGCAGGGAGCCCCCCTCAAGTTTCGTTATTCCACAGGTGACAACCTCTGAACCAGCAACCCATACCCTGATGCAAACACTTTACACATTGTGTACAGGGCAGCGGCTGATCTCCTGGCTTGCCAGGGGTCTCTCACGCACATACCAAGACCCATTAGCACCACTTAAGCGGAAATGGTAGCATTTCCTCAGTCACCCACTAATCAGGAAAGAGTGGGGCAGTTAAATAATTACTTAAAGTCTCATGTAATGCATGTTTTAAGTACATACAAAATACATTATAACATAGAGCACATCTTACACCAGCAAAACTGCATAAGATTTACACCACCATATGGATGCAATGTCCCCAATGGCAGACTCCTATGGCGGACATGCTACACATTTTTTTGGACTGCCCGCTGGTCTGCCCATTCTGGTCAGGGATATGCTCTATCTTCACACCACTACTGACTGGCAAGACCTGAATTGCTTGGCCTGTTTCATCCTGGAACTGTACAGGCGTTGTAGGCCAGTGTGTGCTACTAACCACTTCATTGACCTAGCCTTGCTGAGATCCCAGAGGGCGACTGCAATGCATTGCAAAGTCTCAGCATTGCCCAGTGTAGAGCAGTGGCAGTGATGAATTGGTCATTGCACTTCAAGGTACCCTGAGGGAGAATCAAGATCTACCTGATTGATACACAACACCCCCGGACACTCTCCTACCCTGCATGCTTGAACACTTTCTCCGATGTCCTCTTCAAGGGCATTTATGGCCTGCCCACATTACAATACACAGCGTACAGCGGGGAGATAGTGAATACCTCAGTCGTCAAATAGGCATAGCCGCATCACTATGCATTTGCCTGTGACTGTTGCATGGGGAAATGCTCACTGTTGAGTGCAGTTTTCATATAGTTCCTTGTTTTATGGTGGTTCCACTGGTAAGACTGTGTTTTTTTTCTGGCTCAAGATGCTAATCACTGATGTTACCAATTCACTGTAATACATGAGATACTAAACAAAAACTGCAGCAGGACAGGGGGTCCTTATCCAGCTTGGGAAGCACTGTTAGGGCCTAATTGGAAATTTGTTCTAAGTTGCCCTTCGGCTGTGTCTCCTTGTAGGCTGCCTCAAGAAATTCCACCACTTCAGATGATGACCATTTGTAAAACTGCACAGGGAAGCCATCTTCTCTTCGAGCTCCACTGTAGAAGACAGCCGAGATGGGCTTTGCAATTTCCTCACCGGTGATCAGTCCCAAGAGCAGCGCCTGCTCGTTGACATCCAGTTGGGTGAGGCGGTCTAAGAAATATATCTATCTGTGCCTCAGCAGTAGCAGTTTCCAGGACCTAGAGGTCTCTGTAGTACTCCACAAAAGCATCTTCTATGTCTTAGGGATGTGTGATGAGGTGGCCAGCTCATTCTTTTGTATCCGGGAATAGTTGAACCTGCCTCACAATGTTGGAGCTGAGCCACAAACTGTTATGGGCCAGAGTTAGGCCCATGTTTCTTACATTGTTCTAGTTTCTGAACAATAACATAATTTGCTGTGACCTTTTGCACATATTCACATGCATAACAAAGTTGGATTAGTTTCTCTGAAACTGCTTTGCTTAAACATTTGGGTTCACGCAACATTATCACAATTCCTCGAATACCGAATACAAGGCCTTCACACATGATGTACAAATGTCATTCTACCTTCACCCATAGGACAATAGGACTATCTACATATCCACAGCAATGCTAATCTGTGTGTACATAACAAGGATGCTTTGTAAATAACGAAGAATTTCCGAGGGTTTGCAGAAGAGACACTTCAGCTGACACTGAGCGTCTCTGTATGCTGTGGCTTTGCAGAACAGCTTCCAGACATCTCCGTGAGAGGTGTCCAGTTCGTGAACCAAGATGGGGACCTACATTCTCTCCCGCCAGGTAATAGGATTTGATCATCCTGTGGAAGGATTCTTGGCTTTACACATACATACACTCTAGACATACAGAGTAGGGATTGCGTAGTAGGAGTACGCCTGATTACTTCCTGTTTTAAATACCTTCATATATACACTGTTTTTTACACCATGGTGGAGCTGTATCTGCTATTTACTCTTTTGGTGCTTGTAATCACTGTCATCTGCTTCAGTCTACTGATCATAGCAGCACATGTATTCTGTACAAGAATAACGTGGGTTCAATAAATAAATTAAAATGTCCCATTGTGTATTCTCTGTGTACTTCTTAGAGAGCAAAGGTGCACGAGTGACTGAGCAAAACAAATTTGATCTGTTACCACGATCATTGAGGGGTCAGGGTTGTCATGTTCAGTGGTTGCTAGAAACCATTTGCTCCCTGTTCAGATTACGGGGGCTTATGGTAGAAGTATAAGCTAGCTGGTCTCTAGACCAACATACACTATCGGGGTGCATGGATTCAGTCTAGGTACCTCACCCAAAGTTTATGTTGTCCAACAAATGTGCAGGTTCTAAGGATAACTGGGAACTATACGACATGGCGTTATCAACATTGATTGGGTTCTTATTTTACGAATAAGCCTGAGTAGTTCAATTGTACCTTCTCAGAGACTCCTACTCACTTCCAAACAGGAGAAATCTGCGGTGGTAGGGAAACCTGCCTCAGCTGAGTAGTTATACCCTATGTATTGGTTGTAGGTTTTTCAAGCTTGCAGGGCAAACTTCCCACATTATGCTTACCATATCTCCATGAATTCATTTACTAATTTCCTTTTTTTCAAACAATGTCCGAAAACAGAGAAAACATTGAAGAATTGGCTTTAACAGAACAGAAAACTGCAGACATGGAGTTAATCTCAAATTGCTAAATTTTGGTGTCCTGGCTATGGGTGGTGTCGTTACCTTCATGGTTGAGGCATTCAGGTCAGAGTTATTCTATTCCTGGGTTAAATTACCAGCTGCAAATGCCCTTCAACAATGTTTCATATCTACATTGAGAAAGAAACAGCATGGGAATACATCCCATATGAAGAACTAAAAATTCCTCTCTCTTACCAAGAGCATATAATTAACCCCGGGCGTAGCACTACGCTGCGCCCACGTAGTGTACGTAGCGCTGCCTGCTTCGCACTTTCCGAAGTAGGCGAAGCAGGGCAGCGCTATGCACACGCCGAGGGCGAAGCGTAGCTGCTTGCCACCCGCCACCCACCTCCCGCCTGCCCTCCTTTTAATAATATAAGCATTGAAAAATAAATTAAAGTAAGTCGACTTACCCGTAAGCGCGGCGTCTCCGGGGCTCCCTCTTTCTGTTTCTAATTTCTTCTGGCAAATGCGCATGCGCGGACACCCGCGCATGCGCATTTCTCGCGAGAAATGCGCATGCGCGGGCGTCCGCGCATGCGCATTTGCCAGAAGAAATTAGAAACAGAAAGAGGGAGCCCCGGAGACGCCGCGCTTACGGGTAAGTCGACTTACTTTAATTTATTTTTCATTGCTTATATTATTTAAAAGAAGGGCGGGCGGGAGGTGGGTGGCACGTAGTGGGGCTACGCGAAGCGCGTAGTGTGCGTAGATTTGGGCACACTACGTGCTGCTTCACGTAGCCCCACTACACCCACTACGCCCACCCTTACATATAATATGGTTTAAGAAACCCTCCCTCACACTACAGAAAACGTGAGACTAGGTCCTATCAGCAGAGAAGGAGCAACATGGCCGGTCTTAGCTGCATAGGCACTGCATCCAGACACTGCTAATTTAACTGCAACAGAAATGCGAACACTATACAGAGATTTAGTAAAAATATACAGAAATCTCACACAGTTCATAATGCGAACACTCACAGTTAACCCTGTGTGCACTGCTCAAGCTGCATAGTTTCAATTGGCTACCATGTGTATCAGCCCACAAATGCTGAATGTCGTAATGGGAAAGATTTCCAACAGTAGGGAGCAATTTCTGTTCTGGAAAGCACAAAAAAATAGTCAACTTGAAGTAGTATTTCTCCATACAGGCCTGCAGGAAAAACACAGAATACTGGCTATTTGCTTGTCAATGGGTATGAATCCCCCAGTGGAAGACTGCACCACTTGGGGTACAGTCTTTACTGCCGTGTACAGCAAAACACGTTACCCCTGCACTGGCTGTTTTACTGATGTATTTAAGCAGCTTATGAATGAGTACGGGTTAGCACCTGCCCTGGACTTATTGATGAAACTGGTGGGCATTTTTTGACGCAGTATCTACCATTATGTTAAGTAACATAAAGAGGTAGGCAGCTGTGTTAGCTATACGCCAACACCTGAGGGATTTCACTCCTGCACAACAAGAATGGAAATTTCCAAATATTATTGAAGAACCCTATGCCATGCTAGTAGAGATTATTTGGGAGCCAGACCTGGAAAACACAACTTAAGTGTAATTCTGAAAAGGATAACTCTAACCAAGCACCCGACTCTGCGACTAAGAAGTGGGACAATAAACACAAAAATAAAGACAAACAGAGATCAATGGGTGGGTATCTGCAGCAGGAAACCACTGTTAAAAGATATAATCTCAGAAACCCTGATAAGATTACAAAGCCTGATAGGTCACAGGATTCTGATACATGTTCCTCTCGTTCCTATCAGGAATCATCCGATATATGCTCCGAGAGAGGTGGACGGTCAAAGGGCAGATCGGAGGAGCATGTATAGTCGAAAAAGGAATCACAAAGCTTGTCTGTCTATATCCTTAGTAAAGAAAAATAAACCTCAATTCAAAAAGTAGTAAGCAGCTTTGATGAAAATAATGTATGCCCAGGCTACAGAAGACTCTGCCTCTGAAAGGGGAATGGCCAGTGACGATGCTGGACAGCATGACAGAAGTCACAATAGCTTCCCGGAACATGATGGATTATCTGGCGGCAGTGGCGCTGAGTGAGCATATCACGTTGGGAACACCTGATACTAGGGTAAGTGTCCCCCATTGTTTATATGAAATACCACTCCAGTTGGAGGGGGACATACCCAGAAACATCAAGGTTCTGTTTTGGGAAAACTTGACGTATGGTTACATCATTCTTTTGGCTGAAAAAGACTGGCCACCTGAGTTCGTAATGGAATGCCCAAACAGGGAAATGGAAACCTTACTTGCCTTTTCCGACATTGTTACAGAACGAGTTAAACATTCTTATGTCAAGGAGTGGGCGTTAGTGCTAACTCCTGCATTATACTGTAATCATGTTGGGTGGGATGATAAGTGGCCTCATCACGATATCCCGTTGAAATCAATTCCTCAACTCCAGAGACATAACACGATTAAACATTAAGCTAAAAAACAATTTTAGGGAACTCCTAGAACAACTTGAATGCCAAGGTAAAATCAAAAATGTAATCTCCTCAATGAATAACCTCTTTTTTCCGTAATAAAAGCAGACAATTCCTACCGTCTAGTATTAGATTAAAGATATTTAAGCACATCTTCAAGCACATTTGTAGTACAAAATGCACACAGTACTGCATTAATGAATAACATTGTGCGGCAGAAATATAAAACAACACTAGATATCTCAAATTGATTCTTCTGCCAAAATATAGTGCCTGAAAGCAGATATTTGACAGCATTTTCAGTGCTAGGCTCACAAAGGCAATTTTGCCATTTGCTTCAAGGGTATAAGAATAGCCCTGGGGTGTTTACAGCCCCACAGATGGAGTAACTTCAAAATGTTGACGAGGAAGCATTGTCCTATGTAGATGATATATACCTGACAGATGATGAATTGATGGAACACTTGGACAGAGTAGACCGCATAATTCCGGGGTTTGCTCACCTTGGCTACAAATATAAATCCAAAAACCCCAAATTACTCATCTCAATGTCCTATTTTTAGGATGTGAGCTGTCAACTGAAGGCAAAAGCCTAGCAGCACATGTTTTTGAAAAATTTACATTGCTCCAACCTCCAACAACTCTAACAAGATTACACTCCATTTACGGGTTTTAGAATGTTGGCAGAACATACATTTTGGATTACTCAGAACAAGTAAAACCATGCTACGATTTAATTAGACCTGATTTTTTAAATAACATATTAGACACAGTAACATACAATCATTTTACATTCTGTACAAGCCGACATGATAGCTTCCAAACATTTACACACATGTGTAAACATGACCAACCTGGTGATCCACAAAGTTGCCAGACCAACTGGGTATACATACATCACATTCAACAAAGGTTATACAGTACCTATTGCATACAAATCACATTTGTACACAAATGCTGGAATATATTTTACACTCACTGAGAAAATTCCCATAGTGGTACAGATGGCTGTAGTGAGAGAAAGAACACTAGCTCTGGGTAATCGCCTAATTGTCGTGACCATGGTACCGAGCCCGTCACCAAATCAAGCATTCCTAATACCAAGCTTTACATCAGTGATGGATACAATGGGCCAACTCTCTCACTGCAAAAGATGTAGACTATAATTTGATTCTAACCTACAAACACAAACATTTTTGCAGTATGGACAAAAATATCCTCTGCCAAATGAAATAATGCCTCTGGATCGATACAATGATATAATCTGCACTGATGCGTCTGCCCAGTCTGCATTAGGGACAAAACACCAATATTACTCATGTTGTGCAAGTGTAAAGGGGGCGCATGCATGATGGCAAGTTCCATTCTGAATAAACACACATACAGTCCCTAGGGGACTGTACAGCACAGCTGTCAGAACTCAAGGCCCTAGTATTGGCACTAGAAAATACGGATCATGGATTCCCCATACTCATTGTGTTTTGTACGTAATACTCTGTCCAGCCATATAACGAATACCTTCATTACTGTGGCCAGAATGGATTTTGAGATTCCAAGGGTTGCACAATAAAGCACAAGATTCTTTGGAAACAGGTGGCAAGGCTGAAAGAGTGCTTGCCACAGGCTCATGTAATACACACCTTGAGTCATCAATGTGTTGGCGTTCACATTGCAGAGAACTCAATGGCTGATGAAGCTGTTAAGGCAACAGTTCATACTGTACAAACACAAAATCTTTTGCAGTATGGACAAGAATATCCTCTGCCAAATGAAATAATGCCTCTAGATCGATATGATGACATCATCTGCACTGATGGGTCTGCCCAGCCTGCTGTAGGGACAAAACACCAATATTCCTCAGGTTGTGCAAGTGTAAAAGGGGCGCATGCATGATGGCAAGTTCCATTCTGAATAAACACACATGCAGTCCCTAGGGGACTGTACAGTGCAGCTGTCAGAACTCAAGGCCCTAGTATTGGCAATAGAAAATACGGATCATGGATTCCCCACACTCATTGTGTTTTATTTGTACTACTCTGTCCAGTCAGATAATGAATACCTTCATTACTGTGGCCAGAATGGATTTTGAGATTCCAAGGGTTACACAATAAAGCACAAGATTCTTTGGAAACAGGTGGCAAGGCTGAAAGAGTGCTTGCCATAGGCTCATGTAATACACACATTGAGTCATCAATGTGTTTGCGTTCATATTGCAGGGAACTCAATGGCTGATGAAGCTGCTAAGGCAACAGTTCATACCCTACAAACACAAAATCTTTTGCAGTACGGACAAGAATATCCTCTGCCAAATTAAATAATGCCTCTAGATCAAAATGATGACATGATCTGCACCGATGGGTCTGCCCAGCCTGCCGTAGGGACAAAACACCAATATTCTGCAGCATGTGCAAGTGTAAAGGGGGCGCATGCATGATGGCAAGTTCCATTCTGAAAAAACACACATGCAGTCCCTAGGAGACTGTACAGGTCAGCTGGCAAAATTCAAGGCCCTAGTATTGGCACTAGAAAATACGGATCATGGATTCCACACACTCATTGTGTTTTATTCGTACTACTCTGTTCAGTCAAATAATGAATACCTTTGTTACTGTGGCCATATGGATTTTGAGATTCCGAGGGTTGCGCAATAAGGACAAGATTCTTTGGGAAGAGGTGGCAAGGCTGAAAGAGTGCTTGCCACAGGCTTTTGTAATACACACATTGAATCATCAACGTGTTGGCGTTCACATTGCAGGGAACTCAATGGCTGATGAAGCTGTTAAGACAACAGTTCGTACTACTGCATTGCTGCAATCACTTGTTCAAGTACGAGAATAGACCGAGACATCATGGTGGCTGTCAATGCTGCCCGCCAATGACACACACTTGCTGAAAGGATTTCCACTCAAGTACTCCTGCAAATTAGATGCACAAAACATATCGTATGCTCACATTCCAGGAGTGGGGGATAGAGTTATACCAAACACTGATCGCAGATTGAGATTAATACTAGGCCTGGGCGAAGCACTACGCTAGGCTCGCGTAGTTTGCGAAGTTCGCGCTACTTCGCACTACGCGAACTGCACGTAGCACAGTGCGAACACGCGTAGCGTAGTGTTGCGTAGTGCTGCGGTCATTTTTTGCTTGCTCGCGGTCCTCAACGTCAAGTTGGCGACCGCGAGCAAGCAAAATGACATCCCGGCGAGACTTTTTCCTTGTTCGCGATCGCGATCGCGAGCATGGAAAATAAACCTCCCGAGTCCCGGCGAGATTCCCAACGCGAGGAGGTCAGGTTTCTCATTGCGAGGGGTCGCGTATGCTCGCGACCGCTCGCGATGAGAAACTACCAGTTCGCGTTGAGAAAGCTGCCGCTCGAGTAAAAATCTACTCAAGCAGCAGAAAACTACAGCTCGCACTGTGCAAGATGCCATTTTCAATGATTGCACAGTGCCGGCTGCTTGTCCGCACTGTGCAATCATTGAAAACAACATCTTGCACAGTGCGAACATGTTACTACGCAGTTCGTGAAGTGCTACGCGTAGCTCGCGTAGTGCGAACTTCACTTTGCGAAGCTTCGCGAAGTGCTACTTCGCGAACTACGCCCACCCTTAATTAATACTAGCTGGACATGAGGGTCTGTGTTCAGCACATACAGGGATTACTGCTACAGTTTCAATACTGAAGCAGCGCTATTGGTGGTCAGGTCTTACTAAAAAGACCAAGGACTTTGCTCTAAAATGTGATATCTACCAGCAGATGAAGGGCTCCACTGTAGCACGTCCAACACAAACACCTCTTTTGGTTACTAACAAGCCTTTGGCCTGTGTCTATTTGGATCAACTCTGCCCCTTACAAACTGATAGGGCGTACAAGTACATCTTTGTGGCAGTAGATTCTTACTTGAGATTTCTGTGCGTATGGCCACAGCGGTCGGCTGATTCTCAAACTGTTATCACGGATTTGCAAGTCTATATTGGAACATACGCAATTGACATACTAAATTACGACCAGGGTCTGGTGCTTAGCTCTCAGGCTTTCAAAAAAGCCCTGGCAAGTTTGGGTGTGACCTTGTGATACTTCTCACCCTATCATGTTGAGGGAAATTGGGTATTTAAGAGAAAAAAACGGGACTTAAAGCAATCCTTAACAGTACAGTTACTAGCCTCTGGATGCAGTTGGGTCCATTACCTTTATGGGGTCCAGAAGGCACTGAATAACATGCCAAGAAAATCCCTGGGTGGTCATACTCCATGTAAAATACTGTTTGGGGTAAGAATGTGGGCCCCAGACCTCGACCACGTCGGCACAGTGACGTCAAAAACACCATTTGACATCAGAGAATATTTGGCTGTTTTACAGGAATTAAATGAGTTCCGGAACATGCAAAGCAGCATCTAAGCAAAACACACTGCCACTGGTGAAGTATAGGTTATACCAGCAAGACCTGGCTGGGACCCGAAGATTTGGGATCTGGTAAGGAAATAAATTATCGACAAGAAAGAATTTGGGACATCTTACAGAGCGCCTGTACCTGTCCTGGTTGTCAAAGGTACCAGAACTGTACTTCTTTCACGACTTGCCGGTCACCGAGACAAAAGGTTTCTCTCCATTGATTCGAGCAATCCACATTATTTAGCCGATTCTCAACAGTAGGCCGCATAGCATCCGGTGTAGCTACCGCTCTCCTCTCGCTACCATACAAGAAGTACAGATGGAAAATGTAATAACTGAAGAAGATTCCTCTCACCATCAAGAAACCGGAAACAACAATGAAATACTATTTCTCCCTGTTGAAACAACAGCAACCATGCAATCAACTAGTAAAGAGATACAAATTTAAAATAAAACCTGCTAAACTGCCAAAAATAGACAGGATGACATCTGGCTACTTCATGGATGACAATCATTTCTCTTCAGATTTAACGGAACCTGAGCTACCATTGCCACTGCCTCTCCCTTTCAAGCTTCAAAAGTGTACTCTCTATCTTTGGCAAAAATGACATACTTTGTTACTCCTTGTTTACAACTTTGGATTACAATTGGGTCATTTTTCCTGGTGCCCTGGATTGGTTTGGTGACAGTCTTTTTCTTGCTTCTAAACTGACATTATCTCTCAGAACACTCTCCAGTATAACTTCTGAACTTGGCATTGAAACATCACGCATCATCACACCATGAATAAAGGGACCTGTCTCTAGTGAACATTACAGCAGTTTCGGTTCCCAAAGGAATAGTGTGGGGCAGGCTATCGTATGATGTGTATGGTGCAACTCAACTTTTACAAATCCTATATCTGTTTAATATTTCTTTAAATTATAATATTATCTCTAGTGCTTTCGCTGATGAATGGAACATTGATACAGTACACAATAGGCTAAATGATATAGAGCAGTCAACTGTGTTTTCTTAAGATGAATTGTATGATGGTACATCTAATGATGGTGATATGTTCTGTTATCAACATTATGATCACCCATTTCTGCATGAAGCAAGTAACCTATGTGTGGTTTATAATTACACTAAATGGGAACACTATCCAACACCACCAAAAGGTAGTTAGAAAACAATGGACACAGAAGTGTGCCTATTTTTCTGGTTTTTACACATCAAATCCAGCATCATACTTCCATAGGCTTGTCCCTACACCTGCAAAGAAAAATATGCTAACAAACACCAAGTTGATTTACTCTGCTTCTTTTCTTTCCCAGCTGTCTGTACAGGGTTTTGACTTTTGTTAGGATCAATAGACACAAAATCTGTTTGGGGAATAAAAGATTGGCAGGTTCAGGGAACTGAGATTATGTTTAGAGCATGACTAAAAACCATAGCATATGATTTTCAGGGAAAAAACTTCACAACGAACTTCCTGTCTTGGAATTGTCAAGATGAAGGATTTGGACACACCTGGTATTCCACGTTCGCATGTTTTGAAAACCATCAACATGTCACACAATACAGTGAGGATACACTAGATGCCATGCTACACAATGGCTCCTACAATTCATCAGACCCAATCGGAAGGAATGGTTGGTTGGGCTTTCAAAATTTAATGGTCTATTTTTATTTGGCTGAATAAAGAATTTGAAACTTGAAACACTAATGGGTGTTAGACCAGATTCCTGGGTAATGCCAAGGGATTTAAGATCAATAAGACTGATCAACGGTATGTAAAATCAGAACACTCAGTGTGGTGACGTCATACAGTGTTGGGAAGTTGGCCCTCGCTTTGCTAAAAACCTCAACACTTTCTCAGGTGAAGCAACACTTGTCCCTTCTGTCTGATGGAATGGATCTCAGGGAGTCCTTACTAGGTCCCCGGAATCCATGACAAACGTGCTTCTTTATGCCATATACGATGAGCTTTGGAAGGTCTCTCAACAGGAAGCTGCTGAAAGACTGTGTGAGATTGATAGAATTAATCTAGAAAAGGCTTTGGCAGTGACCACATTATCCTTTAGGATATATTAATTGGGCAACATAGTATTGTCTGCAATTGACATCATACAACAAGACATGTCTATTTTACAATACGGACAGTGGAAACTTCGGTCAATTGTTTTGTTAAGCTGGACACTGCAAATCTTGCGTTCAGGCCACGTTTCGTGGCGTTATATTAACACCAAACTGTTTTCCTCATTTGATCTAACTGAAAGACAGATATCAATGGCATGAAAAGATGCAAATTGTACCATGTTGCACATACATTTTTTTGACAAATTACCTTTCTCTGTTATTGAAACGCCTTCAGCAGATTGGATAACCCATGGGTACAATACCCTAACAGTCACGAAATTCCATTTTTAACATTAACTACAACATCACGAAGGAGGCAGATATGAAGCCTTAGGAGAAGGATGTGTGCATAAATTCTGGGAGTTACCTTTCAAGTTTAGGTGCAGGAAAGGGGAAACAGGCATTTTTCTAAGCAGTTCCGACTGTGAGAATGCTTTAAGCAGGTCCTTGGATTTGCTTCATGGGGCTTGTAATGCGTCGGTTACAAACTTGTCCTGTTATCTGAAGGGCTCTCCCGCTGCCGTGATTCATCCGGTTCTCAAGCTGTTCTCTAATGGAAGCTATATGATGCTGAATGATCAAGGCTGCTGTGGAATGGAACTAGACATCCCTCATCTTGTAACGGTTAATTCCGTAGTTACTTGTTGCACACAAGTATTGTTTCCAGTGGCCCGCAGAGTTCTGGAGGCAACACTGTGGCCTTCGATAAATGTTTCAGACATGCATTTTGATTCTCTAATCAAACTGAATGCCATGCTTTTTCAAAAGGATGTGGCTCTAACACCCACCAGAGAGCAGTTTGATCTCCTGGTTGTGAGGGCCGGGTCCGAGACCTAAACTCTACTTCATAGTAATATCCCACTGAGTTTTGGGAAGCTGGTCCACCGGATCTTTAAGTTGTCTGCTCCAAAGGGAGTAGCACACTTTTTAAAATGTATTGGCTTTGGATTGGTTAGCACCTTTCAGACAGTTTTCGGAGTTTGGCCATCATTCATACACTCCGTACTAGGAAGCGTTTCTGGAGGTCTTCGACATGTCCTGCTACTTGTGGTGGGAATTCTGCAAAAGATGTCCCAGTTCAAACAGGAATGGAGACAGCACTGGCTGTGCTGCTGTGCCGTGAGCGCATGATACACTCTTCGGCTTGGTATTCACAAAAAGTATTGAAGTAAAAATATCACAATATCAAAATATTGTGTCCAAAATAGATATCGTCCGCCTGCTTCCTGAATCCTGAGGAGCCCTGTATTGGCCACTGGGGAACGGCTTGTGGTGTCGCCGGCCCCCGAGAGTGGTTTTGTTGGACCTGTGGAATAGTCAGCGGTGCTCCGGGTGCCCTGTTGGACTGGCCTGTGAGGGATTGAGCCCCGGAGACGGTGCTAAGTGAGTCCCCGGCTGTGTTGTGGCCTATTTGCTGCTCCCTGCTCCCTGCTCCCTAGCCCGACCTACGGACCTACGGACCCCCTCTTTGTAAAGTCGGACTTCTGTGTGCACTGAGTCGGGCAGACGGACTCCTCCCCGTGCACCGGACCTGCCAGCTGGGGAAAAACCGGGGTGGCGAGGCCGTGCTGGGGGCACCGCCGGTGCCGAGAGGGGGCGGCATGGTGCGTTGGCACCCACGCGCCCACGCAGCCTGAGAAACTTGGGGGGGGCCAAAGGAAGGATTATTTTACCGCTGAGGCAAGCACCGAAGGAGTTCCAGAGGATATAGGGACTGCGAGGACCACAGGCCAGTGCGAGGAGCTCCTGATGCATCTGGCCTGCTACACGCCCTCTTCCCGCCCACATCTCTTATTTATTTTACCGCTGAGGGAAACGCCGAAGGAGTTCCGGAGGGCATAGGGACTGCGAGGACCACAGGCCAGTGCGAGGAACACTGACGGATCTGGCCTGCTACACGCCCTCTTCCCGCCCACATCTCCTATTTAATCCATCAGCCACTCGCGCGGGACGCGCGCAGGACCAAGCCCGGGCAAAGGCCGTTGGAGGCTGTTGGAGGCTGGGTCGGATTGTGTCACTTTCCTAAACGCCCTACCTTCAAGGTTGCCTCTAAAGTTCCGCTTGGTTGTCAAGAAGCTTGGATTCAATAAAATGGCCACTAGAGAAACCAGAAGTAAGACTGTTTTCATGGTTTCAGGTACTTTGGATAATTTTCTGGTTAAGGCTAATACAGTGGTCAATAAGAGACTCCCTGTGTTGGGAAAGCAAATTGCGGAGGGTTTGGAAAACTCGCATCCGGCTTCATCAGGGACACCGTCCACTGTTGGATCATCGCTACTACTTGATGCCACGCACTTATCGCTCATGGACAGCATTGATCAAACTATAGAGTCGGTCCTACACCAAATAAGGTCACCATCTAAGTCTCATAGGGACAGAGACTCAGTACGTATTATTGATGAGGTGGAACCCCCCCCCCCCCATTGCTGAGTTAGTGTAATCTAGGGCTCTGGGGGACGGTGCCACACCAGTGGAATGTATGGGACATAGAGAAGACGCTTCCCCGAAAAGGAAGAGATCTAGGAAGTCCAAAGGCGCCAAAAGGGCTAAAGTTGATCCCATAATGAATGTTACTGTAGATAGCCCGGATACCCCCGTAACATCCACCATGGGGAACGACACAGAAATGGTGAGGACCCCCCCCACCTCCATACCATGCACACCGGCCCATTTATTTTTGGTGGTGCTGGACCCAACATCTCGGAGCACATTATCCGCTCATTTACTGGTATCCTCAAAAGCCTGCTGGATCCTCTCTCCCTCAAATTAGACTCTATAGAGGCCAGACTTCTAGCTATAGAAAGATTAGGTAGTGGGGGTGGTGATCAGCTAGGGCTAAGAGCAAGTACACACGGAGCCCATGGGACAAATGCTGGGACTCCTCACACCTCAACTGATTCAATCACTGTGGCTCCTATTTTACCAACAGCTACCTCCCGGGAAAACACCACTATAGTCCCCTTGCCACAACTTGCCCCTGTACCTCTCCCTAGGCAACTGCCTCCGGCACCAACTACCAGGAGGTCGAAGCCGTCTGCTCCGGCCTCTACACCAGGCCAGGAGAGACCAGTAAATGACACAGTTAACTGCCCATCCCGGTCAGTTAGTCCTCATAACTGGCGAAAAACAGTTAACTTGCCCCCAGAGGCGGCAGCCTACACTGTGATTTTGAAGGGGGTACCAGAGCTCTCCGGCAACGTGGTGGAATCCTATGATTCCCTACGTAATAAGGTTACTAGCTGGTTAAACATCCAAAGGCCTCTACCACCTAATCTAAGAGGAGAAATTCTTATGGTTAGAAGGGTTCCATGGGTCGGGTACACAGTCAAGAAAAGTGTGGGGGATTGTATAATTGTAAGCTTTAAGAGTCCGCAGGTTGCGCCTTATATTTGTAATTGGCTTGGGAGTGTAGGAGCCACATCCATCGAATTGGTCCATCTGTCATATTTTTACCCCAATGCACATGACTTGACTACAATGAGGGACGATGGCTGGACAAGGGTGGGATCTGCTGTTGATGGGTCTAGATACAGGCCCACCCGTAATGTTATCACTGCTCACGGCAACTATATACACCCTAATAGGTATAGTTGTCTTGACCAGGTTGATTGACTATATAAGGGTGCATCCTCACGGCATACCCAAGGTATTACTAGTAAACCTGTAGGACAGGGGACCGTGAGAGGTGATATAGATACTATCACCCGAGAATTTGATGCACCCCGTCGGGAGAGCTTAACTCTTATTAGCTCCCGGGGCCAAGTAATCAATTTACTTCAGAGTCCACCTGGTCACAACTTAACATCGATAGTCCTGCCTGGTCCCAATGTAACATCTACTGCCCCATCCATTTTGGAAATATCACTGCAAGGGCCCTTAGTCTCATCACTGGACATCACACCTGAGAAAACTGGGGTATTGGGATTAAAACCTCCAGTTGAAATCCTGAAGGTTCTCTCTTGGTATGTGGCGGGTATTGCCAATAAATTATATACAAATGACTGGGACTCACTAGTAGGCAACAGTGACATCTGCCTTTTTCAAGAGACCTGGGCCAGGGAACCGCTGTGTAGAGTAGGATATGCAGTTTTCGAAATTAAAGCCAGTTGGACTGGTAAATGGAGGCCTTCAGGTGGTTTGGCGGTTTGGGTAGCTAGTCACATTGGGTGTAATGCGGAGAATGTACTTACGCTCTCGCAGGACATACAGTGTGTTCTACTCAAGTGGCCCAATGCTTTAAATCTGGCAATCATTAATGTGTACTCTCGCCCAGTCAGTGCAGCTATGGAATCACCCACACTAGATGATCTCTCGTCTTTTCTGGGCCAACTTCCAAACGATTGTAAGATAGTGATGGGCGGTGATTTTAATTGTCACTTCGAATCCCTGGAAGGTCTAAAGGAAGGTGCCCTTACTGCTGAAGACGACTTTTGGGGTGTTCCGCCATGTCAATCCCCCCACCCCAAATCTTGGTCCCCTCTCGCAGTACAAATTATGTCCCTAACACTAAACTTTGCGCTAAGGGCCTGCAATGGACGCACTCCTTCTGACATTCCTTCATTATGTACCTTCAATAGGAAGGATCATGAATCGCGGCTGGACTACATTTTTGTAGACATTGGTCTGTGGTCCAAGGTCCAGGATTTTAGAGTAATTGTAAGAACGGACAGTGACCACAACGCACTCCTACTGGATATGGTGCACCCCGCATGTGCTGTTGGATCACTCCCCGTCGAGCCCAGTGAGGACCTAGGGAATTTGGTTCTTAGTTCCAACAGAGGCAGGGTAAAATGGGGGAAATTGGTAAATTCAGAAGAGAGTATAAGCAAAATTTATCAGCTAGCACTCCCTAAGCTAAAAGAATTGGATGTATTAATTAACCAGCCCAGACCCTTAGAATTTAACGAGAAGCTAGCCCAAATCCACGAAGACTTAGTGGGAGCCTTAGGTGAAGTTTTCTACCCAGTGGTACCGCCACGGAAGAAAAAGACTCGAACCCCAACCTGGTACAACTCCTCCTGTAAAAAGATCAAGACAGATCTAATAAACACAATAAAAGTAGGTTCTGACAAGGGCAAGGTCATTGAGCTCAGGCGGAAATACAGGAAAGCCATGGCATTAGCAAGATCGGAATGGGATTGGAATAGATGGCAGGACCTCTCCCTAGCATTAGAAGCGAGGGATTCGAGAAGATTTTGGTCTTTGGTAAATACTGGCACAGGAGAACCTAAAGCTGCAGTGGAGCCAAACATTGCAGCTTTTGTTTGGGAGGGCCACTTTGGCAAATTGTACCAAGAAACCACTGAATTTGCTAATGATGTGGCTTCCGATGCTTTATCCAATCCTGTAGCTGGATTGGAATTTACCCTCGGCGAGGTGGTCAGTGCAAAAGAGGGTCTGGCTGTGGTAAATAATTTAATTACCGGTACTTAATTTGATGCGGAAAATCTATAACAATAGCTCAGTAAAATAAGAGGCAGAATCCGTGGTATTAGAGGTTCGGAACGGGCTTTATTCCTATACAAAGGAACATAATTCGAATTATGGGCCTTCTATTCCATCACCACGAGAGTTCAGGAAGGAAGGAGCAATACATTATTGACAGGTAATCATTTTTATAGAAAAGGCATTACAGTGAAACAGATGCAGGAGGCGTAACAGTTGATATCAGAGATAAAAGCATACATACGTAACTAAAATGGGTGTAACTAGGCGTAACTAAAGAACGTCATTAGATATGATGTCATAAATGGGTGGTTCCATGAAAGAATTTCGCAATGTCAGCAAAAATACTTGGCAGAGATGCGCGCGCAGCAGCATGACGTGTGATTGACGTGTAACTAGAGGGTGAAAGGGACTTGACATTTAGCTCTACATGTGGAGACAAAAGTCTGGGGTTATGTCAACCTAATCCCAAATCATATCTAATATCCTATGTTTAAAGAACTGTGTTATCCAAAAAGAGAGGTCTCTTAGGATAGAATCTTATTCTATACTGACTATACTGACTGTTAGTGCGTGTACAAGCGTCTAAGTGTCTACACTAGATGCGAGGGGGTAGGAATATTCCATGGTAACAGGGCTATGAATTACTTGCATGAGGGCAGCGAGGCCTGGTCCTTTGCACGGTAGCTGGAGGAATGTTTACCTAAACTACTAGACAGGAATGCATCGGATGAGGAGCGGAGCAGAGCAGATAATCTTGAAGGTGAAATACAGTTTTTGGCAGGCAGACAGGCCGAGTCAGGCACCGTTAGCCGCGCAGGGAGTAAGACAAAGTTCATGGTCACAGATGCAGGCTCAGACTGGAGCTTTCAGAGGCAGAAAGGCAGAAAAAGGCTTAATGGCAGAATCAGGGCCTACTCGCCTGGACTGTAAAATGGGATAAATGAACCATATAAAGCCGGTGGCCTTTCATACTTAGGAATAGAATATCCGGCCCATTCATGGCGGATCTGAAAGAGGACATGTTGACGGTGGACGCACATGTGTTTGCGTCTTCATAACTGGAACTGGAGGGAACATACATGTACTTGTGATTTATACACGAAACCGTTGGGGTCCAAGATAGGGGACATGACCGACCATAAAAATCCATATTTCCACATTCCCTCCTTGTCCCCTACTTGCCCTTAGGAGATATCAATCTTCATCAATCCATCGATCTGTTCATATAACATCATTTGTTCTTCTTTCTTCTTCCGGGATTGTGAACGAAAACTTGGATGTGGGATACACGAGGTGGCACATAGACCACAAATCGCTGGCCCACATTGTAGACATAAGCAGCAACTGAATAGTATGAGAAAGCCAATACCTAGGAAGGAGAGCATTCTCCATCCCCAGGCTGACAACACGCCCCAGAACCAACTGGACCAAGTCCAGGTGCCTGGACTCTGGTGTATCTGGCTTACAATCTTATGAAGGCGGGTTATGGCTTTATATACTGACGGTGAATTTTCTGGTATGAAAATGCAACAACTTGATCCGATGACCCTACAAGCTCCGCCCCTATCGGCCAGGATGACGTCAAGGACAAGACGATTTTGAAGCACAACAATCCGCATAGCAGACTGCTCTTCTGTTAAATTGCCTAAGGCGGAAATAGTTTCGTTCACTACTGCTTCAAGGGTTCTGGTTAATCTACGTATCAACTTACTATTAGTGACTGTACCTATATAGGGAAAGAGACCTTTATTGAAATCTGTGTATTTTTCCCATGCTGTTTCAGTGTAATCGACTATTGGGAGATCTCTCTGCTGTCTATTGTGTACTAAATGAGTATTTCTATGATAATCAGGAGGAGCTAGGAAAACAGGTGGTAGAAGGAATGCTATGTAACAGGTACCATCCCAATCTAAAGGTAGGCGTATATATGCAGTCTGTCCACATATAAAGTAGGAATGACGAGAAGCTCTAAATGTAGACTTGCCTTGATCACTGAATTTTATCACAGTGGTGCATTTACTATGGCCCATGTGTATGGAGCCATTCTTTCTTATGCATAGTTCCCCTTTAACTGGGAATACGGACATGGCGAAAAGAGATTGGTGTAGCTTCAGATTCAACGTTCAGGATCATGAGGTTAAGTGTAAAATTACCTAATCCATATACCTCATTTTCTAGATCAGTTCCTGTTCTTTTGGGAAGTCCCTCCTTGTTAGGGTAGCAGACTTTAAGCAAAACTAAGTTCAGGTTTCCCCATACCCAGTTGTCTTGATAAACTGCTGAGTTTGTATCTAAGGAATTAATTAAACTAAACCATGCTCCACAGGAGCCATTGTGTGTGAATGGATATGGAAAGAGAGGCAGAATTCCCTTATAGTTCTGATAGGGAGGGAGTCGGCCACATATCCAACAATTTGTAGCATTGCTAGTCTGATGGGAATGATGTAACATACTAATAAAAGTGTTGTTGCGCAGCGCAAATCTATATGACAACTCATGCGGGGGTAATTCACTAAAAGAATGTTCAGCAGTAACATTGTAAACATGTTTAAAAATAGGATAATACGTGTGCAACAATATACTTGCAGCGATTATTAAAAGACATAAGAAAAACAAAATTAATAACGTCACTGTGCAATGACTACGCAGTGATTTACAGTACGCATGTTTTTTCAACTGCATTTGATTATTTCTTTCTCTATTCCGGTCCAGAGGATACATGTCAGAGACAAATTCAACCGATTCACCTTGGAGAGGACTTAAACAATCAAATTGTCTGACTTATTGGACCTCAATTTTAGTCTATATAGTTCTGAGTTCGTTTGCTCAACCAAAGGGAGCTTTGAATCTGTCTTTGAGGAAATACAGGGTTTAGTCTCTATATCGGATGGTAGTCCATGAAATTTCTTGATATGACTTGAATGTATCCAACCTTTGCGACCTTCGATCTTCACGGCTGTCCTCGTGGTGAGCAGTACAAGTTGAGGCGATTTCTACCTCGGATCCAGCTGAGTCTTCCGGTCAAAATTCCGCACTAACACCAAGTCCCCGGGAACTACGTCGTGGGGTTTCACCTCGGTGTTGTCGGGAAAGGCTGCAGCTACCTGTGAACGACAAGATTGTAGTGCAGACATCAAGGAAGCCAGGTAATCTGTCAGCATATTACAGTCAACGTCAGTGATTTTACGAGGTATAGGCGTCCCCCACATATTTGGTGGTCTACCGAAGATCACCTCATAAGGGGATAGCCCTGTTCGAGAATGTGCTACCATTCTCATGTAAAAGAGTGCAACTGGTAAGGCTACTACCCAGTCGACACCTTTCTCTCTACATATTTTGGACAATCTAATTTTCAGAGTTTGATTATGTCGTTCCACGAGACCTGCTGCCTCGGGGTGTCGGACACAGTGAAATCTCCATTGATAACCTAACAAAAGTGAAACGTGTTTCATTAGTTCGGATGAGAACGGCTGGCCGTTATCTGAGTAGACAGCACGTGGTAAACCGTACCGTGGGAAGAATTCTCGAACCAACTGTTTGGCAGTAGTCGGGGCAGTGTAATCTGAAACCGGGTATGCCTCTGTCCAACGGGAAAGAGCACAAACAACTACAAGAACATATTTGAATCCTCGACATCGTTCCATCTGGATATAATCCATCTGGAGGACTTCAAAAGGGTGATCAGGAGGCTGAAATCCACCCTGTTCTACAGGAATGCTTTTACCTGGGTTAAACTGACAACAGATCATACAGGTACGAACCTTTTGTTTAGCTGCTGCTCGTAAATGTTTGTTGAACCAAATGTGTTGAATGCTGTCTAGCATAGCTTTTTCTCCTAGGTGGGCTGGACTATGTATTGTATTAATGATAACTTGGACCATTGAGTCGGGAAGAAACCATATAGATTTTTCCTTCGTCATCCATCCCTGATCGGTTTGGATCCCTCCTAATTCAGTCCATTTCTTTATTTCTTCTGTTGTAGCATGTGTCTGTATGTCAATTACGTCAAGAGCGGGATCCTTAACCATCATGCAGTGTGTTGGTGTAGGAACTATTGTCTTTGTCATGTCAGATGTGTGAGTTTGAGCAGTCTGTTTAGCTGTTCTGTCAGCTAGATCATTGCCTTGGGAAATGATATCAGTAACTTTCGTATGAGCTTTACATTTCATAATTGATATTGCAGTGGGTAGATGTATTGCATTTAATAAGGCATGAATGAGGGGTCCGTGCTGAATGTGGGCACCGTGAGAAGTTAAATAACCTCTCTCTCGCCACAGCACGCCGAAGTCATGTACAACTCCGAATGCATAACGTGAATCAGTGTATATGTTGACTTTCTTATTTGTGGCTTGAATACAGGCTTGTGTCAGAGCGATGAGCTCTGCTGCTTGAGCTGACAAGGTATCGATACAATTTGTTTCAATAATTTCAGTGTCTGTTGTGACTGCATACGCGGCCACTAGCTCTCCTGTACTTGTTCTCATACATGAACCATCTACATACAACGTCAGGTCTGGGTTTGACAATGGGACGTCTGTCAAGTCTTGTCTGGGTTTCGTCGTGATAGTAATAACTTCAATACAATCATGTGCTAGTGGGTCTGTTCCGTTTACTGGCAAAAGTGTGGCAGGATTCAATGTACTACAACGTCTGATTTCTATGTGTGGCTGAAACAATGTCAGTTCGTAACCGGTGAGTCTCGCTATAGTCAAGTGTTGTGTTTGTGTGCGGTTCAAGAGAACCTCTACTGCGTGTTGTACTTGTACTGTCAATTGATGTCCTAACACTATGGCATCGCTTTGTCTGATTGCTAAAGCTGTCGCTGCCACTGATTTCAGGCACGCAGGCAGAGCCTGAGCTACGGGATCTAATGTACTAGAAAAATAAGCACATGGTTTGTGTGATCCTGCTTGTTCCTGTGTGAGTACTGACAAGGCAGTACCTTCGCGTTCTGTAATAAAGAGTGTAAACTGTTTACTGTAACATGGTGTTGCTAGGACAGGTGCTTGACATAAAGCTTTCTTTAGGCTTTCAAAAGCTTGTGTATGTTCTTGAGTCCAAGGGAGGACAGTCGATGTGGCCGCCTCCTGTGTTGTCAACTGAATGAGTGGTTTTGCTAGAAATGCATACTGAGGGATCCACTGCCTACAATATGAAGTGAGGCCTATAAAAGCCCGCACCTCCTTTTGTGTCTTGGGTACTGACATGTTATCAATTAACTGTATGCGGTCGGGTGTAAGCTGCCTTCCCTCCTTGGACAGCGAGTGCCCAAGGTAAACAACTCGCTGGACACAGAATTGCAGCTTAGTAGGGGACACCTTGTGCCCCTTTTCGGCCAAAAATTGTAAAACCGTCAGTGAAGCTTTTTCACATTCAGGTTCGCTTCTAGCGGTGATCAGCAGATCATCGACATATTGAAGCAGGGCAGTGTTGACTGGCATGTGGATACTGTCAAGTTCTCGTTTGAGTGCTTGGCTATAGATGCTGGGGCTTTCTGTGAATCCTTGAGGTGCGCGTGTGAATTTAAAGCTTCGTCCATTTAAACTAAATCCGAACAAGTATTGGCTTTCCGGATCTATTGGGACGCTGAAAAAGGCATTCTTGAGATCAATTACAGTAAAGAATGTTGCTTCGGAATCAATGGCTGTCAGTAATGAAGAAATGTCTGGAACTACGGGGTATTGTGGTACAATACATTTATTTAATTCGCGCAGATCAATAACCAATCGATATACTGGCGGGGCTTTTGGATCAGTTCGTTTAAGAATCGGAATTATCGGGGAATTACATACATTGGAGCCGGTTTCCACAACCACTCCTTGGGTAATAAGCTCGTCAATGATTTGCAGTAAAGCCACTACAGCATCTGGTGGTAACTTGTATTGTCGCATTCGTGGTAGTACCACTCCTGTCTTTAGTGTGACTCGATATGGTGTAATGTTCATGCAACCAACATCTGTAGGGCCTTGCGCCCATAAATGTGTGGGTAAAGTCTGCAGTCGGTGATCCATATCTCGGGACACGTAGTGCCCTTTGAAATCACGTAAAAACAATCTTACTCCTTCCGGAGAACAACATATTATAGCTCCTAGAGCTTTCAATGTTTTTATACCTAACAGGTTTTCTGGACATGATTTAGTAAGCAATAAATCTGTAGTTCGTGTCAAGGGACCAATCGTAAGTGGAAGAGGCTGTGACACTTCGTTAATGATAGGTTTTCCTGAAAAACCAAGGGAAATATTCTGTGAGCCTGAGAGGGGTGCCCCTGGAACTTCACTACGTTTTATGGTTGTTCGGCTTGCCCCTGTATCAAGTAAAAATTTTCTATCTTGGCCTAATAGTTCACTGTGTACATAAGGTCCTTCTTGATCTATAGGGACCTCGATAAGGGGTAAGCCAACTTCCCTCTCTAGGCTGTTTCATGAGTATCGTTGATAATCAGGATAGTCATACTGTGCGGTCTGGTACATCTGTCGTGTCGTTGTTGGTATGGCAGCAATAGGCTGCGGTGGTGGAGCTGGCATAGACTGTTGCGGAGATGGCATGGCCTGTGCATGCTGCGGAGCTCCTTGTTGGTTCTGATCCTGTCTAAGTGGTCGTGGTCTTTCTTTTGTATTACCTATGGCGATATTATGTTTTAAAACTGGACAATCGTGTACATAATGACCTGGCTGTTTACAATAGTTGCATGTCCCCTTTACAGAACCTGCTGAAACACTGGACTGTGTCATACCCTTTTTATGACCGTCAGCTGGAACTGTCTGGGAAACTAGCATTTTCATTTTCGTGTCTTTCATGCGTCTTTGTTCATGTTCTTGTTCCTCTCTAATTCTATTGTGATGGTACTGTAGCATTTGTAACATTTCTGACGGAGTGTTACCTTGCCAGGTACTCTCGAATTTCAATACTCTATTCTTAACTTGGGGCAGGGCATTTTCAACTAATTTTGTCACAAACAGATGTGGATACGATTCGCTACTTGCTTTTATTCCACTATTTATACCAAAACATTTTTCGAATCGGGCATAAAAATCACTAGTGTCTTCATCTTGCTTTTGTTTACAGGCTGAGATTGCACCCCAGTCTTCCTTTTTCGTAGTTAATAAACGTGGCAGTACCTGTACTAGTAAACCTGGTAGTATTTTGGTCTTGTCCCCAAGCCCTAAACCTGGACCTCGAGCTGTTTCTTCGTTTTCTAATGCTGTCCAATCTATCTTTTGGTCTCCCACCTCCCAATCCTTTTCTTTTAGTTTTTCATAAATGCCCGCAGGCATTAATACCTTTAATATTTTCATAATGTCGGGATAGGTATACTCTCCCATGAGCAACATGTCTTTAATTTCACGGTGGAAACCCGCTGGGTCTTTGTCATGACTGGGTACCACTTTCTTCATTTCTAATAGTTCCATTTTAGATATGGGTGTGTATACAAACACACGTTTAAACTGATTGTCATCACCTTTTATCGGGTGGACTTCACGTAAGGGATTCTGTCTATCCATATAATACGTCGTTCTTTCCTTGATGGGCAGTGAGACATGTTCGGGGCATACAAAAAGAATATACTGCTTTCTGGATTCTAGTATTTCTTTAATTAACTCAGTACCTGAACCTCTCCATTTATTCGTGAGTAATTCAGTCAATATATCAGGTAAGGGACCAGGATCGGAGTGTTGGCTTTTATATAATGTAAGGAGTTGTTGAATCATGTAGATACCAGCTAAACGCTGTTCATCTGGGTTGAGGTTCAAAGACGTGTGTGCTAGTGTATCATCACTATATTTTCCGGGACTGTCAACCCAGTGAACGGCTGACCTGGCTAATTCTTGTTCGTCCATAGAATCGAGTATATGATAACCCCTTCGTTCTCGGAGTAATTTGTCAGCGGCTTGGAACGAATGTTCGGGGGACCTTATATTTATTATAGGTGTTTGGAAATTTCTGTTATTATCTGGACGTATCGGACGTATCGGATCAGTAAAGCATCTAGTATTATTGCAAGATCTTCCTCTACCTACATAGGCCATTGTTTCTAACTGTCCTGTGGGCAGTTCTAATTCTTCCTCCTCTTCGGTTTGTTCAGGCTGGTCTACTGCTAATCTTTCTTCGTGTATTCGTTCTACTTCTTTGCGGATTTTTCGGCACATAGCTATTATACTTAATCGTTTATCATGTCTCCCTTCTGATATATTCCGACTCCATGTGGTAAGAATTTGCATTTCTTCCGGATTTACCCCTGGTCGGTCTTGATTTCTGACCACACAATTTATGAGGAAACGTAACAGTTCTCCCTGTATCTCCACTTTCTGGTACTCCATGGCTCTATTAATACTTTCAGAATCTCGCCCTGACTGGACAAAATGATATATATTTTCTAAATGTGTAGTCATTCCTGGTAGCCTCCCTAAATATATTGCAGCTCGTCGGATACGTAATGAGGCCAGCAGCATTTCATCCTTTTTGCCGGGCACAGGGTCATATCTACAATCTATTAGAAGTTCCTTAAGCGTGTCTGGAGTTACTAGTTTGGGCGTACGTTGGTGAGCTAATTCTTGAAAGGAAAGTTTATTTACTCTGGGTGGCGTGGAAAAAATGTTTGTTGTACCTCCTGTAGCACCGCCTGGGGTGCTGGGTGTGAAAGGATTCGTTGAACGTGATATAGCAACCATAGGTGTGGGTACAGCTGTAGAAACAGATGTGCTTGCCGGAACTTGTGTCGGAATTTGTTGTTGCGGAGGTACAGACGGAGGGTCTTGGCGTTCAACCCCCTCGGCAGGCGGTCTATGTGGTGCAGTATTAGCATACTCGGGAGCTGCGTCGTCTAAATAAGAGGAAAGGAAAACATCTTCTGCGGTTCTGGGATGCCCTTTGGGATGTGCTTTTATCGGAAACAATGGGGGTGGCAAGTCTTTGGGTATCTCCAGAGTAGCCTTAGGTAACCCTTCGGCCAGAAGAGGATACATACCATTCATAAGGGCATTTCTTTGTCTGTCTACTTGTTCTGCTTTTGCTCGGGTACCTTCTTCAATTAATAGATTCTCTCGGACTTTATCGGAATTCTCCTTACTCTTCTCTTCCTGTCTACGTGCTTTTTCTGTACGTCTATACGATTCTTTACGCCATAATTCAATGGCATCTTTCTGTGATTGTCTAGCTTTCTTTTTCCATAATTCTTCCTCTACTTTCATGATGCAATCTGCATCCCAGGTCCCAGCTGCGGGCCACCTCTGACTTTCTGGGAATTCCTTGGTGTAGTCTACCCATAAATCAAGAAATAATATGGCGTCTAGGCCATGTTTATGATACATGAAGTACCCTGGAGTGTCCCTAGGAGGAATGGGAACAGCTTCTTCGAGTACCCCTTTTCTAGTTTTGATCTGTCTTAATTTCGAAAAGAGCGGCATATTGAAAACTGATCTGATACCTAATTCTGAACACGTTTAATACAACAAAACACAATAATGAACAGTCATTCACACCACAATATGCAGAACGTATTTAAAACATTTAACATTTAATGAACAACAATGATGGCCATTTAGGGAACTAGTCACTAAGCATGATACTCGACACTAACTAGGTAATTCTGAATTATATACTAGACATACTAGATATACTGCTAAACAGTACAGATACACTGCTGAAACAGTGCAGACCGGATTTGTGTACCCAAACCCGTCTTGACCGGCACAACCTATGTGCACGTCAGAACGCCTCCCCGACAATGGTACTCACCGGGTAGCTCGGAACGGAAGGCCTCGGAACTGAACTGAACTGGACTCGGACCAGACTGGACTCGACTCGAAACTGAGGAACTTCGGAACCTGGTGGGCCTCTGTATACCTCGGATCTTGCTCTCTCAGCTAGGCTCTGGTCGGGATACTTCGCACTTCTCACCGCCTCGTCTGGGTGTTGATCGCAGCCTCAGTTACCCCCGCTCGGCAGGAGGGAGATACAGGAAATCCTGTGGGTACGCGTTGTTGTCAGTCCAGCTGTGGCAGGAGGCCGGGCCTGCAACGCACCTCCGGCGCGTGAGATGAGAAAGTGTCCCTGTTCGGGCGCCATACATGTGGTAAATAATTTAATTACCGGTACTTAATTTGATGCGGAAAATCTATAACAATAGCTCAGTAAAATAAGAGGCAGAATCCGTGGTATTAGAGGTTCGGAACGGGCTTTATTCCTATACAAAGGAACATAATTCGAATTATGGGCCTTCTATTCCATCACCACGAGAGTTCAGGAAGGAAGGAGCAATACATTATTGACAGGTAATCATTTTTATAGAAAAGGCATTACAGTGAAACAGATGCAGGAGGCGTAACAGTTGATATCAGAGATAAAAGCATACATACGTAACTAAAATGGGTGTAACTAGGCGTAACTAAAGAACGTCATTAGATATGATGTCATAAATGGGTGGTTCCATGAAAGAATTTCGCAATGTCAGCAAAAATACTTGGCAGAGATGCGCGCGCAGCAGCATGACGTGTGATTGACGTGTAACTAGAGGGTGAAAGGGACTTGACATTTAGCTCTACATGTGGAGACAAAAGTCTGGGGTTATGTCAACCTAATCCCAAATCATATCTAATATCCTATGTTTAAAGAACTGTGTTATCCAAAAAGAGAGGTCTCTTAGGATAGAATCTTATTCTATACTGACTATACTGACTGTTAGTGCGTGTACAAGCGTCTAAGTGTCTACACTAGATGCGAGGGGGTAGGAATATTCCATGGTAACAGGGCTATGAATTACTTGCATGAGGGCAGCGAGGCCTGGTCCTTTGCACGGTAGCTGGAGGAATGTTTACCTAAACTACTAGACAGGAATGCATCGGATGAGGAGCGGAGCAGAGCAGATAATCTTGAAGGTGAAATACAGTTTTTGGCAGGCAGACAGGCCGAGTCAGGCACCGTTAGCCGCGCAGGGAGTAAGACAAAGTTCATGGTCACAGATGCAGGCTAAGACTGGAGCTTTCAGAGGCAGAAAGGCAGAAAAAGGCTTAATGGCAGAATCAGGGCCTACTCGCCTGGACTGTAAAATGGGATAAATGAACCATATAAAGCCGGTGGCCTTTCATACTTAGGAATAGAATATCCGGCCCATTCATGGCGGATCTGAAAGAGGACATGTTGACGGTGGACGCACATGTGTTTGCGTCTTCATAACTGGAACTGGAGGGAACATACATGTACTTGTGATTTATACACGAAACCGTTGGGGTCCAAGATAGGGGACATGACCGACCATAAAAATCCATATTTCCACATGGCGATGAGGAAGGCCCCGGGACTCGATAGATTGCCCGGTGACCTCTTTCGACATCACTCATAGATCTGGGGCCCTTACCTCCTCATTCTTTTTAATTCCATCGCGGGAGGTATGGAGATCCCCTGTACTTGGCTGGGGGCAGAGATAGTACCTATTTTTAAAAAGGGCTCTCCTCTTCTCCCAGCCAACTACAGGCCGATCAGCCTCATAGATGTTCCCAAAAAACTATTCTCTCGCCTCCTCCTGGACCACCTTTTAGACTGGATGGAGGAAAATGAAATCCTTAGCCCCCTCCAGGCTGGCTTCAGGAAAAACACGTCCACCATGGATCAGATTTTCCGCCTCGTTCTCCTCTACTGGAAAACTGTGAGGATCGAGGGGGGAGGCTGTACATGGTGTTTGTGGACCTGAGGTCAGCCTTTGACCTGGTCCCCCGCAAGAAATTATGGGAGGTCCTAAAGGAGCTGGGTGTTCCTACCCATCTATTACACGCCATAATTAGGCTTCATGACAACAACTTTGCTCAGGTTAGGTGTGGGAGGGATGGAGCGCTGTCATCTAGGTTTCCAGTCCTTATAGGGGTAAGACAGGGTTGCGTTTTGGCGCCAACCCTGTTTTGCCTCTATGTTAACAGTGTCATATCTCATCTTAACAATGTTGGGGACTGTTGGACTTGGCCCTTCTGGCAGGTTCACCCCTGAACTTTTTTTCTTTTTACTGATGACTTGGTGTGGTAATTGTTTGGTCTCTGCGCACTTTCCCTGTGTCCCAGGGTAAAGTGCGTGCGTGCTCTGAGTGCATGTGGTGAGATAGGCCTGCCCTCCCATAGGAATGCATGGGGAATGTATGTGTCCCTAGTAGTTCCTGATGCGTGGGGTGTGCAGGCCCGAGTTTGGTATGTGCGGACTCGTGGGAGTGAATGCTGCGCGATGATGTGTGCGGCGTGCATGTACCTAGTGTGGAAGTGCCACTTCTAGAAGTGGGCACTTCTGTGTGCAGTGTGTCTGTCGCATGATTGGCTGGTCATGTCATGTGACGGGCTAGGGATTCCCCAGTGTCAGGATGAGTCACCCAGTGGTGAATGGGGAGATCAGCAGCTAGATGGGTGGGAGGAGTCCACCTGGGTCCTGAATAGGACAGGGTTTTCCAAACACAATGCTGGCCCCGCCCCCTGTGGTGCGACTGACGACCCTAGCCCTTCCAGTGAATAGAATGAGGGGCTGAGCACATCAAGGGTGCTCCCCAACCAGCTGCGACTGGTTTTCCCCCTCACCCTGAACCCAGAACAAAGGGTTTGCCTGTATAAAAATGGGGCTGTGTCCCCACAGAAACTGTTCTCTGCCAGGATCTTACCTGAGGGGGGCTGCTGCTGCTGCTGGACCAGAGGACCGCCACTTGGACTACCTCCCTGCCTGGAGGCCCAGTGAGCTGGCTCTGGGTCCAGCCTTGCCCCCCACCCCTGCCCTGCTGCCTGCAGGGAAGAACTTTGCTGGACTTTGTGGTGCTTGTTAGGCCTAAGCGCTTGGAAGCGCTTTTATTCTCCTTTAGCGCTTGGAAGCGCTTTTATCTGTCCTAGCGCCAGGAGCGCTTTATTGCTGCAAGCCGGTGCCCACCCGGCATTTCCCCCGTGCAGTGCCAATCCTGAAATCCCCTGGCAGGTGCCCACCCTGCCAGGGACCTTGCCGTGCTCGTTGGCGGGTGCCCACCCCGCTTATTTGTTTATTTTACGGCGGGTGCCCACCCCGCCGTACATCCACTGTAACGAGGGAGCCTACCCCTCTTATTGCCGAGAAAAGTCACCGCCGCGGCCGGGCTCGAAGGAAGTCAGGCAGGCCGGGGGCGGGACTCCGGGACAACAGGAAGTAGGAGGGCGGGAGCCTACCCCGCCTCCCTTCGTGGACTCGCGACGGTTTGTTTGGCCCCCGGAGTCGGCAGGAGCCTACCCTGCACCCCGGGGCCCCGAGGAGAAGTGCAGCAGGCCGGTGACCAAGAGCGGAGTCCCCTGAGAACAGCCCGGTAAGTCAGTAAGGGCTGGGGGGACTCCGTGTGTGTGTGTACTGGGTGCCGGTCCTCGACCGGCCTACTTCACCAGCGGCCCCCGCCTGAAGAGGGGGGTCGCTCCAACGCCGGCCATTCCTTTTTCCTAAGAGTCCAGAGGGACTCAAGCTGCGGGGGCATCCTGTGGATAATCAGAGCGGCCCCGGAAGGCAGTGGGCCGCTCCAACGTTGGGCTCATTGGTTGCTTTGAGCCCACGAGGCTCACGAGTCCCATTGTTTGTTAAGAGCCTGTGAGGCTCACGAGTCCCCCGAGAGGACTCCATCGTGGGGGCATTATTACTTTAGAGCCCAGAGGGGCTCCAACGTTACAGGGCATTGGTTGTTTAGAGCCACAAAGGCTCTAGGGGGCATTTCATTCGTTTCAGAGCCCTGGGAGGCTCCAACTTTGGCCCCAGCATTTCCCCAGTTGCCCAGCACTTAGTGGGCAACTGCAACGTTTAGGTTGTGGCCTCGGTGTTCTGGTTTGCGCAGCCTGCGCCGGCGCGCCCTGACTTTTCTGGACGCAGGGCGTCCTTGCCCCTACCAGGCCAGTTGGCCCAGGGACTGCCACAGTAGTGGCTAATGTGAGTTTTGGCGCCATTGTACCTTTTCTGCACCTCTGAATGTGTTTATGCGTCATGTGCTTTGCTTTACACCTCTGAATGTTATGCATCATGTGTTTATGTGCTTAGACCCCTACAGGTATTGTGATACTTAGGTGGTTGTTTTCTCCCTAGTACAGGTGGTGCTAGTGAGGTCCGGATTCCCTGCGCAATATTTTCCTAAGGTGGTTAGGGTTGCGTAGGTGGTACTTTCTGGTTACCAGTAGTTACTGGTTGTGTGCTACCTATGTTATTTTATACTACAGTATTATTCCTATGTTCTAAGAGTGCTAATTCCGGACAGCGGTCCAGGTGGCCCTGTCCCCTGTACATATAATCCCTTGTAAATTCTGCCCGTGCCTGTTGGCACATTGTAGAGTGTGTGTTTTTATCTAATGTGTTGTGTATAATACAAAGGCTATTTTTATAGGATACCTTGTGTGGAGTTTCCTTTGTGGTGGGCCTTGGGTGTTGTTGCTGGGTGCGCGCGCAAACGCTTTACACATCGCCTCAGGGATAAGCCTGTCTGCTCGTGCCAAGCTACCAAGGGGGTGAGCAGGGGTTATCTTTGGCGTGTAACTCCCCAGCCCTGACTAGAGTGGTGGTTTCTGTCTGGCTTTGGCGCAAGCCCTAGCCAACCAGAAATCCCATTTCTAACAGGGACAATGACGCTCCCTTTTTGGCGGGCAGGAGGGTACCGGCCATCATGTTTGCGGACAATACCCTCCTGCTCTCAAAATCCCCGATGGGGATTCAACGGATTCTAGATGGTTTTGGTCTTTTCTGTAGACAATATGGTCTAGAGATCAATACAGAGAAGACCAAGTTCATGATATTTAACCCCTCACCCAAAACCAGACCTAACCCATCACTGAGTTCAGTAAGACTGGAGAGGGTAAAAACTTTCCAGTACTTGGGGGTAACCCTACATGAGAACCTATCTTGGGAACCCCAAATAGCAAGATGTCGGCTTAAGTTGTCCCAATTGTCTGGGGCAATTCTGAAGGTTGTAAACACTTCTACTTTTAAACCCATCAGTCCGGCAGTAGAACTGTACAAAACCCAAGCTAAAGCGGCCGCATCTTATGGTGGTGAGCTATGGGGGTATAAAGCAGGGGCAGAACTTGTCACTGTAGAAAATAATTTCCTCAGACGTCTCCTGGCCCTTCCTCGTGGCACACCCCTGTTCCCCTTAAAATTGGATATGGGTCTTCCCACTATAGGAGAGGATTTGGAACTAATGCCATTAAGATTTTGGCACAGGCTCTGGTCCACTGGCGAGCTTGTACACTATAGGCAAGAGCTCATCCATGTAATGAACTTGAACCAGCGTGATAGAATCCCGTGGTTGGCCTTTATAAAGAAAGAACTGTATCGGTTGAGACTCCCTGAGCTATGGGAGCTTCCTGAACAAGGCTGCCAAAGGGTCCCTCGAAAAAGACTTGTGGAGATATACAAGGAGAAAAGTCTAGCTTCTCTGGTCTCTGCATCCAACAATGGTATTCTAACTGATCGATTCCTGGATTCCAAAAATTCCTATCATTTTGAAGGTTTTATGGACATTATTTTCCCCATTTTTGCAAGAAAATTGTTCATTCAATGGAGGTTAGGCACTTTGCCTATTAAAACTTTTACCTGCAAATGGAAAAAGAGGGATGATAAAATCTTCCAGGGTGTAGAAATCATGATGAGGAGGAAATCCATGTACTGTTCTTCTGCCCAGCTTACAACAGACCAAGGAAATATTGGCTAGCGCCACTATGCAGAAACCTGGGTATAAGGAGCCACTTGTACTCGTACAGAATATTGAAAACAAGTACCCTCCCCCATATAGTTTTTGCAGTTGCCAAATTCATAATGGCCATGAGGCAGATAAGGAGAAAATTACTAAAAGACTGAATATTGATGATATGAACTGTAATACCCTCCCGTGATTAGAACCCCCATGCAAATGAATTTTTACGATTTTTATGGAATGGTCTTAATATAAGTGGATGTTTTTATGTTGAATTACATTATTTTATTGTATCTTTTATGGCCTAATAGGCCGAAATATAGAAATAAAGAAGAAGAAGATATCGTCCGTTGCCATTATCTTGGTAGGAAATCCACTACTAAAGACACATGAATAAACAGTATCTGGAATCAAAGGGTCCTCGGAGAATAAACCATAGAGACTGTGAGTGCTGGCACTAAGGCTCATCTGCATCAATTTCAAGAGCCAGATTGTGTTCGTACAGACAGATTCCAATAGGGACCACCCTCATCACAAGCTTATCAGTATTCGCTGGCCTGAGTGTCAGGAGGACCTTGGTTAAATTAATGTACAAGTACAAGCATGTTCCCGACATGGAGACAGAAGGGGTACAGCTTGTTAATGAGAGGATCAATGATGGGACTGCCACTAACAAAATCATAAATGACATTTCTTATAAACAAGCAGTGTGTTGAACCACAGTTCCACAAGCAGTTAGTTGGTCAAAGGGGCCACCATGTGACACGTTGGTGTGTTCATCCATTTTTTTGAGTTATTATCTAATGTTCCTGATACAAAATCACTGATGTAGAGGCCTGATGCTTGTGATATGGAATGGATAATAAAAAAATCAAAGGTGTTCCAATACCCAATTGTTTGGCTCAAACTGTGAGTTTTAGGGCAGAAAGGGTGCCTTACATATGTCGGATTTGCGCTACATATTTGTTTTGCCAGTCACTGGGATCTCTTTCAAGACAATTGTAACTGACACTTATGCTAACATTGTACAGTATGTAGAGGGTCCCCAATACTATCCCAATACTGTCCCGAACATTCACAGTATAGATGAAAATGTGTCAAATATGAGACTATAAGCATTATAAATGTGAGACATTAGATTGTTTCAAATGAACATGTTGACAATCAGATCACCATGTGGGTACCTGTCTATGCATACAGACTGCTGTATATACTACTACCAAATAATGAGTACAGTTGCATTGTGCACACCATTCACATGGTGAGAGCTCTATGATTTCCTACCTGACATGCAAGTCATGTAAATGTGGACAGTAGTCATGACTAATCAAAACAATCAAAGATTGTGTCTGTGAAACAGGTAGATCGCCCATGTGAAAATAGTGTTCACCTGTGTGCACATGTGGATTGTTGTACTGTGTCAACATGAGTCATGACAATGTATCTCGAACATTTAACTGTGATCAATCAAACGAGGATTTAAATAGCGCAGCTACTCACCTGAACGGGTCTCAAGGCGTTGAGGTGAGGAGGGGGAAGATTCTAGGAGATTACGGAGTTCCGTCGAAGAGCCAGGTTGTGAGGTCCTACAGGAACTTGGGGAGTGATTGGATCTGCCAGAAGTAGAGGGGGCGGGGGTTCCGTGCCTTGGCAGCAAAGAGGGAGAAGGAGCATCCTCCTGATCTGGTCTTCTTTATGCGTGGTACATTCGCAAGGGTGATCTGGGCTGGATGGATTTTTGGGGTGCATGGAACATGTGGCAGTGGTTCATGTAGGCGGGTCTGGTGTTGTGGAGGGCTTTGTGGACGTGGCTGAGTAGTTTGAAGGTGATTCTCTTTTCAACGGGAAACCAGTGTAGGGTCCATAGGTGTTGTTTGATGTGGCAGTGGCATGGTAGCTTGAGGACAAGTCTGGTGGTGGCGTTCTGGAAGTTCTGTAGTTTGCGGGTGAGGTTTTTGTTGATCCCGGTGTACAGTGCACTGCCATAATCTAGTCTGCTGCTTATTTGGGCGTGGGTGATGGTTTTCCTGTGTACAAGAGGAATCCAGTTGAAGGTCTTACGGAGTAGGCGCAGGGTGTTGTAGCAGGTAGAGGTGATGGTGTTAATCTGGTGGTCTATTTTAAGTTGGTGTCCAGAATCATTCTGAGGTTGCATGCGTGGTCCGTGGGGGGGAGGTTTCCCATGGGCAAGGGTCCACCATGTGTTGTTCCAGGCCTCGGGTGTGGGCCCATGATGAGCACCCCCGTTTTGTCCGTGTTGAGTTGTAGGCAGCTGTTCTTCATCCATCTGGTGACTACTTCCATACCGTCTTGAAATGTATGTTTGGTGAGGTTGGGTTTGTTGGAAAGGGAGAGGATGAGTTGGGTGTCGTCTGTATACAATACGATGTTGAGTCTGTGTGGTCTGACTTGGGGGCGAGTAGGGCCATGTAGATGTTGAACAGGGTCGGGCTGATGGAGGAGCCTTGGGGGACTCTGCAGGTGGTCAGTGTGGGTTTCGAAAAGAAAGGAGGGAGTCTGACCCGTTGTGTTCTACTGGAGAGGAAGGAGCAGATCCAGTCAAGGGCCTTGTTCCGGATTCCGGCTTCATGGGCTAGGGTGCAATGAGAGACTGTATCAAAGGCCTCAGAGAGGTCTAGGAGAAAGAGGGCCACATTCTCTCCTCTGTTGAGGAGGAAGCAGGTGTCATCTTTCGCAGCAAGAAGGGTGGTTTCGGTATTATGGTTCTTCCTGAAGCCTGATTGGAAGGAGTCTAGGATGTTGCTAGATTCTATAAAGGCGGTGAGTTGTTTGTTGACGGCCTTTTCCAAGAACTTTTACAGTACAGGAGTAAGAAAATCTGTCTGAAGTTTTTGAGGTTGGTGGGGTCCGCTGAGGGATTTTTCAGGAGACCACAAACTACCAGATATGACATCTGACTATAACCAGAGTAGCAATTTCAAACAGGTCTTCATTGCCCATTACACATAACTAATATCATTCAGAGCGGCCTCATCCCATGTTCGGCAGCATGTCAATCCATGTAACACTTGGCCTTCTCAAACTGTTTCCATTCATTGGTGCCATTTACGGATTCTGTCACCTATCTATGTTTTCTGAACCGAGAACACACATGTACAAATCTAATACGCCACAAAACAGAGATCCAGACTGTCAACAAGTCAGGAGAAAAACTGTGACATCACACTTGAGTAGTTAAAACAAAGGAATATATGTTTATAACAACACAACTATATACAAAAACACGTCAGGCATTTACATTGTGATATGAGAATTAAGCTTGGTGGTAGCTCAACTGGAGACATGCCACTTCACTTGCCAAAAACTCTAAAAACACACTCCCCTGGAGGGGCATACAATTGCTTGGGCAGGCACCTCAGAGATGGAATGATGACATGAGGTCTAGGGTTTGGAATGACTGGGCTTGAGCTTAGTAGGTGTGGCTTTTGGTGTTTGATGTGTGGACTTTGCCCTGGAAGTGTGTTTTTTTGTGAGTAAAATGTGTCCTGCCTCTCTTCCTCTTCCTGGAAGTGGATTTAAGATGGCTAGGGTGTGTAGATGAAGGATAGGGCATAGGGATGGGAAAAGAAGGCCCGGGATGATGGAGCGGTGGGAGTTGTCCAACAGGGCAAAGTCCAATGGACAAGAAGAAATGTCACCGGTAGAGGTTGAGGGTAAATCAGAGATTGGGTCAGGTTGGGAGGAAGAGAAAATTGAGATATCAGCTGCCTGTAAAGGTGATGTAGATGAAGATGTAGTGTCTGTGCTGATAGGTGGTGGTGTTGCTGGCTTTTTGTCTGCAGGTGTAGTGTGTGTAGCTATTGCTGGGGATGTTGCTGGTTGTGTACTGCAGCTGTGTGTTTCGGTGAGTGCATGCACAGGTGTGTGTGTGCTTGGGGCAGGCAGAGGTGTAGTATCTTGGGATGGGGATGGAATGGAGATGGGCAAGGCGTTGCGGTCGGTGAAGGCTGTTGGATGGAAAGCTGGGCTAGGGCTACAGCGCAATTAATGAGGAAGCCAGAGCCTGAACTGACCCCTTTAGGGCACACATCCTACTGTGAATACCACCCAGGTAGGGAGCCATCTGTGTACGTTGGATGGCTCGACCCTGGATGACATTCAACAGTGCAGTCTGCCCAACAGAGATCTTTTTTCAGGAGGCCAATAGTCTGCTAACCAAGGGCAGCTGAGGACACAGGGGCAGTGGTATAGGTGCCTGCAGCAGAGGAGACGTGTTACAACAAACAAATGATGGACGGAATGCTGACAATGCAGACATTCTCTCCCAGTCAAGAGATCTGGGTTAAATCCATCGTTCTTTTGCCCACTACGCCACCCCAGTTCAGACATGGCCATATGCAAATCAGTCTTGACCCTGTGCCTCATGGGAACAGTCCAGCCCGAACTGCCAAGCCATGTCTTCCCTGGCCTGGAATCAAGCATCCTAGCACCGGTTTCTGGCTATCAGCCGTCATCAGCCAGGATAGCTTGACTCCAGTGGCGTAGTGAGCACGAGACCCACGTCTGGGCATACCCATCCCACTTAGGGCGAAAAGCGTTACAACAAACAAATGATGGACCAAACCCAGATCTGTTGACTGGGTGTGAGTGTTTTGATTGGTTCTGATGCTCCGTCCATCACCACCCCCTTTTGTACCGCTTTGTTCGCCATAAGTTGGCAGGGTATGCTCAGACGTGAGTCCCTTGCTCACTTTGCCACTGGATTCAAGCAAGCCTGGCTGAAGACGGCTGAAATGCCAGAAACCGGTCCTAGGAAGCTTGTTTCCGGTCCAGGGAAGGCATGGCTTGGCAGTTCGGGCTGGACTGTTCCATGAGGCACAGGGTCAGACTGATTTGCATATGGCCATGTCTGAACTGGGGTGGAAGAGTGGGCTAAAGAACGGTGATGGAGCAAACCCAGATCTGTTGACTGGGTGTGAGTGTTTGATTGGTTCTGATGCTCCGTCCATCACCACCCCCTTTTGTACCGCTTTGTTTGCCATAAGTTGGCAGGGTATGCTCAGACGTGAGTCCCTTGCTCACTTTGCCACTGGATTCAAGCAAGCCTGGCTGAAGACGGCTGAAATGCCAGAAACTGGTCCTAGGAAGCTTGTTTCCGGTCCAGGGAAGGCATGGCTTGGCAGTTCGGGCTGGACTGTTCCCATGAGGCACAGGGTCAGACTGATTTGCATATGGCCATGTCTGAACTGGCGTGGCAGAGTGGGATAAAGAACGGTGATGGATCAAACCCAGATCTGTTGACTGGGTGTGAGTGTTTGATTGGTTCAGATGCTCCGTCCATCACCACCCCCTTTTGTACCGCTTTGTTCGCCATAAGTTGGCAGGGTATGCTCAGACGTGAGTCCCTTGCTCACTTTGCCACTGGATTCAAGCAAGCCTGGCTGAAGACGGCTGAAATGCCAGAAACCGGTCCTAGGAAGCTTGTTTCCGGTCCAGGGAAGGCATGGCTTGGCAGTTCGGGCTGGACTGTTCCCATGAGGCACAGGGTCAGACTGATTTGCATATGGCCATGTCTGAACTGGGGTGGCAGAGTGGGCTAAAGAATGGTGATGGATCAAACCCAGATCTGTTGACTGGGTGTGAGTGTTTGATTGGTTCTGATGCTCCGTACATCACCACCCCCTTTTTTACCGCTTTGTTTGCCATAAGTTGGCAGGGTATGCTCAGACGTGAGTCCCTTGCTCACTTTGCCACTGGATTCAAGCAAGCCTGGCTGAAGACTGCTGAAATGCCAGAAACCGGTCCTAGGAAGCTTGTTTCCGGTCCAGGGAAGGCATGGCTTGGCAGTTCGGGCTGGACTGTTCCCATGAGGCACAGGTTCAGACTGATTTGCATATGGCCATGTCTGAACTGGGGTGGCAGAGTGGGCTAAAGAACGGTGATGGATCAAACCCAGATCTGTTGACTGGGTGTGAGTGTTTGATTGGTTCTGATGCTCCATCCATCACCACCCCCTTTTGTACCGCTTTGTTCGCCATAAGTTGGCAGGGTATGCTCAGACGTGAGTCCCTTGCTCACTTTGCCACTGGATTCAAGCAAGCCTGGCTGAAGACGGCTGAAATGCCAGAAACCGGTCCTAGGAAGCTTGTTTCCGGTCCAGGGAAGGCATGGCTTGGCAGTTCGGGCTGGACTGTTCCCATGAGGCACAGGGTCAGACTGATTTGCATATGGCCATGTCTGAACTGGGGTGGCAGAGTGGGCTAAAGAACGGGGATGGATCAATCCCAGATCTGTTGACTGGGTGTGAGTGTTTGATTGGTTCTGATGCTCCGTCCATCACCACCCCCTTTTGTACCGCTTTGTTCGCCATAAGTTGGCAGGGTATGCTCAGACGTGAGTCCCTTGCTCACTTTGCCACTGGATTCAAGCTAGCCTGGCTGAAGACGGCTGAAATGCCAGAAACCGGTCCTAGGAAGCTTGTTTCCGGTCCAGGGAAGGCATGGCTTGGCAGTTCGGGCTGGACAGTTCCCATGAGGCACAGGGTCAGACTGACTTGCATATGGCCATGTCTGAACTGGGGTGGCAGAGTGGGCCAAAGAACGGTGATGGATCAAACCCAGATCTGTTGACTGGGTGTGAGTGTTTGATTGGTTCTGATGCTCCGTCCATCACCACCCCCTTTTGTACCGCTTTGTTCACCATAAGTTGGCAGGGTATGCTCAGACGTGAGGCCCTTGCTCACTTTGCCACTGGATTCAAGCAAGCCTGGCTGAAGACGGCTGAAATGCCAGAAACCGGTCCTAGGAAGCTTGTTTCCGGTCCAGGGAAGGCATGGCTTGGCAGTTCTGGCTGGACTGTTCCCATGAGGCACAGGGTCAGACTGATTTGCATATGGCCATGTCTGAACTGGGGTGGCAGAGTGGGCTAAAGAACGGTGATGGATCAAACCCAGATCTGTTGACTGGGTGTGAGTGTTTGATTGGTTCTGATGCTCCGTCCATCACCACCCCCTTTTGTACCGCTTTGTTCGCCATAAGTTGGCAGGGTATGCTCAGACGTGAGTCCCTTGCTCACTTTGCCACTGGATTCAAGCAAGCCTGGTTTAGGACGGCTGAAATGCCAGAAACCGGTCCTAGGAAGCTTCTTTCCGGTCCAGGGAAGGCATGGCTTGGCAGTTTGGGCTGGACTGTTCCCATGAGGCACAGGGTCAGACTGATTTGCATATGGCCATGTCTGAACTGGGGTGGCAGAGTGGGCTAAAGAACGGTGATGGAGAAAACCCAGATCTGTTGACTGGGTGTGAGTGTTTGATTGGTTCTGATGCTCCGTCCATCACCACCCCCTTTTGTACCGCTTTGTTCGCCATAAGTTGGCAGGGTTTGCTCAGACGTGAGTCCCTTGCTCACTTTGCCACTGGATTCAAGCAAGCCTGGCTGAAGACGGCTGAAATGCCAGAAACCGGTCCTAGGAAGCTTGTTTCCGGTCCAGGGAAGGCATGGCTTGGCAGTTTGGGCTGGACTGTTCCCATGAGGCACAGGGTCAGACTGATTTGCATATGGCCATGTCTGAACTGGGGTGGCAGAGTGGGCTAAAGAACGGTGATGGAGCAAACCCAGATCTGTTGACTGGGTGTGAGTGTTCGATTGGTTCTGATGCTCCGTCCATCACCACCCCCTTTTGTACCGCTTTGTTCGCCATAAGTTGGCATGGTATGCTCAGACGTGAGTCCCTTGCTCACTTTGCCACTGGATTCAAGCAAGCCTGGCTGAAGACGGCTGAAATGCCAGAAACCGGTCCTAGGAAGCTTGTTTCCGGTCCAGGGAAGGCATGGCTTGGCAGTTCGGGCTGGACTGTTCCCATGAGGCACAGGGTCAGACTGATTTGCATATGGCCATGTCTGAACTGGGGTGGCAGAGTGGGCTAAAGAACGGTGATGGAGCAAACCCAGATCTGTTGACTGGGTGTGAGTGTTTGATTGGTTCTGATGCTCCGTCCATCACCACCCCCTTTTGTACTGCTTTGTTCGCCATAAGTTGGCAGGGTATGCTCAGACGTGAGTCCCTTGCTCACTTTGCCACTGGATTCAAGCAAGCCTGGCTGAAGACGGCTGAAATGCCAGAAACCGGTCCTAGGAAGCTTGTTTCAGGTCCAGGGAAGGCATGGCTTGGCAGTTTGGGCTGGACTGTTCCCATGAGGCACAGGGTCAGACTGATTTGCATATGGCCATGTCTGAACTGGGGTGGCAGAGTGGGCTAAAGAACGGTGATGGATCAAACCCAGATCTGTTGACTTGGTGTGAGTGTTTGATTGGTTCTGATGCTCCGTCCATCACCACCCCCTTTTGTACCGCTTTGTTCGCCATAAGTTGGCAGGGTGTGCTCAGGCGTGAGTCCCTTGCTCACTTTGCCACTGGATTCAAGCAAGCCTGGCTGAAGACGGCTGAAATGCCAGAAACCGGTCTTAGGAAGCTTGATTCCGGTCCAGGGAAGGCATGGCTTGGCAGTTCGGGCTGAACTGTTCCCATGAGGCACATGGTCAGACTGATTTGCATAAGGCCATGTCTGAACTGGGGTGGCAGAGTGGGCTAAAGAACGGTGATGGAGCAAACCCAGATCTGTTGACTGGGTGTGAGTGTTTGATTGGTTCTGATGCTCCATCCATCACCACCCCCTTTTGTACCGCTTTGTTCGCCATAAGTTGGCAGGGTATGCTCAGACGTGAGTCCCTTGCTCACTTTGCCACTGGATTCAAGCAAGCCTGGCTGAAGACGGCTGAAATGCCAGAAACCGGTCCTAGGAAGCTTGTTTCCGGTCCAGGGAAGGCATGGCTTGGCAGTTTGGGCTGGACTGTTCCCATGAGGCACAGGGTCAGACTGATTTGCATATGGCCATGTCTGAACTGGGGTGGCAGAGTGGGCTAAAGAACGGTGATGGATCAAACCCAGATCTGTTGACTGGGTGTGAGTGTTTGATTGGTTCTGATGCTCCGTCCATCACCACCCCCTTTTGTACCGCTTTGTTCGCCATAAGTTGGCAGGGTATGCTCAGACGTGAGTCCCTTGCTCACTTTGCCACTGGATTCAAGCAAGCCTGGCTGAAGACGGCTGAAATGCCAGAAACCGGTCCTAGGAAGCTTGTTTCCGGTCCAGGGAAGGCATGGCTTGGCAGTTCGGGCTGTACTGTTCCCATGAAGCACAGGGTCAGACTGATTTGCATATGGCCATGTCTGAAGTGGGGTGGCAGAGTGGGCTAAAGAACGGTGATGGATCAAAATCAGATCTGTTGACTGGGTGTGAGTGTTTGATTGGTTCTGATGCTCCGTCCATCACCACCCCCTTTTGTACCGCTTTGTTCGCCATAAGTTGGCAGGGTATGCTCAGACGTGAGTCCCTTGCTCACTTTGCCACTGGATTCAAGCAAGCCTGGCTGAAGACGGCTGAAATGCCAGAAACCGGTCCTAGGAAGCTTGTTTCCGGTCCAGGGAAGGCATGGCTTGGCAGTTCGGGCTGGACTGTTCCCATGAGGCACAGGGTCAGACTGATTTGCATATGGTCATGTCTAAACTGGGGTGGCAGAGTGGGCTAAAGAACGGTGATGGATCAAACCCAGATCTGTTAACTGGGTGTGAGTGTTTGATTGGTTCTGATGCTCTGTCCATCACCACCCCCTTTTGTACCGCTTTGTTCGCCATAAGTTGGCAGGGTATGCTCAGACGTGAGTCCCTTGCTCACTTTGCCACTGGATTCAAGCAAGCCTGGCTGAAGACGGCTGAAATGCCAGATACCGGTCCTAGGAAGCTTGTTTCCGGTCCAGGGAAGGCATGGCTTGGCAGTTCGGGCTGGACTGTTCCCATGAGGCACAGGGTCAGACTGATTTGCATATGGCCATGTCTGAAGTGGGGTGGCAGAGTGGGCTAAAAAACGGTGATGGATCAAACCCAGATCTGTTGACTGGGTGTGAGTGTTTGATTGGTTCTGATGCTCCGTCCATCACCACCCCCTTTTGTACCGCTTTGTTCGCCATAATTTGGCAGGGTATGCTCAGACGTGAGTCCCTTGCTCACTTTGCCACTGGATTCAAGCAAGCCTGGCTGCAGACGGCTGAAATGCCAGAAACCGGTCCTAGGAAGCTTGTTTCCGGTCCAGGGAAGGCATGGCTTGGCAGTTCGGGCTGGACTGTTCCCAAGAGGCACAGGGTCAGACTGATTTGCATATGGCTATGTCTGAACTGGGGTGGCAGAGTGGGCTAAAGAACGGTGATGGATCAAACCCAGATCTGTTGACTGGGTGTGAGTGTTTGATTGGTTCTGATGCTCCGTCTATCACTACCCCCTTTTGTACCGCTTTCTTTGCCATAAGTTGGCAGGGTATGCTCAGATGTGAGTCCCTTGCTCACTTTGCCACTGGATTCAAGCAAGCCTGGCTGAAGACGGCTGAAATGCCAGAAACCGGTCCTAGGAAGCTTGTTGCCGGTCCAGGGAAGGCATGGCTTGGCAGTTCGGGCTGGACTGTTCCCATGAGGCACAGGGTCAGACTGATTTGCATATGGCCATGTCTGAACTGGGGTGGCAGAGTGGGCTAAAGAACGGTGATGGATCAAACCCAGATCTGTTGACTGGGTGTGAGTGTTTGATTGGTTCTGATGCTCCGTCCATCACCACCCCCTTTTGTACCGCTTTGTTCGCCATAAGTTGGCAGGGTATGCTCAGACGTGAGTCCCTTGCTCACTTTGCCACTGGATTCAAGCAAGCCTGGCTGAAGACGGCTGAAATGCCAGAAACCGGTCCTAGGAAGCTTGTTTCCGGTCCAGGGAAGGCATGGCTTGGCAGTTCGGGCTGGACTGTTCCCATGAGGCACAGGGTCAGACTGATTTGCATATGGCCATGTCTGAACTGGGGTGACAGAGTGGGCTAAAGAACGGTGATGGATCAAACCCAGATCTGTTGACTGGGTGTGAGTGTTTGATTGGTTCTGATGCTCCGTCCATCACCACCCCCTTTTGTACCGCTTTGCAGCAGAGGAGACAGCACACCCAGAAAGGTTGGGGCCTGGCTGGGGGGCAGCAAGGAGGGTGGAGATGACAGGGAGGGTGGCGATGACAGGGAGGGTGGCAGACACTGATGACACTGCCCCAGGTTAGGTGGTGGCCACCACCACTAAGGGAGAGCCTCTGGAGTCCGACTCACTAGATGTATTTGTCCAGTCTGGATCATCCATGGCACTCCCCTCCCCCTCTTGGCCACTGGGTTCATCAGTGTTATTGTCCCGACTGGAAGCACTTTGACCAGCTGCTTCCCCAACATCTTGGCCCATGTCTCCTCTGCAAGGCTCTGTTGATGCTGCAATGGAACGATAGCTATGTTATGGTAAACACTGATTTGTCAAGAGCGCATGCATGTCTACAACAAGAGCTAGTAATCCCTCCGAACATGGTGGCATTGAACACAGTATCTGACAATTGAATGCGTCAACTTTTCACTACTCCTCATCAATGTTTGTAGGAGGGTATTTTCGAACCCTCTGTGAATGTGTTAGATTCACACATGATTGGATACTTTGACACCAACTCTCAAAACATTGCCATGTTCAGTCATACCCATTTGTCACCCACACATGATACAATCAAAAACTTGAATAATGAGGCTTTGCATAAGGACTGACTTGATCCTGCTACATGACTCTCACAGCACTATGTCTGTTATATAATGTTTTAGCAAAGCCAGAATCTATTACAATCTGTTTGTAAGTATTAGTTTACTTACTCAGTTGTTCATTGAGTACACACATTGTCATGCAGACTATGGGGTTTTTCCCATAATTTGCCAATTTGACTAACACCCTAAGTAAATTCTAAACAAAGTGATCAACATGTTTACTTGACATATGAACATATACATCCATATGCCCTGACACCAAATAGGCATTTGCACATTTCCTCTTTCAGTGTGGGACTGATTCCTAACCGTTTCCATATGGAGTTATTCAAGTGACAGGATATAGTAAGTGTGCTATTTTCAAGGGAATCCTATGCCCATGTGTAGTTTGTTACACCTGTAAACCATTGGGACGATACATCATTGCAACACAACCAGGAAACTCATACATATGTTGTATGTTGTTGCTCTCCAAACGCATCCACGTATTTGCACAACTTTTATTGTTACCATTGCATGCTACTCATCTGCAGGCAATATCTTGAATGCAACCGTAATTCATTTGTGTGTGCCATTAATATTGCATGAAAACTCAGCTACATGGGACCTCCTGATGTGATACGGTATTCTGAGTCCTCAGACCAAGTAAATCTAAGACTCTACATCAGATTTGGATAGTCTCAATACACTCATGTAGATGAGTATGTGAGAAAAAAAAACATGTCCTCATATCGCTGTAAGTTATGACACACATGATGCTGTCCTTGAACCTCACACATACGTACTTGAGCCTACTAATATTATGTTGGGCACTGAGGCCAAGCAATGAAGAGGCATAGATTTAGTTGCATACATCAGTGCTGATGGTGGACCGACACACATATGTGGCCAAAGCCTGACAACACTACATAGGCATGTACTCTGTAATGTGAATTGGCATTCGCCACAATACAGATAGATCCATTTTTGGGGACCTGTTACAATTCAAATGTGCTTAAGTGTTGAATTATAAGTCGAGGTCTTTAGTCACCACATCCGAGCTGCTGTTGGGCCCTCAACTGCCCATCAAGCTCACGGTAGGCCACCGCTAGAATAAGGGCCATGAGTGGAGTCAGGCCCAGCGCCTGCCCTGTCAGAGTGGGGAGGACGTTCCCAGCTGGACTAGGGTGATTTTTCAACTCCAAAATCTGAGGTCCTCCTGACCCGGAGGGATGAAACATATGCACATGTAATACATCTGACTTTTACAACACACAACAGTGCTTTTTGGACAGCTAACATGTTCAAGATTTCCATTGCTACACGATAGAGGTAATTGGAAACAATGTGGGCCAGGTAGACATACATTAGGTCACATCACACGTGTATGCTTTAAATAATTTGAAACATTTCGCTTGGTCCCGTAGCCAGGCCGATTTGACAGCAAAACAAAGTGCAGGGCCAACACACACAGTCTGTGTAATCAAGTCAAGATGTCACACTAGACACCTTTGGCAGTACAGTACAGGTGCGATGACAATGCCAGACTTTACAATGAATATGACAAGCCAGTACTATGACTCCATACATGGAATACACATTATCTTTGTGACTACTGTGACATGTTCCAATATGTTTTTCTAAATTTAATTACTACCATGTGTGGTGACTCATAGCCCATCGTACAATATGGTGTGCATCTGTGTGACTCTGAGAGTGACACAGATCATGAACATGGTGCATGTGTGCAATGTCAGATATACTGAGCTTCCCCATTTTGGTTTGTAAAGCACTGTTACATCCATATAAAGGCTAACCATTCATAATGTAGTCTCCTACAGCAACTGTCAGACACATGAGGATGTTTTGCATTATGTGACTCATTATGATCATGTAGTTGATTTCAGAAAGTATAACATCTCTGATCATGAAAATGTACATGACATCACACAACAGTAGTTGTGATTGGTTACTTGACAATGCCCTGCATGACATATTTGAATGATGTTAAGGGACAAGTTGTATCCGGTTTGGTGACCCTTGTATAGTGTTATCTAGTCAGGATTGTCTGTTTTTGAGTTAGGCACCACACTCTAACTGAAACTACATAGTTTTGGAATGTCAATAAATGAAGAACATCCAATGTCCCTGCAAAACAGATCAACAAAATGGTCTTGCTCATAGTGTCAACTTTTGAGTATGCTTTCATGCTAGCACTGTAGTTCATGGTGAGTGACCTGTAGAGATGTGTGTATCATTCCTCTGATGCAGCATCAATCAAGTTCACTTGACTGTCATGCATAGCTATATGACCATTTTCATAAAGCGTGTACACATTTTCACATGACTATGCAAATAGATTCCACATTCAGCCATTCATCCAAATAATTATCCCTGCTACAGTTCTAAGATGTAGTGCTGTCCATATTTCTAGAGATTGGTTATTAATTGCATACAAGTGCCATCTTATGCTTACACATATCGTGCTAGCAAAGTTTTTAAAGGCAAATGGACAGATATAAGGGATATGAGTGTCAACATTTTAGCTTATATGTTTGACTTTGACTTTTACAGTTAGGGATAGTGACATCTGCATCCTCAAAGCAATATTCGGAGCGTACCTGCTCCTCTGGTGAACCGTAGAGCTGGCCATACTTTGGTAGGACTTTTCCAACAAGGGTCTCCAGCTCTTCATCTGTGAAGGCAGGAGCCCTCGTACCAGTTTGGCCTGGCATGGTTGCTTCCAGAGGTAACACACAGCAGCTGATCACTAGAAGTGGTTAATGGCAGCCATTTTTGTAGGCAACTGAGTGTACTTTCGAATGGCAGCATACTTGTATGACGCATACCCGTACGTACGCCTAGACACACATAGCCATTGGTCGACCAAGATTAAGGGTAGCCAATGACCGCCATGCATGAAACCGCCAAGTGCATAGTCTTTGTACGCTGGTGGTGTATGCCTATATTTTCCTATTAGTGCAAGTTCAAGCACCGCCATGTCAACAGTCCAGTATGATGTGTTTGCAATGGCCTCAGACCCACTTGTTAAAGGTTTTTTACTAATGTATATGCACCACTACCACTTAATGTGACTACTAAAGGTTTAATTTTTCTAATGCTCGCAATCCCAGTTAAAGTGTTGAACATGGCACTCATTGTGGAAGAAATGAATGTACATGGCTGGTAGGCAGACTTTGCAACATGTGTGATGGTGTACCAGTTTAAACATGTCAGACAAGCCACCCTTTTTGACATTTCAGCTACTTTCGCTTGATGCAGCTTATGATCAGTTTGTCGGGATGCAAATTATGACCTTGTAGGTGACTGATAGTAAAGGCAGGCTGGCCAGTAATGAATTCACAGTACCTACAATCCTGCATTTCAAAACATATGTTATTAGCATTTGTACAAATCTTTACATGTAAAAAGCGTTTTGCTGTTGCACACAGAGTGCAATGATGTTCCTCTACTCTCTCACTTACATACACTGGGAGAGGGGGAGGCAGTCATCCTCCAGTGTTCCGTCCATTCTTTGACATTCAGACCATGAAGGAGAGACACAGTATCCAGAAATACATATTGTATCGACTGAGCATCCTGGACCTCACTAGTCAGTTGGAGCGGGATCTCTGACCAAGGATTAACAGTCCCCACAGTATCACTCCTCTTGTAAAGGTTTTTTCTGTTTTGCACTTTTTAGCTACTCGCTCTTTTCAGTTTACTGCTGCTACTTCAGGTGGGATGTCACAAGCGATGTTCAGGCACCACACGACAGTGAGGAAGTTTACAGGAACCACAAGCACCACCACTCCATTAACTTGCAAGTTGTCTGTTTGGCAGATCTGCACATCTCTAACGTCGATGCCCGGTTTCCAGGATCCGCGCATGATAGCATCATCCTGCACAATGGTATCATACAACAGCTGACGTGACAATTCCAACCAAAGAGGACATGGCTTTTGAGTAGTTGTGATGTGTGGTAGATTGATTATGCATAGATATCATGCAAATTGATATGAGTGTGTGAATTCCTCTTACATATCTCACATTTAGGAGACTCAGGATACCCTAACCGGCCATGGTTGCTGACGTCGCTCCCAAATCCTACAACCCCTGCTGAAAAATGCTTCAATGACGCACAAGAAAGGACAAGGTGGCCAGGAGAGCAGACTTTGGCCTCCTGAAAGCAATTCTTGTAGGTTCCTCTGCCTGGACACCTGAGAAGGTATGCCAAAACGCCCTGGCCTACTGCATCATCCACAACATTTTCCTGAGACGGGAGATACAGTATATCACAGAGGATGCAGAGCATGGGAAATCAGATGCAGGGCACTGGGAAATTCCAAGTGATGATGACGATAGTGGTGAGGATGATTGAGCAGATGCGCATCAGGAATTAATCCGTAACTACTTTGCCTGAAGGTAAGTGTATCTTTGAGAGGTGGTGTTCACAGTTGCACTAGGCACTGCAAGGGTGTAGTACAGACCGCGGAAATGTTTTGAGTCAATAGAACCATGTTGAGACAAAAGAAAGTGCTGTAGTATGATGTTTTAAAGGTGTTTAATGATGCCAATGTGCAGTGACATTATTTACAAATGTAGAGCCTTCGAAAAAGTCTACATGGGGTATATGTATCTATATTATGCGGAACTAATCACTGTGTTCACTTGTAGGTCTGTGCACCATGTCCCATTCATGTGTTTATAATCAAGTTGTGACTTCAGCTGGTATGTGTTGCTGTTTCTGAAGAACAGAGTGAACGTTGACTGTTCCTGGAACTATGGGGGTGATTACGATGGCAGGCGATGACTGGGACCAGCTGCCTGTAAGGCGGTGATCCCGCACCACAGATTACGATGTGACCACCACCATGGCGGTCGCAGACAGGCCGTTTAACATTGCGGCGGGTGCTGCTGGCTGCTGCACCCGCCGCAATGCTAAACAGCCAAGTTGTGCATTTCCCTGCACTACGTGGCAGACACCAAGCGGTGCCTGCCATTATGTGCAGGGAAATCTAGGGGGTACCATGGGTACCCTCCCGTGCATCCCCCAACACAAAGAAGGCCCGCAATGGGCCCCAAATGCAATCCCCGCCAGCCTGTGAATGGCGATTTCACCACCATACACCGGCTGGAGGGGATGCAGCATTGTATTTTGGCGGATGTATGTCGTTACAACGCACACTTTTACAACGCATGCACTTACAACGCATTTTTTACAACGCAACATTCACTACAACACATTCCATTACATAGCATGACACTACAACGCATTTTTAAAAACTACCTTTACAACGCATTCCATTACATCGCATACTACCTTTACAACGCATACCATTACAACGCATAATATTAAATTGCATTTAAGGTAAGTATTAGATAGAATAGGGGTAAAAATGACTATTCTAACTCCAGGGGGTGCAACAGTAGGGTAAGTGTTGGATAGTATAGGGGTAAAAATGACTATTCTAACTCCAGGGGGTGCAACAGTAGGGTAAGTGTTGGATAGTATAGGGGTAAAAATTACTATTCTAACTCCAGGGGGTGCAACATTAGGGTAAGTGTTGGATAGTATAGGGGTAAAAATTACTATTCTAACTCCAGGGGGTGCAACAGTAGGGTAAGTGTTGGATAGTGTAGTGTAATATTATGCGTTGTAATGGTATGCGTTGTAAAGGTAGTATGCGATGTAATGGAATGCGTTGTAAAGGTAGTTTTTAAAAATGCGTTGTAGTGTCATGCTATGTAATGGAATGCGTTGTAGTGGATGTTGCGTTGTAAAAAATGCGTTGTAAGTGTAGTGCGTTGTAAAAGTTGTGTTGTAAAGGTTGTTCCCCTATTTTGGCAGACAGTGCCTGCTAGGAACCGTCACCATTTCACAGATGCTGACCGCTCTGCCAGGCAATCATAATGATTGTGGTGGATCCCTGGCGGGCTGTCTTTGCACCCGCCACAGTCGCGGTCTGAGTCCCCCTGCCATCCTAATTAGGTGGGGAGAAAATTGCTGTCCAATGGCAGAGAGACCGCCACCGCACGGCTGGCGGTGGTGGCCCCTTTGCCATCATAATGAGGCCCTATGTGTCATAGATGATGGGTGTGACATATCTTCATAAGGACAGTTTGTACTACGATGGTTTGGCAAGTACCTTGTTATTCTTGAACTTTTGTCTCGTGTTGCGTTGTTCCCAAAGCAATATCTGTACCATCAAGCGTCACAACAAATGTTTGGGTCAAGGCCAGTTAATGTCAATCTTCCTTCACATGGCCTCATTCCTCATTGCTCAGAACCTGTATGTGACAGTTTAGCTGTCTTTCACAATGTTTTCAGAGTGCTTGTCACACATGACTATCACCAGATGTCGGCAACACATGATTGTTTAGGTTGTGGGGTCACGGACATGACATGTGTCTGTGTATTTATTTTTGATTAAATGAGCTTAGAGGCAAATCACATGTGCATGTCACATGTTTTTGGATGAATTACTTGTTCTTGACATGAAATGAGTTTGTGACTACTTTGTAATCTGATACAAAGTCGTAAAACTGGTACTAGTACAGCGATACACTTTTGCAGCAAATCCTGCTAAAGATGTAGAGCTGACCTGATACACAGTTGAACAGTCTTTGTATGTACATATTCAATGGAGTAGATGATGAAACAATGTGTGTGTATCCTCATGTGCCCTACTACTGTACAGAGGTGATAGAACTATTGTCCTGAAGGCACTACTACATTAGCAGTAGAGTAAGACAATGTGTCTTAGCAAACATACAATGTTATTTGGCAATGGGCGATTTATCACATGAAACGATGTTAGAAAGTATAAGATGGACAGCATGAATAGTGGTTTATATTACAATGTATGGAAATGAAAAACAAGTACCAAAAATACTAAGAGAATGTGAGAATAACAGTGATAGGAGTGTGGATGAAAACAAACAATTGAAGTGAAGGATTCAATAATGGTGGATAAAAACGTTCAAGTAGAGTCCCTAGTTTCCGGGTACCATAGCCCAAAGGACTCCTCATATCAGAGTAGGAAATATGGGGAGGTCGAGTCAACAACATGAATATGCGGCACACACAGCATAGACATTAGTGGCAAGGTAGTTCTTTGCCAGTGGTCCTGGTCTTGCCACCCTTCCCTCCTGAAGTCTTACAAGGATGTCTCCTCTTTCTGGGTAAGGGGGATCAGGAGTTGCTGAGCCTGGGGTGCCTATGGGTGTAAACTCCGCTTTCAGGACCTCCCTTCCTATGGCAGCTACAGTGGTTGATGGTGGTGATGAGCTTGGCACACAGAGAGGGGGAGATGTGGGGGGGACAGCCCTGCAGAGGGTACTGTTGATATCCTTCAGCACCCTTACCATGGAGGCCACATTGGAATATAGGCTGACCACCTTGGTGCAGATCACTGCCAACTCTGTGCATAGACCCACAACCTCGTTGTTAAGGCCGGCCATATCTCCCCAGATTGCAGCGACCGCCTGGTGTGTAGACTCATGCAACTACTTCATTTCCCTAACTTCACACACAACCTATCCCAACACACCGTGAGAGTCCTGGTACAGAGCCAGGACCTATATTATGGCAGCCTGGATGGCCCATCTCTTCAGTGGACTCAATCTGGGGATCTACATTGTCCTTCCTCTAACATCTAGCCCCACTGCCCTCTCGCCCTTGACAGACTGCACACTACCACTGGGGCTTGTCTCATGGCTGACTGGGGTGGTGGTGGCTGTCTGAGAAGCCAGGACTAGTGGGCAGGAGATGGTAATCCCTGTGCTAGGCGCAGTGGTCATGAGGACAGATGTTGCCGGTGTTGTTTCTGCTGTAGTAAAAGGTGTGGTCCCAGAGTGGTCAACTGTTGATGTCTGCCCAGACTGCCCAGAAGTGCTAGCCCAGACGTTGATGATCAGTGCTTCTGGAGCTTGTTGGTCACTAAGGGCTTCTTCCTCTTTTTGATCTTTGGAGGGACTCTGCTGACTTTCCTCCGTCCGTTTGCCAGCAGCTGCTGGCTAATCTTCGGATTTAAATGGAGTTGAAAGCTAATGGTGTCATTTATGTGTGTAGATTTAGGACATTTGTGTCCAGTCCTTTGCTGAGCTGAAGAACTGATATCTGTCACCAGTGAAATAAATCATCTTTAACATTGATAATGGAAATGTGCAATTATTTCATATCACTTTTTCAAAGGTGCAATCCTCGTTCTCTTAAGTTTGCTGTTCCCTCATTAAATCTTTGAGAATTACCTACACTGACAGGGTATAATTCCAATGTATATCTGTTCATACAATAAGTCACATGGTTTGCAAGGTTGTCAACATTGACCTTTGAATAATCACTTGGTCCTAAATTAACCTTTTGGGCTTATGAGCATGGGCTCAGTTGGCATTGTAGGAAACCTAAGTATCTTGTTTGGCACACAATTCTTAGTTGCATGGTTAGGTTATTCTCTAGCCCAGGCCAACATAGCTCAGGGCTTGTGTGCATGATACCAACAACCTAAGATGCCTATGTCATATTGCATTTCTGTACATTTTTCAAGTTGACAGAACTAATGTTGAATATGTGCGTAGCAAGATGGCTGCCAGGTAAGAATGGGGGGAGGCGTGTAGCATTCTGGGTGGTGGTGAAAAGATCAGGCCTCATGGTAGCTGTGGTAAAATGGATGTGCCTTTAGCAGAGGCTGAGAAGAGTTGGGCTCCTTGAGTGGTGTTAATTCAGTAGCAAGATGGCTGCTAGGTGAGAAGGGTGGTGAGGAGTGTAGCATGCTGGATGGTGGTGAGGAGGGCAGTTCTCATGGTAGTTGTGGTGAAGGTTATGTATGTTTAGCAAAGGCTGATAAGCGTTAGACTACTTGCCTGGTATTAGTTCAGTAGCAAGATGGCTGTCAGGTGAGAAGGAGGATGAGGAATGAGCATGCTGGGTGCTAGGGAAGAGACAAGGCCTCATGGTAGATGTAGATTTCTGTTAAGTTACTGATAAGTAACTGTATATTAGTCTTGTGTCCGGAAATCTAAATATGCTCCCAAATGTAAGGGAGTTTCTTTTAGAAGAGCTGCCCCATCCGGCAGTATTCGGTAGAACCCTTTGGATCTCCAGGCCGTGGCGTTTTCACCGTGCAAATCAGCAGTCTCATGACTGCTGATTTGCACGGGGAACACATCACTTACATTTGGAAGCATATTTAGCTTTCCGGACACAAGTCAAATTAGTCTACCTCTCCAGGAGCAGAACTTATAGGAACCCCTTCCGGGTTGGAATTATCACCAGAACTAAGAGACTACTTAAAACTGACCTCATCCCTGAAGAAGTCGAGGGGTAATCCCCTGTAACAGTGACAAAACACGTTTTGGCTCAAAAGGCTTAAAGATCTTGAATTAAAGATATCTGAAAATATAAAGACAAGCATCATTGTGATATTTTATGTAACTTTATGTATTTGCTTTTGAACATGTGCAGAGGATTAGTATATATAACAGTAAATGTCACCACTTTAGTGTTCAGCACTTTTCCTGAATTGGTTTAGAGTGGAGTGAAAATAGCTATTGTCATCCCTCTAGTGTTTAGCACTTTCCCCATATTGGTTTAGATTGGAGTAAATAGTAAGTTTCACCCCTTTAGTATCCAACACCTTTCCCAATTTGGTTTAGAGTGGAGTGAAAATAGTTAGTCATCTTTTTACTGTTTAATATCTTTCCCAAATTGGTTTAAAGTGGAGTGGGAATAGTAAATGTCCCCCATTACTGTTCGATGTCTTCCCAAAATTGGTTTAGATTAGAGTGGGAATAGTAAGTACCCCCTTCATTATCCAACCCCTCCCTTCAATATGGTTAGATTGATGTGAGAATAGCAAATGTAACCCCTGTGTTGTCAAACACCTTCCCTAAATTGGTTTAGATTGGAGTGGAAATAGTAAATGTCACCCCTTTAGTATTCAACATCATCCCCTAATTAGTTTGGATTAGAGTGGGAATAGTAGGTGTCACCCATTTAGTGTTCAACACCTTACCTCAATATGGTTAGATTCGAGTGGGCCTAGTGAATGTTGGCCCTTCAGTGTACAACGCCTTTCCCAAACTAGATTAGATTGGAGTGAGACTAGTAAATGTCCCGCATACCTTTCCCTAATTGGTCTAGATTGGAATAGGAATAATAAATGAAACCCCTTTAGTGTCCAATACCTTCCCCCAGTATGGTGAGAATGGAGTGGAAATAGTAAATATCACACCTTTAGTGCCCAAAGGCTTTCCCAAATTGGGTTAGATTGGAGTAGGAATAGTAAATGTCACCTGTTAAGTATTCAGTACCTACCCCAAATATGGTTAGATTGGAGTGGGAATAGCAAATGTCAACCCTTTCGTGTTTAATACGTGTTTTCAAATGGTTTATGTTGGAGTATAATAATCTAATTTTATTAAAAAACATTTATTTTTCTTTTATTTGTCTGTAGTCGAGTTTTTGTGTTGTTTTATTAATATTGTTGATGTTTAGCAATATAAAAAATGTTGCGTGGTTGTAACCAATGATATTTGTAATTACATATTTTTGCAAAATAAAGACATCACACATTTTTCTATTTATACTTATGTTTTCAATTTATTTTATTGTATATTTTTACTTTTTTTATAATTATTTACAAAGTGCAGGCATTATTCATTTAGATGCATACAGAGATTGACACATATTCAATGAACATTCCTTCATCACGTCAAATAGTGTCTTGCTTCACCTATTTCGTCTCTCCTACCTATCCTTCTACTCACTACCCAAGGGGGAGGAGGCCCTGGAGCGAGGGGGCGTACATATGTTCCTTCTGTATAAGTTCCACTTGTTCCATAGTTGTGCCCATTTCTTGGGGCAGCCCGAGATAGGTACACTGTCTTTTCTGTTATCATGCACCAGTCCATATCCGTCTTCCAGGCATTCACTGTTGGTGCCTCTTTTGCTCCCCATTCTTTTGCTATGTTTTTCTTGGAGACTATCATTCCCAGCGTCACCCAGAGTTTATCTTTTCTATTTAGGTCTGTAGACTCCCAGATGTTTAGGAGGCACCTTTTGATCACTTGTACCATCTTTGTTCCAAGTACTTCTTCCATGCAGTGGAGCACCCCCGCCGAACATCTTTTAACGTATATACAATCCTAGAGTATGTGGATAAACGTACCCCCCTGATTACACTGTCTCCCACATGCAGAATTCTTCCTGTATCCCATTTTGACCAGAGCAGGGCATGAGAGATATGTTCTGTGTAGTATTTTAAGCTGTATCGGCATTAGCCTTGAAGATTACTACCTCTTTCGGGGAGGCCAGGGCCTCCTGACAGTCTTCCTCTTCTAAATCCGCAATATTGTTGCCCTAATTCCTACAGAGTTTCAAGAGGGGGTCAGGCATATTATCAAGGCTGGATTATGTTAATTCTCTTTACCTTGGGGCCAATAAGTCCAGCATTAGGTGCCTGCAGAGAATTCAGAACGCTGCCGGGCATATTGCGGTGGCACTTCCGAAATATTGTTCAGTTTCCCATGTCCTGCCCAAACTACATTGGTTGCCTGTTGAAAAGCGAATCCAGTTCAAGACCATTTGTGTATCGCACAGGATCCTGACTCAACAGGCTCCTTTGGGGCTGTCCAATTTGTTACAGTTCTATGTGCCACGGCGTTCCCTAAGGTCTGCTGACCAAGCTTTGGTTAGCATCCCTCGTGTTTTGAGAGCTAGAGCCGGAGGCTGTTCCTTCCGCAGTCTTGCGGCGAAACTTTGGAATTTGCTGCCGGTATCGATCAGAGGGATCCAGAACCATCTTGCTTTTCGCAAAGCCATAAAGACCTGGCTTTTCCCAGTCTATCTCTAAGTTTCTTTCCTCCCCGGTCACTCTCATTGTCTTTGGTGGCGCTGGGATGCCCCGTTCCTGGGGCAGCCATGCGCAATACAAGTTTTTGATAGGTCAAGGAAATGGCTTTTTTAGGCATAAAACCATCAAGAATTGTATCTTCGAGTGGGGAGGATTCTGGGTGTTCGTGCAAGGTGTGACATACCCGTAGATATTGAATCATTTCTTTTTCTGCTAGTTCATTATCTTTTTGCAGTTATGGGAAAGGAAGTTACTCCCCCTTGTCCCCACAGATCTCCTACCCAAGAGATTCCAATGCTGTCCCAGCATTCGAATCCCTTAGTCTTTCTCAGGGCTCCCAATTTTTCCGAATCCCATGGAGGGGTGGTTTGCATGATGTTTCCTGCCCAACCCAGGCTCTTATTGACTGCATGACACACTTAGAGTCCTATGCCTTCATCTTTCCACCCCCACATCAGCATTTGGGTTGCTATGCAGGGTGGTTCTCCCCACACACAGAAGTTCTCTCTGCTCTGCTTTGAACTAGGTGGTTGGAACTGGGTTTGGTGAATTGTTTAACACATACAAAAACATGGCTAGACATCATTTTAAATATTGCAGCTCGGCCCAATAGTGACAGCTGAAGGGTTTTCCAATGTTGCACGTCACTCTTTAGGCACTGCAATGGGGGTACAAGGTTATAATTGTAACATTTTGTCAATCACTATTTATATTTATACCAAGGAATCTGAACCCCTCCGGTGCTCTCGCTATTTCATACCCCCAGGGTAAAGGGGGAAACTCTGCCTTCAGCTCAAAGATTACTGATTTTATGCAGTTGATTGTATAGCCAGAGTATTTTCCAAGGTTCGCGAATAAAGAACCCTGTGTATTGGTGATTTGTGAGATGCCAGATACAGCAGTAGTTCATCCGCACAGAGGGAGGTGTGTCCTCCCACCCCTTTGACCATCTCAGGCCCCTTATCAATGGGTCACCATGTATCCACAGCACTAGTGGCTCTAACATCAAAGCGAAGAGCAACGGAGACAGGGGGCAGCCCTGCCTCATCCCTATTCTGAGAGAAAAAACTGAGGATTTTTTATTATTTACTGCTACTTGCCCCATCTTACTGAGAACAGCAAACAAATAGGGCCATTCAATTGTGTCGAAACCCATGGTGGTATCTAGGGACATCACCACTGCGTCTTCCCTTAGCATGTCTTTTCTCCCCAACAATCAATATAGATGTCAGAGATTTAATTACGTGTCTCGTTCCGGCATAATGCCTGATTGAGCAGGGTGTACTAATTTTGTTATTGCCTGTATCAAGCGCATGGACACTAACTTTGCTAGGATCTTGATCTCAGCATTGAGCAATGAGATGGACCGGTACGAAGAACATGTGTTTTTAGGTTTGTCTAATTTATGGATGACCAGTATGGTTGCTAACCTCTGGTCCGTTGGGAGATTGCCCAACTTGCGACTCTAAATACATAGCTCTGAGGTAGGGTGCAATCTTGTTGGGCGCTAATTTATAAAGCTCCATTGGGAGGCCATTGGGACCTATCGCTTTCACGGATTGCAGGCCCCTGATTGCCTTGGCCACCTCTTTGTTCTAGCAATTTTGAGCCATCAGTTGTGAGGGCTAGAAGAGGCATATCTGTTAATAAGGCCTGAGTTTCCCAATTTTGGACGGTGTTGGTGGATTTGTATACTTGCGTGAATTGCTTGGCGAACTCCTCAGCTATCTGCTGCGGGTCATTTTTTGTTTCCCCTGTTTCTAAAATGAGTTCAGTGACTAGTCTTATCCCCGACCTTGTGTATTCTACTGAGAGTGGCTCTGTGGAGTGCTTTAGCAGCGCCTCTGGTCAGGTCATGGTATTCTTTCTTTTTCATATCTAACTTGAGTTTGATCTCAACCGAGTTGTCACCTCTCAGCCTCCCCTCCCACTGCAGGATATCTCCCTTTAACCTTATTAGTTCCGTGTGTTCCTCTTTTCTGGTCCCTGCTATTGAGACAATGGCATGGCCCCTCACCACTGCCTTGAAAGTTTCCTGAAGCGTTTGGGCAGACTCCACTGAAACTTAATTTTCACGGAAATAAAGCTCTATTTCACGCAAGACTTCATTTCTCACTGCAGGGGTTTTAAGGTGCCAAGGGTTTATTGGTGCTATTCTCCCCATCTGCTGCTCACCCACCCCCACACAAGCCCATATTGGGGACTGGTCCGAAATGCCCCTTGCCAAATGACTCACTTCCCTAATCTGCCTTACCTGATCAGCTGGGGTAAGCAAAAGGTCTATCCTGTTGTGAGCTCCTGAATGGATTGTGAACTGTGTCTCGTTGGGGTGATGGACTTGATGGATGTGTCCACCAATCCCACTGCCCCCAGGAAGTTAGGGAAATGTGGCTGTGTAGATTGTGTGTCCCGAGGGGGATGGCCGTAAAGCCGTCCCTACACTACAGCATTAAACTATCCTCCTATCAGGAGTTGCCCCTCCGGGAGAGTTAGTAATAAATTCCCCAGATCCTTAAATGCTAGTGTGATCAGGCCCGGGTGGATGTAAATGGACACTATTATGCATGCACAGCCCTCCCAACTCCCAGATGTTGCTGAGTATCTGCCCTGTTCGTCAGTCCAGGTACGAACAATTGACATGGGGAAATTCTTTCTGATCAGGATCCCAACCCTTCTAGATCCGGAGAGCACAACTAGTTTGTATCTTAACCTGGTCAGCACCTTACATGTGTTGCCAATTGAATGCGTTTACTGTAATCACACCACATCAGGGTTATGTCGTTTTATAAAATGAAGTACGATCTCTCTCTCAATTTTGTCCCCAAGGCCATTAACATTCCACAATAGTAACCTAAGTCCTTTTTCTACTGACTGACCCATCTGTGCTCAAGGAGGTTTCCCCCAGTTGCGTAGTCTCCCCCGCGATGCCCGTGCACCCCATCTCGTGCTCTGATGTTACGATGGATTGGATAGGGGCATGCGGGTATTCCGCATCAAGCGCTGTGCAACTCCATATTTCTAACATGATTCCACTTTTCTGTCATCTAAACTAACAACTAAGTATAAGTACAACCAACCTTCCCCCTCCCTGCTACCCTGCAATCTGGGCTTAAAACTCCCCATGTACCCAACTGTGCAGAGGGCCTGTCACCCTATCCTAAAACTAATTTAAGAACTGTAGGGTGGATGGGCTGTTTTCTCTTTTGCCTACCACCCCTGCTCATTGTTGCATACACTCCAGCCCCATTACTTCAAACATATCAAAGATTGTCACTTAGCAGGTCACCAGTCATCGCCTTCAGTGAGGACACTGTGTAGGATTTCCTTCAAGTGTCTTTGTCATTGGCTCTCCCATTTTCTTTAAGTCCAAGTCCACAACGTCTTTTTCATCCCTCGGGATTGTCGATGTTGGTTGACAGTTTTTCATGATATTCCAGACCAGTCTGTTTTTTGGAAGGTTTCTCCCTCCAATGCATGAAATTTTTTCCTTGTACAGTCCTCCATCCATCCAGCCATTCCTGCGCCTATTCGGGGTACCAAAAAAACAGATCATCCCCTCAGCCTCGATTTGCTATTTTGCTGGGAACAACATTGAACAATTCAACCCTCTGTCTCTGAGTTCTTTCTTGATTCCCAGGAAGGAAAATCTCTGCTCCTGGACATTTACCATAGAATCAGGAAAGAATGTTATGACGCTGTTTTCATATTTGACCAGTGGGGCAGTATGATCCATTTGTAATACAATGTCTCGACCTATGAATTAAAAATAAATTGCTAATAGCGGTCTTGGGGGTGCCCCGGGTTTCGGTCTACCTCCTGGGACCCTATATGCTCTATCAATTGAAAACAAATTAGAGAGGCCCTTCAGCTGTAGGTGCTTGGTACTGAGTTCTTCAACAAAGAGGTCAGCTGCGGGCCCCTCCGCTCGCTCGGGGAGCCCGAGAATTCTGATGTTATTGCGGCGTGACCTACCCTCATAGTCATCCACTTTTATTTCCATCATTCTACTGGCAGCTTGTAGGTCTTTAAGTTGTTATTGCATTGTTTTTGAAATTTGGTTGAGGTTGAGGTTGAGGTTGAAGGTGACCGCTTCCATGGTTTTGACTTTATCACTCATCTGTTGGAGTTCGGCTCTGATGAACGTTAATTCTGTCGTGATTAATCCATTTTACTTTCGAGCGAACATCGTAACCCCATAATTGCTTCCATGATTTCCTTTAGAGTGGAATCCCCCCCTTCTGGGCTTGTCCCCACTGCCTTATCCATTTTGGCTGTCATTTCCATATCTGCATTTTTTTGAATAGCATATCTGTACAATTTTGTTTGGTGGGTGCCTGTGTTACTTCTGCCCCCAGACATATTTGCTGGTGTAGATGTGAAAGATGAGAATGGGGGATGGAGGGAGGACGTTCTATGCTATTTGACTCTAAGCCCCCAAGGTATAGCCAGCCGCCTGACCGCGGGGCACAATGGTCACTCTCCCCACTTGGCCGTTTGGGTTTCTCCCGAGGGGCTTTTTTTTTCAGCACCAAACCGATGCCTGTTGTTTTAGGGCTGGTGTGCCTTCGTATGTATTTTCCTGTACCACCCTTAAGTCCAGGGCCACACCCAAGCCCTGTACACTGGGTGGACTGTTGTGCCTGTGCTTGTCACTTTTATGGTCGGGCCTTCTGCGGCCTTTCATGTTGTTCTTGTGGGTTTCAGGGGGGCTCCTGAGGTACGAGGTGGAGTCTGCACCCAAGCAGATTATGGTCGCCACATTATTTTACAGGTCGCGGATCTTTGATAGAGTGATGACTCTATGACCCCGGCGGGTCACTCCCTTGCTAAATATTTATGCCAGCCTTTCGATTTTAAAAACAGGTCAATGTTATTGCATGGGCAGGATTAGCTGCCTGTACTCTGGAACTGCCGCTTGCACTGCCGGAAGGCCACAAAGATAAAGATGGCTGCCCTCCGTACCTTCCGATGATCGTTTCCGCCCGCTTGTGATCTAGTTTCTGAGAGTACATCCTTTTCACCTGTCTGCTCACCTCAGGGCTGCATTGCGGGCGCCGGAGTTGATGTGGAAGGTGGCGCCAGTCTCCTGCTGTGTTTCGTCCTAGTCCACTTTCTGTTACTGCCGTACCTCGTCCGGACCGATAATCTAATGTGCAGAGTCTGGGCCATCACAGTGCCATTCAAGCAGTGGATAGGCGTGCTGGCTCGGAAATCACTCGGCAAATCACTCTAGGGCTTCAATCTGCCGGGCTGTGATGTAGTTCAGATTTCTGGCCGGATTAATTGGTGGTAGGGGCTAGAGACTCACTGAGCCTCTCTAGCAAGCGTTCATCTTCTCCGGCGTTTGGCCACACCCCTTATTTTTACATTTTTATTATATATACATGTAAAAACATGTATATAATTTTACATAAATTACACATTTTTTCATTATTCTTTTATTAGAAAAACATTTAAATTTTATTTAAATACATTTGAATGGTGTATAATTTCAACTCTTATTTTCCATTGTTTAACATATCGTAATTTTGTAAAAAATTTTATATACATATTGTCAAAATTATTTATACATAGTTTTATAAGTATCTATTAAATAATTGTACATATTTTATTCGTATATTTAATTTATACTTCCCAAATATTTTGAATTGTTTATAATATTGGTATGTTATGTTACTGTCCATTCGTAAATCACACATACACCAGATGGTCTCTTGACGCTAGGTAACCAGTCATCTACAACATCCCATTAGTAATAAGCCTGTCTAAAAAGCAGTGTTTTGAGGAGTTTCCTAAATGTAGCAAGGTCCAATGTTGCCCTTAGGTCCAAAGGCAGGCTATTCCATACACGAGGGGCGATAACGGCAAACCTACGGCGGCCGATCCTTTTTTTTTTCCAGGCGGGAGTTGTCAAGACATGCAAGTTACTAGATCTTAGAGGTCTGGTTGGACAGTATTAAATATTCCTAGACTTCACAAAGGCAGGGTAGTTCAGGTACAGGGACTTGAAAACCATGCAACATGCTTTAAACATTGATCTCTGCACGACTGGAAACCAATGAAGATACATCATTGCCTGGGAGATTTGGCAACGTTTGGGCAGGGTGTAAATCAGCCGAGCAGCTTGATTTTCAATTACCTTGAGCCTGTGCTGGAGAATTTTAGGAAGGACCAAGTAAATTGTTTTAGCGTAATCTAATCTAACCATTACTAGAGCTATAACTAATTGGATCAAAGTCTCCTTTGTAAGGATTTTTTTATCTTTTTTATACGAACGTAGCTGGCAAAAGCAAGCAGAAGTCACAGCTCTTACCTCCTGCTTAAAAGAAAGTTCTGCATCTATTATGACACCCAAGCTTTTTAAAGCTTTTTTGGGTAGGGGAGGAGAGCCCATCTCTCTAGGCCAGGACAAAGAACTCCAATAGTTCACCTTATTTTTTGTGAGAATAATCTGCCTTTTATCGGGGTTTGATTGTTTGATATGTTTTACATGTTTAAGATATATTTTAGAATACTTCCCATTCATTTGCATCAGGAGATAGTGTTTTTTTGTTTCATTTAGCAAACTTTTTTTTTATACTAAAATATATATTTGTGTTATCTTTAGTGTATTTTCCAGGAACCAGGTTGCGATAAGGTGGTGCTATTCATCAGAACAGCTAAATCATTTCTAAGGATTTTTAAGGATTATTTTAAGGGTTTTGAGGGTAGGGTGATTTAGGAGGGAGGTCTAGAGGTTAATTTTAGTGCTGTGTGTGGTTTTAGAATATTTAGATGTTTTACTGTTAGTGTTTTTCATTAGTTTCTAGTTTTGCATTGATACACTATTTTATATCACTATTTTATGTTAAATAGAGTGACGTTAGTTATATTTTGATGGTTAATATGCATTTTTGGAAATGTAATGTGTTCTGCAGGTATCTATTTTATTTACTTTACTAGCTTTTTTCTACAAACATGTCCTATGGGAATTCAGACTTTACGTTTTATTTAAAGAAATCAGTTTTGGTTAAAATAAACCAATGGTTTTCACCCTGCTCTCTTTTTTTTCAAGTTTCCCGGAGCGCTCCTTTTTTTTAAACACTTTTTCACGTTTTATATGGATCCTTGACACTTTGGATTGCTTTGAAAGATTTCTATTGGATTCTTTATATGTTTGCATGTTTTGGGGGGATTTGTAGATAATATTTAGATCATTTACGGTAAATTGCTTCTTTTTATTATGTGGATACAGAGAAAGATCTGCAGCTTGTAAAACAGTAAGTTTTCTTTAATTCTTTGTGAAATTGTATTGTTAATGTCAAAATGATGTAAGTGTTATGAGAAATTGTTTGGTGTATGTGTTGTGATTATTGTATGTGATGGATTGAATTTGTTTTCAACTATCTTCCTTGTTGATGGTTTCTTTTTAAATAATTTATATATCATTGTTTTATATCAGTCTTCATTAACATTGGGATTTTAAATAATTGTTTGATTGATCTAATAAAAATCTACATATATTTTTGTTTTAAAAGGTTTGGTATGTTGGTGTATAGTTCGTCATAGCTTTTAGAGGATTTTGGTAGGTTTCTTTTGGTTTGTTTGCTAAGTTTAGTAACAATTTGACCCACAAATCGATCCATTCAAAGTTCTTGGTAGCTTTGCTCTTTTTGCAATGCTTCTATTGATTTGTAGAGTGTAGGTTGAGTTCTGCCTGGTGTAGATTGGAAGGCATTGTGCCATCCTTCAACTGCATTGTTTTCTTTTAGCTTCCTGCGCCAAGGTGCTGTCATAGACATTGTGACAGGGATATAAGCGAGTGCTATGGTTTTTTTATTTTCAAAGGCAAATAGGCTGTTTTCTCTCATATTCTACACTTAAGGCCTAGGTACAAATGTAGTGGTTTGACCGATCGAAGAATGCGACTTCTAGAAGACTGCAGTGCTGGTGGTTTTCCAACCACAATATGACGAGTTGACAATGGAGCTTGTGGTGTGGCTGAGGAGGTCTTGCAGCGGTGGTGGGTACTTTCCCAAATATATTGATGACTGTGTGAGTTTTTTGACTGCATATGTGCCAAATGCACACATATGCATGATCCATGTGGAAATATACCACCTACCACCTACCAATTGCCAAAGTCCAGCCCTTATGTGGCCTATCCTCGCAATTGGTATATAGTACAAAAAGGACTTGCTTGTAGATTGTGGCAGATAGGGTCCTATTCCTCTTGGTGAAGATTTTGCTGTGAAGAAGGGACCTGGAAAAAGGGATTCATCATGACTGCTGCAGGAAAAAAAAGGAAAAGGACGAGTATGCACAGTAATCCTTCGTTTCTGCTGACCTTTAAACTGCGGTCCCACAGCCATGGTCAGCTCATGAAAAAGCCAACCCGTAATACAGACAGTGGTATAGCTCCTCTGTACCACCTTATGGAAACTGCTTTCCCCCGACCACGAGCCTGGCGGTTGGCGGTGTGCTGGCAGTCTTTGCAAAGGCAATCAGATCAACTCATAATGCGGCGGTCAGAAAGTCGAGCTAGCTTAAGTTGGACCATGACCGCAGGTATGGCAGTCCATGGACCACCAAACTTGTAATAAGACCCTTAGTGCAGAGTTTTGGAGGTGTCTCTTTATACTGTGATTGAAATGATAATAACATCCTTGGAGGGCTGTGTGGGGGTAAATTTCTAGAAGGGTTTGAATCAAGGTTTTGCCAAAATCTATAATTAATGTTAGAGTTTGGGGTATCTAGTCAGGGGAAGTATGCACCTTTTCCTAGTAGGAACCCTTCCATATTAGTCAAAATGAGGGCAGCAGCGGACCTTGCAGGTAAGCATGGTGGGGTGGCAGGGCAGGGGGATGTTGACAGATGACAGAATAGGATTTATTACAATTTCTGTATTCCGTCATCTGCCGACATCCTCTCTCTCACCCTGCCTCACTGCACCACTGCACTTACCTGCACAGCCTGCCGCTGGGTAAGGGGATTAAACTTCTAAAATAACCCTGCTCACCTCCTTGGTTGCTCGGCATGAGCAGTCAGGATTATCTCAGAGGCAATGTGTAAAGCATTTGCACATAACACACAGCAACACAGTGAAAACAGTACAAAGGACATCGCAAATAGCCAATATTTATCTGTGTAAACAAGACCAAAATTATAAAAAATACAAAATACAGTAATCAAAATATGAATATTGCAAAAATTGACTTAAAATACAGTTCTTTGAAGTTGAGAGCTCCGTCCTGGCTATCACGGAATCATGATCAAACAAATCCAACAGTTCAGGCCAACTGCGACATCGCGGGCGAGCTACGGTGTCGGGAAGATGTAAACAGTACCTTGGAAATGCAGGGTGTCATGGACCTTGTGATGATGTCCACAGATGCGGCGTCGGAGGTTGGTGCAGGAGATGGTGGGCCCTAGAAGTCACACACGTTGCAGATTGAACTCTGTGATAATGAATTCAAGAGCACCCATAGGCGTCGGGATGTGGAACGAAGTGCAGCAGCCTGTGTTGCCCTCAGGTTGCAGTGCAGGCAGCGGCTTGGTGACAACATCCAGCAGCATCGGTAATACTACGGCTGCGACCAAAGTGGAGCGGTGCTCGTGGTGGTGCTGGCAGGTCACGGTACAAGCAGCTGCGTCATCGTTGCTGAAGTGCTGTTTTCAGCAGACAAACTAGAGTCAATGTTGCTAGTGTCAGTGGGCCAAGGCTGCAGTGTGGGATAGGTCAATGCATTGTGTAACATACAAACGGTGCCCCAGGCCAGAGTACAGGCAGTGGTATAGATGTCAGTGTGGAACATCGTCGGGGATTCCAAGGCGGGGAGGTGAAGCAAGGTGGTGCAAAGTGCAGTACACTCAGGTCACGGTACAAGCTGCAGCTCAGTGGCAGGATCTGTAGGCATTATCGGTGAGAACAGGGTTCTGGTCTGGAGTGAAGCTGTACTATCTGCGGTGCCAGCAGGTCACAGAGCTTGCAGTGACATTGTTGATAGAGTTGGGTTGCTTCTTTTTTTGTTGCAACACAAAACACAAATGTTTCCCTTGCTGGTAGCAGATGAGCTTGAAGTCTGTGCTGTTCCTGAGACTTCTTTAGGAGGCAGAAAGCTCTACCACAAGCATTTAGAGAAACTGTGAAAAATAATTTGCTGAAAGTCCATTCTATTCCTTTTCCTGCCCAAGACAGAAGCAGCCAATTTATGCCAACACAGCAAACTACACGGCAAAGTGGTAGCTCTCCTCACAGCTTCTCCAGCTCTCCTTCTTTGGAGGTTCCTTAGTCCAAACAAGTTCTAAAGTTCTGGGATCAGGACCCCAATATTTATCCTACTTTTCACTTTGGAATTTCAGGCAGAAAGTCTCTGAGTTCACTAGAAACCAGTTATGTCATCCCAGGTTCAGCTTCACAACAGGAGGTGGAGACAGCTCTGTGCAGATCAGAAACAACCGATTCAGGTGCTAGTGAAAACTCCTCCCACCACTCTAAATGCAGAAAGTTCTACTTAGCCTGGCTATGAGGCACCCATAAAAAGCAGGACACACCTCAACCCCCTTGTGACTGTCTAGTGTGAATGCACATCCCCAGCTCCTGTCACTCCAAAACCAGGCAGTAAATACACAAACAGGCCGAGGCACACAGGATGGTTAAGTAAGAACATGCCAATTTTCTAAAAGTGGCACTTTCATACCACCTTTACTAAGAGATAGCTTCTTAAATTCTGAGTTCGAGAGAGCCTATACTCCATTTCTCTATCTTGTCCCAATGGAAAGTTACACTTGTAATATTTTACAAGGCAGCTTCCATGTAAACCTATGGGACAGATAGCTTTTCAATAGTGAAAATGACATGCACAGTATTTCACTATCAGGTCATGTAAAACACACCAGTACATGTCCTACCTTTCACATACATTGCACCCTTCCCTTGGGGCTACATTGAGCCTACCTTAGAGGTGACTTACATGGAAGAAAAAGGGAAGAGCAGGGCCTGACAAGTGGGTGCACTTGCCAGGTTGACATCACAGTTAAAACGGTGTGCAGACACTGCAGTGGCAGGTCTGAAACAACTTTGAAAGGCTACTTGTGTGGGTTGTAAAACCAGTGCTGCAGGTCATCTAGTAGCATTTGATTTACAGGCCCTGGGCACCCCAGTGCACATTACTAGGGACTTAGTAGTAAATCAAATAAGCCAATAATGGAAGCACCAATTCATAACAAAATTTACAGTGGGAGCCCTTGTATCTTGGAGCTAAATAGCAACAAAAAAAGTGTGCAGACACACTAATCAAAAACAGGAGGTCAGAAGGCAAAAAACAGGGGATGCACAGCAAAAGATGCCAGGTCTTATGCCTGGTTAATATGAATAAAGAGGTAGTATTAATTGCTGCTTTGTTTATATGGCAGTAGGGCAAATGTAAAATGGATATTCGTGTTTTGATATTCACAGTGTATGGTGTATGTCCAAGTGAATAGCTTGGGACATATTTTGAATGTCCCATCCATCATCCACGTTTGACTATGAGTAAATTTTATTAGGTTGGCAAGCATTTGTTTCTCATTATTTAGGTTGTCATGTAAAATGAAAAGTACAGCATTGTGTGTTATTGTTAAATGTTCAGGTATGTGTATGTCTTGGTATCTTCTTGGAGGCTTTTTTAGTTGGTACGTTTTAAAGTAGCGATAGTTGGTAGTTGCCCTGTTTTATGTTAAGGGACTTTTGGTAGTATATTTTTAAGGTTTTTTACGTGGGTTCCTGGGAGCTAGTGCTTGACTCTCTTATATTTTTGCCTGTTAAATCTTGGGCCTGTTTCTATTTAACTAAGACATGGATATTGTTGTTTTCTTCTCCAGTACACATGTGGGTCAGATGTCCTCCCCCGACACCCCACCCCCTGGTTGGGTCTCATTGAGTCGATGACATAGAGTGCTTTTGTTGCCTGGTAAATCAATATAACGCCCCTAGCAAATATCCCCCAAGCTTCATGGTCCCAGTAATACATAGAGAAGCATGGCATTGCATTGGTAATTAAGTTAATATCTAATTGCAGATTCCATTCAGCTGTGTGCAGAGGTTAAATGTGGTAGCTGTGCAATGGTGATTGAGTATCACTGTTAGTTTTAAATATTGCCTTCAGACAAGCACGTTCCTCAGTGTGGGCCACACAAAGTAAGTTGAAATGGAGCTTCTCTTTATCAACACGTGTTTTGTGTGTGACAAATAGTTTCTCACTCTGCAATTTAATGTAGCACTTTTATATTGGTACAGGTGTGCCTTGGTTGGCTTAGCTCCTGTCTCTCGTTTGATGCTACTGTGTAATCTCTGAGAGGTAATAACTTCTCCTCTGTGTAAGTCATTTTTTGTGCACCTCTTTGAGCATGTGTAGCACTGGGTCTAACTCTCCTATGGAAAACATTTTTTTGACTACTTTTGGATATAGACTATGTCTCTCAGGACTACTTTGTGGCCTGGATAATTTTTCATTCTTTGTTTGTCAGGACACAACATAACTGCAACAGGGTGAGTGACCATCAGGTACTGGGGGGATGGGTGGAGATGGCCACAATGGCACACATGCACAGTCAAGCAGAGCACAGTGCACAACCTCAATGACTCTGGGTCATCACCCAGATCTATAGACTGTCACAATGTACAATGCCATGCTGTCTGAATGTCAACATGTACCATGAGGCTACATACATGTGGAACATTGCAATGCACCATCTCCCCTTCACCTTGCAGGGCTGCCGTCAACACCCCCTGCATTGCAGTCCCAGTCACTCTTCACTGATGACGAGGAGGATAACCCCAGCATCGATGCACAAGCCCTCCTAGACATCATTGACATCATTCGCGGCTCAAATCCAGGATCAGGACTGCCCAGATGCATCATGGAGACGCCACCCACCTCCCAAACTACCCAGCAGGAGGCACCCACGGCCACAGCAGTCTCTGAAGATCCCCAGGAACAACACACGGCTTTCCAACGCCCTGTGCTAGAGGGCCAGAGGGAGACGGGTGGGGTTGGACCTCATGGGTACCAAACTGGACACCATCCATGGGTGTCTAGGCCCGCTCCATGGTCTCCAATGAGCCCTGACTGACATCGCTGGAGTCATGATGCAGAGAGAAGAACACCTGTTCGCTCAGAGGGTCTCCAGCAATACCATCCGTGAGCTGGCACACATGCGGAGGCTCATGGAGGACATGGTGCGGATGGAGGCGGAAAGGATGGCAGCCACCGCTGCACACCAGCCAAATGTAGCTGGAATCCACCATGCCCTGCAGATCCTCATCATGGCATTGCTGCCACAAGGCGTGGCGATGATGAATGCTGCTGCCCCCACACCATCCACATCTCCGCCCCCTGGTGTGCCATTTCCTCACAGTGCGGAAGACGTATCCACTCCGGCACCTGATTTGTCAGTGGCACACAGTGCCTCAGCCGGTACTGCAAAACCCACAGGTGAGGCAGAGCACACATCCAGGGACCAGGATGTAGATGGGTTTGTGATCAGGAGGCACTTGCATTCATTTCTGCCACCTGGCCTGTTTCTGCTTGGTGCTGCACATGGCCCTATAACCTTCCACTGACCCCCGATGCACTCACCTTGGACAGCGACATGGACTGCCATATCCTGTTTGATGACCAATGACACGGCAACCAGACTGCGTACTGTACCCTTCCTCTTCCGCAGTACTTGTCATCCCAGGATAGACTCTGGTTGGCCCTCCACGGGCCCATATTGTGTAATATGCTTGGCATTGCCCTGTACCGCTCCAGCTGCAAAACTGCACTGGATGTGCAATAAACATCCAGTAATGCACTGCTGTGTTATGTCTTTCATCCTTCCTGTATGAATGTGTGGATGAATGTAGGGACAGTGATTTCCCTTGCGTCAATGAAGCTCATCCTGTGGGATGCCAGTCAGAGGATGCTACATTGCATATTGTGTTCCGGATGCTGTGGACACTACAACAGGGACACATGCATCAGTCACTTCCATGTCCGGACATGGACTGAACCATGCCCAGAGCCCACGAGTCATTGTTGCAAGCCCTGCACTTGTCCGGAGTATGGCAGGCCAGACCACTCCGCTGTCGAGCAGTGTCCGGTCCCCCGACTCCGGCCACAGTATCCACACTGATGACTGTCTAAACCAGCTCCTCCATGTCATCCAGCACAAGCTGTGGCACTGGGCCCCCACCTCCAGTCTGCATTGCTGCCTTCTGGTTGGCTGCGAGTTCCTCCTTGGTCTTTCGCTTGATGTCATTCCATCGCCTCTTGACTTCGTCCATTGTCCTCTTGTGCTCTCCGACGGCATTCACCTTGTCCACGATGTCCCGCCATATTCCAGTTTTGGTGCCCAATGACACATTGGAGGTGACAAACAGTTGTTGATGGTGTTCCATCACCTCCGTGACTAGGATCCTGTTCGCCTGCGGACTGAACTTCGTCTTCCTCTTCTACTTGTCCTTGCCCTTCTCTGTCCCCAAGGTACCGGGCTGGTTGTCCGGGGTGCTTTTGGGGCTACGCTCGTCCCCTGCGCCTGCTCCGGCTGCCTCCCTGGTGCTTGGGTGTTGGTCAGTTTGTGTTTGGGTGTTTTTTCTACTTTTATGGTGATTTTTCCCGCCTGCCAGGTGTGTGTTGCAGGCCTGGCGCTGCTTATCTCTGATATCCTCATCACGCTTTGGCCCATCGCAGGTTTTTCGCGTTGGGGTTTGTGTTTTTATTTCTGTTGAGGTGGTTGTATCACGGACATTGGCCGCGGTTTCGGCAAACTATCGCATGTGGCCGTCTTGTTGTGAATTCCACGTTGACACAGGGTTATTTTCCCGCGATAGGCTGCAGTGTGTAAAGTTGCGTTAACATATTTTGGTGATGTTTAGCACACTTTCTTGTGAATATACCCCTGAGTTTTTCATTTATACAGTGTTAATGTCTGTCCCTTTGCACAGGAAGTGCAGTGGAGGCATTATCTGCTTCAACTGGTAAATTAAGCTGTGTTATATGAAAGCAAAAGACAGACACCACGGTCACGTGGCACTAGACCAGACATACCCCTATCACTCTTTGTGGGAGCTTCCCTACATCAGTGTGAAACTACTTTGAATTGGGCTTTCTGATAGTGAAAAAGAACTGACACATGGGCAGGTCTTTATCCAAGTACAGCTTTAATCAGTGACCACCAGCGTTTGAAATATGCCTGAAAATAGGCAAATGTCAAATTCAGCTGCTAGGGAAGTGATTTGCTACAGTTGCTACTGTTTCCCAATAGAAACACGAATTAAAGTATTGTGGGGGTGGTAGTAGCAAAGGGGGATAGAAGATAATGAATTTCTTTGTGTCATTCGCGAAATGTAATGCAAACAGTTCTGCCACATCTCCTTCATCCTTCTATTTACAAATTGTCTTGTTTGGGAACTTGTATCACATCTCTTCCCTGGAAGTTGCTGACAAAGAGGTTTTCTCAACCCTGTCAGACAAGGCTGTAACACTTTCAGAGGTGCTTCAGGAGACTCTGTCTATAATTTAGACCAGATGTCAGGCAATGTTATTCACACACAGGGCCTGATCCACAGAGGTAAACTTAAACTTTTGTGTACATTTATGTTTGTTTGCTATTTGTAAAGGTATTTTACTAGTAGTATCCTTATGACTGCGCAGTCTCCGCACATAAAAAGATAGGACAGTCCTGTCTTTTTATGTGAGGAAACCTCACAATCGTAAAGATATTGCTAGTAAAATACCTTTGTGAATAGCAAACAATCATAAACTTAATAAAGTGTAAGTTTACTTTAGTGAATCACGCCCACAGAGAATTGCTGACAGTTCTCTTGTTTTTCAGGCGTGGGTGGCGATGAAACTCCTGTCAAAATATTAATTTGCAGCTGAATTGATATATGCTTTCTGCAAAATATAAATGCATATCTCAGTTTGAGGAGCTTCGGGCAATTCTAATGAAGGCGTATAGAATGCAAATAAGTGTCCCCTCAACTAGCACAATTCTCCCAGCATATACGACCCAAGAGTAACGGCTCAAGCATTTGTATGGAGTCTTTCTGTCCCCAAATCAATTTCTCTGCTCCGCTATATTGAACTTCACTGAGGAAGGTTCATTGCAACAGTCATCAAATGTTTCTATCAACAAAGTACTTCAGTAGTGTAGAAACAAAACTTGTAAAATGGGTATGTGCTAACAGTGGTGGTGAAGAATAACATTGTCAGTTTAATTATACATTAAAATATATTATTTGAGTTGAAATTTTCTAGCAAATGCGGTGTCACTTTTTAATGGTTAGGACAGAATTTCTCTTTTCCTCCTTTTGGCGTGCATGCATTGGGTGTTAACTATTGCCAGTATCTGTGCTATTCTGATGTTCTGATGCCCACAGACCATTGTCATCTAAGCTCTGTAAAATAAATGAAAGCCTACATTGCTATTTTTATGGTTATGCGCCTTTCTGTGTAATGATTGTACTTGAAAAGTTTGGAGACATTTTATTTCCAAATTACACATTGGTAAAACTTAAACAGAGTTACAGTACATTCAGATGGTCTGCCATGGACAATTGTGATAATATTGGTTTGGACTGACCTGAACATAAGCCATCTAAATGTTAATGAACCTGCTAGGAAAGCCCTGAGTGAAACGTCGAACATGGATTAATCGCCTAGAAAGAGTGACCGGTCTAGGAAGATCATTAGACTGGGTAGCATGGATGTTGCTCCCACTGGGAGCTGAGCAGTGCTAAAAGCTTTTTTAAACACAGTAGGAGAAACAAGGACACAAAATGCACTTGCACCATGAGTCTGACATCCCAGATTTAGAATGAAGAAGAAAGTGAGATTTGATCACCTTCCAACCAAATGTCTCTGGATTTGGTGGTGTCACAAATCTGCAAAAGTGATTTAAAATCAGGTTGAGAAAGTAAACGTTTTATATTTGCCTCTCCGTCTTGATATGTGCATCATTGAGGTCAGATCATTCTTATGCTACTTTGGGAAAACAACTTTTGTATTAGGATCTTAGAGTGCCATGGCAGTTCCTGAATTCAAGTACCATGAAACTGTGAAGATCTGTTCTCCACTGCATGAAAGAACTGAGTAGGTCACTTTTCAGCTACACTTTCCGCAACAGTGGGTTTCTCTTCCTTTTGCTGGTGCCCAGTCTCAATGCAGTTGACTCATCATGTGCATGGAAGAATATATGGTCTGGTATCCTTCAATAGACTATCCAGAGGTGTTCAGTGGGCAGGCTTTGAGGATGAATGCCTGCCCATCATTAAGCCCTGTGCTTAGTTGGGTACAGGAAATTCATGAGAGACCTGTTTATTCAGTGAATTAGTGGGCAATTGATAATTTCCTTGAAAAGATCCACACTGTTAATCACTTTCTTCTTGTTGACCAAGATTGTTTTTTTCTACCTGTTTCTAAGATACTACATCTTCCACGTCTCCCTCAATACAATGTTTATCTGACTACATTTGCTGACAATCAAGCTTCAATGAAAGTGTTAAGGTAAGATTTTCCGTCTGATGTCATTAGAAAAGCAATACTTGCCTTCTTCTTCCTTGTCGTTTGGCAAAATATTTCACAATGTAGGTGTTAGACCTCGCCTCATTTCCCCTGTATTTTTGCCTTTGCCTCATGTGTTTTTGCTGTGTTGGACTTCATTTGGCTGGTCTAGATGCTTTGGGCACTTTGCCACTGCTGTTCTGTGCCAAAGTGCAAGTGCTCCCTTTGTAGATTGTTAAGTGTTGGTGTTTCCCTAATTGGCTATTTGATTTACTAGTCAGTCCCTAGTATAGTGCACTGTGTGTGCCCAAGGCCTGTAAATCAAATGCTGCTAGGGGGTGCAGCATTGATGGTGCCCATCACATAAGCAGCCCGTAAATGTAACTCAGGCTTGCCCTTGCAGTGCCTGTGTGCAGTCTAGTACTGCCATGTTGACTTGGCAAGTGTACCCACTTGCCTGGCCCTAACCTTCCCTTTTCTTACATGTTAGTCATTGTGGGCAGGGTGCAGTGCATATGAAGGGTACTACATGCCCTGATGTCTGTGGCCGGTCCTGATCGTGAAATACTGCCAATTTCGTTTTTCACTATTGCAAGGCTATCTGTTCCCATAGGATAGAATGGGGAGGTTGCTTATAACATCTTATAAGCATAACTGCTCCGGGGAACAAGATAGGAAAAAAAGTTTTATATGCCTGAACTCCGAATGTTAAAATGCATCTTTTAGTAAGGTTGATTTTTACATTGTGTGTTTGAAAATACCACTTTTAGAAAGTAGGTGTTTTCTTGCCTAGCCATACGGTGTGCCTCTGCTTGGATGTGTATTGACTGTCTGGCTTTGGAGTTCCAGGGGCTGGGAAGGTGCAGTGGCTCGAGAGAGTCTGGATGAGTCAGGGCTGGGCTGCATTTAGAGTCCAGTGGCTTAGTGAGCACGGGACCCACATCTGGGCATACCCTTCCCACATAGGGCGAACAGCAAAACACACAAGATGATGGATGGAATGTTGCACATTGGCAAAACATTCACCCCCAGTCACAGATCTGGGTTTAATCCATCGTTATTTTGCTCACCACGCCACCCCAGTTCAGACATGGCCATATGCAAATCAGTCTTGACCCTATGCCTCCTGGGAACAGTCCAGCCCGAACTGCCAAGCCATGTCTTCCCTGGACCGGAATCAAGCATCCTAAGACCGGTTTCGGGGTTTCACCCCTCTTCAGCCCGGATAGCTTGACTCCAGATAAGCCAATTTTACCATGTCTAGAGGAACAAGCACAAGCACTTAAGCACAGGTTAGCAGTCCTAAGGCCAGCAAAAACAAGGTCAGTAAAATGGAGGAAGAAGGCAAAAAGCTTGGGGGAAGAACCCCCTAAGGCTGACAGGTCTAACATTATTGTATACTGACTGGTATTTATGCTAACCATATTATGATGAACTTAGAGGATGAATATTTTCTTTTACTCATGTTTTCACTTTGCATTGAAAGCGCTGTAACAGCACATGTGGTACTTTATGCTTATGTAGCGACATGTTTGTGCTTAATTTATACTGTCATCCATGTATTAGAATGGATAATAATATTATATGTATTGATTGTATGTCATATTCAAATCATTTTTAATTATATGTTGATGCATGGACATTTTTTAACGCAAATTTACTTTAGATCATGGTAGTTACAATGAAGCTATTATAGTTGCCCGTTACAGACCGTACCGTGTTCTGCATACATCTTTTTGTGGTTTTTTTTTCACTGTTTTCACCATGAGCTTTTTATTCAGGGGTTATTGGGCATTGACTAAGTTTAAGAAATGCATAACTTAGAATTAATTCTAGATGTATGATCCTGGTGTGCTGTTTTCTTCTGTATTTGAATGGAGGAATCTGAAAAAAACGAAGGAAACCTTTAATAATTATTTCTATAGAAACTAAACTTAAAATACAAAAACAGAAATTTTTAAGTTAAAGTTATACCTTAACTTCATAATTTATGCACATTTACATCAATGTAACTTTATTTAATCTTTTGCTACAAATAAAAGTTAAACCTTGCTTATAGTTTAAATTTAAAACTTACATAACACCTTCAAATTATTATAACTTGCGCACCTTCAAACACAGTGTATTCAACTAGGTAATCACATTAACTATAATTTGTGCCTTCTCCATGCACTGCTTATACTGTTTTATGTTATCTCGAGTATGCAAAGTAAAATAATAGTATTTACAAGAACAGTTATCTGAAATCAAATCGTTTGTGAGAACACAGTGCACAATAGAGTAGTAGATGATCCAGCAAGGGGGAAGAGGAGGAGAAAAATATGGGGGTCTCAAAATAAAAATTCCCCATGCATTTTCCAGAGACATTTTTAAAAAGGGTTGCAGCAAAACTTGCCGAACCAAATTACACCAAAGTTGCCATGAAGCTCCAAAAATCATGATTTTTGAAAATTGTTGTAAATCCATTCAGTTTTTGAGAAATTAAGGAACAGAAATATTTGTATATCTGGATGTTTGCATTTGAGGCATTCTTGCAAGAGTCCCATAAGTACAATTAAAATAAAAATCCCTTGAGCTGCGTAGCTCTTGCAGGAGTTTCTTATCAATTGTTGCTGATTTGTAGTTCCTGAATTTTTTTTTACAGCTTTAGATATGGCACTGCATCACATAAATAAGGACTTAGCAATGAGTGGCGGCTTTGGAGAAATCTTTAGCAATTTTTCATAAGTGGACAATAAGGGAAATGTTTTTTGCATATTTTTCTGTTGTTGGAAGCTGATGGATAATAGTCAATCAGAAATGGGATTCTCTGTTCCCATGGAACTTCCATAGTTTTTGATGAATTAGCAGATTTATCAAACCTGGGAATGCAACAAAAAAGACTCCTTGCAAGGTGAGGCATAACAAGGAGAAATACCTTTATTTCTCCTTGTTTTTTCTGCTTTCTATTTGTGCTGCATTGTGCAGAACACGTAGAAAGGGAAAAACGCCGCTCAGGATTGTTTTTGTGCAGAAAGGTACCCCTTTCTGCACAAAAAGAATCCTGCCTACAACACAGGCACCCTTGCACTATAGATAAAGAGTGCCTGCATTGGCGCAAGGCTGCCAAAATAGTGCAAGAGGAAAGGACTGGAATGCACCATATTTGATAAATGCTGAATATGCCTGCTCTTTCACTCTGATGCAGGGCAGTGCAACAAGGTGACTTGCTGTGCTGCCCTGCGCCACAAGGCTGGGATTCTTTCACATTTGTTTCTACTGTTGATATTCCAAATACGTGCTTCCCTAGGTAACTGCAAAAACTTGACAAGTTGCTACTGTATGAGCAGAGGATAGTCTTGCATTTGAAATAATCTAACAAGTTCTTGTAATTCTTCTTTACAAGTGTCTTAATTGCAGCAGATGTGTCATATTCTGAGTGAGTGGCTGTAGATGATGCTGAGTTTAGTGTGGTGTGGGTAACATGAAGTCCAGTTTAGATACAAATGAGCATCTTTAGGCTTGTGGTACTGATTAGTTATCATTTAGTGTTCATAAATGGTGAATAGCATGTCGAGAAAAGGGAGATGATGCTTCTGTTGTGTATTGTTGCTGGCCAATTAGTTGGTAGAATGGATACTTTTGAGATAAGCTGTACATTCTTCCAATGTTCTACTTCCTGCTTTCCATATTATAAATCTGTCATCAATGCATCATAGTCGTACCAGTGGCTTGATGCTAGACGTAGCAAGTATACAGTCTTCTAGTTTGAAGGAGCCCTCTGAGTGCCCATGGAAGTCCCTTGTAACTGCAGATAGTGTTTACCATTGAAGGTAAAATTGTTGGATTTAAAGATAATTCTTGCAAAGTTGAAAATAAGTTGCAAACATATATTAGCATTCTAATCCTACAGCATATTTTTGAGTAATCCTTTGTGTGCTCTACCTCATTAACTTGAAGTGGTCAAGTGTGCAAGATGGCTACTTGGTAATTTTATTTTGTGGTCCAGTACTACTGCGGACCAAGGACACCACTGACACATGGCATTCATTTTTGTAATTAGAAACCAGTAGCCTCATGTAGTGTAGTTCCTATTCCCCTAATAGGCTCTGCGCATTGGAATAATAATACCCTATAGATTTGGCATAGGACTGAGGTCAGTATGCCCCTATCAAGTGCATTAAACTTAATTACTTTGTGCCAGCTAACTCAGAGGCCACTAGAAACTCCTTGTACACAAGAAGGGAGTAGTTTCTGGCAACCGAATAAACATGACAACGTTGTTTCCCTTTAGAATCGGAACACTCTTAGAATCGTGCAAACAACAGATAACAGTTTCACTCAGCTAATCGTGCATGCTTAGTTTCTTCAGAGTTACACAGAAAGAATAGACGGGCGTTTCAATAAAAGGATTTATTGAACAGTCTTGTTTCTCGTGTAAGAGATATGAGCTGTTACAATCATAAGACAGTATGCGAGATATGTTATGTACAGCGTAAGCAGTAGAAAGAAATAATACTGCGCTAGCATTATCTTTTTGCTATGACACATATATTCATATACATAAATAACATAAGCTAAAAATGCAAGTACTCATAAGATGCTTCTCTAACTAGTTCCACCCCAGTGTACCTAACCTAAGTGTAGTACAAGGTAAGAAGTAGGTGATGTATTCTGTAGTATACTATTCTATAGTATGGTAGGCTATAGTATGGTATGCCGAGTCCCTCTAGGTTCTAGTCAGCTCCATACCTTTAGAATGAGAGAGGTGGGAATCTCTTTCCGGGTCTCGAAATCTAACACCCCGCGAAGTGAGTCAGAACACTGGAAGCTGGATTCTCTGCGAGCAGGGATGACAGCGTCTCTTGTCAGTGCATCAGGCCGGGACACGGGCTCCTCTAAAGTCGAGGTCTCCTCATACTTGCTTGGGCGTGGGAAGGTATATCTATACCTGGTAGGTGCCTTGGAATGTTAGCATTGACGTAAAGTCGGGCAGAGAAAGACGTCAAGAATGAACCCCTAAGGAATAGCAGTTCATGCATAATAAATGAGTTCTTGGAGAAATCAATAATCCTGTGCTAGGGGTACTCCCAAGAGGTTAAGGGTCTGGTTTCTAAGAACTCGTTGTGACGTTGGGGTGGACGGATGTAGGTGACCATGCCTGTATTTGGATAGCATGGCTAATGCCTAAATAAGGACTGGGATCTTATGCCTATATAAGGGCAATGCGAATTGTGCCTATATAAGGACACGTTTCAGGAAAACCTATATACAGACACCTAAATACAACATGCTGACTGCCCTGGTATCTTCTAAATCCGTTACTCACAGTCTCCTTGGACAGTTACATTATATATCCATTTAATTGAATGTTGAAACAAACTTTCCTGTTTTTGTTTTTAATAAACAGGCTGAAATTGTCTTATGTAAAACCCCACACCTTGGCTAGGAAAAAGCAAGAAGAGTGCTTATGCTGAAATTAAGTACAGGGGAGAATACCATGAAAACCTACTCTTAACTGCAAACACATCAACATCAATCAACAGACATGCTTTTCACTGGCCAAATCCAGGCAAAAATGACAAATAGGTGCTATTCTTTCTCTCATTACCAAAGTTTATTGACTTTCACAGAAAATGTTTGCAATCTGTCAGCAATTCTTCTCTTCTTGAGAAAGGTTTAATTAAAATCAAATGAGGGAGAGACACATTCCACCGCGTGATTGTTAGGTTTTACATAGTAAAGAATAGTTTGTTTTTACATAACATACCATAATGGCAGCAATGTCCAGGTGTGTGAACTGGCTGATGAAAGATAAATGGTCCCATTGACAAGATGTAGACTGGCAGTGACTTTCATGCTTTGTAGGAAGTTCTGTTTGAATTCAGATGCATGTTGCATTTGTTTGTAATATTTAGCAAGTTGTATGTCACTTTTCAACTACTAGACCTAAATAGTTTACTACCATCTGGAAATAAGAGCATTGTACATGGATCCAGCAGAGATAATTTGGTTGGGCTACTGAAACTTCCAGAAGATAATATCTGTGAACTGTTAGTGGTACACAGTTTGAGTAGTATCTCCTCCCCCGTGTTCCTTTCATTCCCCCGTGTTCTTTACTTTTCCCTTCCCTTCCTTTCCTTTCTTATTCTTCCCTTCTGTTCCTTACCCTTCTGTTCCCTTCCCTTCCCTTTCCTTCCCTTTCCTTTCCTTTCCTTTCCTTTCCTTTCCTTTCCTTTCCTTTCCTTTCCTTTCCTTTCCTTTCCTTTCCTTTCCTTTCCTTTCCTTTCCTTTCCTTTCCTTTCCTTTCCCTCTCCTTTTCCCTTCCCTTGCCTTCCCTTCTCTTCCCTTCCCTTCCATTTCATTTCCTTTCCTTTCCTTTCCTTTCTTTTCCTATCCTTTCCTTCCCCTGCCCTCTCCTTTTCCCTTCCCTTCCCTTCCCTTCCCTTCCCTTCCCTTCCCTTCCCTTCCATTTCCTTTCCTTTCCTTTCCTTCCCTTCCCTTCCCATCTTCCCTTCCCTTCCCATCTTCCCTTCCCTTCCTCTCCTCTCATCTCCTCTCCTCTCCTCTCCTCTCCTTTCTTTTCCTTTCCTTCCCTTTCCTTTCCTTTCCTTTCCTTCACCCTCTCCTCTCCTTCTCTCTGGCTCTCTTTCCGTTCCCTCTTCTTTCTTTCCACTCTTTTCCTTATCTTTCCCCTTCTTCCCTTCCCAACTATTCTCTTTTACTACGGCTGTCTTTTACTATCTCCTACCATATTTTTGTCCTCCTTTTCTTCCTCCTTCAATACTTTCGTTACACCTTCTTCCCTCCTTCTCTCCTTTCTTTACCTTCCTCCCTTCCTGTTCCTCCCTCCATTCCTCCCTCCTTCATTTACTTCCTCTCATGTATTATGTACCTCTGTAGCCATAATGCATAACAGAAGCAGGGGCCCTACATTAAGTGCTGAATGAATATGTGCCATTACATTAATAGTATCTGAGAGGTATATGCACAGGTCATATTTTGCTGTACAGAAATACCTGTAAAATGTGTCTCATTCTACAGACTAGGAGTCGCTAGAAATGGTTCCACTCTGATAGTTTCTCCTTTTCAATATTACACCAAGACAATATTGTGTCACAGAGTCTCAAATGCATAATCAAGTCACTGTTTAGTCATTGTGAGATAATTTAGCTTACAATCCCACCATAGTTGTTCTTCTGGACTGTCATTTGCCTGATTTTCAAACCATTTGTAAATCCGTTCCACAGGTCTACACATTTTCATGGATGGACATTTGCAGCCTACAGCAGTTTCTAAAATATTCAACAAGTATGCTTGAAGATCCATGACAATAGCCCTTTTCCAGGCGTATTCCTGGAAAACAGCATGTGAATTCCATTCCTACATACTCAAATATGCACTAACATCGTTTCTTCCCCAATACCACTAGGGAAAGGGCTTTATATCGGCTCTTGTCAAAAGCAAAGTTTAAATATATTTTACAATTTTGGTTCAAACTACAGGTCACTTTAGCCCATGGAAGCTGTGGAGGTTTTCCACATTAAACTGTATGTTTGCGTTAATATTCTATACATTAAGTTCTTACATGTGTTCTGATGACATAGATCTATTGCAATTGAACCAAAATCATTATGGGGCATATTTACAACGAGGCGATAAAAAATTATTGCCACTTTAGCGGCCGTTTTCGGCCGAAAAGCGGCGATCATTTTATCGCTATATTAGCAAGGCCACGCTAACGCCTTGCTTTAGCGTGGGGATGTCTAACGCCCAGCTTTGCATCTCTAATGAGATGCAAAGTGGGCATTCCTGACCTGACATGATAGGAGAAATGTCGCTAAGCGACATTTCTCCTATCATCAAGCCCCACGCTATGAAGCATAGCGTCAGGAAAAGTAGCGATAACACCTGTTATCGCTACTTTCCTAACACCTGCTTCAGGACTGACTTAGCCATGATATCCTATGGAAGGTGGATATCATGGCTAAGTTTGTGAGTCCCTATCAACTAGCTAACGTGAGATTATCGCTGGGTTTCCAGCGATAATCTCACGTTAGCCAGTTAGCGCTAGGATTTTTATCGCTTATGAGATAAGCGTTGCTAATAGCACACTATCTCAGCGATAAAAATCGGCGCTAGCCGGCAATAATTATCCGAGCGCTAAGTGCGCCCAGCGACAATTATCGCCGGTTGTTGTTGATATGCCCCTATGTGTTTTGTAGGTTGTTTTGACTTAGGCTAACACGTCCTCATATAGGCCTCGTCTCCATCTTTGTTTAAATGGCTGCTGAATCATGATCTTCATTTTGCACCTATCTTTTTTAACTCAACACTACATGCAGCAAGTTGAGCACTGTTTATTTTAAGTGACGTATTGCTTTCAAAGAGCACGCTGCAGAAAGCCATTGTGTTACTTCCAGGGCTCATTCTGCTTGCACACCGTATTGCATTCATCACAATTGTTTTCTCTTGTTTATGTGACATGTTTGTACTGACACATCCAGACTGCATTCGGTCAGATGGAGTTAATACAAATTCATGTAGTGGATTAGTACTTAGAGGGTAGGGTGTGATGTTTTAAAAAAGTGAATTTTTATCATAATGCTCACACCATGCTGCATGATTTTCTATTGTTTTGATACACTTTGAAACAGAATCAATTTACCTGGTTTTTGCTCATAATTGCATTATTTCTGAGCCTTCATGGCAATTGACTTTAATGTATTAACACTCATTCAATGAGATTATTGTTGCATTTGCATTTTTCTATTTTCTGTTTTGGGCTTTAAAATGTGTAATAAACCTTCATGGTTTTCTCTATTTATCATCTCAAAGACCCTCTTTGTATCAGTCTTTTCTTATTGACTGTAGTTTTGAAACAGACATATATATATATTAATATCTAATATTTATTGTTTCTCATTAGATAATAAGCACTCAGTAAGTAGGTTCCACCTCTGGCATGGCTGAAACAGCAACAACACAAAGATGTATCCCTTATAATGAACATTATAGATATTTTCACAAGCAGTGGTTAGAAAGTAGTCCTAATGCAATGTGTGAAACCCAATTTAGGATATACAGCACATTCAGTGTGATCTCACATACATGAATATTTCAAGTGCTGTAGTTTGCCTACGTTTAACATTTTATAATTGTTCCACGTAAATTGCAAAGAGATATTTAGAATGTTCATAAAGTGTTTAATCTAAAAAAGTGCAACATGGAATTATGATTAATGAGGAATTTGATTTCAAAATTACCTTGGATTTAAACTGTTTCAAGTAGGTTTTAATATTTATCATATAATAGTTTACAGAGTTGAACGCCACCGATAGGGGAAATACAAGGGTTAGACATAATGGGACAGGCACACTTCATTTACTATATGCTAATTATATTTTGATATGTTTAAATTACCTAGCCAGGGCTCTGGGGCCAAAACTGGAGACCCATGAGACCATAATACGATACTTGGATTGGTCTTTAGCAATGGCAAATCCTGTATATTCCCTTTGACAGATCTATTTTCCCACAAACATGGACAGCAGGGTACCACTGAGATGCCCATTGAATTACGCATATTCAAAAACTTTGGATTCAACCTGTATAGACACTTGTCCAAAGTCAAGTCCGGTAACCTGGACAGCTTCTTAGATATATATACAAAGCGACTTGAGCTTTATTGAGTGGGTAGGACTAATTTGGGCAAATTGTATTTTTTTCAGTTCAGATAAACAATAAACTAGTCTGACATGAGTTTCATTCAAAAAGTTCCTTTATCCAAATTCTCTGCAATTATAAAAGTGACATTTATATATGAAGTGCAAACTACGCAGTGCTCTAGTGAGTGTGTGATCATAAACAACATAAATATAAGATCCTGTATAAACAAGGTTCAATCAAAAATTATAAACTCAGACAGATAGCTTAGCATTGTATATATATACAAATCACCATAGATATATCGAACCAAGGGAAAGATGTCAATGTTTTCACCCAGGAAAATTGGTAGGGTCTCCTCAGGAGTAAAACGTGTTGCCTAGGACCAATCGGAGTGTAAAAACTCTAATCTGTAGGACATTGGAATATTCGCAAACTTGGCCAGGTTATAGTCCGAGTAGGGCCTGTGAAGGTCCACCCTGCGACTGGAATGTTCCTGCAATCTTATATAATCTGAAAATGTGTGTGACCCGCATGATGTCACAACTGTTTCTTTCAAAGAATTCAAAATTTGTGACCCAACAAGGTGTCACACTAGTTCCTTGTGAGGACATGGTCTTGTGTACACCGCTAACAACGGGGTGTCACCGGCGAAGGTATACTTTTTGAATCTAAAAAGGGAGTCCGCAGGATTCCCCTTGCTTCTCAGTCAGCGAGAGGGAATGTCTGATGCTTCAGAAGCAGTGTTTTGAATTCTGTGGAACAAACAGTTGTGAAACCCTGTTGGTCACATACATTTTCGGATTATGTAAGATTGCGGGAACAGTTTTTAATCTCAGTTGCAAGCAGTTCTGCCCAGCAGCCCATCCTGTCATGACCTATAACTTGCCAGTTGTGTTCATATGAATATTTACTGGCAATTGTTGTTTTAATCCAGATGGTGAGGTCTTTTTCAAGTCCTGCTCTTCATCAACACCACTGTCAAGTGCTGAAGACTGCTTGTCTAAATCCACAAAATCATTGCAAGACAGCCAAAGAACTGGGAGAAGCTGAGCCCTCTGAGAAAGGATGCACTAGCAGTGTGGGTCATAGGACGTCATACAAGTGTATAATAGTATTGATATGTATCTTCTTTATGCTCAACTTCTCGTGACCCAACTGCTCTGTGGTCCCTGAGAGAGGAGCTAATGCTTCTGCAGACAACCCATCTAGAAGTCACTTAACCAAGTGTCATGTACATATTTATGTAAAATGTAAGTTAAATTTTGTTATTAAAAAAAAAGAATATTCCCTTTCAACCTTTGTCCCATATTTATTTACTCTGACCAATCCCAAATTAGACTTCTATGAACTCCTATGCATCCTTCTCAAACTTCACCCTCCTTTTTAGGGTCAAGCCTGTGAGAGCATGCGGTAGCACATGCGTCTCACTTGAAAGACACTGTTGTATATATAAAAGGGATTGGAGCCTGCCCTTTGCTTACCATTTGCTGGTTTGCTTGGCACTCTTCTTCACAACCTTGCAATTCATCAAGGCTCACTGTAGAGCAGGGACCAAGCACTGATTCAATCAATTTTTATCAGTGCCTGTCCACTGCTCCCAACGTGATTGAAGCACTAGTTTGTTCTGTTTAACTTTTAACCCTCTAAACAGAAGGTGTGTGACTGGTAAATTGTGCCCAGCAGGATAAACAGAATTGCAAAGATTAAATTTCTATTGTTAACTATCTTTTATTTTGCCAAGTCTTATCTTCTCACTTTGCACTTCTGCTTTCTTTTGTTTTTGCACAGGGCGCTGTTCTCAAAAGATGTGGACTACCTTATTGCAAAGCAACACTTTTTCAATCCACCCCACTCCAATCCATGCCAATCCACCCCACCTCACCTCACCCCACACCTATACAAGTCACCCCAGACCAAGCCAATCCAGCCCACTCCAATCCAAACCACTCTCCCCAATACAATCCACTCCACTCAATTCCACCACACTTCAGTCCTCCCAATCCACCCAAATCCAATCTGTGAGATAATTTAGCTTACAATCCCACCATAGTTGTTCTTCTGGACTGTCATTTGCCTGATTTTCAAACCATTTGTAAATCCGTTCCACAGGTCTACACATTTTCATGGATGGACATTTGCAGCCTACAGCAGTTTCTAAAATATTCAACAAGTATGCTTGAAGATCCATGACAATAGCCCTTTTCCAGGCGTATTCCTGGAAAACAGCATGTGAATTCCATTCCTACATACTCAAATATGCACTAACATCGTTTCTTCCCCAATACCACTAGGGAAAGGGCTTTATATCGGCTCTTGTCAAAAGCAAAGTTTAAATATATTTTACAATTTTGGTTCAAACTACAGGTCACTTTAGCCCATGGAAGCTGTGGAGGTTTTCCACATTAAACTGTATGTTTGCGTTAATATTCTATACATTAAGTTCTTACATGTGTTCTGATGACATAGATCTATTGCAATTGAACCAAAATCATTATGGGGCATATTTACAACGAGGCGATAAAAAATTATTGCCACTTTAGCGGCCGTTTTCGGCCGAAAAGCGGCGATCATTTTATCGCTATATTAGCAAGGCCACGCTAACGCCTTGCTTTAGCGTGGGGATGTCTAACGCCCAGCTTTGCATCTCTAATGAGATGCAAAGTGGGCATTCCTGACCTGACATGATAGGAGAAATGTCGCTAAGCGACATTTCTCCTATCATCAAGCCCCACGCTATGAAGCATAGCGTCAGGAAAAGTAGCGATAACACCTGTTATCGCTACTTTCCTAACACCTGCTTCAGGACTGACTTAGCCATGATATCCTATGGAAGGTGGATATCATGGCTAAGTTTGTGAGTCCCTATCAACTAGCTAACGTGAGATTATCGCTGGGTTTCCAGCGATAATCTCACGTTAGCCAGTTAGCGCTAGGATTTTTATCGCTTATGAGATAAGCGTTGCTAATAGCACACTATCTCAGCGATAAAAATCGGCGCTAGCCGGCAATAATTATCCGAGCGCTAAGTGCGCCCAGCGACAATTATCGCCGGTTGTTGTTGATATGCCCCTATGTGTTTTGTAGGTTGTTTTGACTTAGGCTAACACGTCCTCATATAGGCCTCGTCTCCATCTTTGTTTAAATGGCTGCTGAATCATGATCTTCATTTTGCACCTATCTTTTTTAACTCAACACTACATGCAGCAAGTTGAGCACTGTTTATTTTAAGTGACGTATTGCTTTCAAAGAGCACGCTGCAGAAAGCCATTGTGTTACTTCCAGGGCTCATTCTGCTTGCACACCGTATTGCATTCATCACAATTGTTTTCTCTTGTTTATGTGACATGTTTGTACTGACACATCCAGACTGCATTCGGTCAGATGGAGTTAATACAAATTCATGTAGTGGATTAGTACTTAGAGGGTAGGGTGTGATGTTTTAAAAAAGTGAATTTTTATCATAATGCTCACACCATGCTGCATGATTTTCTATTGTTTTGATACACTTTGAAACAGAATCAATTTACCTGGTTTTTGCTCATAATTGCATTATTTCTGAGCCTTCATGGCAATTGACTTTAATGTATTAACACTCATTCAATGAGATTATTGTTGCATTTGCATTTTTCTATTTTCTGTTTTGGGCTTTAAAATGTGTAATAAACCTTCATGGTTTTCTCTATTTATCATCTCAAAGACCCTCTTTGTATCAGTCTTTTCTTATTGACTGTAGTTTTGAAACAGACATATATATATATTAATATCTAATATTTATTGTTTCTCATTAGATAATAAGCACTCAGTAAGTAGGTTCCACCTCTGGCATGGCTGAAACAGCAACAACACAAAGATGTATCCCTTATAATGAACATTATAGATATTTTCACAAGCAGTGGTTAGAAAGTAGTCCTAATGCAATGTGTGAAACCCAATTTAGGATATACAGCACATTCAGTGTGATCTCACATACATGAATATTTCAAGTGCTGTAGTTTGCCTACGTTTAACATTTTATAATTGTTCCACGTAAATTGCAAAGAGATATTTAGAATGTTCATAAAGTGTTTAATCTAAAAAAGTGCAACATGGAATTCTGATTAATGAGGAATTTGATTTCAAAATTACCTTGGATTTAAACTGTTTCAAGTAGGTTTTAATATTTATCATATAATAGTTTACAGAGTTGAACGCCACCGATAGGGGAAATACAAGGGTTAGACATAATGGGACAGGCACACTTCATTTACTATATGCTAATTATATTTTGATATGTTTAAATTACCTAGCCAGGGCTCTGGGGCCAAAACTGGAGACCCATGAGACCATAATACGATACTTGGATTGGTCTTTAGCAATGGCAAATCCTGTATATTCCCTTTGACAGATCTATTTTCCCACAAACATGGACAGCAGGGTACCACTGAGATGCCCATTGAATTACGCATATTCAAAAACTTTGGATTCAACCTGTATAGACACTTGTCCAAAGTCAAGTCCGGTAACCTGGACAGCTTCTTAGATATATATACAAAGCGACTTGAGCTTTATTGAGTGGGTAGGACTAATTTGGGCAAATTGTATTTTTTTCAGTTCAGATAAACAATAAACTAGTCTGACATGAGTTTCATTCAAAAAGTTCCTTTATCCAAATTCTCTGCAATTATAAAAGTGACATTTATATATGAAGTGCAAACTACGCAGTGCTCTAGTGAGTGTGTGATCATAAACAACATAAATATAAGATCCTGTATAAACAAGGTTCAATCAAAAATTATAAACTCAGACAGATAGCTTAGCATTGTATATATATACAAATCACCATAGATATATCGAACCAAGGGAAAGATGTCAATGTTTTCACCCAGGAAAATTGGTAGGGTCTCCTCAGGAGTAAAACGTGTTGCCTAGGACCAATCGGAGTGTAAAAACTCTAATCTGTAGGACATTGGAATATTCGCAAACTTGGCCAGGTTATAGTCCGAGTAGGGCCTGTGAAGGTCCACCCTGCGACTGGAATGTTCCTGCAATCTTATATAATCTGAAAATGTGTGTGACCCGCATGATGTCACAACTGTTTCTTTCAAAGAATTCAAAATTTGTGACCCAACAAGGTGTCACACTAGTTCCTTGTGAGGACATGGTCTTGTGTACACCGCTAACAACGGGGTGTCACCGGCGAAGGTATACTTTTTGAATCTAAAAAGGGAGTCCGCAGGATTCCCCTTGCTTCTCAGTCAGCGAGAGGGAATGTCTGATGCTTCAGAAGCAGTGTTTTGAATTCTGTGGAACAAACAGTTGTGAAACCCTGTTGGTCACATACATTTTCGGATTATGTAAGATTGCGGGAACAGTTTTTAATCTCAGTTGCAAGCAGTTCTGCCCAGCAGCCCATCCTGTCATGACCTATAACTTGCCAGTTGTGTTCATATGAATATTTACTGGCAATTGTTGTTTTAATCCAGATGGTGAGGTCTTTTTCAAGTCCTGCTCTTCATCAACACCACTGTCAAGTGCTGAAGACTGCTTGTCTAAATCCACAAAATCATTGCAAGACAGCCAAAGAACTGGGAGAAGCTGAGCCCTCTGAGAAAGGATGCACTAGCAGTGTGGGTCATAGGACGTCATACAAGTGTATAATAGTATTGATATGTATCTTCTTTATGCTCAACTTCTCGTGACCCAACTGCTCTGTGGTCCCTGAGAGAGGAGCTAATGCTTCTGCAGACAACCCATCTAGAAGTCACTTAACCAAGTGTCATGTACATATTTATGTAAAATGTAAGTTAAATTTTGTTATTAAAAAAAAAGAATATTCCCTTTCAACCTTTGTCCCATATTTATTTACTCTGACCAATCCCAAATTAGACTTCTATGAACTCCTATGCATCCTTCTCAAACTTCACCCTCCTTTTTAGGGTCAAGCCTGTGAGAGCATGCGGTAGCACATGCGTCTCACTTGAAAGACACTGTTGTATATATAAAAGGGATTGGAGCCTGCCCTTTGCTTACCATTTGCTGGTTTGCTTGGCACTCTTCTTCACAACCTTGCAATTCATCAAGGCTCACTGTAGAGCAGGGACCAAGCACTGATTCAATCAATTTTTATCAGTGCCTGTCCACTGCTCCCAACGTGATTGAAGCACTAGTTTGTTCTGTTTAACTTTTAACCCTCTAAACAGAAGGTGTGTGACTGGTAAATTGTGCCCAGCAGGATAAACAGAATTGCAAAGATTAAATTTCTATTGTTAACTATCTTTTATTTTGCCAAGTCTTATCTTCTCACTTTGCACTTCTGCTTTCTTTTGTTTTTGCACAGGGCGCTGTTCTCAAAAGATGTGGACTACCTTATTGCAAAGCAACACTTTTTCAATCCACCCCACTCCAATCCATGCCAATCCACCCCACCTCACCTCACCCCACACCTATACAAGTCACCCCAGACCAAGCCAATCCAGCCCACTCCAATCCAAACCACTCTCCCCAATACAATCCACTCCACTCAATTCCACCACACTTCAGTCCTCCCAATCCACCCAAATCCAATCTGCCCCACTACAATTCACCACCCACTCCAATCCAAAACATTCTATCCCATTCCAAAACAGTCTGCCCCACTCCAATCCAAAACAATCTGCCTCAATCCAAAACAATCTGTCACACTCAAATCCAAAACAATCTGCCCCACTCCAATTCAATCCACCCCACACCAATCCAATCCAGCCCAGTTCAATCTGCCCCACTACAATCCAATCCACCACACCCCAATCCAATCACTCCCATTCCCTCCCATATCCACACAACTCAATCCAAACCAATCTGTCAAAATCCAATCAGCTCTAATCCAAAACAATCTGCCTCACTCTAGTCTGCTACGCTCCATCCAAAACAATCATCCCTACTACAATCTAAAACACCCTGCTCCACTCTAGTCGGTCCCACTCCAATCCAGCCCAATCCAATCCACCCCACTCCAAACCAATCCAATCCACCCCTTCTAATTCACCCCAAACCAATCCACCTCACCCCATTTCAATCCACCCTACTCCAATCCGATACAACACATCCAGTCCACCCACTCCAATCCACCGTACTCCACTCAATCCAACCTAATCTACCCCAATCCAATACACCCCAATCTTCTCCAATTACATTCAGCCCACTGCCTCAATCCACTACACCCCACTCCACTCCTCTCTACGGCACTCCCCTCTATGTCAATCCACTCTACAACACTGCACTCTATGATACTGCACTCTACGACACTCTCTGCCACTGAACCACTGAACTCTACTCCCCTCTACTCAACTCTACAAAACTACACTTGAACAAATCCAGTCTACAACACTTTACTCCCCCCACTCCACTGTAGGATACTCCAAGCCACTAACTTTTAGCCATGCTGAACAGCAGCCACACAGGTGTACAACATGGCAAAACACATTGAAAAAGCCAAAAGCTCTTGTATAGATGAGACCTATTGGCATTGCCAATGCTTGATAGTCATGTCAGCTAACTAACAGGCACACATGACCACTAGTTAGGAAAACAACTTACTACTTCCACTTTTAAAATCCATTACCCTCATTCTATCCATACTCTAAATTCTAATAAAAACAAAGAAAACCAGGAGCTCAAACTAATTTGCACCATTAAAAAAAGCACTTAATACTAATCTACTATCTATTAACTGTAATCTTAGGCTACAGAGTAGTGTGCTCCTCGTCAGGGGTAGTAATTGCTATATAAATGCAATTTACAAAAATGCCATTCTTTTTTCTTTGCATGGTTACCTCACTTCACCTTTGCACAACTACCTCATTTCTTGTACGTCTAGCCGGTCTCCTTCACTGCAAGCCTCTTTTGTTGGTTCAACATGTGGCTGTATCAGCAGGGGGCAGATGGAGCGCCAACATAACATGAAGCATTTCTCTTCCTGGCTGTACTCCCATGTTTACGCTGACTGAAACAAGGCTGTGCCTGTGGTCCCCTCAGAATGAAAAGAGCACTGCACTGACATACACTTGCTCCATGCTTATTGCTGAATATGTGCCTCGCTCAATAAAAGTAATACTATCCTCTGCCCTTCACCTAGCCACTGATGCTATAGGACTGACCTATGGGGAAGGAAGTTGCAGCATTTACTTGAGTCACTTTGTGAAGAATTTTATCATATGAAAGTGCATGGACCAGATTTTCTGATTTTATAACCCAGTTAACATACTGTTTTTCCATCTAGAGCAGAGGTCTTCAAACTTTTGTGCTCTGAGCCCCCTCTAAGCAAAATGTTTTGAGGTCGGGCCCCAACCAAAACTTAAAGGCAATGATTGGGGGAGCGTGAGGGACATGGCCGTGTGCAGGGGATGGGGCTTATGAGATGATTGCAGGAGTACTTTTTCTATAGCTCATAAATCATACTAAGTATGATACTTATAAAACAGCAAATGCATCAAACAAAAACATGTATGGTCCCAAAAGTACTGCTCCCCATAATTGGGGTGTTGTGAGCCCCTCACACTATTGGTCCCCAATGCAACTACATCTGCTGCATTAATGATAGCAGTTCTGAGTAGCAGGCTATCTCTTCGGCATCTTCCACCTCTTCCCCATCATGCCTGACCATCATTCCGATTTTGAATCAGGTTCTCTGTCCCTTTCAGAAATAAAAGGGCTCCCACATGTTGTCTCACTTTTTTCTGCAAAGGTGCCCTCGGTCTCAATGCTAGAAAGGAAAATAAGCTCCCATTCCCCTTTCTAAAGGTAGACAGTGGTAGTTGTGATGCAATGGGCCCTTAAAAAACCCATGGTCCCCAGTCCTGCTGCATAAGTTTAATTATTGATAACCAGCGGTGGCCACTTACACACCTGGCAGCAGTACCAACTGCACTAATGAATGGCCCTTTTTAAAGAAAAAAATGGGTAAAAAGGTCTCATATTTCCGCGTTTGCTACATAATCCATCATCTGCTGCATAGTGATGCATATCCAATTCTTCAGTGCTGTAAACTAGTACTTACAAACGTTCTATTCTGAAGGACAGATTCATAGTATTTTCAATAATTCTGCTTTATTGTGCAGTATAGGAAGACAAATGCGTTCTTGTTGCACACATGTTTTTAAGTGAACCTAGTTCTATGTATGTTGCTGTTTATTTTGCTGCACAATTCACTCCTTTTGTGGTCTCCTGCCATGTTTTTTAAATATGTTGAGCGTGGATTCAGCAGCCATTTTGTCTCCCAAACCTACTTTAGGACGGGATAACCACACACACCTTGTTGCTGTTGTCAGAAGGCCATTTGAGCTCGGTGTGCATAAAACCAATCACCTGCTTAGTGCCACACAGATTAATATGTCCTCACAGCACAAACGTTAACTATTCCCTTTGCCACTATACAATTCCCACCCCCTTTAACAATTTCTTATTTAACTTCAACTTGACATCGTCCATTAGTAACAAGCACTTTTGCCCTTTCTCCTGACTCCAATGTTTCTTTGCGCTGAACCGGCCTGTCTGCCCCTGGACCAAGCCTGCCTTCCTTTGATTCCCTCATTCTCCTCTTACTTTAGGTTGTTCTTTTCCCTCTTACCTCTAATTTCATCTTTAGTGCCCTCCGGTGAGCTTGACTCCTATGACTAATACCCCTTCCTCTGATTGCATCTCTTTCCCAGTGCCCAGCCTGCTGCTGAAGCATATGTTTCCTCTACCAGGGTGAGTTGGGAGGCTTAGTGCTTCCCTAGAGCAATTGTTATGTCGCAAATTCAGCGCTGTGAAGCAATTGCCACTTCCAAATCTCCCGGGGTGAAGAGGGCAGTACCTTCCAATCCACCCAGTGCCCTGCAAGTCCCTCAGTGTGTGGTGTGCGTGTAAACTTCATAGGAAATACCATTATAGAATTTACCAATACTGTGTGGTTCTGTAATTACCACATATCTTATAATCATGATTCAAGCAGCAAAAAACTGTTTCCACCAGAATTGAGAGTAAGGATATTTCCACAATAAAGGCCTAACTATTGATTTTTATGCATCACAGTAAATACAGCCAATTGTTTACTCGATATTCAATGGGTTTTGAAGCACTTATTTTGGTACTCTTGCTGTTAACAGGATGGTAGTTAAATACATTCTTGAGCCATCCTCCCATAGGTCAGGAATTGAGATGGGGCAAAAATAAAAATACATAAATGTCTTTGATTTAAGCAATTCGTCAAGAAACATCATTTACACAAATCCAAGACCTATTGCACTGCAAATGATTGTGTTTTTTTAGCAACCTCTTTGACCCTGCTAGCATACTTCCTGACCCCCACTCAGGGCACTCTGGATACAGCTCTCACAAGGGCTCGAAGTAAATGTAGACAGCCTGGAAATGCAGCAAACATCGCTGCACTTCCAGGCCATCTTCAGTTACATGTGCTTGCAGAGGCATTTGCACCCCCCTGGGAACCCATCTGTGCCCCAATAGGGGGGCGCCCCACAGTTTGAAGACTTCTGATCTAGAGTATTGTTCACTTGCAGTTCTGAACAAACTGGCTCTTTCTACTCTCTGTAACAACAGCGCTTCCATGTGAATAACAATGCATGGTTAGGTTTCTGCTTTCCTGGCCGTGCAGTACCTGATATTGAACAATCAGACACACCACATTGTAATTTGTATTGGAGAAAGCAATAGGGCATTTCTGAAGCTGTATATTTATTAACAATCATGTTTCCAATGTATGGAATGAGGACTGTCTATCAAAAAGAACTGAGGGGCCGAGGGCGTGCTGGAGGAACAACCGGTTCCACTGCCAAAGCTCTTGAACTTATAAGACCCAAATGGGTGATCACAAAACTGCCATCTTGAGAATCAGAATGTCAATATACCTGCTGCTGATGGCGACTGTAGTATTCTTCATTATTTAGTATTAATTACCATGATTCTAGGTTAGAACCATGTTATGTCATGTATAGTTGGGTTCTACCAGAGTCAGTTATCTGCTGACCTCTAGCTTGTTAAGTCGCTTTCATGTCAATTCTTCTTCCTGCAACTTTCTTTATTGGATGTATGACCAATAAATCTTCTTTGGATTATACCAGCATCTCCCAGAATTTTTGTGGATAACCACTTCGCTACAATTTGGTACCAGGAGTGGGGTCCCGTCTTCAACATCCGCTCTCATTGGTTCTTATGGTAATTTTCATCGACAGGACCTCACTAGATTGCCTACGCTGGGACAAAGAAACGTTCATGCCTTTCGGAAGGAACTTTTTTGGAAATTGATCTGCTTTGTCTATTGTATTCTTCCTGACGCGCAGGTTTAATTTTGTGTTTGCTCTGTGCCACCGCAATCAACACCGTGAACCATCTTTGGCTTTCGGACGTCGGCGGATCCCGTGAAGCAACTTGAGGATTGTTGCGAGTTTTGAAAATTTTTGTTGTTTCTGGTGTTGCCATGTCCAAACAAAGGACTGTTGCTTTGTAGCATCATTCAAAAACACACCGGGTGGCACTGTTTACCTCGTGACATCGTTCAGAAGGAAACATAAAGCAGTATTCCTACCTCAGTGTTCCAGCGTTCCAGGTAAATGCGCTCCATATTCCTTTCCTCTCCCCGTCTTACCGCATTGCATCATGGGAGACGTGTTGACGTATTGACGTCACACGCACGTTGGTGGCCATCTTAGATAGGGAAGGAAGAGGTTGTTTGTTCTCCTCAGCGCTTGGAATATTCAAAGCGACTTCGTACGCATAACAAAACTAGCTTCAAACATTCGCGAGACACAGTGTTCCTGCCAGTGTGACACACGGTGATTCGCACACCTTATGTTCCTGCTTTGAGTGACAGTGAGTAATGGCAATGTTTTTCTAGACGTGCTTTCTTAAACTTTGACTTCAAATTATAATCCTTTATGTGAGCTAATTTTTTTTTTTCTTCAACGTTTCGAGGAAGATCAATCCAACATCGTTTTTAGCAGCAGCAACAAAACTTTACTTTCAACTCCAATGGTTTCCAGCCAAGGCGTCATTCAGCCGGCACCATTTTTATCAAAAGCAGGCAAACCTGAACTAAAATGGGCAGAATGGCTTAGAGACTTTGAAAAATACCTTACAGCCATTGATGCAGACAATTACTCGCCAAAAAGAAAATTAGCTTTATTGGTCAATCATTTAGGCACAGCAGGTCGTAGAGTTTTTGATAACTTACCAAGACATCCTGCCCCTACTTCCGAAGACACAGTTTGGAATGTTTACACTGAAGGGAAGTTAGGCATGGCCAAACAGTATTCTGATACTTCAAGTGTCCTGCTGGAAAGATTTAATTTTGCAATGTGCAAACAGTCTTGTGAAGAATCAGTGGAGGATTATATAGCGACTTTAAGAGTGTTAGCTGTAAAATCTGAATTTGGACCAGATATTGATACTTACATTAGAGATCAATTTGTATTTCACTGTTTCTCCAAGAAAATTCAAGAACGTTTACTTACCTCACGCAATCCTACTTTTGCTGAAACAATCGACATAGCAAAAAGCATTGAGAGGTTGATTGTTACATCTAAAGTGTTGTCTAGTCAATCAAACCAGACTTTGGTCCCTCCTATACAGACAACTATGCAACCTGCGTGTTCTTCCAATGTGAGTCTGGTTTCTAACGACAATGCTGTGTGTGCTGTTAATAATAGACAGTCATATAACAAGAATAGGAATTATAAGAATCAATCTCCAAGAGGACAGTTGGTTTGTCTTCGGTGTGGTTCCAGAAGCCACATAGGGAACAATCCCAGTTGCCCTGCTTTGGGAAAAAAATGCACTAAATATCAAAAGGTTGGTAATTTTCAAGGAGCCTGTAGGAGTAACATAAATTCTAATTTAAACAGAGTCAGGGTATCTAATATCTCGTTGGAGAATCAAGATGTGCAAGACTGTACTTCACAATTTGCAAATGTCGTGGTCACTATTGAAGTACCAGAGTCACTTGGGAAACATATTAAGGGTCCATTGGTTGACATGTCTATTGAGGGGAAAACAATTTTAGCAATGGCTGATTCAGGGGCTCCTGTTACTATTCTTGTGGATTGCACATTTTACCAGTTTTGGCCTAATGAAATGTCGCTCATTGCTCCTGATATCAACCCCAAAGCTTTTGGAGAGCAAGATATAGATCTTTTAGGATATTTTTGGGATAAAGTAGAGTGTCTTGGAAGAGCTGTTAGGACACAAATCTACGTGGCTGTTAGAGGAAGAGACATCATAGGTTGGAAAGATCTTGCTCTTCTAGGTATTATATTACGCCCTGGACAAGATCCTCCAATTGTACTTGGTGATCTTCCTTCAAATATTTTGGTAAGTATTCAATCTGATATGGAGGTCGAAAATATCATAAGGTCTTTCCCAAATGTATTCAAGAATATAGTGGGAGTAGTAAAAGGTTACGAACACAGCATAATGTTGAAAGAGAATGCTATACCAATAATACACAAAGTCATGCCTGTACCCCTTACTAGCAGGGAGGATTTGAAAGCTTTACTCAATAATTTACAAACTGAAGGCATAATATCGCCAATCGACTCTCAGAATGGATTTCTCCGGTTGTTTTACGGAAAAAAAGGAATGGGGATCTTAGGCTATGTGTAGATTTAAGATCTTTAAATCAAAATATCCTTGTAGACTGTCATCCCTTACCTCTCATACACGAGATGTTGGCAAAAATAGGGAAGTCCAAGTTTTTTTCCATCATCGATATACACTCCGCTTATCACCAAATTAAACTCTCCCCAGATTGCCAAGCCCTCACTGCATTCGTGACTCCCTTTGGAGCTTATAAATATTTAAGATTACCATTTGGACTTGCATCAGCCTTAAGTGTATTCCAAAAACTAATGGAAAATTTATTTGGTGATATCCCACAAGTACAAGCATACCAAGATGACATATTGATCCATACCGAAACCGAAGAGGAACACATATTAATTCTAAAGAAAGTATTGACCATTCTACAAGACAGAGGTATGACAGTTAAGGCTAATAAATGTAAATTTTTGGTTAACGATGTTGAATATCTAGGTCACAATATTTCAAGAGAAGGCATTAAACCAAAATGTTGTAATGTAGAGGCAATACGTGATGCACCATCTCCTACAGATAAAGAGGCTTTGTGCTAATTTCTTGGTTTATGTGAATACTATGCTAGATTTGTACCAGGTTATGCGCAGGTGATCCAACCATTAAGGTACCTCCTTAAGAAAGGTATAAAGTTTGAATGGAATGACACACTACATGAGGTTTTTGAAAAAGTGAAATTATTAGTTATCAATGCCCCAGCATTACATCCGTTTGTTTCAAATGCAAATTCTTTTGTATCAATAGATGCTAGTCAGAAGGGCCATGGTGCAGTTTTTGGGCAATGGATTGATGGTAAAGAACAAACCATCGCCTTTGCCTCTCGCACTCTAACTCCAACTGAGTGCAACTACAGCACAATCAAACGAGAGGCACTTGCCATTGTCTGGTCAGTACAGAAATTCAAAACATACATTTGGGGCACTCGATGTGAGGTTTTCACAGATCATACACCTTTAGTCTCTCTGTTGTGTGGTAATCGTCTAGGAAAATCTTCAGCAAGACTAGTCAGACTACTATCTAAACTACAAGAATATAATCTCAACATCAAGTATATTCAAGGAGGTAAAAATATCCGTGCTGACTGCCTTTCTCGTATACCTCTGCCTGATTGTAGCGAAGGTGAGAATGACTTCCACAAAGATTGTGTAATTGGTCTTATAGATGCTGTCTCTAAATGCAATGGCAGCATATCACAAGAGGAATGGGCCTCCTCAATGGCACTTTATGAGACTCTTAAGAAAGTGGAAATTTTTAATAAAAGTAAATGGCCAGCCAACAAAGGTTTGAGCAATGATGTAAAGAGTTTTGCACAAATTAGTGAACAAATACCATTTGAAAATGGAGTCTGTGTAAGAAATGGGTTGTTTGTTCCTCCTATATCTCTAAGAGAAAAGATCATAAATATTGCACACAAAGGTCATTTAGGCATTTCTGCAACATGCAAGACTCTCAAAAGCATTTTCTGGTGGCCAGGTATGGACACACAAGATGCATTGTTCATAGACAATTGTCCCAGTTGTGTTGTTGCAGATAAACATTGGAAGGTCCACACAAAACCTTTGATTACTGTTCCTTTCCCAGAATTCCCATGGGGCAAAATTGCTATAGATTTTTAAGGACCTTTTAACCTACTACCCACAGACAAAAGATACTGCATAGTTGCCATAGATTACCATTCCAAGTGGTTATATTATTCATTTGTACAAGCAGCCAACTCCATCAATGTTATTTCGTTTCTTCAAAACATTTTTAAAATTGAGGGCACTCCTCACTACGTCGTCACTGACAATGGTCAACATTTTACTTCTCAGCATTTCACTAGTTTTCTTGAGAGTGCTGAAATAAAACACTGCCGTGTTGCTTTGTATAGTCCTTCCTCAAATGGATTAGTTGAGAGGGCCAATCGTTTCATTAAAGAAGGAGTACAAACTGCCATTGCAACAAATGTTGATGTAGGCGGCTTCTTACAAACGAAAGTGTGGTCCTATTTAACGACACCTCATCCCACAACCGGAGTCACACCTTTTAAAGCGCTTAGAGGCAGGGAAGCTAGATCTAAACGCGTGCCGCATTGGTTCATTGATTTGAAAGCAGGCTCCTCCTTACTGAATAAAAGGAACACCCCAACAGATTATCAAGAGGTTAAATCTAGAGTCGCTCATAAGCAGTTTCTCCAGAAGAACGTTTATGATGGTAGTTCACCTCATCATGTTCCATTTCTCAAAACAAATGATTGGGTTATTATTAAAAAACCTTTTATGGTCTGTTAAGGTCAATACAAGTTTACTTTACCAGTCAAGGTAGTCAAAGTCACCAAATCCTCTGTATTTCTAGGAAATAGAGGTTGGTGGAATAAGAACAATGTTGGGAAAATTTCTGACAAACAAGTTAAGATTTTCAACAAAATATATACAAACAGACGTGATGAAGATGATGACGGTTTTATTTTTGGTCCTGATTTGGATAACAACTCTAATGCAGATAATGTCATCATTAATCCCGCTTTAAGTTCTACAATAGGTTATCCAAGTCAATCTTCTATCTCCATGGATGTTGTACCTACACGTGATCATCGCGTTTGCAAGATACCACAAAAATTCAATGATTATGTATTGTATTAATTGTTATCACTATTATTTTGTTTTGTTTATGGGGGGAGGGTACGTAGTATTCTTCATTATTTAGTATTCTTTACTGTTTCTTTAATAAACCATGATTCTTGGTTAGAACCATGTTATGTCATGTATGGTTGGGTTCTGCCAGAGTCAGTTATCTGCTGACCTCTAGCTTGTTAAGTCGCTTTCATGTCAACTCTTCTTCCTGCAACTTTCTTTATTGGATGTATGACCAATAAATCTTCTTTGGATTATACCAGCGTCTCCCAGAATTTCATGGATAACCACTTAGCTACAGTGACGCCTATGCTTCAGAGGGAGCCGGATGATCCTGATCTATACATTGAAATTCATCAGCAGAATAGCAATATCGGAGAAAATGTTAGGGACCCGCATATTTTGGATGATGAATTTCCACCTTTAGTCGGGACTCTAGTGTATTTGTAATCGTGGTATGAAGATCCTGAAAGGTATTAAGGTTTTGCCATTGTCCAGCTCCTTAGGAGTTTGCGTACCCTAAATAAAACATCTTAGTGAAAGCAGGAGAACATCCCCTACTGAACATTGTTTGAGGATGAACTTGATGAATATGATTTGCATAAAAGAAACAATGGTGAAGAAGAGGAAGGGTTTCATTTGATGCACCTTGAACTACGTGATCAAGTGTTGGTATACGTTGTACAAGATCACAAGAGGCAGGAATTGTAAACATTAAATTGTCACAGCCATGCAGTAAGGACAGAACAAAAGAAATCTTAGCTAGAAGGTGTAGGATCCTATGGTCAAGAAAGGCAATTGGAACTTGCATGGGGTGTCTCCTGCCTCACACCTCATGATCATTAAGGCTAGGAACATATCACTTGTGGTATCAGAAAACTGTGAACATTTCAAACTTGAAACAGTTAAGCATTTCTAAAGTCAAATCACTTGGTCTTGGCTGACTGGTTGGTTCATTTCTTTTTATTTTGTTATTTTTGATTGCAAGATTGTGCGGCAGAAAGACAAAATTAAAAAAACATGTGGCGTCCGAAACATAGCTAACATATGTTTGCATTAAACATTTTAAAATGTTAAAAATATCTCACGTGGGTTTTATTTGCGATGTTTCTTTAAATTGAAGCCTCCAAATTGTAAATCAAATTGTAAAGACCAGTGACCATTGTTTTCTAGTATGTATTTCTACCACGGAAGGTAGTAAACATTGACATTGTGTAGTTGTATGTCACCTTGATCATTTCTATGATACCTTGACACATTTCATTGAAAGAAATGGATTATAAATATAGACTGTGTCACCACAAGGGAGGAGTGGAGTCAGGGTCTGCTCTGCCCATACAGGAGGCCTATCCTTGGAGTTTTTCAGCTAAACTAACAGAAAGAGATTACTAAGCAACAGTGGTTACATTGTAACAAAATAAGTGCCAGTGTCCTTGCCTGGAGTCCACCACAGTTTGCACCACTCATTGCCCATACCAGCACTGCCAATTAAAGTACCAACACACTTACAAACAATCACACTCCTACAAGTGTGACAATTCAGACTATTGTAGTCCCCCAAAGCTATAGGAATGGCTTGGGCAGCAGATATTAGAAATTTTTAACGTATATCGAATTATTAAACAGCTGTTCTTGTGGTCATCTCTGAATTGAACAAACAGCACCACTATGTGGCAGACTGTCATAAGTGCTGGTGTTGACAATTAAGTGCCGGTGTCGAGCACTGGAAACCACAGTCTCGAATTAAGCACTGCTACTCAAGGAAATGCTCTATGAAACAAAGCCTGCCAACAGGAGGAAACTCCTAATCTGGCGGGTGGTCTGACCATGGCTTTGGTGGTGTGGTGGCTGGGCGGTCCTGGCACAACAGAGCCAAAGTCGGAATTGGGCCCTTATTAGCTACGTACGTACATTGAAACCATACTGCTAGTTATACTACAATTTCATTTCAGTTGGAACATGCATGTAATGTATCACACCATACTTTATGTCACTGTCTACAGGACATACTACAGTGTTCCAAGGAAACAGTCAAACCTATGAAGTAGAAAGATATGCTTTGAATTCCAACGGTGCAGCTTGTCGCAATGGTGTTGATGAGACGATTATGGTTAATAGGAGCTATTTTCTACAGATAAATAATGTGGATTGTTTGTGTATATTGTTTTTTCCAGCAAAGGTGATGTATTTATGCTACTTGCAAAGTGACACAAGCATCTATATGGTACATAAAGCAAAAGTGACTTATTAGAAAACGCACAGTAGGTCTGTTCAGAAGTTGATTAATTGAGCATATTATGAACATGGGCAGTAAAGAAGTAGATTTTGTAGATGCCTGTTAGATCTGGGGGTCTCTAGTTGGCAGAGGTAGGTACCTTTGACCAAATAGGGACCCTTGCTTCTAGTCAGGGTAAGGGGGAAACACACTTTAGATAACCCCTGCTCACCTCCTTGGTAGCTTGGCACGAGCAGACAGGCTTATCCCAAAGACAATGTGTAAAGTATTTGTACCAACACTCACAGTCACACAGCGAAAACACCACAAATGGACACCACACCAGTTTAGAAAAATGTAATATCTTTATCTAAACTAAACAAGACCAAAACGACAAAAATCCAGCGTACAAAAACTCAGTAGAATGTCTTTAAAAAGGTTGTTGCAAAAATAAACTTGTAGATGATCAAATGCGGTACTCAGTCTCAAAGTACCTGGGATGCGTCACGCAAAACAACCAAAAGGGGTGCAGAGAAGGCGATGCGTCGGTTCTTCCTGCGCTCCGGTTCCGATGCGACAAGATGGCGCCTTGATGCATTGCGACGATCCGGTACAATGCGACAAAATGGCGTCTTTGTTGCGATGCGACAACATGGAGGCGAGACGTGCACGCCCGATGGCCGTGCGGCGAACTCATTGATTTTCTGAGCCACGACAGGCTATGCGACATGCTTCTCTGGTGATGCAACAACACACTCGGTGACGGCGACACGCTTCTCCGGTGTTGTGGCAGTGATGCGCTTCCTCAGCGATGTGAGGGCCCTGTAACACGCTTCTCCGGTTATGAGACAGCACCCTCTGTGCGGCGACACGCTTCTCCAGTGATGCGACGGTGAACAGCGGCAGCGGCAACATGCTTCCTCGATGATGTGACAGTTGCTGCGGTGGTGGAGTCACGCTCCTCTCTCGTTGCGTCACGCTTCCAACTCTCAACAGCAAAGAGGCCTCACACACAGTTCCAGGCCCTCCTGGCAGACTGGAACTCCCAGCAAGGAAGTTCAGGGAAGCTGGGAGTGAAGTCCTTTTGTGCCTGGGACTTCAGAAACAGGAGGCCAGCTCTTCTCAGGCCCTTGGAGACTTTTCTTCAGATGGAAACAGAACACAGCAAAGTCCTTCTTCAAGCAGGGGACACAGCACACAGCAAAGTCCCTTGGTACTTTCCTCAGTAGAAACAGCAAACTGCAGGCCAACCCCAGACACATAGCAAGGGCAGTACTTCTCCTCAGTCTCTAGCCAGGCAAGTGCTCAGCCGCGGGGTTCAGCCCCAAGGTTGGGAGGGCATGTTTAGGTTCTGTCTGACCTGGAGGGAAGGATGACTGTAAGCAGTGTCCTGACCGGTTTGGCTTCCAGGGGTACCACTCCTGGTAGGTGGGTGCCGCACTCTGGAAGGGGGTGCAGAGGGAGGGAGTCTTCGGTGCAACCTGAGGGTTTAGATCCTAGGTTGGGATCCCAGTAGCAGGAGAGAGGTCCTGACCTGGTGGGAGAGTTGTGTTCTGAGGGCGCCTCTCCTGAGAGGAGAGGGTGGGACCCCAGAAGGAGAGGTATGGGAGGAGAGCCTCTCCCAAGACCTCTGGTCGGCCTGAGGGTACAGACCCTGGGCTGGCAGCCAGTGTCAGGACGCCATACCTGACTTGGCAGGAGGGAGAGTGGAGAAAAGGTGCCAGACACCTGGGGCTACTGCCCCCCACTTTCTGATTCCACAGAGGTTATAGAGGCCTGACAGACATGAGGCCTGTCAGCTGTCATTGGTCACTGTGGCTTGTTGTCCTGGTGGACAGGGTTGCCCCTGGGAGGGGGGCTGGAGTCACACCCTGGTGGTGGACTGGGCCACACCACTGTGTTGGCCAGGTGGGTACTCTCTACCAGTGTGGACACATCTGTGAGCAAAGTAAGTTTAGGTGCTGCACAGATGGGGTCCCCAGGTGAGGAGAAGGTGCTACTCCTCCCACTACTCCAAATGCAGATAGGTCTATTCAGCCTAGTGATGAGTCACCCAGACTCCTGGAGCCACCCCAGCCCCTGTCACTCTCAAATCAGACAGTCAATCCACAAACAGGCAGAGGCAGACAGAAAGGTTGAAGAAGAAAATAGCCACTTTCAAAAAGTGCTATTTTCAAACATTGAATTAAAAAAACATCCTTCCTAAAAGATGTGTTATTACATTTAGAGTTCAGGGGTACCAGATTCCAATTTTCAATCTCACTCCTATGGGAATATATGCAGGTAAACGTGTTACACAGCATTCCCTATTGTGGCCTATGGGCAAGATAGCCTTTCAATAGTGAAAAACGAAATTGGCAGTATTTCACTATCAGGACATATTACCCACACTAGTACATGTCCTACCTTTTACATACACTGCACCCTGCCCAGGGGGGTACCTTGGGCCTACCATAGGGGTGTCCTAGGTGTAAGAAAAGGGAAGGGTAAGGCCTGGCAAGTATGTACACTGGCCAGGACAACATGGCAGTTAACAAACTGCGCACAGGCACTGCGGTGGCAGGCCTGAGACCTCTTTTCAGAGCTACTCCTGTCGGTGGCACAATCAGTGCTGCAGGCCCACTAGTAGCATTTGAATCACTAGCCCTGTCACACTCAGTGCACTTTACTAGGGACCTACTGGTAAAACAAATAAGCCACTCATGGATGACCAATCACAATAACAATTTACACAGAGAACATGTGTACTTTAGCACTGATCAGCAGTGGTAAAATGCCCAGAGTCCTACAGCCAACAACCACAGGTCAGGAAAAAGTAGGAGGTAGAAGCAAACAAGTTTGAGGATAACCCTGCAAAAAGGGCCATTTCCAACAATGCCCCAAGGCAGTTTCACAGGACACTCTCAACAGCTGGATCAAATAATGAGCTACCCTATTACACAGTTGTAAAAAATGCAGAAAAAACTTTTTATTTATATATATTCACTTTGCAGCATTTGATAATGAAAGTATGAACTGCCTCTGGCTAAAGCTTAACAGGGTTGGCACAGATCAAAGTGTATTAAGCTGACGGGTGGCTTTGCAACTTGGGACTTCATTATGAATGCACATTTCCAAATCTGAATCCTTATCAGAAGCAAGCATGTCTTCTTTCTTAATGTGATACCAGAACTAGTAAGGACAATTATATTGATAACTGTGTTTTTAGGCTTTAACTGTCCAGTAAGTACTAAGGGGTGTGTATATTAGGAGGCTTGGGTCACGTTTGCACCATGCATTGTGGAACATGTGCAACATAAACTTTAAGTAAGATTTATGAAGCCACATAAAGCCACTTTGCACGACCCTGGTTGGCTTAAAAAAACGGAAGTAATGCAAATGACTATGTTGCTTTACTCTACCATTGGAAGGTGTTCCATAGGCGTTGTGTGTGAGGCATAACGAAGAGAAATGTCTTTATTTCTCCTCTTTTCCTCCACTTTCTAGGTGTATTGCATTCTACAGCACACCTAGAAAGAGGAATATGCCTCCCAGGATTATTTTTGTGCAGGTAGGTGACTTTTCTTGCACAAGAACAATCATACATTCAATGCAGGCACCTCTGCACCATGGTGCAAGGGTGCCTGCGCTGGTAGTAGGCTGTCAAAACGGTGCCAGCACATGGGAAAGGACAGGAATGCAACGTATTGCCTTAAATATGGCTCATTCCTGTCCTTCCCCGTTACGCAGTGCCGCACATCAAGGTGACTTGCCGCGCTGCAATGACCCCCTGAGCACCCAGGGAAATCATTATGCTAAGTCCAGAGGTATAGTGCCCATTGCTAAGTGTGAGGTGCCCTTATTTATGGCCAAACCATAAAGAAAAGAAAAGACATGTTGCAGATTTGACTTCTTACAGTAAAACATGTCATGCACTTAGCAAACAATGCCTGCTAAAATAATCCCATTTAATCACTATGTCCAGGACGCGCACTATCTGTTTTACAGCACATCCCAAGGGTAGTCTGCTAGCTCTCAGTGCTACTAGACAATCTGGTAATCATGGTCAATATTACTGCTGGCATCTCTTGAGAGATGATTAACACAAGATAAGAGACAAACAAATGAGCCTGCTCAAGACATCCTCACTCCTCTCCTTTCACAAGCCAGATACCTTGAGGTGATTGTCTGTTTTTCTGACATCTCAGAGGCATTATTGCCCTTTCTAAACCCCGGCTTTTGTTGCTCCCATTCCCTTCTCCTATAATATGGGAGGTTCAAAACTTATCTTTCCTTTTTATGCTCCTATCTAAATCAGGAAATCCGCCTGACGCACGAATACTTTCACCTTGGTGTTTGTTTGCCTTTATTGTTACTATTCCAGGCGTTATACACCGCACCGGGGGCTTTGGTTACTGCATCTATTGTCGGCATCATACTTTTATAATCTTTTAAAAATAGTAGCCAGCTTCTGTTGTGTGAGTTTTCTGGTTTATTGGTGCTCTCAATGTTGATTTTGCGTTGTAATGGTGCATATTTGAAACCGGAAAACATCAGAAAAGCATGGATGCCTGCTAATGGGGTAAACGGTTCTGAAGGGTTCTATAGGCATTATGAGAACAAAGCTAATTAAAAAAAGAACACTGTTTACAATATTAAAGTACAAAGTCTGTCTTTAGAAGGGAAAGTAATATGTGGCAAATATAGTAAATCCATAATTATACAGTGAATACTGAAGCCTAGATTCTCACCATTGTCCAGTGCTTTATCCTCGGTTTGTTTTTAAAAGTTAATGTAATCAGATCATTCTCCTTTTTAATCAATGGGCATTTTTAGCTGCACTTGAAGAACCCAGCTTTTTTAAGACAACTATGCCAACATTATGGTCGTAATATGAGAAAATACCCAATAATTGACATGCATTATGGTCCTTGTTAGAAATGGGGATCTCCAGTTGGCAGCAGGCTGGAGCCGATGTCCAAATAGGGATCCTTCTTCCTAAGTCAGAGTAAGGGGCTACACCCTTTGATAACCCCTGCTCAACCCTGTGGTAACATAGCATAAGCAGACAGGCCTATCTCAGAGGCAGTGTGTGAAGCATTTATGACCATACACAATAACGCAGTGAAGACCCTACAAAGGGACACCACACAAGTAGCTCTAGAAAAATAAGTATCTTTATATAGGCTTAACACAAGGCTCAAAAGCGATCAAGAAACCACAATGCACATCATTACAGATTCACTTCAAAGCAATAGAGGCACTCAAAAAGCGTGTGGAACGAACTTAGTTCGAGGCCGGAGTCCACGCGACCAGGTGATGCACAATGTACCTGAGATTTAACGGGGCACGGCACACAGCCTCACAAGGAAGCCGCAGTGATGACAGGTGGACTTGCAGCGGCCACAGCTCCCTGCTGTAGCGGTCCACGGCATGCACTCACAATAATCCTGGAACGGGACTTAAAGGCGGGCACCCAGCGGCACCTGCAGGTGATAGCAAGATCCTTGAAGTGGTGACTAGTGCGGGCGCTCAGCGGCACAGCTCCTCAGCTGCAGCGGCCCACAATAGCGATAGCGATGCTTCTCGTAGGACGGCAATTGCAGGCACTCAGCAGCACAGCTCCTCATCTGCAGTGGCCCACAATAGCGATAGCGATGATTCCCGTAGGACGGCAAAGGTGGGCACTCATCGGCACAGCTCCTCAGCTGCAGCGGCCCACAATAGCGATCACGATGCTTTGGTAACACAGGCAAATGCGGGCTCTCAGCGGCAACAGCTCCTCAGCTGCAGCGTCCCACAATAGCTCTCACGATGACTTTGGTAACACAGGCAAATGTGAGCTCTCAGCGGCAACAGCTCCTCAGCTGTGGCGGCCCACAATAGCGATCACAACGACTTTGGAAACACAGGCAAATGCGGGCTCTCAGCAGCAACAGCTCCTCAGCTGCAGCGGCCCACAATAGCGATCATGATGACTTTGGTAACACAGGCAAATGTGAGCTCTCAGCGGCAACAGCTCCCAGCTGTGGCGGCCCACAATAGCGATCACAACGACTTGGAAACACAGGCAAATGCGGGCTCTCAGCAGCAAGAGCTCCTCAGCTGCGGCGGCTCACAATAGCGATCACGATGATTTTGGTAACACAGGCAAATGCAGGCTCTCAGTGGCAACAGCTCCTCAGCTGCAGCGGCCCACAATAGCGATCACAATGCTTTGGTAACACAGGCACATGCGGGCTCTCAACGGCAACAGCTCCTCAGCTGCGGCGGCCCACAATAGCGATCATGATGACTTTGGAAACACAGGCAAATGCGGGCTCTCAGTGGCAACAGCTCCTCAGCTGCAGTGGCCCACAATAGAGATCATGAAGACTTTGGTAACTGAGGCAAATGCGGGCTCTCAGCGGCAACAGCACCTCAGCTGCAGCGGCCCACAATAGCGATGCGATTACTTTCAGATAGGAATCCGGACTGCTAATGGGTGAAGTCTAATGTCCCTGAGACTTCAGCAGGAGGCAAGCTCAAATCAGGCCCTTGGGTAGTTGCTTCAGCAAGATGGGTAAAAGTTTCAAAGTCCTTTCCCTCTCGTTACACGGACAGAGGTTCATCTTGACATCCAGAAGTATCACACTCGGTAGGGGTTTTATCACAGATCTTTATACCCCAAAAGTCTTTGTTCTCAAAAAGTTACAAATCACTGAACCCAGCCAGAACCAGTTAGGTGTCATCCTGGAGCACCTTATTTACGGGGCTACATCCTGCCTTTCAGGGAGAGGGGGCCTGCCATCAGACGCACAGTGGGAGGTGGAGCCATCATTCACCTTGCCAGGCACAGCCCTGCTCAGATCAAAGGGTCACCTCTCCCCATACTCCAACTGCAGATCTCTCTATTTAATCCAGGTCGGTCTCAGCCTGCCCTGACCCTCCAAAACCAGACAGACAATACACATAACAGCAGAGCACACGGGAAGGCTTAGGCAAGAGAATACCTACTTCCCAAAAGTGGTAGTTTTAAATACAGAATATAAAAATAATCATCACTAAAAGATGCGCTTTAATATTTGGAGCTCAGGCGTACTAAATTCGACTTTCCTATCAGGTTCCTTTGGTCAATTAGGATTATACCAATTCATACACTCAATTTACAATAGAGAGCATTCGCGCTGTGGCACTGAATGGCAGTGGCACAGCGCCCAGAGCATCTAACACTAGCAAACACAGAGGAGACAAAAGCGAAAAATGGAAGGGAGACCCACGCCAATGGTGCCAGGTCTAACAGTCCTGGTTGCAATACAGTATACCTTGAAGTAATATTAGAGCATATTTCATAGTGACCTGTTATGCATGATCATGGCAGCCACCACTGTGTAGTTATAGTTAGCACTGGTGTTTCCATAGGAAATGGATATTTTGGTTTGCTACTAACATTGGCATCCTTTGAAAACTTTCCACTATTGAGGTTAAGCTAACTCAGCTCCTTCATAAAAAGATTTTAGGTGGTCCATCAAGTGGGGGCTGAGAAAAAGGGTAGTCCCAAACAACATTTTCCCCATGCAGTTTCACATTGGAAAATTGAGCAGGCTACAGCCATTATTGATTAACGGACTTCTACCAAATTTAGCAGAAAGCTACATATTTACCCAGGAAGTGCGCTTTTTATGATTTGGTACAAATCCAGTAGTTCCTTACGAAATGATGGTTCAAAACATATGTATATAGTAACGCTGTAATTCTGTGGTATTTCCATGGAGTACCACAGTATTATGACCTAAAAACACACAATCTGCTTGGCTGGCTGCAGCAGGAAGAGAAAGTTGCAGCTGTTATTCTATTGCCTTGGGACTCAGTCCCTGTATCATAGAAGACAAAGACAAATAAGGGTTAAGGCGCAGGCTAGGAATACCCTAACCTACTGGTCTTAGTAGGGGAAGGTTACCAAAGGGAGAACCCCAGGGGTCAAATCAAGAAGAATATTTTTTCATGGTACCATGTACTACTGCAGGGTTCAGTGCAGCCCCATATGTAATTTGACTGTAGTACTGCAGTTTCGCGACACCATCAAAAGAAAAAGAAGCCAAGGCCTTGTGGTACTGCAAGACCATGGGTTCTGGACAGCAATGGGGCCTTGGCACCTCTTTTGGAGTTGGGCTGCGGTCAATTCCATGCTGTGCATGGCTGTGTGTGGTGGGGCTAGGGGCAGGGCCTTCTTTATGGTAAAATTCAGTAGAAATAATCAATACATTGCTGATTACCTCACATATTACATCACTCATATCACAGTGGCCAAGGTAATTACCCTGATCAAAAATATGAGGTCAGATGGCGCTCCAGGACCCAATGGAGTTCCTGCATCTGTGTTTAAAGTCTCGCAGGGATTCTGGGCAGAGCAGTTAACAACACTTTTTAAGCACACTTTTGCCACCTCTAGTTTTCCACCATCGTGGAAAGGCTCAATACTTTCTCCAATTTACAAAAAAGGGGACAGCACAAAACCCGAAAATTACCGGCTTATTGCTTTATTAGACGTTGAAGCTAAAGCATATGCCAGAATACTTTTGAAAGAACTGGAAGCCTGGGTAACAGATAATAACATTCTTCCCCTTTTTCAAACCGGATTTAGGGCCCAAAGCTCGACCACAGACATCTTAGTATTGGGCCACCTGTCTAACCGTGCTACCCAGACATCTCAGTTACCACTTTTCTCCTGCTTTGTGGACTACAGTGCAGCTTTTGATAGGGTTGATCATGGGAAGCTGTGGGAAAAACTACATACTTGGGGAATTCCCCAACAGCTGCTAAAAGCCATAATTTCCCTATATCAGGGGACCTGGGTCCGCATTAAAATCAGTCAAACATTGGTCACCGCTAAGGTACCAACTAATAATGGCTTAAAACAAGGGTGTGTACTTGCCCCTATACTTTTTAATCTGTACACAGCTGACCTGGGGAAAGCGCTTGACGGGGCAAGTCTATTACTCCCTAGAATGGGAAAAACGCGGCTTCAAATACTCCAGTATGCGGATTACATCGTAATTATGGACCACACGAGAACTGGCTTACAGAAGGCCCTAAAAGCTTTGCACGGATATAACCAACAGAACAAACTCCTGGTGAACCAGTAGAAGACTAGGATACTTATATTCGGGAAGTACCCTCGTAAGAAGACCACTCATTGACGACTTGGGGCCCTGCAAATCAAAACAAGTATGAGCTACAACTATTTGGGCTTCTGGCTATCGGAAGGGGAAAAACCTACAGCCCATCTGAAACATCTGAGAAGGAAAGCGGCATCTTCGTTTCTTTAAAAAGCCTTAACCAGCGACTTCACAGTCCAACGGCTGAACCCATTTTGAAAGTTCTTAAAGCAAAACTAGTGCCCTCTCTTAATTATGGCCATTTAGTTTTCCCCGGTGCCTTCAATAAGTTCCTCGCGAACCATCAAATTCTGGCTTACAAAAAGGTCCTAGCTCTCCCTAGACAGGCCAAGAGAGAAGAGTAAGGCTGGAGCTGGGTCTCACCAGTCGGGACATCACTTGCTCAGGTGATTTAATCAAATACTATATCAGGACTACGCGAGCACCAGAATTGTCATTAAAAATACAAATTAAAACGCTCTTCGAAGAGGAGGGCTCCCCATGGCACTTGGCAGCAGGCACTAGATTATTGGACATTAATATCCAAAATCTGCACAACCCTGACATCCCACTAACAGCCTGGAGGAAAACAGTGAATACTCAGGCCAAGAGAATATCTTTTGAAAGGGACTTGGAAAGCCTGCATCACCAATTCAATCTTTCCTCACTGGACTCCTCATACACCATGGGAAAACCGCAGCCCTACCTGGAGCAAGTTCTGACAGTCCTGGCTTGGCGAGGAATCACCTACATGAGACTTCTTGCTTTGCCCATCACGGATTTTAACCCAACTTGGACCCAGCAGGACAATTCAATGGCTTGCGGACTCTGCAATTACCACCGTGAATCTTGGCTCCATCTGTTGTGCGGTTGCCCAAAGTTAGTCAGTGAGCGGCAGCGCTTGGTTCTCCCCATCTGTAGGTTGCTTGGCCTACAAAGTTGCAGGGAAGTTTCCGACCTGTGCTTTTCTATTAAAACACCTCAAATTGCGGCCCGACTAGGGAAATTCACAGACCCAATCTGAGCCAAATTGAAACTGGAAAACTGAATTATAACAGTACTCAGTCGGTCATCAAGCATGAGAAACTATGAGAAAACGTCTCCTTAAGTCCAACGTACAACACCTTACTGCTAGATAGGACAATAATCCTAATAATAGTCATTTTTATTATTTTAAACCTTTTTAAACGACTTTTCATTCTTAACTAATTGTGTGAGATTTTAAACAAGTTTTTGTTTCATTGATAGAATATTGTAACAATTTTAAATAATTGAACAATAAAGATTCGTTCAACACGACATCATTGATAACATCAATGCAACATCTGAAATGCCACAGCATGGTTTGGGTGCAAAGTTACAGTTACTTCAGGAAACTATAACAAGTGAAATTCAGTGTGTTTTTTTTTAGTTTAGAATGACATGTTTATTATTGAAGTATATTTTCATTAAATTTCTCTGTTTTATTAATGTAAAGTAAGACATTATACCCATTACCGCTGTCATGTGTGGGTTCGGGAGTTGCCATGACTCTCGAGAGCCGAAGCTTCCAGTGGGTCCCGATGCCTTCTCCTTCCCTCATCCAGGGTAAAAAAAAATATTATACTAACCTCTGTGCATCTACATACATGATTTAAACAATGCATCTTTTCTTGTGTATTTGTTTTTAAAACAGTCATTATCCAAAATCAGAATACAGAGTTATATTTATGCAGTAAGGTAAAATCCAATTGAAGAGGCCTCTTGACTATAAGAAGAATTGCTTTCTTCTGTCAAGTTACTGCTACATGCAATCTGTGACTGGGTGTGAGTGTTTGATTGGTTCTGATGCTCCGTCCATCACCACCCCCTTTTGTACCGCTTTATTCGCCATAAGTTGGCAGGGTATGCTCTGACGTGAGTCCCTTGCTCACTTTGCCACTGGATTCAAGCAAGCCTGGCTGAAGACGGCTGAAATGCCAGAAACCGGTCCTAGGAAGCTTGTTTCCGGTCTAGGGAAGGCATGACTTGGCAGTTCGGGCTGGACTGTTCCCATGAGGCACAGTGTCAGACTGATTTGCATATGGCCATGTCTGAACTGGGGTGGCAGAGTGGGCTAAAGAACGGTGATGGATCAAACCCAGATCTGTTGACTGGGTGTGAGTGTTTGATTGGTTCTGATGCTCCGTCCATCACCACCCCCTTTTGTACCGCTTTGTTCGCCATAAGTTGGCAGGGTATGCTCAGACGTGAGTCCCTTGCTCACTTTGCCACTGGATTCAAGCAAGCCTGGCTGAAGACGGCTGAAATGCCAGAAACCGGTCCTAGGAAGCTTGTTTCCGGTCCAGGGAAGGCATGGCTTGGCAGTTCGGGCTGGACTGTTCCCATGAGGCACAGGGTCAGACTGATTTGCATATGGCCATGTCTGAACTGGGGTGGCAGAGTGGGCTAAAGAACGGTGATGGATCAAACCCAGATCTGTTGACTGGGTGTGAGTGTTTGATTGGTTCTGATGCTCCGTCCATCACCACCCCCTTTTGTACCGCTTTGTTCGCCATAAGTTGGCAGGGTATGCTCAGACGTGAGTCCCTTGCTCACTTTGCCACTGGATTCAAGCAAGCCTGGCTGAAGATGGCTGAAATGCCAGAAACCGGTCCTAGGAAGCTTGTTTCCGGTCCAGGGAAGGCATGGCTTGGCAGTTCGGGCTGGACTGTTCCCATGAGGCACAGGGTCAGACTGATTTGCATATGGCCATGTCTGAACTGGGGTGGCAGAGTGGGCTAAAGAACGGTGATGGATCAAACCCAGATCTGTTGACTGGGTGTGAGTGTTTGATTGGTTCTGATGCTCCGTCCATCACCATCCCCTTTTGTACCGCTTTGTTCGCCATAAGTTGGCAGGGTATGCTCAGACGTGAGTCCCTTGCTCACTTTGCCACTGGATTCAAGCAAGCCTGGCTGAAGACGGCTGAAATGCCAGAAACCGGTCCTAGGAAGCTTGTTTCCGGTCCAGGGAAGGCATGGCTTGGCAGTTCGGGCTGGACTGTTCCCATGAGGCACAGGGTCAGACTGATTTGCATATGGCCATGTCTGAACTGGGGTGGCAGAGTGGGCTAAAGAACGGTGATGGATCAAACCCAGATCTGTTGACTGGGTGTGAGTGTTTGATTGGTTCTGATTCTCCGTCCATCACCACCCCCTTTTGTACCGCTTTGTTCGCCATAAGTTGGCAGGGTATGCTCAGACGTGAGTCCCTTGCTCACTTTGCCACTGGATTCAAGCAAGCCTGGCTGAAGACGGCTGAAATGCCAGAAACCGGTCCTAGGAAGCTTGTTTCCGGTCCAGGGAAGGCATGGCTTGGCAGTTCGGGCTGGACTGTTCCCATGAGGCACAGGGTCAGACTGATTTGCATATGGCCATGTCTGAACTGGGGTGGCAGAGTGGGCTAAAGAACGGTGATGGATCAAACCCAGATCTGTTGACTGTGTGTGAGTGTTTGATTGGTTCTGATGCTCCGTCCATCACCACCCCCTTTTGTACCGCTTTGTTCGCCATAAGTTGGCAGGGTATGCTCAGACGTGAGTCCCTTGCTCACTTTGCCACTGGATTCAAGCAAGCCTGGCTGAAGACGGCTGAAATGGCAGAAACCGGTCCTAGGAAGCTTGTTTCCGGTCCAGGGAAGGCAAGGCTTGGCAGTTCGGGCTGGACTGTTCCCATGAGGCACAGGGTCAGACTGATTTGCATATGGCCATGTCTGAACTGGGGTGGCAGAGTGGGCTAAAGAACGGTGATGGATCAAACCCAGATCTGTTGACTGGGTGTGAGTGTTTGATTGGTTCTGATGCTCCGTCCATCACCACCCCCTTTTGTACCGCTTTGTTCGCCATAAGTTGGCAGGGTATGCTCAGTCGTGAGTCCCTTGCTCACTTTGCCACTGGATTCAAGCAAGCCTGGCTGAAGACGGCTGAAATGCCAGAAACCGGTCCTAGGAAGCTTGTTTCCGGTCCAGGGAAGGCATGGCTTGGCAGTTCAGGCTGGACTGTTCCCATGAGGCACAGGGTCAGACTGATTTGCATATGGCCATGTCTGAACTGGGGTGGCAGAGTGGGCTAAAGAACGGTGATGGATCAAACCCAGATCTGTTGACTGGGTGTGAGTGTTTGATTGGTTCTGATGCTCCGTCCATCACCACCCCCTTTTGTACCGCTTTGTTCGCCATAAGTTGGCAGGGTATGCTCAGACGTGAGTCCCTTGCTCACTTTGCCACTGGATTCAAGCAAGCCTGGCTGAAGACGGCTGAAATGCCAGAAACCGGTCCTAGGAAGCTTGTTTCCGGTCCAGGGAAGGCATGGCTTGGCAGTTCGGGCTGGACTGTTCCCATGAGGCACAGGGTCAGACTGATTTGCATATGGCCATGTCTGAACTGGGGTGGCAGAGTGGGCTAAAGAACGGTGATGGATCAAACCCAGATCTGTTGACTGGGTGTGAGTGTTTGATTGGTTCTGATGCTCCGTCCATCACCACCCCCTTTTGTACCGCTTTGTACGCCATAAGTTGGCAGGGTATGCTCAGACGTGAGTCCCTTGCTCACTTTGCCACTGGATTCAAGCAAGCCTGGCTGAAGACGGCTGAAATGCCAAAAACCGGACCTAGGAAGCTTGTTTCCGGTCCAGGGAAGGCATGGCTTGGCAGTTCGGGCTGGACTGTTCCCATGAGGCACAGGGTCAGACTGATTTGCATATGGCCATGTCTGAACTGGGGTGGCAGAGTGGGCTAAAGAACGGTGATGGATCAAACCCAGATCTGTTGACTGGGTGTGAGTGTTTGATTGGTTCTGATGCTCCGTCCATCACCACCCCCTTTTGTACCGCTTTGTTCGCCATAAGTTGGCAGGGTATGCTCAGACGTGAGTCCCTTGCTCACTTTGCCACTGGATTCAAGCAAGCCTGGCTGAAGACGGCTGAAATGCCAGAAACCGGTCCTAGGAAGCTTGTTTCCGGTCCAGGGAAGGCAAGGCTTGGCAGTTCGGGCTGGACTGTTCCCATGAGGCACAGGGTCAGACTGATTTGCATATGGCCATGTCTGAACTGGGGTGGCAGAGTGGGCTAAAGAACGGTGATGGATCAAACCCAGATCTGTTGACTGGGTGTGAGTGTTTGATTGGTTCTGATGCTCCGTCCATCACCACCCCCTTTTGTACCGCTTTGTTCGCCATAAGTTGGCAGGGTATGCTCAGACGTGAGTCCCTTGCTCACTTTGCCACTGGATTCAAGCAAGCCTGGCTGAAGACGGCTGAAATGCCAGAAACCGGTCCTAGGAAGCTTGTTTCCGGTCCAGGGAAGGCATGGCTTGGCAGTTCGGGCTGGACTGTTCCCATGAGGCACAGGGTCAGACTGATTTGCATATGGCCATGTCTGAACTGGGGTGGCAGAGTGGGCTAAAGAACGGTGATGGATCAAACCCAGATCTGTTGACTGGGTGTGAGTGTTTGATTGGTTCTGATGCTCCGTCCATCACCACCCCCTTTTGTACCGACATGCAATCTGTGAGGCAGTAAACCTGTGTTTTTCTCATTAGCATACCGTTGAAAATAAATGTGGTTCTTTAAACTGTTACAGTCCTGGCCTCTTGAAATAGCTCCATAAAAACATTGTTGTCCAAAGATTTTCTTTTTTGATTTGTGTTTTTGTATAATTAGAGAAGTCATTTGGCTGATTTTTTTAAATGTTGGATGTTTTGCAATGATGATGTAACATTTTAGAAACCATCAGACCAATATACTTCATTTTGGTGTCAAAATATATGTTTTTTGGGTCAAGTAGTTTTTATAGAGATAGAAAATGACTCTTCAGAGCAAACTTTCTGCTATTTTTCAAAATGTCAGCTATAATAGAGGAAGAGGAGACATATAGAAATGAAACAAATAATAATGGTTTCTCTTCCTTTTATGTATATACCAAAGAATGTTTATCATCTGAATACGAAAAGAAAATGTTTATCACTTTTGTTTTAAACACAATTTCATAGTACAACTTATTTATTTCTAAGTTGCACAATATTACCATCTGTGTCATTTGACAGCACAAAGACTCGATTGAAACTTTTTCGAACAGTCCACTCAACGTGTGGCACAACATGCAGGTCAGCTTCCTCCAATTTGCTGTTAAGTTCTTGAATAATATGGCCCGGACCTCTTGAATATATCTCTGCATGCACCAACACCTCATTGACAATCCACTTGCAAAAACTGGAAATTCAGTGTCCACTGAAGCATTGACAATGTTTTGGCGAGTTAACATTTTCAAGTTCATCTTGTTCGATGTTGATGACCCAAATTTATCAAGTTGCACAGGTATAGGTGTCGAATTTTTGATGTAGACAAGGTCAATTGTTCCACTTGTAGACATTCATCTGTTTCTCGCACATTCTTTGACAGATAGTTCAAGATAACTGTCAAAGGCAATGTGCAGTTCTTGCAAGGTGCACACTGACTTGATCACTGCAACACATCTGCCATTTTTAAAAATTTCGTCTAGAAAAGTTTGCGCCAGATCAGCACTGTCTACCCAAGCTAAATTAGGTCTCTAATGATCCAAAAACACAAAACTAAAATCTCTGGACAACAATCTTTTTACAAAGGTATACCAGGGGGGCAGGATTGTCATTTACAGTACCCGTATTAGTAAACATAGAAGCGCACATTTATTGCCATAGTGAAAAGGTCAATTTGAGTTTATTACTGCAGTACAGCTAAAGTGACATGCAAAACAGGTTGAATGTAACAATTACTGTATGCATGTAAACAAACCTCCTAGTAGGCCTCTGGATCGCAGAATCTTAAAATGCTGCAAACATTTAACCTCTTGCCACCTGGTTTTGGTTATCTACATTTGTTAAAGTAAATACACAAGAAAAAATGCAATGATATAAACCATAAATGCAGATGTGCAGAATATAATATATTTTTCACTATTTAGTAAAATTAATCTGACCCGGAATAGATTATGGACCTACAATTACTCGTTTTCATGATATTTAAACATAATCCATTTTAAGCATTACTATTTTATTTTATATTCAGGGTTTGAAGAAGAGCGTTATTTGCCGACCATGCCTTCAATCAAGTGGGAAACACCATGACCTGGACAATTTTTTCAAGACACAATGAACAAAAGCCCATTTTTGATTTATTGTTAGACTTTCCGAAGGGCAGGTGACATTTCCTGCAAGACTGACTTTAATTCATAATCCCCCTTTGGCAAAGCAAGGAGAATTACAATCCGAGCGATTTTCACAGTCAGATGCTTCCCCGGGACTGAGTGCTGCGGAGAGGCTCACTTCAGTCTGGCCTCAAGAAACCTCCCTTCGCAATTCTTCCTTTGTATTTCAAAGCCGGGCCCCTCGGTGCAGGTTTGATTCACGCCATTAAAAAGCAAATCTGGCGGCTGCAGAGCCGGCGAACTCAGACTGCGTTGTCATGGCATCAGTATTTCCATTTTTATGCTTGGAAATATGTCAAACTCCTACGGTGAATTACTGTGTGCAGCTACTCTTTCGAAGGGCCCATTTTGGACATTACAATTCTACACAGCCTGCAGCCTCGTAAATTAATAGACTTGTCCATTATTTTTGGAATTACTCACTGGGCCTGTTGCTCTCCACACAGCCTGCGCCGTGAAACGCCAGGCATCTTCTCCAAGTAACTTTACAAGTGCCACTGAATGCTTATTGATGGAAGCCAAATATGAATAATGAGTCTGATGCTGTGTTATGAGCCACAGGGGGAGCAGGGTGCAGCTAGACAATAAGACTTTGTTTTAATAGATATTTCTTCCCTGTGGATCAATTATAACCCTCAAAATAGCCCACGGAGGTAAACAAAGTCGCATGCAAAGGTTAATAAATCATTTTTGCTATTGACTTTATAAAAGAAAGGGTGTTTTCCCCTTTTCTAAAAACTCAAACACTGATTAATGCTGCACCCAGGAAATTGTTTGATCCTTTGTTCTTATATACATTTTTCCGGGTATCGGCAAGGAACTTACAATACTACACAATAAGAGACGTTATTGCTCAAACTTTAAACAGAAAAATAATAATTGTGGTGACAATGTCTCGCTTAGCTTGTTCTTATGTCTGACTAACTGAGTTTCACGTTTTTAAGTTTCGGTGTTAGAGTGTCTCTGAACCGCATTTTCTTGAATAGGTATTAACATGTATTTACAGATTTCCCTCCTAAATGAACGCGAGCGCACATCTTTTATCAAACAAAACGTGTTTGAAAGTTGTGATTAGCAGTTTATTTAATAAACAATTTTTTCAATTGACTGTGTCATTTGGCAAGGTGGAGTGATGGTATTTTTAAGTCCGGCATTGAAGAACACCTTTTGATTTTAGAAACAATATATATATATATATATATATTCAGTGAAAAAACCATAGGTTTCACACATGTTATAGTTAGCTGGAAATTTTACTGATAAAAAACCAATGAAATTCCCCCGTTATAGTTAGTGCAGGCAACTATAACTCACGCGACCGCAATCCTCTGCTGATGACATATGTATCTTTATGAAAAAAAAATATTTGTAATATATGTATAGCTAAAATTTAATGGAAGAAGACATGGGCAAATAAGTGTCTAAATACAGTATTAGCATCAGCAGAAGATTGCGGTCGCGTGAGTTATAGTTGCCTGCACTAACTATAACGGGGGAATTTCATTGGTTTTTTATCAGTAAAATTTCCAGCTAACTATAACATGTGTGAAACCTATGGTTTTTTCACTGAATTTGCAAGGTTTTTTAAATGCTAATTCCTAACTATAACGTGTGTGAAACCTATGGTTTTTTCAGTGAATTTCTACGGTTTTTTAAATGCTAAGTTACTTTACGCCATTCGTGGCGTGCGCGCCCACTTTACGCAGTTAGTGCCGTGCACGCACGGTGGGCACGCGGTGCGCGTAGCGCACCGCGTGCCCACGTTACGCTAGATGGGCCATGTACGCACGATGCGCTTCGCGCACCGTGCGCACATGGAGGACATATGAGGCGCTTCGTTGTGAAAGGTAATATTTTAATTTTTCTGGAGGGAAATATGTCATGCACAAATGGTGCCCTTCGGGCACCATTTGCACATGGGGTGGGGAGAGTATGGATACTTTTTTTTTTTTATTAATTTTTACCGTACGCGTACGGTAAGCGTAATCGCCGAAATTATCGAAAAATTTAAAATTCCGTTTTTTACCTTGGGGGATCTTTGGGGACTCCCTCATCATGGCTAGGTGCTTAGGAGCTGTCTAAACAGCCCCTTTATATGTTTTTGGCCTTTGTTTTTTAACCCCCTCTCAGAGTGCGAGAGAGAAAATGGCGGCCGCCACTTCCTGGTTTCGACTGATTCGAATGTTTACTAAGATCTAACAGCCAATCAGAATCGCCCTCGCGCACATCACCGTACGCGTACAGTAAGCGCACCGTAAGCGCACCGTAAGCTGGCTCAGATATATATATTGATTTAAAGGCTATTTTCTCAGAATCTACTGAACAGATTTACACCAAACCTACAAAAGGCACTTCCTTGACCTGTAGACTACCTCTCTGCCAAATTTCAAGGAACTCTGTTCAGCCGTTCGGGCTGTAGCTGTGTCTAAAGGTCCTATGGAAAAATGCATGGGAAAAAAGCGTTTTGGGACCCCCCTTTTATCTCAGCCCCCGCTTGACGAATCCCCCCGAGACTATCAGGGTAGGAGCGGAGCGGAGCGCCCCATTAGTTTTGAAAATTTCGCGAGGATTCGTCGACCGGCGCCAAAGTTATTCAAAATAGAATGTTGCGGTTTTCCTATGGAAACAGGGTCCTAACTATAACTACCTACTGGCGACCGCCAGTAGGTAATATATATATATATATATATATATATATATATATATATATATATATATATATATATATATTACCTACTGGCGGTCGCCAGTAGGTAGTTATAGTTAGGACCACGTTTCCATAGGAAATCCGCAACATTCTATTTTGAATAACTTTTGCGCCGGTCGAAGAATCCTTGCGAATTTTTCAAAATAGGTGGGGCGCTACGCTCCGCTCCTACCCTGAAAGTCTCGGGGGGATTCATCAAGCGGGGGCTGAGATAAAAGGGGGGTCCCAAAACGCGTTTTTCCCATGCATTTTTCCATAGGACCTTTAGACAGGGCTACAGCCCGAACGGCTGAACAGAATTACTAGAAATTTGGCAGAGAGGTAGTCCTCAGGTCAAGGAAGTGCCTTTTGTAGGTTTGGTGTAAATCTGTTCAGTAGATTCTGAGAAAATAGCCTTTAAATCAATATATATATCTGAGCCAGCTTACGGTGCGCTTACGGTACGCTTACCGTACGCGTACGGTGGCGTGCGCGAGCGCGATTCTGATTGGCTCTTAGATCTTAGTAAACATTCGAATCGGTCGAAACCAGGAAGCGGCGGCCGCCATTTCGTGTGTTTCACTCAGAAAAAAAAGAGTGATAACAAGAAAAGGGGGCAAGGAGGAGAGTAACAGACCCCCTAACATTTGTAAGGGGGTCAAAGAAGGACAGAAAAGTACAAAGAAAACATTAATTGATTTTAAAAAAAATCGCGGGGTTACTTGAAATTTGGCAGAGAGGTAGTCCTCAGGTCAAGGAAGTGCCTTTTGTAGGTTAGGTGTAAATCTGTTTAGTAGATTCTGAGAAAATAGCCTTTAAATCAATATATATATCTGTGGCAGCTTACGGTGCGCTTACCGTGCGCTTACCGTGCGCTTACCGTACGCGTACGGTGACGTGCGCGAGCGCGATTCAGATTGGCTGTTAGATCTTAGTAAACATTCGAATCGGTCGAAACCAGGAAGCGGCGGCCGCCATTTTCTCTCTCGCACTCAGAGTGTGGATTAAAAAACAAAGGACAAAAACATGTAAAGGGGCTGTTTAGACAGCTCCAAAGCACCTAGCCATGTTGAGGCAGCCCCCAAAGATCCCCCAAGGCCAAAAACGGAATTTTAATTTTTTCGATAATTTCGCCGATTACGCTTACCGTACGCGTACGGTAAAAAAATATAAAAAAAAAAAATTATCCACATTCTCCCCACCCCATGTTCAAAAGGTGCCTGAAGGGCACCATTTGTGCATGGCTTATTTATTATTTTTTTTTGGATGAAAAATTAAAATATTACCTTTCACAACGAAGCGCATCATATGTCCTCCATGTGCGCACGGTGCGCGAAGCGCATCGTGCGTACATGGCCCATCTAGTGTAACGTGGGCACGCGGTGCGCGTAGCGCACCGCGTGCCCACCGTGCGTGCACGGCACTAACTGCGTAAAGTGGGCGCGCGGTGCGCGAAGCGCACTGCATGCTCACCGTGCACGCACGGAACGAACTGCGTTAAGTGGGCGCGCACGCCACGAATGGCGTAAAGTAACTTAGCATTTAAAAAAACGTACAAATTCACTGAAAAAACCATAGGTTTCACACAGGTTATAGTTAGGAATTAGCATTTAAAAAACCTTGCAAATTCACTGAAAAAACCATAGGTTTCACACATGTTATAGTTAGCGGAAATTTTACTGATAAAAAACCAATGAAATTCCCCCGTTATAGTTAGTGCAGGCAACTATAACTCACGCGACCGCACTCTTCTGCTGATGACATATGTGTCTTTATGAAAAAAAAATATTTGTAATATATGTATAGCTAAAAATTTATGGAAGAAGACATGGGCAAATAAGTGTCTAAATACAGTATTAGCATCAGCAGAGGATTGCGGTCGCCCGCAATGCACTGCTGATCACGTCACATATTACATCACTCATGATATGGTCAGTGACATCACTCATGACATCACTGATGAAATCTCAAATGACATCACTCATGACATCACTCATGACATCATCCTTGCGATGGAGTGGCAGACCTCCTCTCACCCTATATAACCTTTGATACACACACTCAAAAATACAGCCTAACATTTTCAAAACAATGGACATACCAATACCAGTTACAACACACCTATTCAGTAATTCGAAGATCTACACACACATCCACTCATTCACCAACAGTCCCTATACAGTCACTCATACATGTACTCACTCATCATATTTACGCATACACCTTTACATCCTGTTACACACCGCCACTCATCCATAGAGTAATTCACACACATAGTCACACATGCAAACAAAGTATCAAACATCCATTTACTTGCATAAACAGTTATACACACACTTCCACACTTACTTCTACAGAAACCTACACATACTTAATCTCTTAAACAATCACTTATATAAATACCTCCTTATTTGTACAGGAACTCTTCCAATCACTCACTCTCACATATACTCACTTATATACACCAATACTCACATATACTAGTTTAAAACATATGTAGTTACTCATAAAGACACTATTGAGATAATCATTCACTCACTAACACACCCATACACTCACTCATCCACCTATACAGTCCTGCACACATGCTGTCTTCAACACATACAAACAGTGAATCACTCATTCATGCATCTATGCACTAAGTCATACCCCCCACTGAACCATACAGACACTCAGACACTCATACTGATACTCAAAAAAACAACTAATAACCCATATAGACACTCATGTAGCTACTCACCAACCCATGCAGCCACTTATACACAAAATGAGAGACTGATACAGTTATTTACATATTTAAACATTACTCACTAACCCATGTATTCACTAAGATACACTTAATCAGTCAGTTATACAATCAATTTTACAACAAAAAAATCATCCATTTAGACACTTATATACCCATTTATTCTTCCATCGACCTTGAGATAGACATATATAAAACATATTTAATTTTCAGAAAAACACACATTCACTGGATGATGTCATGAGTGATGTCATTTGAGATGTCATCAGGGATGTCATGAGTGATGTCACTGACCATGTAATGAGTGATGTAATATGTGACGTCATCAGCAGTGCATTGAGGGCGCGCAAGTTATAGTTAGCTGAACTAACTATAATGGGGACATTTCTATGGTTTTGTACAAGTGAAATGTCCAACTAACTATAACGCCCCTGAAACCTATGTTTTTTTCAGTGAATATATATATATATAAGTCTTAAAACCTTCTATTAACTGCAATGCTTTTTAATGAGGTGCTATCATGTATATTGGTCCCAAGATGGCTGCCAACACTTCTTGGATGAAGTGCTGACAGCCAATCAGATCTCAGGATGAGATGTGTGGTTAGGCTCCGCCCAGATATATATATGATTTTACTTTTGATTTTCTCAGGAACTACTGAACAGATTGACTCCATATATGCAAAAGGCACATCCCTGAGCTGAAGACTACGTCCAAATTTCAAGTAATTCTGTTCAGCCGTTCGGGCTGTACCTTGGACTAAAGGTCCCTATGGAAAATTGCATGGGGAAAACGCGTTTTGGGACCCCCCTTTTTTCTCAGCCCCCGCTTGACGAATCCCCCCGAGACTTTCAGGGTAGGAGCGGAGCGCCCCACCTATTTTGAAAATTTCGCGAGGATTCGTCAACCGGCGTCAAAGTTATTCCAAATAGAATGTTGCGGATTTCCTATGGAAACAGGGTCCTAACTATAACTATCTACTGGCGACCGCCAGTAGAAAATATATATATATATATATATATATATATATATATATATATATATATATATATTGTACAACCCAATTCAAGCGATACTGAAGAGGCGCTGACACCGTGGGAAATCCATCAAGAAAATTTTTTATTCTTCACACCAAAGCCAAACGCGTTTCGACGGACTTGCCGCCTTGGTCACTGAACACAGGTAAGACATTATTACAGTGCTTAAATACACCTTTGGCTAGTTAACTTTTGGCGGTTAATCATGAACATAGAAAGAGTCACTACGAGTACTTCTTTAAATCAACAAATGTATATACAGAGTAATACTGTTTGCGCAAGCATTTAACTTTCATAAACTGTAAACATTTAAAATATGTGCTTAAATGTAGTTAAATTAACTCGCTAACCAAGCAATTGGACCCAAGTGGGTAGTGGCTTCCTGTGACTACAAAATGAAACTTTATACCGCCTGGAGGAAAAACTAGCTAATATTATTCTAGGCTTGTGCCAAAAGTTTAGACCTGTGCTGTAGAAGAGTGAGCAAAAAACACAAAAGAAGAAATCTTTAAAAATAAACAAATAAACACACAGAATGGTATTTACCTAAATGTTAAATTAACTGTGTTACATGATTTCACTTTATTGTTGCAGATGTACACTTAGGGCTTCATCCGCATTCAGTCTATTCGGAATCTTGCTATTGAGTAGCCGAATGTATCTGGATTCGAGTTTGCGCAGAGACAGTAATCTGTTTCCTCCCCGGATGTTTTTTGGAACACTATCTATCACAAAATATGTGAGATCCTCACTTCTACCACTATGTGTAGTGTTTATATGACGTGCCACAGGGTAGGATGGATCATCAGTGTTTATAGCACGCAAGTGTTGCAGAATTCGTACGTGTACTTGATGGATAGTACTACCCACGTATACTTTATTGCAGGTACACTTGAGAACATACACTGCAAATTCTGTTTTGCAGGTGAAATTGCTGCGGATTTCAAAAGGAGTGTGCTTAAAAGGCAAACTAAGGCTGCGGGTGTTAACCCCAAACTTGCACGCCTTGCATTTCGCACATTTATAAAATCCATTTCTTGCTTTGAGCCAATCTGTTTTGGTATCTAATCTAGGTGAATTACAAACTAGCTCCTGCCTCATTGATTTTGCTCGTCTAAATGTGATTTGTGGTGGTTTGCTGCATATTTCTCCTATTATTGGATCACTTCTTACCGCTTGCCAATGTTTTGTGAGTATTCTGCGAATATTTGTGTGATAGATATTGTAACCAGTGATAAGTCTCGGTGGTGTGCTAGCTGGAGGGTCGCCTGGTGGAATGGAAATAGTTTTGTCTCTTTTAAGTAGCTTTGATCTTTCAACTGCGGCACATTTGTTTTCTGCTTTGTAGAGGATCTCTGGTTTGTATCCCCTGTTAGTTAGCCTATCAAAGAGTTCTCCTTTAGCTTGGTTAAAACTGTTCGAAGAACTGCAGTTTCTTTTCATCCTCAGACACTCCCCATAGGGAATACTTTCAATCAATTTACTGGGATGGAAACTGCTGGCATGTAGGATGGAATTCCCTGATGTGCTCTTTCTGTAAGATCTTGTTTCTATGTTGCCTTCTTGTATAAACAGTTCCAAATCCAAAAAATGAATTGACTCTTTGCTAACAGTACTAGTAAATTTTAAATTTAACTGATTATTATTAAGATCTTCAGAAAACTTTAAGGCAGTTTGTTCTGTGCCTTCCCACAGGATAAAGATGTCATCTATATACCTGGTGTACAATTTCACATTCTCCTGTATTTGTGATGGGTACCCGACCATGAGTACCTGCTCCTCCCACCAGCCCATATGCAAATTAGCATAGCTGGGGGCAAAGCAAGTACCCATGGCCGTACCTTGAATTTGTTGATAGTGTAGCCTGTCATACAAAAAAACATTGTTGTTTAGACACCATTTGGCCATGTCTAGTAGCATGGCTGTATGTTGGTACAACTCTAATGGCCTTTTGTTCAAGAAAAATTTCATAGCATTCAGACCATCATCATGCCTAATGCTTGTATACAGACTCTGTACATCAAGTGTCAAGAATATACAATTATCATTCCACTGTTGGTTTTCTATTTTAGTCAAAAAGTCCCCAGTATCTCCAATATAAGAAGGTAAACTACGAACGAAAGGTTGGAGAAAATAATCAATGTATCTGCTGGTATTTTCGAAGAGACCCCCTATGGCCGAAATAATAGGTCTTCCCGGGGGACACATAGGGTTTTTATGAATCTTAGGAATAAGATACAATTCTGGGGTTACTGGATATTCATTTTTTAGAAAATCCATCTCTTCTTTCGATAACAGTCCCATTCCCTTCCATTCGTACAGGGCTCTGTGGAAACGTTCTTTCACCCCTGTGGAGTATGTAGAGCTGATGCGGCTGTAGCAATCTGCGTCCTGTAGTTGTGACATTGCCTCTTTATGGTACATATCTGTGGGCCATAGGACAATATTGCCACCCTTATCAGACCACCTGACCATTATATCTTTTCTCAATTTAATTTTTCGAATTATTGCGTTATACTCAAAAGATCTATTGTTGTAATTCGTGGTAAAGTTTTTGTTACTAATTAAAGCTAATTCTTTAAGATCTTTGATGACATTGTCCGAAAATATATCAATGCCGTCCCTAGGCATAACTGGAGAAAAGATGGATTTAGGTCTGAAGGGACTTTGCGTCCGTTGGGAAATGTTAACATCTGAGATGATTGCTGCATCAGCCGGAGATATCTGGCTCATTTCTTGTTGTAATTCTTGTAAATTCTGTAAAAGGGGCATATCTGCTACTTGTAGATCGCTGGCAGTGGCACTCAGATTGTCTGTTGTTGTCGTGATATTTGACTTTTTGTTGACATTGTAAAAATATTTGCATAGTTTCAATTTACGAATATATTGGAACAAGTCTATTCTTGTTTGAGTATAGTCGAAATTAGTAACTGAACAAAAGGAAAGTCCCAATGATAGAATGTTTTTCTCTTTGTCTGATAGTTCCATCTGAGACAGATTGATTACTGTGTTGTCCACATTTTCTGCAGGTTTTAATTTCGTTTGTTCTTTCTGTATGGTTGCTTGCCTGCCTTTTGCTGCACGTTTCCCCCACCTCCTGTTTTTCCTGCTCCTTCTTTTTGTTGAGCTGTTTTTTGTTCTAGTTTCGACGTTCTGGGTCTCAGGCTCATGACCCTTTCTAGTCGTAAAAAACCAAATTCTTGGATAGGTGTGGGCGCACTGCAGCTCGGTTCTTGCGGTGTTGCTCCCTCGGGATCCGATTCTAATTCGGAGCTCAATTCCGACTCGCTTGGATCGCTCATTCTCGGTATTTGCCCCGCCGATGATGACAATTGCTGTCTCCTGATATTATCAAACTTTTTAGAAATCACAACAAAGGGGTTGCCCTCGAAAGAAGATGCACTCACAGGTAAGTTTTACATGTTAATGCAGATTGAAGGTAGGCCAGCAACTGACATCCGATCTCTTTAAAAGAATGCTTAACGTTTCGAGCTGCACAGCCCTTGCTCAAAGGCCAGGAAATCGCAGACAACAGATTGCAACCACATGATATGATTAAATAGAAGTTTTGCCCACAGTGGGCCTTACTATAAGTTGCAGTGCATTCTGGTGTTTGTGGTACAACACTTCATTTTGACCCCAGTGGGTTTGCTGTCGCTCCAAAAGTGAATAACAGTTCAACACCCCAAGTGGGTATATTCAAATGTCATATATGTATGAAATGACATTTTCATGCTTGTGTGAGAAATAAGAAAATCTTTTTTTACCATCTCTACGGAGTGCCGCTTTTATGTCCTTACATGAATGTTCCTTCTTTATCTATTTCACATAGTTTCATGTTTTTCACAAAGTTCAGGTGTGCACATACACACGCACGCACGCACACACACACACAAATTAAAAGGGACCAGAAGTATTGCCTTTGCCAATGCTTGTTTCAGGTTCTTATTGTAATTGCATGCTTAAAAAAGAAAAGCTTTGGCTCTGCCAATAGATCTGACCTTCCCTGAGAAGGATGTCCTACTAGTGATGTTTTATAAGGAGCATTTCCGTTTTGTCATCCATTTTATTATTATTTGTGGAGGAGAAAAGAATAAATCACCACCAATCCAAACACTCCAACTGCAGGCAGCTACAATGTTACAGTGTTACTTAGACTCTTTATCAAAGCAACTTTAGAACGGTGACAGAAAAATATCACCATCTAACTGCACACCCAAAGTGCAGAGAAAATAAGCAGCTGATATTTAATATAATATTAAAAAACAAATAAAATAAAATGCTATTTGACTCTGCATTGTCATTGAAGAACATGGAATTAATTATAGGCAGATGTAAACAAAGTTCACAGGCTCCTTGACCAAAAGCTTCACTGTGTGTATATTATGTATGAACTGTTTTGGAAAACAAAACCTGGTAAGACACATAAAGATATCTCAAAGATATCTCAAAGGATCAGACTTAGAAAGAAGATTAAAAAAGAAAGAATTCCACTGCATAAACGTGGTGGCCATACGTTTGCAAAAATATTTTCATGTACAAAAACAAGCACTGGCAATGACAATCGGTCTCGCCATATTTTTAAGTTTTTTGTATTTGTTGCAAATAGAAAATGTCATCAGTAACGTAATAATATGCAACATTAAAGTAGAACACTGCATGTGTATGTGGTATCTCGAGGGATGGCACTGCTGTCTCATTTCTCACAGAGCACTGTGTGTTGTTTATGTGGTATCTTGAGGGATAGTGCTGCTGTCTAATTCCTTCCAGAGCACTATGTGTGCATTTTGAGGAATAGCGCTGTTGTCTCCTTCCTTGAAGGATTTCACTGCTGTTTCCTTCCTCGCTGAGCACTGCATGTGTATGTGGTATCTCAAGGGATAGCGCTGCTATCTCCGTCCTCGCACATCACTGTGTGTGTATCTTGATCTTGAGGGATAGTGCTACTGTCTCCGTTTTCACTGATCACTGTGTGTGTATCTTGAGGGACAGTGCTGCTGTCTATGTCCTTGCAGAGCGCTGTGTGTGTATTAAGGCTGAAACCTTTTGCACTTTATCAACAAGACTTATTAACATGACGCGCTTGGCTGAAAAACAACACAGTACGATAAAATGTAATCTTGAAAAAGACTGAAACACAGTAAGCAGTTGCAAATAAAAAAATGTGCATTTCTGTCTGGAATGCACAGCACCATTTCCACCCACAACTGAGAGGAGGGAGCAAGCAAGCACGAGCAAAAAGTACGGGCAAGCAGCCACTTAGACAAAAAAAAACATTGCCCATTTGAGCACTGCTTGTGTATGTGGTATCTCGAGGGATAGCGCTGTTGTCTCCATCCTCGCACATCACTGTTTGTGTATGTTGAGGGATAGCGCTACTGTCTCTGTCCTCGCAGAGGAATATGTGTATTTTGTGGGATGGCACTGCTGTTTTATTCCTCACAGAGCACTGCATGTGTATGTGGTATCTTAAGGGATAGTGCTGCTGTCTCCTTCCGCCGGAGCACTGCAGGTGTATGTGGTATCTCGAGGGATAGCGCTGCTGTCTTATTCCTTGCAGAGCACTGTGTGTTGTTTACATGGTACCTCGAGGAATAGTACAGCTGTCTCATTCCTTGCTGAGCACTGTGTGTGTATGTTGAGGGATAGCGCTACTGTCTTCTTCATTCAGGGATATCACTGCTGTCTCCTCCTCGCTGAGCACTGCTTGTGTATGTGGTATCTCGAGGTATAGCACTTTTGTCTCTGGCCTTGCACATCATTGTGTGTGTATCTTGAGGGATAGCTCTGCTGGCTCTGTTCCCACACATCATTGTGTGTGTATTTTGAGGGATAGCGCTGCTGTGTCTGTCCTCGCATAGCACTGCTTGTGTATGAAGGCTGAAATCTTTTGCACTTTATCAACATGACTTATTAATATGACGCACTTGGCTGAAAAACAACACAGTACGATAAAATGTAATCTTGAAAAAGACGGAAACACAGTAAGCAGCTGCTAATAAAAAAAAAACCTGTATTTATGTCCAGAATGCACAGCACCATCTCCACCGACTGCTGAGAGGAGAAAGCAAGCAAGCACGAGCAAAAAGGATGGGTAAGCAGCGGCTTAGACCAAAAAAAACATTGTCCATTTGAGCACAGCATGTGTATGTGGTATCACAAGGGATAGCGCTTCTGTCTCCGTCCTCGCACATCACTGTGTGTATATGTTGAGGGATAGCGCTGCTGTCTCCATTCTCGCACATTACTGTTTGTGTGTATCTCGAGGGATAGTGCAGCTGTCTCCTTCCTCGTACAGCGATGTGTGTGTATCAGGGCTGAAAATGTTTGCACTTTATCAACATGACGCGCTTGGCTGAAAAACAAGACAGTATGATAAAATATAATCTTGAAAAAGATGTAAAACAGTAAGTATCTGCTAATAAAAAAATGTGTAAAAACAAAAAACAAACATTGTCGATCCAGCCCTTGGTGCCTATGATTAAGGGCTGTGCTTCCAAATTAAAGCTTGTTAACTTTCTTTGTATAGTTATTTTAACAAGTCTTAAGCAGCGCTCGCCACCTCCCAGTTCTCCGGAAGCCCACAGTCCAACACTTGCAGCAGCTCGGTTCCTCTGGCTGGGTCCAGAACTGGGAAGGTGGAGGGGGCAGACACCCAGCGGCCACCGATAAATCCATTAGCGTGGAGCAGTGGTGAGGCGGTCAGGGAGGAGGATGCAATGCCGGTGACTGGCAGGGACGAGTAGAGGCTCCGGGAGACAATAGGCACAGAAAGCCAGAGCCGCTGCAGCCGAGTCTCCGTAATGCGAAGCACAGCGCCATCTCCATCCACCGCTGAGAGGAGAGAGCAAACAAGCACGAGCAAAAAGGACGGGCAAGCAGCAGCCACTTAAAGACCTGTCTGCACATATTTCTGTATGACTGGTTGGAGCCAGCAGCTGTGGGTGCTTCCCAAAGCCTGGAGGTTAGAGCATTGTTTTCCAAAGTTAGTGCTTCATGCAGTGCAAGACAGTGAGCAAGCATACATTTGCAAAAGTTGTCACGCTGTACAATTTGCACATTACATTACCTGCTCAACATGTTAATGCAGTATGATATGGGGCAGTTTTTAATGTGTTTAATATTTCAACACTATACTTTCCCACTGCTTTATAAGCCTTGCTTTATCGCTACATTTGTTTCCTTTAAAATGTACCATTTGGCAATATTTATTTCATTTCTTTCTCCGGAGAGAGACACACCCTGGATCCCAGGTTAGTCCATTGAACCTGTTCATGTTACTTGCTATATAAACGTCATGCACAATGTTTACGCCCTACCACTTTTAAATGTCACAAGCCGCCACAGTAGGGGTACAGCTATGGACACCTGCTTCATCCTAGACACACTTATATTTTTATGGGCATGTGGAGGGAACAGTTGGTCTATTCCGATGTTATAATGAGATATGCTACTGACCATATTATGTTGTGGTTATGATATATTGCCGAATTTATAAGGGTGGACACATTTAACCAAATAATTCTTGTTCAAGATCAACAGAAATAAATTGAAGTTGCAATTTTAAAATGTACTGAGCAAACAATAGGTGTCATATTTGTATGTGAAATTTGAAAATGGCAAATTAGAAACCATGTTGCATTGGAAATCCACTGCTGGTAACAGTATATTGCATGTTCAATGCTGCCTCCTGCCAACGCTTGAGTAGAGTATCCCTTACAGCAGATTATTGAGAGCCCAAGGGTGTTGTAGAAGTGACTTTAATGTTGATAAAGAAAAAGAAATAGTAGTGTTCTAGAGCCAGATGTACAAACATTACGAATAGTGATTTCCTAATTGCCATTTCCTGTGAATTGCCATTAGGAAATCGCTATTCCTCATGTACGAAACTCTTCTGAGTTTCAATAGCAATTCCTAGTGAGTCGCAAATCGACCTACCTCTTGAAGATTAATGAGTTATGTCGCAATTTACAACGCATTAGGAATTGCAGTCATCACAGAGATGGTGGCCTGCTGAGATCTGCCGTCCACCATGCCCGTGATTGCTTTTAAATAAAGGAACGTTTTTTGTCTTGAATGCAGCCCGTTTTCCTTAAAAGAAAATGGGATGCATTTCAAAGGAAAGAAATTAAGCTTCAAAGTTTCATTTTTTAAGAGTAGGCTATGGTCCATTGGACCACTGCCTGCTCTTGAAAACTCCTTTTTCAACTTTCTCGAATGGATACCATAGGGGGTCTTCCCATTCGTGAATGGGTTACTACCACTTTTAAAATTTCTGTAAAGTAGTACTGTTTTGCAACAGGAATTCAGTCTCAAAATAGAAATACATACAAAAACGATTTAAAATTTGGAAGGAACGCCCAAAGCATGCCTCTTCCAAATACAGAATTGCAAATGCAATTCCCAAATGGCATTTAGCATTTTGTAGATTAGAAAAAACATTTCTCCTTTCACAAATGGCCCGATTTAGTGATTAGGGCCATTTGCGACCAGAAAAACGCTATGTGCATCTGGACCCTAGAGAGAAGGCATATCAGAAACATATAGTAATAGAGGTCAAGAAGAAGCTAATGATGAAGATAAGAGATGATTAACTTGCCCCAAAGAAGTATGCTGATACTGACACCACCATTCTATTTCTAACAACTTATTGTACACAGGCCCATCTGATGAGAGCTGAAGAAGCATTGGGATATATTACTGGCAGATTAAATGTTATCTAGTAATGTCATGTCCTCCCCTTACATTTAATTTAGAAGAACATCACATAAAGTCATATTTTTCCAAAGCTTCGTACTATCATAAAAACACCCACCTTCCACAATAAAATTATGGGAGTCCATAAATGTCATCAATACAAAGTGATAGTGAGAGAAGGAAAATCTCTAAATGTATCATCTTCACTTCATCATATGTGGTCAATGTGGTTTTATGCCCATGTGAAAAGTGGTACATGGGAAGTACAACTTTCTCAGTTAAGAACATTTTTGTATCATTGCGGAGCAATTACCAACAATGATCGCACATACCCTGTGGGATGACACTTTCAGACTCCACATAGGTCAGAAAGCAATTTAGTAAAACTATTTTGGATGCATAAAGCAGAACTGAAACCTAGATGTGGCAATAAAGAGGTATCTTGAGTCAAAATAGATTATTCTTCTGGGAAGATGCAGCACAAGAGGCTTAAATACTGAACACATACATTTAAAATAACATCACTATATTCTATGCATATACAAGATTTCCTTTATTGCTATCTGGTGCAAGATGATTTGAGTTTTTATCTTGAGGTTTTAATTCACATACACTTTGCTATCATAGCATAGCTCTCACAAGTTTTTCCTATTTTGTTTTTGGTGCTCATGGTCGTCTGTAGATATCAGTACAGCAAAATACATCAGTTAAAAAGATAAGTGATGCACTTAGGATTTTTGAAATATTGTGTTTGCTATGTTTTAAGCTCATTAAATTTCGATATAATTTGCCTGCATGGGCTTGGACTGTGTATGATATTTTTAAGCTCAAAGGGGCTTGACTGTTAAGGTTGTATTATTGCAAGACTCATATAATCAGTTCTAATTTTTACAGTTCTATAGCTCACTTGATTGTGATCCAATGGATTTTCAACTATTGTGCACATATATAAGCTAGACATATGCTGTGTGATAGTATGCATGCTTGAGCTTGAGAGATAAATGCAAAAAGAACAATTGATGGGCAGAATGCCGAACAATGTCATACATTCACACCCGTACATAGATCTAGGCCTAAATCCATCCCTTTTTGGCTCACCATGCCATTCCAGTTTGGACCTAGCCATATGCAAATCCGTTGTCATCAGCTGTCATCAATTGAGTGTCTATTTCTTTCTCGCCCTAAGTGCACTGGGTATGCCCAGACATGGGTCCCGGGCTCACTGTGCCACTTGATTCAAGCTATCCAGCCTGTTAAGGGGTGAAAGCCTGAAACCGGTCCTAGGATGCCTGTTTCCGGTCCAGGGAGGGCCTGGTTTAGCAGCTTGGTCTGGACTGTTCCCATGAGACACAGGGTCAAGACTGATTTGCATATGGCCAGGTCTATACTGGGGTGGCATGGTGAGCAAAAGAATGATGGATTTAACCCAGATCTCTTGACTGGGCGTGAATGCTTTGATTTGTTCTGCATTCCATCCATCAATTGTGTGTCTTGGGCTGGAGGGATAAGCATGTATTGTGAAAGACACTCATACATTGCATGAGATTATTCAATTGTGAGAACCCTATAGCTCAATCAAATATGCATTGCCTAGCACACATTCTCTAATAAGAACTGTCAAGGTTTTGAGAGAGTATACCAAATACATCGTGGCATGTTCAAATTATTCTTTCACAATATACAATTATTTTACCATTCACATTGTGGTACATTTGTAATCTTTTTTCTGTGTTGAAATTTTTATTTTAAGGAAGTGACCTCAAATGATTTTCACCACCAGGTCTGATAAAGGCATTCTTGCTGATATGTGTTATCCTATGTGTTAGACCTGGCATCCTTGGCGTGGTTCCCCTGACCTTTTTGCCTCTACCTCCTGTATTTTTGACGCTATGCTGGATTTTGTTTTTGCTGGTTTAGAGGCTTTGGGCACTTTGCCACTGCTGACCAGTGTCAAAGTGCAAGTGCTCCCTAGGTAAATTGTTATTGTAATTGGTTATCCATGATTGACATATTTGTTTCACCTGTCAGTCCCTAGTAAAGTGCACTGAATGTGCCAGGGCTGGTGATTCAAATGCTACTAGTGGGCCTGCAGCACTGATTGTGCCACCTACATGAGTAGCCCTAAAATGATGTCTTAGGCCTGCTTGCAGTGCCTATGTGCAGTCCAGGACTGCCATGTCGACCTGGCCAGTGCACCCACTGACCAGGCCTTATCCTTCCCTTTCTGTACATTTCAGGCATCCCTATGGTGGCCCTAGGTACCCCCCTGGGCTGGGTGCAGTGTATCTGAAAGGTAGGGCATGTGCTGAGGTGTGTAACATGCCCTGGTAGTGAATTGCAGCCATTTTCGTTTTTCACTGCTGAGAGGCTATCTTGCCCATAGGACAGAATGGGGGAGGCTGTTTACATGCCTATCTTCCCCTAAAGGCAAGATAGAAAATCCAAGTTTGGTATCTTTGTGTTCAGAATTTAATTATACATCCTTTTAGCAAGATGGTTTTTAAATTCATTGTGTGAGAATAGCTCTTTTTAGAAGGTAGCTATTCTCCTGTTTAACCTTCCTGTGTGCCTGTGTGCAGATTGGCTGATTGGTGTCATGTGATGGGCTAGGTGGCTCCAGGAGTCTGGATGAGTCAGCAGCAGGGTGAATAGGGAGATCTGCTCCAAATGGCTGGGAGGAGTAGCCCCTGGGTTTGAGTAGGGCTGCCTTTGCCAGCACAATGCCGGCTCCACCCCCTGCTGGCCGGGCTGAGGACTCTGCCTCTGCCAGCACAAAGAAGGCTCCACCTCCTGCTGAGCGTCTAACGACCCTGCCCCTCACTCTGAAAGGAACCAGGTGCTCCAGGGCAGAGCACACCCAGGAACCGGTTTGAGCAGGGGAATCCCCCCACTGAAACAAAGAGAGACAAAGACTTGGAGGGGTATAAGAAGAGGACCCCAGACATCTAAAGTTTAGATCACTGTGGAACTAAGAAGGAACCTCTGCCAAGGAGAAAGCTGGAAGGAACTGAAGAGGAGAAGACTGCCTGCTTGCTGTTTTGCTTTGCTGCCAAGGAGAGGGGAAGGACTTTGCTGTGTCCCCTTCTTTCGATTCTGATCTCCAAGGGCCTGAGGAGAGCTGGCTCCCTGTTAAGAAGTCCCAGGAACAAAAGGACTTCACCACCAGCTCCCCTGGAACTCTGCTGAGGGAGTTCTGACCTGCCTTGGAGTGCTTGCCTAGTCTTGGGGCCTCAGGAGGTCGTTTTGCTGTGTTTGGGAGCTGGAAAGCAGAAAGCGTGAACAAGAGTAAATGGTACCCATTGCATCATCCGTTTGAGGGTCGCATCATCCGGTTGCGAGTCGCAAGAGCGAGAGTGCGAGGAGAATTTCATCTCGGTGTCATCGCAGCACCCGGAGTCCCCGTATCGCCGAGTGCGTCAAGCATCGTCCCGGTGCATGAAGATTCCTGACGCTGCGAGGGTCGTCGCAGAACCAGTTTGCGGGCCGCACCACTGCCGGTGCGTGAAAGTATCCAGTCGCTGCGTGTGTCGACGCAGAGTCCCATCCCGTGACGCATCGAGGGTTGCGGCGCCAGAAGTCAGCTCTGTGCCGCGCATCGCGCCGCATCGAAGATCATCGCATCGTACCTGTGCGTGAAGTTTCCCTCTAAGAAACCTACGCAACGAAAGCCAAATACATCGTATCCTCCCCCTACAGATCGGAGCCGGCGCATCCACCTCTGCTGCGTGAAGCAGGGCTGCTGCAAAGCCTCCCCAAGGTCTCAGGAGTATCGCATGGCCTTTGCCATCTTCATTGTTATAGCTTTTGGGAACCTTAACGCAACTACAGGTACTGTTGGGCACGAGAGTGTCGCATTTTGCGCATTGAGAGTCGCATTGTGCAGGACACTGATTTTTACATCCTGGAGTACTTTTTGCAAACTCTTGAACTATCTTTAAAGTAACCTTTTTAATTGTATGTTGGTTTTTCTGTAGTATTTGGTCTTGTGAAGTTTTTAGTAAAGATACCTTATTTTTCTAAAACTGGTGTGGAGTAAATCTGTGGTGTTTTCACTGTGTTACTGTGAGTGTTGGTACAAATACTTTACACATTGCCTTTGATAGCCTAGACTGCTCAGGCCAAGCTACCTAGAGGGTGAGCAGGGGTGATCTTAACAGTGTATCCCCCTTTTCCTGACTGGAAGCAAGGGTCCCTACTTGGACAGTGGTACCTACCCTGCCAACTAGAGACCCCCAGAACTAACATTGGTGGCAGCGGTGGGATTGAACTTGTATTTGTACTTGACCCACAGTAATTGGTGTACATCACTAGGAGAGCAGACCATTACACAGCCACATACTGCTGATTGTTGATTTTTGGTTCAATTTTTGAATAACACTTCAAGAGCATCATGTCTCAGGTGGCAACAAGTGAGAGGGCAGAATTGGAGTTTTCCATTGAGAATCTGTATTCATACAGAGTTGAAGATCTCAAGCAATTCTGCAAAGACCTTGGTTGCCCTCTGAAAAGCGGATCTAGAAAGGATGTGCTACAGAAAGCCTTGAAGGCCTGGTGGGAGGCCCAAGATGGAAATAATGCAAATAGGGGGGATGGTTTTGAACCCAACGATTTGCCTGTGAGCAACCCTGGCTCAAGGGCTGGCAGCTCCCATTCCAATAGGGGTCTCACTCCAGAGGAGTTGGATGAGAATCAAAGAGTGAGGAACCATGAATTGGAAATAATGAAAATGAAGCAATTAGAAGTAGAGAAAGAAAAGGCGGCGGAGGAGAGCAAGAATGCCCGTGCCTTGGAGGAGAAGAAATTGCTTCTGGCTCATGAGTTGAGCATGAGAGAACTGGATATCAAGGCCAAGCAGGCGGAGTCCGGTTCCAATGGTGGCAGCGCACAGCCAGTGCAGGGGGGTAAAGTTTATATCCCCAAGGATTTGGTACAGAATTATAATGGGAGTGAGGATATCTATGCCTGGTTTACCTCATATGAAATTGCGTTGAGAATGAATGGTGTGCCTGAACAGCATTGGGGGGCGGGCCTGTGGAAACATTTTGAGGCTTCTAGGAGGAGTGCTCTAGATCCCTTGGAATTAGCAGGTACCATGACCTATCCCAATATGAAGGAGGCCCTATGTCTCAGGTATGGACTTACTCCAGAACAGTATAGACTGCAGTTTAGGAACTCCGAGAAGAAAGAGTCTGAGACTTGGAAGGAGTGTGTGAATCTGTACTCACGTGCACTGGAAGGTTGGATGAAGGGCAGCAAAGTAACTCATTATAAGGGGTTGTTACATTTAATTAGTTGGGAGCACTTGAGTAGTCTATGTGTTCCAGAGCTGCGCCAGCATCTTTTAGACAGCAAGCTGACGGACCCCATTGAGCTTGCTAAGGAGGCGGACCGCTGGACCAGTACCAGGGTCCACAGAGGAATTGTGGGTGCCATAGCCAAAGGTGGGCAGGGTCCCCAGCAAAAGAGTGGGGGGGACAAGGGTAACCAAAAGGAGTTCTCTCAAGGGCCCCAAAACAGTTCCCAGGGAACGGAGTCCCAACCCTCCAAGCCCAAACCGACCTGGCCCCCTAGGGGCAGGCGGGACCCCAGGGGCCCACCTACCTGCCATCACTGCAATGAGGTGGGACACATTGCCCCTAAGTGCCCCAAGAAACCTCTAGCACCCACTGGTGCTCCTAAACCGGGTTTAGTGAGTGTAGCTTTGGGGGAGGATTTAATTTCTAGTGAAGGGGCGGAACCAACAGTTATGACCCTTGTCTCTTTAGGAGACCAAGAGATGGTCCAGGAAACCTACCTGCCCGATAACACTAAGAAATACGGGCAGTGGGTGACCATCAATGGGAGGAGGGTGGAGGCTCTGAGAGACACGGGAGCCAGCGTGACATCAGTGAGGTGTCAGTGGGTGTCTGAAGAGCAGGTCATTCCCAATGTGCTTCACCCAGTGGTTGCAGCTGACAACTCGGTGCACCTCGGTAAGGTGGCACAAGTTCCCTTTGAGTGGAGGGGGGTCTCAGGTCTCTTGAAGGTTGTTGTGAGTCCATCCATGCCACTTTAGACTGTCTGCTAGGTAATGACCTGGAGAGTTCCCCATGGAAGTAGGTGGAACGCCAGGCTCACATGGAGATGTTGGGTTTGCCTGAGTGGATCTGTGTGACCACTCGGTCTATGGCAGCCAGTAGGGGTGATTCAGCAGACCTGGAGCCTGAAACAGTGGCCCAGGAACCTGCCCAGAGAGGAAGGAGCAGAGGGCGTGGGAAACCAGCCCCCACCATTCCCACGGTCCAGGAAGGAGCAGAACCTGAGGGGGATGCCCTGGAACCTACAGGGGAACAGGTGGCCGAACTGAGGGAGCTACCTGAGCTGACCCATTGGCAGCAAGAGGGTGGTCCCTTCAGGGAGGAGTTCTGCAAGGCGCAGAAGGAATGCCCTTCTCTCATTTGTGTGCGGCAGCAGGCTGCAGACCAGGCAGCAGGTGGAGAGTCCAAGGATCATCTCATTTACTGGGAGGATGGGTTACTTTATAGTGAGCCTAAGGTTGCTGAGCCCGGTGCAGCCCGTGTGTTGGTGGTACCGGAGTGCTTCAGGACCTTCCTAATGGGTCTGGCTCATGACGTGCCTCTCGCAGGTCATCTGGGGCAAGACAAGACCTTCCAAAGGCTTCTCACCCACTTCTTCTGGCCCCAGATGAGGAAGCACGTTGGTACATTCTGTAGGACTTGCCAGACTTGTCAGGCAAGTGGTAAGACCGGAGGAAAGTGCAAGGCACCCCACCAACCCTTTCCTGTGGTGAGCACCCCTTTCGAGCGGGTGGGCATCGGCATTGTGGGGCCACTGGACCCCAAGACAGCCTTAGGCAACAGGTTCATCCTGGTCTTGGTGGACCATGCCACCCGGTACCCGGAAGCTCTCCCTCTCAGGACAATCACAGCACCCGTGGTGGGCCGTGCATTGATGTGGATCTTTTCCTGTGTGGGGTTCCCCAGAGAGGTGGTCTCCGACCGGGATACCAACTTCATCTCTAGGTACATGAAGTCTCTGTGGGAGGAGTGTGGGGTAACTTATAAGTTCACCACTCCTTACCACCCTCAAGGAAACGGGTTGGTTGAAAGGTTCAACCGAACTCTGAAAGGTATGATTATGGGCCTAGCGGAGCCCATGAGACAAAAGTGGGACGTCTTTTTACCATGCCTGTTGTTTGCCTACAGGGAGGTGCCTCAGAAGTCCTTAGGGTTCAGTCCCTTTAAGCTCCTGTGTGGCCACCCTGTTGGAGGACCTCTCACTCTGGTGAAGGAGGGGTGGGAGAAATCCCCCGGGAAAACCCCCCAGGATGTGTTCAGGTATATGCTGACCTTCCGCAACCAGACACTGCGCTTCAGGAAGCTCGCCCAAGAGAACCTTGAAGCCAGCCAGGAAGAAATGAAAAGATGGTACGACCAGAATACCACTCTGGACGAATTTCAACCTGGGCAGAAAGTGTGGGTGATGGCGCCAGTGGAGCCTTGTACACTCCAAGACAAGTGGACTGGGCCATATGAGGTGGTGGAGCGCAAGAGCGAAGTAACCTACCTGATTAACATGCGGACTCCCAGGCAGCCCCTGAGGGTCTTACATGTGAACCGCCTCAAACCCCACTTCGAGAGGTCTGATGTAACCATGCTCCTGGCTACAGATGCTGGAATGGAAGAGGACAGTGACCCTCTTCCTGACCTCCTGGCAGCAGAGGGACTGTTGGGTCAGTCTTTCTCCCTGTTCTCCCTGACCCCAGGTGTCACCAACTGGTGCGTCCATGAAGTGGACACGGGAGATAGTCTACCTGTAAAACAGAAATTCTACAGGGTAGCTGACAAGGTCAGGGCCAGCATCAAGGAAGAGGTTTCAAAGATGTTGGCGCTAGTGGTATTTGAGCCCTCCAGCAGCCCCTGGGCTAGCCCAGTGGTCTTAGTTCCAAAAGCTGCTGAGCCCGGTGCCACCCCAGAACTCCGGTTTTGTGTGGACTACCGTCGGCTCAATGCGGTCACCAAGACTGACGCACACCCCATCCCCAGAGCTGATGAGCTCGTGGATCAGTTGGGAGCTGCCCAGTACCTCCGTACGTTTGATTTAACATCTGGGTACTGGCAGATTGCCTTAACTGAGGGGGCCACAGAGAGGTCTGCGTTTTCAACGCCAGAGGGGCACTTCCAGTTCCGAGTCATGCCCTTTGGGTTGAAGAACGCCCCTGCCACATTCCAGAGACTGGTCAACCAGGTACTGTCCGGGCTGGAGGAATTCAGCGCCGCATACCTGGATGACATTGCTGTGTTCAGCTCCACGTGGGAGGAACACTTGCAGCACCTCTGTGAAGTGTTGAAGGCTCTGCAAAGGGCAGGCCTCACTATCAAGGGCAGTAAGTGCCAGATAGGGCAGGGTTCTGTGGTGTACTTGGGACACCAGGTAGGGAGCGGCCAGGTGGCGCCCCTCCAAGCGAAGAGTGATACCATCCTGGCTTGGGAGCCCCCCAAGACCCAGACAGAGGTGAGAGCCTTCCTAGGACTCACCGGGTATTATCGCCGATTTGTCAAGGGATATGGCACCATTGTTGCCCCCTTGACGGAGCTGACTTCAAGGAAGCAGCCCAGGAGAGTGAATTGGACCGATGCCTGTCAAACTGCTTTTGATGCCCTGAAAACTGCCATGTGCACGGCACCGGTGCTCAAGGCACCTGATTTCTCCAGTGGAGTTTGTAGTGCAGAAAGATGCTTCAGAGCATGGTGTGGAAGCGGTACTCTCACAGATCAATGACGAGGGCTTGGACCAACCTGTAGCTTTCATTAGTAGGAGGCTACTTCCCAGGGAACAGAGGTGGAGTGCGATTGAAAGGGAAGCTTTTGCTGTGGTCTGGGCTCTGAAGAAGCTGAGGCCCTACTTGTTTGGGACTCACTTCCGGGTTCAGACTGACCACAGGCCCCTCAGATGGTTAATGCAAATGAGGGGTGAGAACCCAAAACTGTTGAGGTGGTCCATCTAGCTACAGGGAATGGACATTACGGTGTAGAACACGCCAACTCTGATGGTCTGTCCAGGTTTTTCCGCCTTAGCGATGAGAACTCCCAAGAGGGTGGGTAGTTCTCCCCACTTTCAGCTGGAGGGGACACCTGTTAGACCTGGCATCCTTGGCATGGTTCCCCTGACCTTTTTGCCTCTTCCTCCTGTATTTTTGATGCTATGCTGGATTTCGTTTTTGCTGGTTTAGATGCTTTGGGCACTTTGCCACTGCTGACCAGTGTCAAAGTGCAAGTGCTCCCTAGGTACATTGTTATTGTACTTGTATATCCATGATTGACATATTTGTTTCACCAGTCAGCCCCTAGTAAAGTGCACTGAATGTACCAGGGCTGGTGATTCAAATGCTACTAGTGGGCCTGCAGTACTGATTGTGCCACCCACATGAGTAGCCCTAAAATGATGTCTTAGGCCTGCTTGCAGTGCCTATGTGCAGTCCAGGACTGCCATGTCGACCTGGCCAGTGCAACCACTGACCAGGCCTTATCCTTCCCTTTCTGTACATGTCAGGCATCCCTATGGTGGCCCTAGGTACCCCCCTGGGCTGGGTGCAGTGTATCTGAAAGGTAGGGCATGTGCTGAGGTGTGTAACATGGCCTGGTAGTGAATAGCAGCCATTTTCGTTTTTCACTGCTGAGAGGCTATCTTGGCCACAGGACAGAATGGGGGAGGCTGTTTACATGCCTATCTTCCCCTAAAGGCAAGATAGAAAATCCAAGTTTGGTATATTTGTGTTCAGAATTTAATTATACATCTTTTTAGCAAGATGGTTTTAAATTCATTGTGTGAGAATAGCTCTTTTTAGAAAGTAGCTAATCTCCTGTTTAACCTTCCTGTGTGCCTGTGTGCAGATTGGCTGACTGGTGTCATGTGATGGGCTAGGTGGCTCCAGGAGTCTGGATGAGTCAGCAGCAGGGTGAATAGGGAGATCTGCTCCAAATGGCTGGGAGGAGTAGCCCCTGGGTTTGAGTAGGGCTGCCTCTGCCAGCACAATGCCGGCTCCACCCCCTGCTGGCCAGGCTGAGGACTCTGCCTCTGCCAGCACAAAGAAGGCTCCACCTCCTGCTGAGCGTCTAACGACCCTGCCCCTCACTCTGAAAGGAACCAGGTGCTCCAGGGCAGAGCACACCCAGGAACCGGTTTGAGCAGGGGAATCCCCCCACTGAAACAAAGAGAAACAAAGACTTGGAGGGGTATAAGAAGAGGACCCCAGACACCTAAACTTTAGATCACTGTGGAACTAAGAAGGAACCTCTGCCAAGGAGAAAGCTGGAAGGAACTGAGGAGGAGAAGACTGCCTGCTTGCTGTTTTGCTTTGCTGCCAAGGAGAGGGGAAGGACTTTGCTGTGTCCCCTTCTTTTGATTCTGATCTCCAAGGGCCTGAGGAGAGCTGGCTCCCTGTTAAGAAGTCCCAGGAACAAAAGGACTTCACCACCAGCTCCCCTGGAACTCTGCTGAGGGAGTTCTGACCTGCCTTGGAGTGCTTGCCTAGTATTGGGGTCTCAGGAGGTCGTTTTGCTGTGTTTGGGAGCTGGAAAGCAGAAAGCGTGAACAAGAGTAACTGGTACCCATCGCATCATCCGTTTGAGGGTCGCATCATCCGGTTGCGAGTCGCAAGCGCGAGAGTGCAAGGAGAATTTCATTGCGGTGTCATCGCAGCACCCGGAGTCCCCTCTGAGTGCGTCGAGCATCGTCCCGGTGCGTGAAGATTCCTGACGCTGCGAGGGTCGTCGCAGAACCAGTTTGCGGGCCGCACCACTGCCGGTGCGTGAAAGTATCCAGTCGCTGCGTGTGTCGACGCAGAGTCCCGTCCCGTGACGCATCGAGGGTTGCGGCGCCAGAAGTCAGCGCTGCGCCGCGCATCGCGCCGCATCGAAGATCGTCGCATCGTACCTGTGCGTGAAGCTTCCCCCTAAGAAACCTACGCAACGAAAGCCAAAGTCATCGCATCCTCCCCCTACAGATCGGAGCCGGTGCATCCACCTCTGCTGCATGAAGCAGGGCTGCTGCAAAGCCTTCCAAAGGTCTCAGGAGTATCGCATCGCCTTTGCCATCTTCATTGTTATAGCTTTTGGGAACCTTAACGCAACTACAGGTACTGTTGGGCACGAGAGTGTCGCATTTTGCGCATTGAGAGTCGCATTGTGCAGGACACTGATTTTTACATCCGGGAGTACTTTCTGCAAACTCTTGAACTATCTTTAAAGTAACCTTTTTAATTGTATGTTGGTTTTTCTGTAGTATTTGGTCTTGTGAAGATTTTAGTAAAGATCCCTTATTTTTCTAAAACTGGTGTGGAGTAAATCTGTGGTGTTTTCACTGTGTTACTGTGAGTGTTGGTACAAATACTTTACACATTGCCTTTGATAGCCTAGACTGCTCAGGTCAAGCTACCTAGAGGGTGAGCAGGGGTTATCTTAACAGTGTATCCCCCTTTCCCTGACTGGAAGCAAGGGTCCCTACTTGGACAGTGGTACCTACCCTGCCAACTAGAGACCCCCAGATCTAACACTATGACGTCTTAATAAAGTATAATTAGATTATACCCCAACAGAGAGGCAGCATGTTTTCTACGGAGGGGGAATTTTATTCATAAAATGTTGGTGTTACCTGAACACAGCAGAACATATAGGGACTGGGTGAACTTTAAATTATGCCGGAGTAATCAGAAGCATTTCTGCAAATTCTTAGTTACTTTTGTGACACAAAATTACTGAAGTCTTTTATTATGCTTGTAATTAGGAGTAAATTGGGGCAAAAATACTACTGCAGGAGCACAGGAACCCCAAACTCAGAGAGTGTTAGCAGACGCTGATGTTCATGTTTAGCTGTATTAAGGTCCATTTTCTTAACAAAAAATACATCCTTGGGTCCATTTGGATGCGAGAGTTGAGCTAAGCAAAGGGCACTACATTCTGGATTACACTCATGTAATTACGTGTAATTTATGTAATTTTGTAGTGATTTGGCTTGAGAAAATTACATATATACATACATTTATACAAATAAAAAAAGAAAAGTAATGTTATACTTAGGTGATAACATAATGTTTTAAACATCCAAAACCACTGAAATGCACCAGTTATAGTTATCTCCCAAAAATATCATTTGTACCGTAAGGTAACTATAACTTATGCCCCCATCATGCCCAGTTTTCTTATCAATAATTTAATTCAAAATATTGCAGTGATATTATGAAGAATGTCATCGAAAAAGTGATAAGTGATTTAATATGTGGGTTGATTAGCAGTGCATGGAGAGGGTGCATGTTATAGTTACCTTAAGGCACATTTTATACTTACTAGAGATTACTGTAACTGGTGAATTTCAGTGGTTTTGTATGTTTAAATTTTACGTTGCCAATTAAATTCTCACCCAACTCTAATGTTACTTTAGCCTTCGTTCATTTTCAAGTGAATTTCTAGGATTTTTTAAAGGTAAGGTAGTATTTTGTTACCATAAGTAATGCCAACCCCTGTCATACATGGCCTTTGCATCAGGGGGTTAGCTGCAGGGTCTGGCCTCAGGCCAAGCCCAGTGGCTAGCCCCCCTGCCGGCAGCCAACCCTACGCTGCTTATGCGGCACAGGGGGTTGGACACAGGGCACTGCCTGTGGGCAGAACATGTGTCTAACCTCCTGCAAGCAAGCAAGCAACCAACCCCCCACAGCGCAGGCCCTTCCCCCGCCCTGTGCGCGGTGGAGCGTTGACCGCAGTGGTACACACAATGCAACATTTATTAATATTAATTACTTAAAAATGTTTAATAAATGACAATGAATGTCTGTGACTCTTTCTTTTTACATAGTTGTTCTTATTACTTTTTGTGAGTGAAAATAAATAGTGAAAGAAATAGCTTTTTTTAATAAACATATGTCTCCGAGTTTGTTCTTTTAAATATCTCTGTCCAAAAATTGCAAAAATAAAATCAACCATATTAAAGCCTTAGATATGTTTGTACTTCTACAGCAGCCATAATGTCAGTCCCTATGGAATGCAGCACTCCCAGCTATAGAGGGAAACCTCCAGCTTAGGAAGTCCTTTAAAAAATTAAGGTAATTTTTCCTGGAGGTCATGGTTTCAATGACCAAGGAGACTCACTGTTTGTTTCTAATGTTGCTGACCGACTGCAGACCTCCCGGCATCCCACCGCAACATTGGGAAAACAAATAGGTGGTACATCACCAAAAACAAAAAAGTAAATAGACCTTGTAGGACATTATGGGGTGCTCCTTGAGGGAGTCAGTAATAATAAATGAGCAGCTATGGCCACTCATCTATTGTTCCCTTCTAAATCAGATAGTGGGTGTCAGGGTCCCACCCAGTTCTATTTATTTTCATGGGGCCACAGGGGAGCCCTGGGGCCCCCATGGGCCCGCTGGCTGTATGCAAGCAGCCCCATTTCATGAGACCACACAGGGGTCAGCAATTGTTTCTTATGTCAAGGTGTGCCCCAGTGCGTACCTGGCAAATCCAGCACATTTATATTTATTTGGCGCTGCATGGGGAGGCCCAGGGCCTCAGCAGCTCCGCCTGCTCCCTGCTCCTGCAGGAGCTGGTACTGCTTATTTATTTTTTAAAGTGGGGTGACCTGGTGCCCACCTGGGGCTGTGGATGGACAGCCAGGACACCCGGCAGCCCCTCTTGCACCCATCACAGGTGTAGCAGGAGCCGGAATCGCTCCCAGCCCAGGGGGGACAGTTTTTACTGTGCCCCCTTGTTCCATTTTAGGATTGGGGAGGGGAGCTACACACACACTCCCCTAAATATAATAAATGCACTGCCGCCCGAGGCCCTGGCCTAACCAGAGGGTATGTTTGAGACAGACACAGCAGCACTCTCTTTTAAAAAAAACATTTACCATGGATTTAGGAATGCTCAGTGAGTTTGCAGCAAAACTTTAAAAAAAATGTTTGGGCCCCAGGTGCTCTGAGACTCTTCTACCGGGCCTAGGGGAACACAGTATTCCTACCCTGCCCTCTATGTCTTTTTTTAAATTAGTTTAGGACTTGGGACAGAGTCCTGAGTCCTAAGATGGCTGCCGCCACATCATTGTTGATGTGGAGGCAGGCAATCAGATCTCTCCATAAGAATTATCGGCCCTGCGGATCCTCTGCAGTGTGAAATATGCAAAGTTTTTGATTCAGATTCACAAACAAATCACACAAAAAACTTTTTCTAAACCAAGATCTAGCTTTCTACCAAATTTGGTCTAAATCTGTTCAGTAGTTTGGGCTCTAACTGTGTCTAAAGTTCCTATGGATAAATGAATGGGGAAAACATGTTTGGTACCACCTCTTTTCCCTGCCCCTGCTTGATGGATCCTCCCAAAACTTTCCAGTTTGGAAAAGAGTTGAAAACATGTTTTGTTTTGGAAAAAGTTCATGAAGCCTAGTCAAACAGGGCCCAAGATATAAAGATATAAGCGAACTAATGGAAACACAACTCCACTAGGATTTATACATATATATAACGCCAGGTCAAGAAAATATGACAAACTGTACTTTTGCTCTGGTGGCCCACTGGAAGGCATAAAAATATGTTTCAATCAAATTGCGGGACCACAAATCCACTGAAGGTAATAATTATTGTAATGATGACTACATGTCCCAATATGCATGAATTCACCGATGAAAGCACACCAGGGGGCAATAAAAGCAAGAGGATATTTAATTGGTAGTCTTCATTTGTGCCTGTGATCAAGGACTCATGACAGTCCCAAACACGTCAGGCATTTAAAATATAGAACGGAACTGAATGCCGATTTGTGCCATTTCATTGAGGAGAACCTGGCGACGAGTGCATCTTTAATTAAGTGCAACACTTGGAAGGATAATTACGGCAGTCCTGCCGTGAAGATTGCACCACCGCTTTGAAGCAGCAAGCGGATCTGGGCTCAGAATTGTCTGAGCTGAAAAGATCGGCAGGTCAAGAAAATTGTCACAAATTGTGCTTTTGCTCTGGCAGCCCACTAGAGGGCATATGTTTCAATCAAATTGCGGCATCACAAACACACTGGAGGTAATAATTATTGTAATGAGGATAACATATCCAAGGATGCATAAAGTCACTGATGAAAGCCCACCTGGGGACAATAAAAGCAAGAGGATTTCAATTGGTAGTCTTCATTTGTGATGTTAACGCAATGTGCCTGTGATCAAGGACTCATGCAGTTCAAAACGCGTTAGGCTTTTAAAAAATAGAACCGAGCTGAATGCCGGTCTGTGTCATTTCATTGAGGAGAACCTGGCGACGAGTGTGTCTTCACTTAAGGGCAGCATTTGAAAGGATAATTACGGCAGTCCTGCCGTGAAGCCTGCACCACTACATCGAAGCAGCAAGCGTATCTGGGCCCAGAATCGTCTGAGCCGAAAAGATCGCCAGGTCAAGAAGCTTATGACAAACTGTGCTTTTGCTCTGTTGGCCCACACAAGGGCATAAACATATGTTTCAATCAAATTGCAACATCACAAATCCACTGGAGGTAATAAATATTGTGATGAGGACTACATATCCCAGTATGCATGAAGTCATCGATGAAAGTCCACCAGGGGGCAAAAGAAGCAAGAGGATTTTAATTGGTGGTCTTTATTTGTGATGTTCATGGAATGTGCCTGTGATCAAGGACTCATGGCATTTCAAAACGGGTTAAGCTTTTAAAAAATAGAAAAGAGATGCATGGCAGTATGTGCCATTTCATTGAGGAGAACCTGGCTACGAGTGCGTTTTCAATTAAGGCCAACACTTGGGGCCATATTATCAAGGAACGGAGATAACATTATCGCCGCTTTAGCGGCAGGAAACTGCCACTAAAGCGGCGATAATGGACTTGATAATATGCCTTTGTGAATTCCCATAGAAGTCCACGTTCACACCAGAACCTGAGCTTCTATGGGAATTCACAAGGGCATATTATCAAGCCCATTATCGCCACTTTAGTGGCAGTTTGCTGCCGCTAAAACGGCGATAATGTTATCGCCGTTCCTTTTGCATATGGCCCTTGGAAGGATAATTATGGCAGTCCTGCCCTGAAGACTGCACCACCACACTGAAGCAGCAAACGGGTTTGGCCTCAGAATCATCTGAGCTGAAAAGATCGCCAGGTCAAGAAAATCATGATGAACTGTGCTTTCGCTCGGGTGGCCCACTGGAGGGCATAAAAATATGTTTCAATCAAATGCCGGCATCACAAATCCACTGGAGGTAATAATTATTGTAATGAGGACTACATATCCCGGTAAGCATCAATTCACTAATGAAAGCAGTACCAAACGCTTCACACTTCACACTTTAAAAAAATAGAACAGAGCTGAATGCCGGTTTGTGCCATTTCATTGAGGAGAACCTGGCGATTAGAGTGCCCCTGCAGTGATGTCATTTAGCGCATCCCGTAGCAAACAAGAGTTCGGTTTGAGCAAGCAAGAGTATTATGCATGTCAGCAACTCTCTGGGGGTAAAAGGCAATGTCAGAGGAGGCGGAAGCTAGACGGGCCTTCAGGCTCCCCCCTGGACCCCAACTAGATGGCCATGCCCTGGGGAAGGGGTCCCAATGGCTGAAAATGGTAACCCTCCCAATTAGGAAAACAATTTAAAAAAAATGGAAGTTCTCGTTCCAGGGGATGGGGTCCCCAGGGATGAAATTGGCCTGGGCAAGGGGGCCACGCAGCCCCCTCCCTTATTATTCGCATAAAAAAATTAAAAATGGGTCAAGGAAAGAGGGGTCACACATCCCCCTTCCTAAATATAAACAATGCCAGCAACTCCCCTGTGGCCCTGTATTTAAATTCTGCCAATTCTGCTGATCTCTTTTGTTATCAACATTATGGGCATCATTTTTTGCATAAAACAAACACGTTAAGACCAGTTTTAAATTACACTCAATGGGAACATTGTCCTACTCCCGTACAGGGGAGTTCTAAAACTCTTAGGGATAAGTTCACATATATTACCGATTAGGACACGTCTAATCCGGAATCCTATTTTTTTTAAACTACAACTGTCATCTCTATCTAAGTTTATTTTGACCCACACTAAATTAATTTACTCCAACACTTTTAGGACTAAATTTGGTAACACAGGGTTATGATCACTGGAAATAGACCATCGAGTTCAAGTAAATTTGGGGCACTAAACAAATGTAGGTTCAGGGAACTGAAGCATTACATCCTGCCTGCCTGATTGCAACTCAAATTTTATTTTGAAATGATACAGTGTACAAAACTACGGGGAAGATTTACAAGCCCCTTGCGCCACTTTTGCGTAACTTTTCTTATGTTAAAAGTGACGCAAAAGTGGCGCAAGAGGCTTGTAAATCTGCCCACACATGTTTTGGCTTGGCCACTGTAAAAGAATTTAAATATCCGAGCCAGTTCGTCCTTAGCGGAATACGACAATTGGCGTGCTCAGACAAACTATACTATTGATGCTTTACAGGCATTGTTTAGAAATGACACTTTCAATGTCTCTGAAATTGATTCATCTAGGTGGTTGGTGTGGCAAACAAATTCCAGTGCGTGTAAAATTAGTTTTTATAATGTAGCACATGGTTTCACACAGACTAGACCGAATACTCGTTATCCACGTACACATTCAGTCACCACATACTCGGTGGGTAAATTATGCCAACAATGGTTGGAACATTCCACCTTATCATCTGTGAAACAACACCTAAAACTCTTGTCGAATTACATCAATTCGGCTGTTTTCATCTTAGGGCCTAGGAGTCCTAGATCTAAGAGATTTATTTATGTCGCTTACAACGAAATTTGGAAACTTTCGCAGATTGAGGCAGCTCTTCGTCTGCGACAAATTGATCAAGCCAATTTAGAAAAAGTATTTGCCGTGGTTGACAATAGCATCAATACTCTTTCATCACGCATTTATACATTGGATAATATTGTTTAATCTGTTATTGATATTGTTTGGAGTGATTTATCTGTGTTGTATCATGGTCAGAATCAATTAAGATCTGTTATGCAGTTTGCATGGACGTTGAAAACTCTCAAAATGGGGAAAGTCCCTTTGGGATTACTTGAACGCTTCTGCTGTGTTCCTACTGTTTAATGTAACTGATAAACAGAGATTTATGTCCATGAAAGATGCTGCTTATACACGGTTGCATATCGAATAATTGAAGCCGTTACCGTTCTCTGTAGCGGAAACAGACTCTGCTGTTTGGTTAATTCATGGGGTTATCTCTATCCCTTTTTCGCTGTTTCAATTTAAATCATGCATGCAACATTTTCCAATTGGCCGTTTTGAACCAACGGGTAGCGCATTTCTCCACAAATTATGGTCCTACCTTTTAATTACAGATGTCAACATGAGGATAAAGAGGTTTTTCTAACTGGGTAGGATTGTGATTCCACAGTAGGACATTCCCTTGTTTGTAAACAAGTTAAATTGCACGGGGCATATAACATGTTGGTGCCTAATCTAGAATGTTTTTTGAGAGGGACGCCAGTGCAGTCAACAATTCCTGCGTTCACATTGCTTACCAACGGCAGTTATCTTATTTTGAACAGCCAAGACTGCTGTGGTTTACGGGCAGGAATCCCATATTTAGTAACAGGTACACAGCCCGTAACTTGTAGCAATGTGCTTTTTCCGCCCCCACATGTGAGTCTAGATAGTTCCATTTAGCCTTCCATTCCGACGTTGAAAACAGATTTCAACAAACTGAGCAGGCTCAAAGTGCTATTATTCCAACAAGAGGTGAGGTAGCTCTCACTTCGGCTCAAGAGACCTTCAAATTACAGGTGGCTAGGACATCTAGCGAGATAGAGTCCCTTTTCAACACTTCACTTTGGGGAGCTTATACCTCAAATATTAAATGCATCTGATACTAAAAGCCCTGCACATTTTTTTAAACATGGGGGATCCGGCCTTGTGACTTCCTTCCAGACGATATTTGGAGTAATACCGGCTTTTATTCATTCTATTTTTTCCAGCGTCCTCAGAGGATTCCCTTTAATACTGGTGTTAGCTTGTGGAATCCTGCTTCTTTTTTTCCTGCTGATCAATGACTGGTCATCTTGTAGTACTGCACAGATGAGGCCAATTGCAACTGGACCGTGATCGGATGCAACAGGTTTTTTGATGCTTGCCATTAGCAACGCTTGGCATCAGTTATGGATTAACTTTTCACTTTGCCTACTTCACTTGCTTGCAACCAGTGTTCTACTGTCGACGGTGCCCCTTCTATTGGGCTATGGCAGTGGTTCCCAAATTTTTTCGACCCGCGGCTCCCTTGACCCATTGGCCATTGCCCGTGGCTCCCTACTGTTACTTTTTTTAGAGGGTGGGGTGGGATGTAAGCCCAACCACGGGAGTACTTGTATTTTTCTCCCTGAAAATAATTGGGATGAAGCTGATGAAGATACAATAATCATATACGCAGGGTGTTTCGTATTACTAAGGTGGCGCCTCTAATTAAATATTCCTAGTTACACTTCTTTGCCTATGCCTTTTTTAGAGTACCCCCTCAAACTTTTTTATCTCACTTACAGTGCTAGATAGCAGCCCTATGCATGTAGGCTCCATTGCCAAAGTGTTTCTGCGCTTGAAGAATATCTGCATGCACTTAAATTTCTACCCATGTCATACGTGCCAACACACATGCCTCAGCAGGGTGACTCATGATTTTTTAAACCACATATAGCTTTAATTTTGCTGTCTTCTCACTAAAATTGCCTCCAAAACAATGCAAGCCAAATAATTCCTCTTATTTTTTTAAATCCCTCTTTCTTGCTTCTAAATAGTGGCATTATGCCGTATATGGTGTTTTACTTCCCTGTGCTCAAGGAGAAAACAGACCTGTCTGGAAATGTGTGTGCACTGAAAGAAATGTGCAGTGAAAGTACCTATGGTTCAAGTACAAATGTCAATACTTAGTAACTGTGTTTAACAGACAGGACAACTGTACTTTCCTGATAACTCGCATTGGTGTAAAATGCATTTGGAAAAAAATGAAACTATTAGCGAGTCCAACAAAATAAATCAGGCATCTTCCACTTACTTTGGGAGTGTTGAAACATGAGGATCCAGTGAAATATGGAGGTCATCTCCCTCGACATGCCATCAATTAAGCACTACGTTTACAGCTTTAGGCATGTCACTTACAAATCATCTACATCATGCGTTTAAGTCTAACTAGTTTAACTGAAGCCAACAGACCCTTCAACATAAATGCATTAAAGTGCTTGGTGTGCAGCTCCCCTGGCTAGGTTTGACAACTCCCCAGGGAGCCACGGTGCACAGTTTGGGAACCACTGGGCTATGGATTTATGCCTCTCAAAAACATCATGTCCAGTCCCAGATTTTAACCAGTTAATAGGTGCCTTAGAGGCTCATGACCAGGCTTGTTCTGGGGATGGCCGTATTGCGCGTGCAGCAGAACTTGGAGTATTGGCTGAATGGGATGTCTGTGCTGCTGCACAGATCCTCCAACATCAGAGTTTCATCGAATATCACGCAAGTTGTCCAGTTATGTTTTTGGAAACGTCAGATTCCGAGAAGCACGTTTGTTCCTACTTGATTGGATGGCATCCCTTTTTTCTTCTAACGATAGGGATGATCTTTTGGAGGGAATTGCATTCTTAAATTCACATACTTTGATGCATTTACCACCTCCTTCATAATAACATCGCAGAGACAAAACTTTATTGGATTTTTTTTATTTTTAAATGTAGCTTCGTGATTTTTGGAGGAGAACGAATGAGACACTATAGCTAGTCGGTTTTGGTTACTAAGGTGATAGGTTGGTACATCCCTGTGCACTGAGGTCCTGTTTTCCTGCTCATAGTTCTGTGTAGGTGCAGAATCCCCACAACAGCAGTGCACCGGTGCACCAGGAGGCTTGTTTGCAGAGTGGTGGAGAAAGGGGGCGTGGCCTCTGACCACCTCTCAGCAATCCAGCTGTGTGGGGCTTACTGGAGGTAACAGGAGGGCTGATAGGCCCCCAGGGAGCCTCAAGAGCCAAGGGGACTACATCTCCCAAATAGTAGTGCGCCAGGAGAAGTGTTTGCAGAGTTGGCTCTTTGAAGCAGACGCATTGAAGGACATTTGGTTACCAAGCTGTGCTAATACCCTGAAAATGTCCCCCTTGGGATGAAATGCGTCGGCTACTGGATTTTATTTGACCAATTTTCTTTGTATGAAGAAAAGCCTAATAAAGAACTTTTTGAAAAAAGAAAAATATTGAATTGGAAGTTCTTGGATGTACACATAAAGACTGTCCTCCCCGTGAACTCTACAAATATTATCGTTGTGTGTTGTACCACTTTGTGCCTTTTGTTGATCATTGTGTGCTTAACCATTTTGTGTTCTTTGTTGATTTAGAGTTTTCTTCAAAATATGGAGTAGAGAGGGGTGTACTCATTGGTTCCTTGCACCAGTACCTATCTCCCATATATTACTTATATTGATAGGTGTGGACTGTTATATATATATATATATATATATATATCTATATTCAGCGCAATTTCGTCCTCAGGGAGCATGGACCGCTACAGAGCGCTCTCGGTATGTGGGGGCGGACAACCTCCATTCATATCCAACAATCTTACAAATCCTAAGAAAAAGAAGCACACCGGAGCAGATTTCAGAAATGACTTGAGCTTTTATTCCAAAAAAGAAACAGCCTTGTTTAAAAGTCCTTATGTGTTTCAACTACATCGGTATCCTTGTTCACAGGTGAGCTGTATATATGAATTTGCGGCGTGTCTGCATGCTTTATACGCCATGGTCGAACTACAACATTTCTACGTAGTCCTAACATACTGCAATTCCCAACATGCACTTTGAAAGTGAAGTCTCATAGTTTAAGAAAATCAATGGCATTCATTTTCCCTTTGTATTTGAAATAACGGGTATTTTGGCAGCGAAAACGTGAAACATACTGAGACCCTTCAAAGTGTGCTTAGATTGCTTTGTAATCATAGGATGTCACTGAATTCCCAATTCATGGCAGTACCTGAAATTCTGAAATCTGTGCACGAGGGACAGGTGTCCATTCACTCTCCCTTACCGCAGCCTCACGGTGTTTTCCAAAATTAGCCAGCTGGAATTAATCCAGAACACAAACTGCTCGCACTCCAGGAGAAAGCATGTCAAAAATAATTATTTATTTCCGAGCAAAGCATTTCAACCTTTCGCTCTTTATCACAGCCTAAGATGCCTGTGTGCATCACTTCCTTTAAGTGCCAATAGGAATACATAAACATAAAGAAAAGACAACACGTGTTCATGCACTAGTAAACAGGGAGAACAGACTCCCTTGGACAATTTCAGGAAGACAGGCTGACGTCAAAAGATAGTGTTATATATCATGTAAATTCCTGCTTTAACAGCTTGTCATAAAATGAGCTATACCACTTATTTTGCTAATATGAGTTCAGAAAATATACAACAGTGTACACACACAGGTCATGCTGTCCATCATATACTGAAGTCACCTCTAAATGCATATTATAAAATTCATTACTGTGCATGGTATTGTATTGAGTGACCATATATATATATAAACCCAAGTTATTTGTGGCAATGACGTAATACAGTCAAGTGACTTTACCTTAAATCCATTTTCAGACAAGCCAAAAATCATTATTAATTTGTAAGAATTATATATCGTCGATCATATTTGCAGAATATTGTGTCAAGTGTCAAAATTACATCATGCGTGCAATGTAAACAAATTATCAAATCGAACCATCTAGAAAATGCATCACATTAAATTCATTCACATGCATGACATTGTGTCAATCAAGATCAAGTGACAAATATAGATCCAGGTACTTCTTGGCAATGAAATAATGCGTTCAAATGGCTATAGATAAATGCATTCACTAAAGCAGATTAAGTAGTACATCAGCTTTGGTAACACCTCATGTCAAGTGCTAAATTCCCAAATGCACATCATACATACAGTGCAATCAAATTATCAAATCAAATTAAATTAAATTAAACCATATCATATTTTGGACCAATAACAAAGGGCCTGATTATGATGGCAGTCAGACCGACTGTCCGACTGCAGTGCAGTTCTGGCCGCCGAGGCTACTAAGTTACCCCCACCCTGTTAGGGTGCATGCAGGCCGAACCGGCAACCGCGGTGGTCAGATTGTTCTCCCTGTGGGCTATGGCTGTCGGAGTAGCCTCTGCATGGGCCATGGCAGTGGGAAATGTTGCCAATAGGGACTCTGATGGTGTCAGGGCTGTGCTACAACCGCTGAGGAATTTACAATGAAACCCTTGTACTGGCGGTCCCTTGTCTGCGGTTTCATGACAGCACTACTGCTACCTTGAAGCACCACAACAGTGCACATTGGGTGCAGAAAAAAAACACATAGCTGATGGCCATTGCCAAAGTGGACACACCTACAAAAAACAATATAAACCACTCTCTATCGCACGCTATGATTCTTTGCCTAATATACAGCAGCACGGCAAGTCAGAGCAGAATTATTGGTCCCATAAGGCAGCACTTTGTACACCATCCCTTTACACACTCCACACACATTTTCCCACTTTCTTCTACATATTTCTTTGGTGTCAAGGCATTTTTTAGTTAGGCAAGTGTGAGGTAGGAGTGATTGAAATGACTATAGCTACCATGAGGCTTGCAACCTCTAACTCTGTACATGAGGCACCAGTGTTGTTTGTCCTTACTTACTTGTCAGCCATTTGACTACTGAGGTTCACCTCATAGGCAGATAGCCATTGGTCAAGTGTAGGGTAGAAGTGATTAAATGACTACAGCTACCATTAGGCCTGCTAACTCTAACTCTGAACAGGAAGCATAAGTGGTTTTTGTCCTTTCTCACTTGTCAGCCATGTGACTCCTGAGGTTAACCTCACAAGCAGTTAACCATTGGTCAAGTGTGGGATAAGAGGGATTGAAACAACTGCAACTACCATGAGGCCCTCTTGCTTGAACACTTAAGAGGAGGTACCACTGTTGTAAGTCTTTACTCACTTGTCAGTCAAGTTACTACTGAGGTTCACCTCACAGGCAGTTAACCATTGGTCAAGTGTGGAGTAGGAGTTATTGAAATGACTACAGCTACCATGAGGTCCTCAACCTCTGACTCTGAACCGGAGCCACCAGTGTTGTTTGTCCTTACTCACTTGTCAGCCATATCAACACTGATCCCCAGGCTATACTGTCTACACACAATGCTCTGCTCAGAATCATGTCTGCCTACTCACCCTGAATTTACATTGGTCTCCATACATGAAAAGAATGAGGCCATGAGTGACATCATATCAAGTGTTTACCTGATACATCAGTAATGTGTTAATGTAACCCAGCTGATTTGAAATATCTGGTGACCCATTGACCCTACACAGCACAAATGATTACCAATGCTGAATCTACTACCAAGTAGTGTGTATATACCTGTATAGTACACACCTAGGACTTGGAATTTACTACTACACATGTAATTTCAACACTGTGCTGGCTTCAAGTTATAGGGAGATGCCATGTCCATCCCTCATGTCAACATGAAACATATCAGTCAGGCAAATGATCAGGCCAATGCCACTTCATGCAATGGATGTCTTCCAATGTCAGGCAAACGCATCAAAAACAATGGGGATAGTTCACAATGTCAGCCTCTACCCCTTTGTCCCTCCCAGGCATTAACTCACTGTGTAGCTAATAATTTTCGATGTATATACCGCAATTACAACAATAACAATCTACTCTATTTCTGAACAGATCGAGTCCCGCATATCATCTGGCCTGATTCAGGACACCACCCAAACTCCCCCACCATCCTCCCTGATCAGTCCTCTAGTGATACAGAATCTCCGGGACCCTTGGACAAGGAGGACATACCTGGCCCATCTGGACAGCCTGGGCAGACGGGACCAGAGAGTCTCACTGTGCCCACAACCACACCACAGCAGCAACACCTCAGCTCACCTCATCCCCAACAACTGGTGGACCTAGCACGAGCAGAAAAATCTCCTGCATCCCAGTCCAACTTTCGGAGGTGAGGATTGACAACACTCTCACTGAGGACGGAGGCGCCACTGGAAGAGGAAGGCTAACCCATAGTCACATGCCCATGGGGCAGGGGTGGTGGGAGGGTAACTGTGGTCCTGCAAACTGAGACCACTGGTGCCACTGATCCTAGACCAGCATTGCTCAAGTCCTGGAAGCCTGTGAGGACTCCCAAGGGGAGATGGACCAGATACTTGAGGAACTCTAGGAGATGAAGCAGCTGCAGAGGTCCATAGACCAGAGGCTGGACACCCATAATGGCAACATGGGCCAGCTCATATGGGTGCTGAGGGACATTAGCCCCACACTAGGTAGGGTATTTCCCCCCATCACCTACCCCTTCCTGGGGTCCATCTACACCTGGCCCATTTAAATCTGAAGAAGCCACAGGAAGAGATGTCCTGGCAGAGGACAACTCCTTAGACACCTCTGGCCCTGCAGCAGTGGATTCCCTCCCCTCATGGGCCATTACATCCAAGGGAATATCCAGTAGGTTTGGTTGGCAAGGTACCCACTACTGCCAGGAAGAAACGTTGCAGGTGAGATCCTCCTTTGTGTGCAACATGTTCACTTTGTGCATTGTCCATGTGAGGGGAGACACTATTTAAGATGACCATTTGATCACTGTGTCCTAAGGGATAGCTGGACTCATTATCGCGGTGCTTTATATCTGCCAGCGCTTACGCGAGCTCTGCTTAGGAATTTACTAGCGTTTTTAAACTTGCACCCAATTTTGGTATCTGAGTTAGTTATTTTGTATTTTCCCCTGTTTTTAGCCGCACTTACTGCCCACACTCTTGCATCATAAATTGTGCCCTCACCGCTGCTTTAGCGGGCTGAATTTGTGGATTTGCTCGTTTTCGCCGCCATTTTGGGGGTACTTGGAAAGTCTCGTGGCGCCATTGCGCTGAGCGCTCTAGTGCTCAGGCGGAGGTGAGGGGAGACACTATTTAACCCTCCCATCTGGTCGCGCAGCGGTGACGCGCAGCAGTAGTGCCTAACTCGTGCCTGAGTCGGGCCAGAGTCTTGCCCGTCTGCGCCCGTCTGCGCCCGTCAGCGCTAAGGAGGCGCAGAGGCAGGAGACCCTGTGTGAGTTTATTTCAATATCTTACCATTTTAGGTATGTTGACTACAGCTGCACCGTCATGCTCTGTACCATTCCTATCTTGCCATAAGGGCTTAGCCTCTGACAACTCGCCTGATCTCGTTTGCCGTGAGCATTACAATGTTATTGTCACCCCTGATCCGATCATCGAGACAGTTTCTAATCCTACGGTATTACGAGGTGGTCTTATTAATGCCCGTTCGCTCTGCAAAAATGCCCAGAACATATATGATCTCATTACTGATAATATGCTCGACTGGCTTCTGATTACAGAAACCTGGCTTAAGCCGTGGTGTAACCCTGACTTAGCTATAGCCCTCCCGCAGGACTTTTCTATCCAGCGCCTAGACAGAATCAAACAACGGGGAGGGGGCCTTGCTATCATTTATCGTAACTCCTTAAAATGTTCTTCTTATGAACTGGCTGATATTAAAGGAGCAGAAGCGTTAGCTTTTTCCTTGGGCATTCATGATTCATTCACTTTTTCGGGTGTACTTATTTATCGCCCTCCGGGCTCCCCGAAGGAGTTTCTGGAAACTGTGGGAGATGTGCTAAGTGACTTAGCGCTCAGATTTTCCAATCTTACTATATTGGGCGATCTAAATCTGCACCTTGATTCTCCTAAAGCCCCAGGAGTCGACTGCTTTATGGAGATCATTAATGTACTTGGACTCACTCTTCTGACCCATGAACATACACACTTAGGAGGTCACCTTTTGGATTGCATTTGCTCCAACTCTAATAGGCTTGCAGTTAAACCACCTTGCCCTCAGATCTGGTCCGATCATTTTTTTATTCCTTTTCACATTTCATTGAATCATAGAACTATGATACCTATTACAAATAAAACCATTATTCCTAATTTAACTCGTAAACCTAATTGGAAGAAATTATCTAGCAGACCTGATGTGATCGAATCTCTTATAACTAGTGTACCGGTGCCAACAGGCAATACTTCGGCAGATAATCAAAACTTCTGTGATTGGGTAATTACGGCAGGTCATCGATTAGACCCTATCAGATTTCAGAATCCTAGTTCTATTAAAACTAAAAGGAAGGCCCCCTGGTTCTCACTTGTCTTGAGATCAGAATTGGCAGAGTTAAGAGTACTGGAACGGAGGTGGCGTAGGCAATATGAAGTCACTGCCCGCGATACTTACAAACGAGCGAGAAGAAAATACCATGCAGGTATAAAGTCAGCTAAGAAAGCCCATTATTTACAGGCCATTTCTATGGCAGCTCAAGGGAAAAAAGAAATCTTTAAGATAGTCAAGGATTTCATGAATCCATCAGTTCTCTTGCAGGAAATCCCGCCATCTCAAAATCTCTGCAATGAGATATCAGATTATTTTGAGAATAAAATCCTTGATATCGTGAAGACCTTTCCTCCAACGTCCCCTATTCCAGGAGCTGTTGAAAGAACAGAAAGGGAGAAGTGTTTAACCTGCTTGGAAACATTTTCCCCTGTTTCCCCGGAAGATTCCTTTAAAGCTATCCTTGCCAGTAAATCTGGATCCCCCTTTGATCCATGCCCTCCTTTGGTCTTACAGACCTTAGTAGTAGCAATTAATCCCATCATTAATGGTATCATCAATTCATCTTTAGCCACGGCAGATGTTCCTAACGACTGGAAACTTGCCGCTGTCAAGCCTCTTCAGAAAAAGGCATTAGCCGATCCTACCACCCTTTCCAACGTACGCCCGATTTCCCTGCTCCCGGCAATATCCAAAATGACAGAGAAGTTCGTGAATAACCAACTTACGAGCTTCCTGGAAGAAAACAATATCTTGCATCCAAATCAGTCAGGGTTCCGGTCAAATCACTCTACCGAGTCTGCCCTGCTGTTTACAACAGAGACCCTTCGTATGGCCATGGACCAGGGAAAGAAGGCTGTCTTAATCCTACTCGACTTGTCGGCAGCCTTCGATACGGTCTCACATACCATCTTAGTGAACCGTTTGGCTGCCGCAGGAGTAGGTGGGATGGTTTTGGCTTGGCTTAGGAATTTCCTTAGAGACAGACGCCAAATCACAGTGCTAGGTCATTTCCAATCTGAGGCTAAGGCCCTCAGCTCTGGAGTTCCCCAGGGATCGAGTCTAAGCCCAATACTTTTTAATCTGTATATGGTTCCCCTGGTAAAACTGATCTCATCTTTTCAGATCAGTACAATTTTGTATGCTGACTAGGCCTGGGCAAAATTTCCGTTCCGTTCGCGGAATTTGCGATAATTTGGCATTTCCGCGTTCCGCGGAGAGCGCGGAAATGTCAACATTTCCGCATTCCGCAGCTTTGCGATAATTTGGTTCTTGCTCGCGCTGTAAAATAATACATTCTCGCGCCCGCGCGATCGCCTTACCTGAATCCCCGCATTCGCCGACAAGTTTTCCCGATCCGGTCGCGTTCTCCATGAGATGTTGTATTGTTTTAGCCATTTGCGCTGTCTCGCGACAGTTCGCGCCCGCAGTGACGTCATGCGTCGCGCGATCACGTCTTTCTTCTCGCGATCATGCACCGCGAGAAGAGTGAAAACAAGATGGGCGCGCCCGCAAGCAACCGCATGGGTAAGTTGGCGAGCCGCGAACACGCAGAAAATACCGCGAACGGGCGGGAAATAAACTTCCGCATCTTCGCGATATTTCCGCGTGTTTGCGGAGATTTTAAACATTTTCGCGATAATTTGCGAAAGTCGCTTTCGCAAATTCCGCGCACCCCTAATGCTGACGATACTCAGCTTATCCTAGTACTGGATAGTGAGCGGTCGGGCTCAGGAAAATCTTAAAGAGTGCCTAGCAGCAACATTTAACTGGATGACTGATAATCACCTTAAATGTAATGCTGGCAAAACTGAAATCCTCCCATTCGGAAAGCGAAATTTGTTTTCCCCGACAATTCCTTAGAGACAGACGCCAAATCACAGTGCTAGGTCATTTCCAATCTGAGGCTAAGACCCTCAGCTCTGGAGTTCCCCAGGGATCGAGTCTAAGCCCAATACTTTTTAATCTGTATATGGTTCCCCTGGTAAAACTGATCTCATCTTTTCAGATCAGTACAATTTTGTATGCTGACTAGGCCTGGGCAAAATTTCCGTTCCGTTCGCGGAATTTGCGATAATTTGGCATTTCCGCGTTCCGCGGAGAGCGCGGAAATGTCAACATTTCCGCATTCCGCAGCTTTGCGATAATTTGGTTCTTGCTCGCGCTGTAAAATAATACATTCTCGCGCCCGCGCGATCGCCTTACCTGAATCCCCGCATTCGCCGACAAGTTTTCCCGATCCGGTCGCGTTCTCCATGAGATGTTGTATTGTTTTAGCCATTTGCGCTGTCTCGCGACAGTTCGCGCCCGCAGTGACGTCATGCGTCGCGCGATCACGTCTTTCTTCTCGCGATCATGCACCGCGAGAAGAGTGAAAACAAGATGGCCGCGCCCGCAAGCAACCGCATGGGCAAGTTGGCGAGCCGCGAACACGCAGAAAATACCGCGAACGGGCGGGAAATAAACTTCCGCATCTTCGCGATATTTCCGCGTGTTTGCGGAGATTTTAAACATATTTGCGAAAGTCGCTTTCGCAAATTCCGCGCACCCCTAATGCTGACGATACTCAGCTTATCCTAGTACTGGATAGTGAGCGGTCGGGCTCAGGAGTGCCTAGCAGCAACATTTAACTGGATGACTGATAATCACCTTAAATGTAATGCTGGCAAAACTGAAATCCTCCCATTCGGAAAGCGAAATTTGTTTTCCCCGACAATCTGTTGGCCTGATGATGCAGAAGCCCCCCCTAATACCATTACATCTGCCCGAAATTTGGGCATCAAGTTTGACAGCCAATTGTCCTTTAAACAACAAGCGCTTGCCGTAGCTGGCTCATGCTTCCACATAATAAAAGCTTTAAGGAAGTTTTTTGATCTTCTTCCGCTGCCAGCAAGGAAAACGGTCGCAGTGGCTCTAATCGCCTCCAGGTTGGACTATTGTAATAGTCTATATGCTGGAGCCAACAAATCGGTACTTCACAGATTACAAATGGTCCAACATGCAGCGGCCCGTCTAGTACTACGTTGGCCCCGTAAGTCATCAGCTTCAGCAACACTGAACGCGCTTCATTGGCTTCCAATTGGTAAAAGGATTCTTTTTAAGATCCTTTTAATCACCTTTAGGGCTTTTCAACATCAAGGACCTAAATATCTATGCAATGGCTTTAGACGATACCACCCGGCACGTTGTCTAAGATCTGCAGGTCAGAATCTGCTTATAATTCCCAGATTCAAGTTAGCAACTAAAGGTGGCAAATCCCTTTTTGTGTTGGGTGCCAAGGCCTGGAACAAGCTCCCTCTCTCCATACGATACTTGTCTCAGGAAACTCAGTTTAGGAAGGCCTTAAAAACATGGGTATTTTCCCTTACCGATGTAGCTTGCTCAGCAATGGTGTAGTTATTTAGTGTTTAGCGTGAAATGTGTCCTCTTCCTCCAACTGTTCCATCTGGTTGGTTGAGCGCCAAGATACTCCCTGGAGTGGTAGTAGCGCTATAGAAGTACATTTTTACATTACATTACAGTTTTCCATTTCTGACAGGAGGAGTATTTTAGACTTTGGACTACAGACAATGTGTCTCCTGCAACAATGGTTTTATCCCCCAACAATGACTACTGCACCTCTTTGTTGTCACTATTTCACTGTATAGTTATATTTATATTATCACATTCTGCACTGCAATAAATTCACTTGTCACAAAATCATTTACTCATGTAGTATCATTCACATCTAGGAAAATATTAAGTTATCCCCTTGTGTATTACCAAATGCAAGTAGAAGCTACTTCTGTAAGCATGGACATGTGGAATGTCAACAATGTGCAACTGAGTATCATAACCATGTCACCACAACACAGACATACAAGTGTGCAGTCTTGTAACATCTTTATTCCATAGTTACATCCTTAGGCTGGCATAATGTCAAAAATAGAGCTAAATAATACATCACTGAAAAGATCTGTGTCTGTGACCACAAATGTGCTGTGTAGACCTGAACAACATAGTCACAGGGGATACATCTGACAAAACCAAAAAGAACCAACAAATGACAATTGGTTCATGAAATCAGCTGGCGCCATATCGACAACCTCACAAAAGGAATCCCACGTCATTGAAAACAAAAAAAACAAGAAACATGGCAGTACAACTTTTTCTGAGAAGAGGTTCATTCCAATCCAGTGTTGCTGCATCTGGTGGAATGTCACAAACATATGTCAGTGGTGTGCCACAAGTACTGTGGCATACAATGATAAGACACATCAACAGCTGTATTTGGGTCATACATATTGAGGACTTAGCCAATATGAAAGGAGACTAGCACACATATTGCAAAAGGACCACCACATGACAGGGAACAAGTCCAATGGAATCTTAGCAACTTCCATCTTATCGCTGTGCAAGCAGGCTTGGTACCAGAGATGTACACCTAAGTCTGTGCTAGACATTTCCAGGAACAATCCATGTCCACTTCTTACTTCAAAACAGCATCATATATCTGCTGATGTCACAACTCTGACATTTCCAAAGGAAGATGACATGGTGAAGGTACCTACAACAGACCAAGACAACGAAATTAACTAGGAAGCCATACAAATGACACCAATTACTGTCCACTTCTGGAGTTTACAGTACATGGGTAAATGTCACAAAGCAACATCAACAACGTGTGTATGTGTCAAGACCGTCTTCCACAAACAGCTGTTCATACTTAACATGTAACCATGAATGTCCTCCTCACAGTATCACAACAACAGTCACTGTAACAGCCATATTCATGACATCTCACAGCATACTTACACTCATGAGAAGAAGTTGTTGATGAGCTCTTGATGCATGCCCACTCCTTCCTATTCACCATTATTATCATCATTGGGCAGTTCAGGATCCTCACCTGATGTCTCTTGCTGGTCTCCATCCTTTGCAATGAAAGGGATGTTCCATCGCAGTGTGAGGTTGTGGAGCATGCCGCAGGCATTGGTGATTTGACACACCTTCCGGGGTGTGTAGTGGATGGCTCCCCCAGTCCTGTCCAGACATCTGAATCTGGCCTTCAGGAGCCCAAAAACATGCTCCACTGCCCGCCATGTTCTTTCATGGGCCTCATTGAAGTGGAGTCCTCCTGGTGTTGTCGGCTTCCTCAGCGCTGTCAACAACCATGGGCAGTTTGGATATGCTAAGTCTCCTAGATGGTAGGCAGACAGAGGTGAAATATTGAGTCATACACTTTCAGAAGATACGACCTGACATCACACACACAAAGGTTGAACACATCATGCTCACCAACAAGTAAGGCCCTCTCCGGGGTAGTTGTTACATCAGCTGGGGTATGGTGCTGTTCCGCAGTACCAAGGAGTCATGGGCAGACCACACTAGTTTAGAAAAATAAGTAATCTTTATCTAAACAAAACAAGACCAAACAATAAGAATCCACAATACAGTAATACAAATATGACTCAAATGGTAGAAATAGTTCAGTTCAAAGCAAATTGCAGATGCAACACTTGTCACACAAAGTACCTTGGATGCATTGCACACACAAACAAAAAGGGCCACAGGGAAGGTGAGGGCGTTGGTTCCTTACACTCAGGAAAGGTGATGCATTGGTTCCTTGCTCCCTAGGAGGTGATGCGCCGGTTCCTTACAGCTGTGCAGGAAAGGTGATGCGTCAGTTCCTTACCGGAGAGGAGGTGATGAGTTGGTTTCTTACTGCCTGGGAAGGTGATACGTTGTTTTCTTACTGCGTCCCCCAACAATGCAACAAACGTCGCACCTTTATGCAATGCTACGATCCGGGACGATGCGCGGTTGCTTGCTGCTGCACAAAAGGGCTTGCGTCAAAATCGGTGCGGTGATCTCGGACTACAGAGATCGCTGCACTCGATGCGGCATGCGGCAAATTCTCGAGCCTCGGGCAGGCGCTGTGGCGATTTCTTCGGCGATGTTTCGGAAACAGGTGCGGATGCGTAACGCTTCTTGTTGTTGCATTGCTTTTCTAGCTCCCTACAGGCAGAACAACCTCCAGAGGCCCAGAAGAAGCTACACGTACCTCTTGGCAGATCAGAACTCCCAGCAAGGAAGTTCAGGGGAGCTGGGGGTGAAGTATTTGTGTTCCTGAGACTTCAGAACAGGAGGCAAGCTCTTCTTCATGCCCTTGGATATCTTCCTCAAGCAGGGGACACAGCAAACAGCAAAGTCCTTTTTCCCTTTCCTTGGCAGAAAGTGGCCACTGCAGGCCAACCCCAGACAGCAAACAGCACAGGGTCTGTATTCCTCCTCAGTTTCTCTAACTCTTCTCCTTGGCAAAGGTTCCTCTTGATTTTCCAGAAGTGATCTAAAATTCCGGGGTCTGGACCCCTCTTTTTATACAGTAACTCTCTTTGTTCTCTCCTGGCCCAGTGCTCTGATCTCAGTCCAAACCAGTTCTGGGGGCACTTTGCAAGTGCACAACAACCTCCATTGTCATTGTGAGCTTTGGCTCCAGACACACCACAGGGGGAGGAGCCATCATTGTGGAAGGCAGGCACAACCCTTTTCAGACTCTCTGGAGCCACTGCACATCCCCAGCCCCTGTCACTCCAAAGCCAGACAGTCAATACACATCATAGCAGAGGAACACTGCATGGCTAAGCAGGAAAATACATACTTTCAAAATATTGTATTTTATTTTCAAACACAGAATGCAAAAATCACGCTTACTAAAAGATGCAATTTAACAATCTGACTTCAGGCATACTAAACTTTATTTTCCTACCTTGTTCCTAGGGGTAGTTATGTTTATAAGATGTTATAAGCAAACTCCCCATTCTATCATATGAGAAAAGGTAGCCTTGCAATAGTAAAAGATTAAATTGGTAGTATCTTACTATCAGGACCTGACACATACACCAGAGCATGTCCTACCTTTCACATACACTGCACCCTGCCCACAGAGGTACCTTGGGCCGACATTAGGGGTGACTAACATGAAAGAAAAGGGAAGGTTTGGGCCTGACAAGTGGGTGCACTTGCAAGTCAACATGACAGTATTAGACAGCACATAGGCACAGCAATGGCAGTCCTGAGTTACATTTACAGGCTGCTTATGTGGGTGGCACAACTAGTGCTGCAGACCCACTAGCAGCATTTGATTTCCAGGCCCTGGGCGCACCCAGTGCACTGTACTAGGGACTGACTGGTTAATCAAATCAGCCAATCATGGAAACACCAATCCATACATACCATTTACAGGGATAGCATATGCACTTTAGCACTTATCAGCAGTGGTAAAGTGCCCAGAGTCATAAAACTAACAAAAACAGGTCAGAAACAGAAGGCCACAAAGCAAAATGTCTGGGGATAAACCTGCTGTAAAAGCCAGGTCTAGCAGCCATCTACACAGAAGACCGCCCATGTAGTGTACATGTTTGTTCCAGTTTGAAAATCAAATCACTTGCCTCCAGACACTGATGCTTACAAATGATTTACACAAAAGGATCTAGGATATAGAACCACACTTGTTTTGCTTCTGGGATATATAGTCACATTTGGTGCGTTGACCAAGGAGAACCAGACCCTTTTGGTTCCCTTTGTTGTGAAAGAGCCTTCCACAGCAAACAATTACAAAAAAAATTTGGTCCACACACATGACAAGCAGTCCGTTCATTCAATGATAATTCACACAGATGTATATTCCTTCATTCCTTATTTTCATATTACTCTTCTCAGTAGCCTGTAGTTACTGCTGCTTACAACACCTCCTCAATGTCAGCTGCTATTTGCCATCTCTGAGCGCTGTCATGGCACAATGTACAGGGAGAAGGGCCCCTGCCTTCATTCCAGAGGAGCTGGTCACCCTGGTGAAGGAGCTCAATGGTTCACCAGATGAACAGCAGAGTACTTCTAATACAGTCTGCAAAAAATAGTTAAGTGAGTCAGATAGTGTGTCCCATATATAACACAATCATGTCATGGTTCATGTGGTAGTGTACTTTGTGTACTTCACATCACCTTATTCATCAGTCCTAAATCCTACGCCGGTTGCTTGCACATATCAATGCATGTATAATTGTTAAGTTGCCTATGATGAATTTCCTATTCAGTACATGGCAGGTGCGCTTTCAAATGTATAGGTCTTACAACCTAATGTGTGTATGTTTCCTGTAAGTAGCATGTGAGGATGATGTGAGATATGTGTAAAGCCCCACATATCACTCAGCACACATGAGACCTCACCAAATGTTTGTCTGGGAGATATCAACACCTCACAGACCCTTTCAGAGTGACCCACAATGTTCATGTCCTATATAGGATGGCCACAAGATACACTGTTCGGTATGGAAAATGTGGACATATGATGGACATGTGGGAACAGTATGCGGAGGCTGCAGAGAGCAAACCCAGAACATGAGTTGTGCCCGGTTTTGTCCATGGCCCAGGATGTAGCAGAGATAATGTGGCTATTGAACTGATGCACAGAGTACTCTCCTTGTCGATCTGCTGACCTTCAGATGTGGCCTAAATTAGTGCAACTGGATCATGAGTTTGCCTGTATTCACCTAGTATTACTACAGTTGGTATGGTGCATGATAATATTCCCCGACCTGAGACTACTGTCCAGGAACTCATATTGGCACTTCATATCATTGCCTAAGGACAGGCACCTTACTCCCACATTGAGGGACTTTACTGTCCTATCAGTGATGCTAGCATTGTACAGGAACATTGCTGAAACACATACGCTGTAGATAATTGGTCAAGTCTGCAGTGCAGTTCAGAAGTGCAACACCAGCTGTGTTAGAATGAGCAATCATGCATTATGTCCAAAGATATGTTGATGTTGTCCCATACACACTGCCAAATATGACAAATGTTGTCTCCTGTGATGCCAGGACTTCCCACACAAACACATGCAGATGTAATATGATGTCCAAATGAGTAAATCAAATGTCCAATGATCATCAGAGTGGGAGCTCTCAGTGACACACATGCCAGCCCTTACATTGTTACCCAAACCCTTGATTGTAGTCAATGCAATGGTGACAGTGATGTCGTGGACTGTTTCATTACAGTCATTTGGCCACACTTTTCATGTTCACTCATTTCAGAGAGCATGTTGAGTGGGCTAAGGCTACATGATGTCAGTGGGCTGGCGTAGTCAGTATATGCGTAATCAGGATTGAGAGTAGTCCTCAGATGACTTAAATAGTGTGTAGAAATGCTTTTTGTGGTGCTAAGCATGTGGCCCTTATGCATGTATTGTATACAATATAGAACAATGGTTATGCTATCTGTCTACAACGTCTGTGTCACCCTAGCAGATAACCTATATCTTGCATATCTACTCAGTCTCTCGTCATCTATTGTATCCATACTGGTCAAAGGCCATCAGAAGGTGTCCATGTGGAAGGCCATCCCCCAGAGGGTGCAGACCCTGGGGGTCGCTTTTCAGCACAGTGTTCAGTGAAGAACTGTTCCATACATGATCTGAGGGTCTACAAGGTTTTTATTCTGGTTGCATCACATTTATATGTGTTGGCCAATGCATACATGACAATAGCATTCCGTGATGGGTGTACAGAATAGATGTTACCACATACAGGGGTGTGTAGACATGGGTGAGTGAGTCACACATACCCAATGACATTGATGCATGTCAATAGCCAGGTCAAATTGTTGAGGCAATGACCCACATGGTTGGAAGACTTCCAGTACAATCCGAAAATGTGAGTTTGCATGTCAATGAGAAGGGTACATTCAGTTAAGTGCGATGCACATGTGCATTTGTAGAGGGTCATTCTGTGGCTGGTGACATGCATCAGGGAGTGACATGCTGAGTTCATATGTGTGTGTCCGCTCTCATTAATACATTGGTACTTGTGTTTGCGAGACAAGGAAAGTACAATGTATTCCCTTCCCTTTTGGATATGATTAAGACCTCTGGATATTTCCTGAGCCTTGTGTACTTTCAGCGTTCTAATGTCATTGACCATTGCAGTGTGGAAAAGGTGTGCTCGCTTGAACCAATCTTGACTGGGGATGTTTCTAGGCACACTCATGTACAATGTTTATTTGTGCTTAAATCGCACACTACTTGAGGCCACATTCTCATGTGCAGCTTTCAACTATGTCATCTGTCAGTGGACAGATGAGAAAGTGTTACTTGGGAAGAGTGAACAGTGTGGAATAGGCACTTCCATGTCACCTTCTTCTTGGTAGTGACACTTTGCTGCAACATACCTGGAGCAGGTGCCCAGCAGTTCTACATGTTGTGAGTTAAGGGCACCTGCCCATTTGCTGATTGCAGGGCCTTGTGTGAATAGGTAGTGATGCATTCCATGTAGACATCCAATTTGATGACATCAGGTAACAATGGTATGCTACAATGGCCTATGTTGACAGGATGATGATATCTCCTTCTACCCACATGAGGCTGGATTTGGGTCCCTGGTGGTAGTGCACCCCCCTGGACCTGCACCTTCAACATCCATGTCTGCCACCTCCATTCCATCTCTACCCTCCTTGCTGCTCCCCATCCAGCAGTCTGTGCCCACTTCCCTAAGATGGGAGGAGCCTCCTTTGCCCCAGGCACCTCACCCCCTGCCCCTGTCTCCCTTGCTGCCCTGAGTGTGGAAGCAATTGACATCCTAAGGCAGATTGCAGTCTGTCAGACTGCAGTGCTGAATGCCATTCAGGTTCAAAGCCACCGACTGATGCAGATGGTGTTGTACTACCTGTAAGGCATTCATGCTGACATTTCTGTCCTACAGAGATGTTTTCAGGCTCTGGTTTCCACACTGATGGCAGCCTTCCACCAACTCCAGCTTTCCACCCCACCTCCTGCCTCTTCCCCATCTACAATCCCTATTTCCCTACCTA